>NC_137465.1:7712233-8372233 GCF_964235325.1 Thermobia domestica | reverse complement strand
ACCCCAGCAAACTTTATGAGGCCCAGTCCTCGTGCCTCTAAACACTCCTTGAGCCAATATCACCACCTAATCACAACAGCAGCAAGAGTACAAAGCAAAGACAGTAACTCATGAGTTCACTCATATATAATGGCATTTATTTACCTGATTTGGTGGTATTCATGCTAACTGCTTGACACTGATATTATTTAAGATATTATAAATAACCAAACTTGGTATTCGTTCCATATAACCATTTTTTATTATATTAGGTGCCTGTAATTCTTTAAAATTTTATCACCTGTTTTACAGGTGATAGCGTAGTATCTTCATTATTCGATTTTTAAAAATTACCAATAAAGGTTTTTACTTCGTTTTTTTCAAGTCTGGAGACATTGTAGAACAAGCTACGTATGGTTTTACGCCTTTCTGCATCGAGACATAGGGAATGATGACGTCATAACTTTAAAAAATTCTCTTATGCCCACTTGTATTATTTCTGGCGGGGTTACTTTTGCAGCTAGAAGATTGAAATTTTGCACAAACATTCAGTGCACCCCTTAGGATTTTTTTCATCTCTGCGTTAACACAGGGGCGTACAGAGGAGCAAAAAGGTAAAAAAAAAAAAAAAGAGAGAGAGAGAGAGAGAGAGACATGTTTAAACAAACAAAGCTTTTGAGGGGGATTTTTCCGCCTCAGATACATGATGGAGACATGTGAATGGTACCGTTTAAAAGGATGTTGCATTTTGACGAGAATAAGGTACAAAACATGATCCCAGAATAAATAAGGATATTTCTTGAAATTTTTACTTGAGATCCTGTTTTATGCGGGAATTTGGGGTATTGTAGGGGATATTCTTAGCACATTGGTAAATATTTTTTACTTTACTTTTGAAGATAGAAACCTGAAATTTTGTACAGACATTCAGTATACACCTTTGTACTTTTCAGTTGATTTTGAGATCTGTACGTTAACACGGAGGTAGGAGTTCAGAGGAACTCAAAATTAAAAAAAAAAATCCAATTTCTATTACACTTTCCCGCCTCAGGGGCATGGTAGGAAAATGTGCTCCTACTGTTTGAAAGAATGTTCTATTCTGAAGAGAATGAGGTACGAACCATGATCGTAGGATAAATAGGGATGATGCTGTAGCTGCTTGACTGAAAGTATATATTTTACCTTTAAAAAGCCAAAATTTAAAAAGAATTCTTATTTAGATTTCAAATGCAATCATAACACATTGTGCTCTAATGATTTTACGATCTAGTAAACTCATTATGGAAAATTCTTAAGCATAATATGAGGCTAGAGTTACATTTGTTTGTATTAAATCCTTTGGAGATTTTGAAATACGATTCTGTGCCATATAGTGACTGAAATATTTACTACTGTAGTTTACGTTGAAATAGTAGCGTATTTTTTAAAAAATTATTCTCGAGAGGACACAACGATTAATTCTACTTCTATGTCGGTTGTTGTAATTACGTTTCTTTCATTAAATAAGGATTTACTCAAGAAAATGAGCTTTATAATTAGCTTTCAGAAGGCAACAACTTCTTTTTTTCTATCTTTGCTGTCGAGTATAACGTTTCCTTTTAACTGAGAAACAGACATTGGTTGTTATTTGGGTGCCACGTCTACTGTCGATGGAGAGAGAGACGCTGAGAAAAAGTTTTTTTGCTGGTCTAAATCCCTGCTGTGTCAGATGGGGAAACGAAGTTAGTGTGGCCAACCAAACGAAATTAACTTCTCTGTTGAGAGGATATCCCTCAACCTCATCCTCCAGACCTTGTCATTGTGTCTCCTTTGGTCTCAGCTCATTTGACCTTCAAACATGCTCAGGGAAGGACAAAATAGAACCAGGCCTCCAATCTAATAACTCCAATTTTGATACAAGATTACATGGGTTGCTAGCAATTTCATCAGTGACCTATGATGTGCAGCTATATTTCCTATCTAAATATCAGAATTACACCTCGTAACAAACAATATGGTGCACTCTAAAGGTTCATGGTCTATCACCAAGTCTCCCAACCAGCCAATTACAGGAAGATTTTAGACGCCATTTTGTACAGAGGTAGGTTTACACTAAATATTGTAGCTGTCCTTGCTGCTTTACAGGCTAGAACGTGCGCCTTTGGTGCATATGGTCCAGGTTTTCATTCCCGGTGACAGAGAAATTTAAACTTGAACGCATTAAAGGTGCTTCGAATCAGGGGCGGATAGGTACTACAACCAGGTCCTGGCAGCACTGTATACTATAGTGTTCAGCCGGGAGACTGGCTTTTGACCTTGCGGTTCCTAGACAAAGTGAACACTGACAGTAGTTTGCCATTGCCGTCTGTCGGATGAGTCTAATGTCAAGATTTTAAAGCATCGAAGAATATTTATTTGTAACATAATCGTTATTTTCTAATTTCGTATAGTTTTATCTTTTCTACGTTGTTCCCTTTTCTCTCTATCCGTTTTATTTTATCGTTACAGGAATTTCGGAGGCAGAGAGGGACATTGGCCCTAATCTCATGCAATACAAAACGCAATTTTGAGTGTTAAGAAGTGTTATTGATTTTTTTTTTTTTTTAATGTGTATTGATGAGTTTCAGATGTGACTAACTATTTAGGTTTGAAATATTTTCGTGTAACTCATAAACGTTACTTACTGAAGTACCTTTTTTGAATTACTTTTTCTTTTCGTAAACCTGAAATTGCAACATGAAGCACGTCAAGATTGCTGAGTATTAGAATGCAAAGGCCCTTGGCATTCAGAAGAAATGCAATGGTCAATGGTCAATTATAAATTCTGTCGGAAGTTGTCATACAAAATGGAGCACAGTATGATTCCACCACTGGGCTTTATTAATTTATTATTGATAGGGGGCCTGAAAGGATTCTCCCGGTGGGCCTATACGCATCTGTTTCGGATTCAATTTTAAATTGTAGATTCATGTCTCATATAGTCGCGGTGTTCAAATGGAATATTACACTTCAACATCAAACAAAGAAAGAAACAAACAATCAAACAACTAAACAAGAAGAAAATCAAATAACCTGTTAAACAATTGAACAAACAAACAAACAATAGAATTTTATGTGCAATTTTAAATTTACGATTTATATGGGTCATAGCAATATTGTATAACCTAATATTATGCATGTAATACTTTACTTATTTAGTATACGCAGACCGGCTGTTAGGTCTTTGGTTTGAGAATAGGAGATTGCCGTAGAGCGTTCACTTCTAGTGTGTGGGGTCTTTGGGTAGATCCCTGCTCGCGCTTAGTAGGTTTTGCGTTAGACAAGCACGGTGTGCGTGGATCCCTTCCATTTCCTTTCACTAAAAATTTAAGATTTCGTTTTACTTTAAATGTCATCGGAACTGTCACCAATGACCTTAGCGACTCCGAAAACTATGGATTTGACACGAATATCGGTCGTTTTCGATTATTTCTATATGTCACCTCCTTTCTATCCCCCTAAGGTGGTGTGGGTCTTACACCCACAATATATCTTTCCAGACTGTAAGTTATGTCTTCCAAGTTTAATTGAAATCGACATATGCGTTCCAGAATTATGCTGGAATATACACATTCATCTAGGGTTGCCAGGCGTCTCGATTTTCAATGAAAGAATTAACTGTCTCGTAAAAGGTTTTCGGGGCCCCTGTTTGTCCCGGTTTCGTGAATTTATCTTCAGTGTTCATGGGCATAATGCTGATGTGAAAAGGGTATTCACTCTCATTAATATGCAATGAACAGAAGAAAGAAATAGTCTGTATGTGTCAACAATTGAGGAAATAATTAAATGTGTACTCAATTATCGAATGAGTTGCTTAGAATTCTTTAATTATGTAAGTCAGAGGCGAGGTCAGAAGTGAGGGGAATAACTTGAATCTGAGTAGCTTATTGACTATATTATATATAGATGGTGAATGTTCTTTCTTTAAATATGTGAAATGATTTTAGCTACTCTGAACGTATTGTTTTAAACTTCCATTCTGCTATATCCAGTGGCGTATATACTATTTGGGGGGGAGGCTTTGCTAGCTTTATTCCTGGAAATGTGAAACTTCTCCAAGATATTTCATTTACTTTAATATAGTAAATAAACTTTCGGGGGAGGGCGGCTTAAGCCCGGAAGCCCTTCCTAAATACGCCACTGGCTACATCGGACATTTCTTTACGTTCTTGAAAGAGGTGTCTACTCGTACTTTTAAATTGCCACTTTTATGATTATTATTTTCGAACAGGGCTTACAGTGTCAAAATTTGTTGTTAGCTTCTGTATTTTTGTTTTCGAAATTATACTAACTGCGCCTGTATATACATTACGACCTAGCGGAAAAAAGTTCCAGAAGTTTGCAAACATTACTGTAGCAAACGGGAGGATTTAAAACACCTATAAAACCATAATTTTTACCAGTAGATTTTTACATCTGTTGAATAATATTGTGTAATAGAAAAACCCGTTTTTTTTTTTTTTTTTTTTTTTTTTTTTTTTTTTTTTTTTTTTTTTGCGAAAAGCTAAATCTCTTACGTGTTTTATACAATTCACGTGAAGAAATTTCTTCACTCTTCGAACAATTCACATCTGAGTGTCTGTCAGACTTAAATCTGTAGTCTTACACTGAAAAAAATCCGTTCTCCGGACAGCGGTATATTGTACAAATATACGGAATACTCTTGCTTACTACAGAAATCTGTACAGAGCATACGTTATCCATATGCTACATACGCACTGCCCTTAGACGTTACATCACGCCATTGCAGGATGTCTGACATCTAACAGTTTTCCGTATATCACATACATGTTACATTCCTCAGCTATATGTTATATATGTTCATTTGTATGTGAGATCCTGATTGCCTATATTGTTTCATACGGAAAGTACGTAGGAATTACATACCTTTTTAAGTACGTCACTTACTTTCCTTTTGTCAGTGTATATCTAAGTTTCATTTGAAACCTCACTTGAACGATTACAGATCTGAGTTGTCTTTAATATGCTTTATCATGTGTGGATAAATAATCCTAAACATGCTGTGCATGCATTCAATAATTTTGGATTTATATTTTTTCTTTTATCTGATAAAATTTTCACATTCACGCATTCAATAATTTTCGGGTTAAAATTAGGTAACAACTTTCCCTAGCACAAGAAGTGGCAGTGGTATGAAGGTATGTGTCTTGTCAAGTTTGATACTGGATTTTGTTCTCCAAACTTTCGGAAAACCCGCGCAAGTCCATACAAAGATTTACTTTTTTTTCTGGTTTTAGCGTAAATGTATTTTTTGTTGGTAAACGCTAAATGTTTAAGTCTCCTTTAAAGTGGTGTTTCTGACTTCCGTAATAACGCAACAAACAAAATAGTATCTTTTGAATCATAAATGGGAGGGTTTGTCGTACTGTGCGCAATATTTAATACCCATTAAGCATAATAAATCGGAATTCGGAAGAAAGAACGCCAGGCAGCTCTTCATTTGTTCCATTTTCACATTCTTTATACATCCCTTGTAAGGCTTCATTTGTGTTAACTGTGTATAGAATGAATTAGAAACTTATAAGTAGTAAAATAGAAAAGACAGGTAATTAATTGATTCTGATCAAATGAGTAGGAACCCTGACTTAATATATAGCCTGCCCGATTTTTTTGTTTACAAATTTTGCCAATCCTACATTCATTCATCCCTCTATGTCTGTATATATGTATGACGCTTCCATTATTTAAAAAAAAAAAGTAAAACTGACTTTAGTTTGATCTTGAGGCAGTTTCAGTCGAGCATTGCCAGCCTGGAAAACACTTTATTTATAGTCATAATGATTAAGGCCCCCTTAAAGTAAACCTGCAATGAGAAAAATGACGTCGCATTTAAAATATTATTTTTGAAGATATTAAGAGTCTACCTTGTCCAAATGGTAGAATATATGTGATTATTATGTTTTGGTACACCTATTCTTAATCTACACTGTAGAGATATCTATAAAGGTAACGAAGAAAGTTTTGTAGCTTTTTCATCCACCTTCGAATATCGATATGCTACATCACTCGTATGAGGGATAATAAAGTGTACAACAAATTATTTATAAGTGCTTAGGAGGAACGAAGTAAGTTGGTAACGAAGAGGAACATAGTGCACATAAAAACAACAGATAGCAGCACTTCTACTAAATTAATGTAGAGAGAAAACATACACTCAAGAAACTACAGTCGTGAATGATTACAAGAAATATAATACGTTGCTGATTACTTGGTATAAATGCTGAAAATACTACTTGTACCACTTCACTTATAGCAAAAACTTAAAACTAGTACAAAGTCCGATTGTCACTTACGATATATTTATGATACGCGCGGAAATTATGTTCACGCTTGAAACTACAGTGCCAAAGAGAGGGCGTAACCCTCTAATGGCTAGGGTTAGGAGACACTCTACAAGCATACAATTTTGAAATTAAAATAGATGAATAAAGCTTACACTACCAATCCCTAACCCTGTAACCTTTAAAAAAAAAAAAAACACTATCGGTGCACTTATCTGATACATAGTTTTGAGGTAGCTGTGAAATGCAGTTAGTAATAGGGCCTACTGTATTACTGTATTAACTGTTTCTGTTCACCTTGCTAGCTGGGAACTTACTAACAACACATGGTGTACATAGAAAGACTAGCGTAACTTTGTTCTTGTTTCCGCCCTCCTTTGCTCATTTACCTAATTCTCTAAAGTCGCTCTAACATCGTCTCTGTTTCAAACTACAACACACAGTCTGTGTTAACAGCAACACCGTGCTCTTGGTATTGAAATAACAGCAAAAGAAGTAGTCACGCTCGGACTACTGGCTTGTGTTAAACTTGTGTTAGCACTACAATTTTTGCTGTGTGCTAAGAATCGCTTTTTTAAAACCAAATCTCTACGATGCCCTGACAATCCAAGCTTTGTTCAAGTCTGCTCTTGTCCCATTTTTCGCCCGAAGATTTCAAATCTACATGCAGCCCCTCTTGAAATTTGGTTGGTTGATTTGGGGTAGGCCCATAATCAGGTCTTGGGAAGCAGGGTGTCTCAGTCAGGTCTGTCGCGTGGGTGGAGCGACCGGGGTGATTGCTCCGGGCGCCGGGACAACAAATCAGCAAAATTCTAGGAATTCAGATTATGTTGTTATCTAGTAGTACAGGATAAACTCTGGTTGTTTTTCATAACACACTGAGGGGACTAGGAATTCTCGCCCCGGGCGCTTACAACGTACGCGACAGCCCTGGTCTCAGTCCTCCCCATGTGACTATCTTAATCAACCCATGAAAATTTCAGTTATTTTTTGGTATGTACTTGTGAATATGATTTAAGCTCAAGTTAGGCCCCTCCCTGTCCAAAAGATGACGATGATTTCCTTTCTCTTAGCCTTATGGTTACTGCTCTCACAAGAAAAAAAAACTTATGGGCGTACGTAAAAACGTAGGTTACATACGTATTTTCTACAGTTTTTGGACTTAACGTACAAGTCTATGTGACATCCTGTACCAAACGTATAACTGAATGTTTTATAACATTGTCCGTGTAAGTGTTCCATCTATAGGAAACAAAGAAATGTATATAAGCGGTCAGGATATCACATATAAATGGACGTACATAACCTACATCTGACGAAGTAACATACGTATACGTATGTAATATACGGTAGGCTGTTAGATGTCAGACATCCTGGAGCAGCATGATGTACTATATAACTGGGAGAAAGGCAGTATGTATGTAGCATATGGATAACATATGTTCCGTACAGATTTCCGTAGAAAATATATGGATTCCGTATGTTTGTGCAATATATCGATGTCCGGATAACGGATTTTTCTTAGTGTGGTTTGGAAGTGAACATCCCTTTTGACACCAAGACTATATGAGACATGGACCTAGAGTTAATGTGGAATCCAAATCGTAAGAGTTCCCACTGAGAATTGAACCTGAATCTTCCGCGTGAAAGGTGGTAGGTTATCTATGAAGTCACGAGTAAGCATTCCGTCTTGGAAGTAAACCCTGAACATTTCTATTACGTACTGAATGTATTGACTCGTATCTCACTTCAGTCCTACCTTAAACAATCCTGCACCCTTAAGCGTTGCACTGCAAAGTTCCGCAAACAAGCTCTCCTGTTGTTTGGAAGTCGTTGTTGAAAGAAGCAAGAAGGTTCCAGATTTGTTCCTGCCTTTTTTCTCCCTTTCCTCCAATTCTTCCCCTGTTTCGAGCTAAGAACAGTTTCATTAGAGAGGCTACAGCGTCACGTTTTCTCCCCATCCATCATCTTCTTCCTCCGCCCCTGTTTCCTGCTCCCGAGGACCAGCAAAGAGTGCACGGGAGATTTCCCAAACTACCTGGCTCGACTATCAAATGAATGCGAGATAACGACAGTTCTAGTGCGAAGTTGCCTTCTTACAAAACATAGAGCCATAACATGAACTTGTTAAAAGTTCCTCAGCGGAAGGGACAAGGAGGAACAGCTGTCATCAGTGGCGGCTCATGAAAGCTATTTAGAGCGAGTCCAAGCGCAAAATGACGTACTGGTTGTAGCCTATCTATTATTTTCCAGAAGTTTTAGAAATAATGGATAACTTAAACAAGGCAAGATAGTATTAGTATTGATGCTTATAGGGATTTATTACGTCACGATGAAATGTAACAATTACTTCCTTAAGGTTGACAAATTTTCAGTTGTAAAACGCTCATCTCTTGTGATAGATGCTCCTGGTTCGATCTCAGGCTTTCTGAGTTTGAGGTGACAAAATTGTGTCCGAGGTTTTTCTCGAAGTTCTTCCTTTTCTTCCTCATTCGCACAAGTGGGACGTAACTACAGATTTCATTTTATTATTGATTAGTTCCGTATGTATTGTTTATGACAAAAAAAAAAAATAATCGTCAACAATTTGACGAAGGGTCGTATCTCAAAATCTCACTTTTTCAGACATAAAGAAAGAAATATAATTCCACAGTGGAGGAAAAAGTTAAATATGCAATAATTGATCAATAATTCCACATAATTATTATCTGGAATAGGTGACGAGTTATTACATGTTTAACTGCTTTCTTGTCTACATAATTATTATTACTTTCTTTATGTCTGAAAATGTGAGATTTTGAGATAATACCCTTGGTCAAATTGTTGCCGAAATGTAGATAAATTTGGGATGTTAGGAAGAGAAAGTGCGAATTTTCTAGTCATGAAAAGCAGCTTAGAAATATTTGTTAATGATTACTTTTTACATGTAATAGTTTCTTCAAATCGTTTTTCAATCGTTTCTTCAAATCTTGGAACCTTAATTAACTACTTACGGTTTAACCGTGCTCTAAAATCTTGCAACCTTAATTTAACTATTTACTATGGTTCAACCGTGTCCTCAAATTTTGCAACCTTGATTTATTTAACTAGTTACAATGGTTCAACCGGGCCTCCTAATCTTACAACCTTCATTTAACTACTTATTGTTCAACCGCGCCTTCTAACCTTGCAACCTTAATTTAACTACTTATGGTTCAACCGTGCTCTCAAATCTTGCAACCTTAATTTAACTACTTATGGTTCAACCGTGCTCTTAAATCTTGCAACCTTAATTTAACTATTTACTATGGTTCAACCGTGTCCTCAATCTTGCATGCTTGCATACTCTAACTTGCTGAAATGTTCTTTCTTTACATGGGGAGAATAAGTTTTAAGGGAAGTATTTGGAATCTTTTTAAGGTAGGATACCATTTCTATGAAAATGTAATGACAAAAATCAGTAATACTATCCCATCTCCAATCCCTGTCAATGGAGGCTGAACTCAGTGGCGGATCTAGAATTGGGGAAGGGGGGAGATCAACCAGAACCCATACTATGATAGGTATATTACGAGTTTATGCAAATTATTTTAATTTGAAATCAGTTTACGTACTTCGTTAACAGGAACTAGGAATATCTAATGTTTTATAAATTTTCCGATAACAAATACAAGGCAACGCTTAGTATAAACTTAGGCATAGCTTACTATATATAAATGATACTTCAACTATTTTTGTCGCTCAAAAACTTGGGGGCTAGACTCTCACAGCCTTTGGCTATATCCACTACGGGCTGAACTTGCATTTAATCGACATCGGCAGTGTTACTGTTCATCTCAGCGACCTCGTAAGCTATGGATTGGACAGTAATATCAGTTCTTATAGACAATATATATACATATAATGCTGGAATATATATATATATATATATATATATATATATATATATTAAAATTAGCATTAGAATTTATCTTCCCATAAATATATAAATATTTGAATATATATATATATATATATATATATATATATATATATATATATATACCTACAAATATTCAAATATTTATATATTTATGGGAAGATAAATTCTAATGCTAATTTTAATTCTAAATAACATTCGATCTCTTTTCTACAATTACCTAGAAGTTTGTTAAGGTAACATTGCGGATTCGTAAAGCTGACCTTCGGCTTTATTCAAGACTTGGTTGTTGGGTAATTTTTATATATACATGTTATATTGTACTAACTAGAAATTAATTAATATTGAGCGTAACTACGGAGAGAAAAAAGCGTATGTGGTGTACCGTAAAAGCTTTGATTCCATGCGTAAATCCTGCAGTTTTAGAACTTAACGTACGGCTATAGGCCTATATAATATCCTGCACGAAAAGTATAACTGAAAACGTATGTCCTATAATACTTTCCGTATAAGTGCTCTATCTATACGTACTTTCCGTGTAAAACAAGGAAATGTATAAGGCGGTAGATGGACGTATATAACATATTGCTGGCGTATATAACATACATACACGTATGCAATATACAGAAGACTATTAGATGTCAGACATCCTGTAGCGACATCATGTAACTTCTAAGCGGGAAAAATGCAGTACGTATGTAGTAAAGGGATAATATATGCTCCGTATAAGTTTCCGTAGTAAACTTATGGAATCCGTATGTTTATACAATATACCGCTGTCCAGATAACGGATTTTTTCAGTGTATATTTTTATTTTTTTCATTCATAATCTATAGCAATGGTTTTCTATTACTTCAGAGTTACGGACCACCATTTTATTTTTAAGGCAAGGTACAGACCCCATACTTTTACTTTGTAGTAGTAGTAGTTGAGAGTTACCTAGCAATATTAATAAAAAAAACTATATTTATGCAATAAGAATACAACACGTAGTATGTACATAGATGTGGTGTATTACATAGTTTTATCTTTCACAAATTAAGAGATGTAAACAAATGCCACAAAGCTTCTAAATTAATCGCACGGACCCTCAGGAGTTCGCGGCCCACCAATTGAGAAACACTAAAATCTAGAATTTAACGTATACTTAACATTTTCTTGTTATCCCTAGTTGCTAGTTTGAAATTGAATTTTGCCACTGTGACTAGCGGCGCTTCAGTACAAAATCCATTATCCTTTTGCTTAAACAAATCTCGAGGGTTGAATCCTAACCTTAAGAGATTCAACTAACTTTATCAAGAGGACGGTAGATGGCATTGCTAATGGCAATAACCTTGTCATATCCTACGTTTTTTTCGTATTTTTCTTTTTCTCTCTGAAAGAGTCATGTGAAAAATGACTAATGGTTAGGAACTATCAAGCGCTACGCGCGTACTAATATGCCTTCTCCCATCTCATCTCGACACAAGAGAAATGAGGCCACCACGAAGAGATGATTTAGTTCGAGTGACGTCACGAAGTCTGGTCTGGACCAAGCTCTAAGTACGCAAGAGCATTAAAGCTGTATGGACGGTTATTAAAGGTAACGCCATAATAATCCTGCATGTTCTAATTATCTGTGATCATTTGCTTTTCACTAAAACTTGCTTCAGGGAGATTCATTTTGTTTACTCTGTTTTCACACCAGGTGGCAGAAAAAAATTGCAATATTTGCTCTGCCACCTGTGCGAGTATCCAGGCTATATTTAGCAGTAAAACATAGTATTTAGAAAATTACTTTCGTATACACAATCACAGTACTTCAGCAGTGGCGGATCTACTCCAGGGCCAGGGGCCTAGACCCCCAGTTTTTTGAGTGACAAAAATAATTTAATCCATTACTTATATATTTTTGAAAGTTTATAGTAAACTCAGGATTAGAGCAACCCAAAAGCATAAAAAGCATAACAGCAATTTACATATATGGTTGGTACCTTGAACATGGTTGTAGTTCTTAAAAGGTCCAGAAGAAACTAATTTTAAAAGCATAATAAAACATAATTTTAGAAAATAAAGCATAAAGTATAATTTAAAATATATAGCACAATTATTGGAAAATTCTGTTTAACTGTAAGTATAACATACTGTATTAATATTTTTTAAAACCAATATTTACAATGCAAAATCGTTGAGAACATAACAATGCAACAATGAAAAGCTTATATTTATTTCTGCAAATTTTTCAGTGTAATCCTTTGATGTGAAGAAAAGGAAAAGAAGAAAACTTTCCGTCAACAATGAATAATACACAAGAACTCCACACTATATTGTTATGTGCAGATTTTGAACTTGAGCACTTTCTGTACTTCTTGGTGGCATCTTTTTCTTTCCCTTTCTGTATATATGCACCGCTAAGGCGCACACAAGTAATAGAAAAAACTAACTCGAATAAAGTATATCTCTCTACAGTGCATTAGGTAGAAAGTTTACTAAATATGAAAGAAACTGGTTGCATAAAATATTAATAAATAGATCAAGATATTTAGAATATTTCATATATAGTAAATATTACACATTATCCACAATTAATGTAAAGCAATGATTGAAATTAACAATAAAGCATAATAAAGCATAATTTGAAAAAAATAAAGCATAATTAAACAAAAAATAAAGCATAATGTGGGTTGCTATACTCAAGATATACTGGCTGGACCCCAGTTTTTACGCTCTAGATCCACCATTATACTACAGTCATAATATTAGTGCCCAATCAGGTAATATTTAGGTAATATTATAATTACTTCAGGTAATATTATAATTGCATTATTACTGTGGTTATATCAGGATTATTAAACTGGTTTTTTGCTTGGGTATAAACATTATAAACTATTCGTGCAGCTTTATTTTAGGCCTACAATAAGAAAGTTACTACAGAAATAATCAAATTTCTGCTTTCTTTTGTTACTACCGTCTCCACTTATGTGCAATTATCAGTTTTGTTTTATTTTATTATCCTTAGCTCTAATACTTTCTTTTTTTTAAGTACTTTCCTTCTTTGTTTCATGCTTTTCCCTCTCTTTTTGGTTATTTTTTACATTAATTATTGTATTTACTTCACATTTTTTTACATTTCTTTCCATTATCACTTGCTTTTCTTCTTTCCTATACTTGTTGGTAAATGAAAAATGAAATTAAATCTTCAAGGAATTAGGAACTATGTTTCTCGGTACTTCTGGCATCTATGATCGAAACTTGTCATGTATGAAAGATGATATCCCTCGGTGATCACCCCACCTGGGGAAGTAGGAAAGGAAGAAAGGAATAGAAAAGAAAAGAAGCTGCCTGGGACCTTTAGGGTGGGTATCATTCCGGTATTCGCCTGGTATAAATAAAAAAAAAAAAAAAACAGGTAAACCTCACTTAGGACCTGAAAAGGCGGGCAATGGAAACCAGTTATCGACTAGGAGTTGATGGGTATCATTCGATTCGCATTGACAAGTGGGTATAATTCAATAATAAGTATGACATTTTCCTGAAAATGCAATATTTATTCTGGAAATTGATAAAGATTCGGGATTTTGTGCAATAGGGACCAGCGGCGCAAATCTGTGTTCAACATTCGGAAGGGGGGGGGGGGAAGATAAGACCATTCCCATAATCTTTTTTTTTTTTTTTTTTTTTTAAGCGATGGTCAAAATATTTATGAACGTAAAAAAACAATGGCGTGCAGGATCTGGGGAGCAGAATTGTCAACATTGGAATGTCGGCAGATTTGAGGTTTATTCTGGTGTAGGGGGAAGATGAGACGCATATTAAGATAGATGAATCTGATTTCTGAAGTGAATCTGTTGTATATTATATATCAGGCTATGTAGATAAAATGACAGTCGGACACAAATTATCACATTTCTCCCGAAAAACACATTTCAAATCGGATTATTGGGGGGGAACAGTTCCCCCCAGCAAGGGCGCTCATCAGGAGGGCAAGGTGAGGCCTCGTTCCCCCCAAAAGAAATTGTACTTCGGAATATCGAAAACGCAATAGAATTTTTAGAATAGTTGCATCAACATTTGAAACTATATTTGAAATGTCGCTTATACTTGCCCCCCCCCTTGGAAACCACAACATGGGCGCCCTTGCAACCCAGTTCTAGGATTGAAGGGACATGTCCCCCTCATCCTCCCGGGATTTGCGCCAGTGATAGAGACCAGTTGCTGACTGGTATCAAGCAGCTGAATGGTACTGGTTTGATCCCCGAAGGTGCGAAATATTGTTCTTGTTCTGCCTTATTACCAATGCGAATAAGAAATTTTTCCAACTTCTTTGATTAGATACCTGAGGAACCTAGAAGAGTGAAGATGACTGGAATGTAGTGCTAACTACCCTATGACAGCTCCTTGTATGTACCTACCTACCTGCCTAACTAACTCTATGGCCTATGGAACCCGGACGTTCAATGGAGGAGACGGCTCAGTGGTAGAGGACTTACTTCTGGTGCGTGAGGTCCCTGGTTCGATCCTCGCACAAGTAAGTTTATGGTGAACAACATCGTGTCCGTGGGTTTTCTGGAGGTACTCCCGTTTCCTCCTACTCACTCATTCCACTAATTCTTCCATCTTAATTCACTTACATTAATCACTGTCTCCCTTGGCCTAAAAAGCATAATCATGGGACATTAAAATGAAAAATTTAATTTTTCCGGAGGTTCAATGTTAAATTTACATTAGCTCTCTATTGAACTTACATCCTTAGCCAACTGTATCCAGTTTCTATTTTGTATTTCTGTTTCTGCGAGATCCATTTTAATATTGTCCTCCTAACTGTGCCTAGGTCTTCCAAATGGCCGTTTTCCGGTTAGAGTTCATTTAAATCATTAAAAAGTGTTCCTATACTTTCTTTTATTCTGGCTACATGATGGGCCTACCTGAGCCCTCTACACTAAGAAAAATCTTTATCCAGACAGTGGTTATATTGAATCCTTATGTTTACTACGGAAATCTGTAAGGAGTATACATTAGATCATATGCTACATACGTGCTGCCTTTTTCTCGTTCAGATGTTACATTATGTCGCTGCAGGATGTCTGACGTCTAACAGTCTTCCATATATATAATATACGTATATGCATGTTACATATGCCAGCTATTTCTTATGAGTCGTTCATTTCCAAAACGGATCTTGTCCATTTACAGAAAATACCATTTTTTAAAATTTTATTTTGGAAAAGAATGTAGGATCTGCATGTTTTGTAGAACTGTGAATACTTTAGTCTGTTCATGTGAAAAACCTGAAATATTTCCAGTTCTACAAAATGCATCGATCTTACAGTTTTCCTGGTTTTTCGGGATTTTCTATAAATGGACAGGAACAATTTTCGAAATGGACGACTCTTATACACGTCCCTCTTTAGTCCCTATGTGATATCCTGTCGGCCTATATACACTGCAAAAAATTTTATAGGTAAATTTACAAAAAAACGGTGGCAATCTGTTTGTCACTCCTCTATGTAAATCAAGTTACACCTATAAAGTAAAATTACTAATATGAAACGGTGTAAAATTACATTTTTATCAATAAAAATATCATACTTTCTTATAAATTTACTGTAAATTTGTAAAAAAAAAGGCCCACCAAATTTCGTAATTTAATCTTAAGGAAATGTATATCAAGTTACAAAATGAATGGTAAATGATTTTACATTTATGTTTGCCGATTTAGTTACAAAAGTTTTTTTAATTTTTTTTTTTTTTTTTAGTGTACAGTTCTTACGTCCGTACGGAAAGTTCAGTTATTCGTAACACATACCGAAACTACGTATAAACAGTCGTTCCCCCCGCCCTTATGTCCATGACGCACCCCCCAATTATCTATCCGTAGGTGTTCTTCCATGAAAAAATCTTTTTGATTAGTTTTTACACGCCCTCAAACATATTTATATAGGTTTTTAACCCCCTCAAATATTTCAATGACGCAGTTTGCGTCATAGCCCCCCTGTGTGGGCACCCCTGGTATAAAACATACGTTTTCAGTCATACGTTTCCTACTGGATGTTACATAGGGTTGTACATTAAGTGCAAAAACTACAGGAAATACGCATGTACTGTACACTGAAAAAAAATGTAATTTAATTACTCAACATTGATGTAAAATCATTTACCCTTCAGTTTGTAAGTTGATATACATTTCCTTAGATTAAATCACAAAATTTGCTGGGTCTTTTTACAAATTTACAGTAAATTTATAAGAAAGTATGATATTTTTATTGATAAAAATGTAATTTTACACCATCTCATATTAGTAATTTTATTTTATAGCCTTAAATTGATTTACATAGAGGAGTGACAAACAGATTGCCACAGTTTTTTTGTAAATTTACTTATGAGTTTTTTTACAGTGTAACCTATGCTTTTTTTTTCTCAGTGTAGACCTAATGACCCTAACAATGTCAGGTAAACTGTGTAAATTATAATTTTCCTTCTATGTATCAAAGTGAAAAAAGTGTGTACCGTATCTTGTCTCTTAGGCATTATTGTCTTTTACTTTTTATATACTTTGGCTGGATATTTTGAGTTTTATTTTTATTTAAAAACAGTCACTAATTGTTTCCCTTAGAAACATGGATCATTTATCAACACCCTGTATGACTTAAGTACAGATGTCTTCTTCAAATTGTTGTTCGTTATTTTTTTTTACCTTACTTTTGAATCTGCTCTTTCATCATACCCCTTTCTCACTTCTGTATTAAAGTGCAATATTTCACGTATTGGCGAAAAGTTTGCTATTTTCAGATGTCTCTCTGTTTCCGGTGTAAGTGTTTTTTTTTTCTACAGTTTATGAAATGAGAAATGACCGTAACTCGGAAAATGTCATAAATCAAACTATGAGACTGATTCTTTTCATTCCCTCAACTTTCGCTCTTCTCCCTCTTTTGGGGCACTGTTAAGACAAATCCTGTTTTCGTTGTTGAGCTCTGGCCGTCGCCACTGTTTCAAAACTCTCCAAACTTTCGACGCTTTAGGGTTTTTTTTCTCTCCCCATTTTGGACAGCAATTTATATCCACTGTGTTTTTCAGTAAATAGGTCCATGGAACGGACTCTGCCGATCATTAGATATAATTTTTGTTTCTTTCTTCGAGTTGGAAACGGTGTTTGAAACTTTTTAGTACTCATACATACTTAAAACTAGTCTCTGAAACACGAACTTCCAAGAGAAATCATTCTCTGTCTTTTTTTTCTTTTTTTCGAATTGAGTGTTAAGGAAATGGTACCAATGAATTTTAGTCAATTTGGAGAGTTTCTTCAATGTACAGGTGAAGTGTCTTACACGAATATAACAATGAAAGGGCATTCCGTACACAGAGAGGAAAAAACTGTGTGACATACGTAAAAACGTAGATTACATGTGTAAATCTTGTAGTTTTTGAACTTAACGTACAACAAACGTATAACTGAAAAAGTATAGTTTATACGTACTTTCCGCACGAACGAAAGAACTGTATATAGACGGTCAGGATCTCACATACAGATGGACGTATGTAACATATAGGTGACGTATGTAATATATATATATATATATATATATATATATATATATATATATATATATATATATATATATATATATATCCTTTGTGGCTAAGTAGTTAGCGTACGCAGTTTTGGCTTAGGAGATCTGACTTCGATTTCCGGCGGGAGTTCGTAAGGTTCGGATTGCACGTTAATCAGAGGTTCCGTCTCATATAGCCTCGCTGCTGAAAGGGACATTAAACTCAAAATCAACTTAATGCAACTTATGCAATATATAGAAGACTGTTAGATGTCATACTTCCTACAACGGCATGATGTAACATTTAAGGGCATTGCGTGTGTAGCATATGGATAACGTACGCTTCGTACAGATTTATGTATTAAACATAAAAATTCAATATATTTGTACAATATACCACTGTCCGGATAATGGATTTTTCTCAGTGTAAGTACAGAGTAAATAATTTATTAAAGTAACGTGTCTCTATTGAAAGTAATGTACTAAGAAAATCATATACCAGAAATTACTACTGTTTATGATGCATTCTTCAATAAGGAAATTCATTGTGGAAGGTTTTACTTGTTTCCCTATTTTTTTAAATATCACAGTTAGAATATTAGCGATCCTAACGTTTCCAAAATTTTAACCCTTTTAGGATTTCCACTTTTTGAGATAAACTTTAGACTTTCACTCAAACAGCTACTGCTTCCTTACTATTTATCGTAGGATCGTGGTTCATACCTCATTTTTTCAAGACAAAGCATGCTTTCCAAGGGTACCACTCACTTATTGTATTATACACTAGAAACGGGGAAATCGGAAAAAATCGGGAGATCTTTCGAAAAAATTTCGAAATTTTTGCGCCCCTCTGGCCCGGGCCTGGGTTGACGTAGGGATATGATTTTTTTAAAAAAACAAAATACTTTGTTATCTACGTAATACGTGTGCGAAATTTCATCTTGAAAATTAAGGACGGGAGAAATTTTTGAAAGTCTGTAAGTGACCCTTTTTTCATATATATATTTTTAAAATGTACTGCGTCATTGCTGTTTGACCTAGAGTCATGGTTCAAACGTCATTTTCTTCAGTATAACACGTCCTTTCCAACAATAACACTCACATGTCCGTATCATACACCAGAACTGGAAAAATCGGGAAAATCTGTAAATTTTTCTGAAAAAATCACCCCCTCGGAACACTTGCACCCCTCGAGCCCGGCCCTGGTTTTACGTGGGGTTCTTAAAAAAGTTGAGAAATATCAAAAGGTGCACACAATTTGTATGCAAAGTTTCAATCAGATATGTTGAAAACTAAAGGCGTGAAAATTCTTTGAAATGCGCCTTAGAAAAAAAAATGTCGCGCCCCTCCACCCCCTCTTGGCGCCGCGGTCGCCAAGTTGATCATCCGGTTAAAAAACGTATCTGGGGTGTTCTTTGGTCAATCCTTGACATGACCAATAAAACGAAACCGGCTTAAATACCTGCTATAGAACATAACTAAGCAGTCAAAAGTTACTATACCATGCCACGCCATGGTAAAAAAAGTTACTATAAATCCAGAGGGTTAGGGGAAAAATATGTCATATCAGAACTAAATAGTGTTGCATAAAAAGTTATTTTATGCAGAAGACTGTTAGATATCAGACATCTTTCAACGGTATGGTGTAACACTTAAGGGCAGTGCGTATGTATGTAGCATATGGATAACGTATGCTCTGAACTGATTTCTGTAGTAAACATAAGGATTCCGTATATTTGTACAATATACCGCTGTCGGGATAACGGATTTTCCTCAGTGTGGACATATGGTTAGCGTACTGGATTGCGCAATCAGAGATCCTAAGTTCGATTCTCGCGCAGATTTTTTGTATGTATTTTTTGTACCCAAATAATGAATTCATGTATTTTAACTTCGATAAAAATAATGCATTTATCCATAATTTATTAGCTTGCAAGAAAATACAATTTGCGATTAAAAAATAGTCTGTTTTTGTTGTAAATAATCCTATGTGGTCCTGGTAGCAAATACAAAATGATCTTAGTATAAAATGCTACAACAATATAAATATCTGTATATATATGAAACGAAGTCTAGTTTCTCAATCTTCTGCCAATGACGTATTTAGAGGGTGGCTGTCATGTTCAAGGCCCCTCGAAATGATTTAATTATTAGTGTTTTTCGTATTATACGTACAACACAAATGTTTTTTTTTTTTACTTTTTCTCAAGTCTCCTCCGAAACAAGATCCTAAATACGCCACTGTATTCTGCACACACATACAAAACTAGCTTTGTGAACCTTTTCCTACTCTAACATGAAGCTTAATAGCGATTACGATACTCTCACAGCGGGAATCAAACCTGTAGTTTCGTGCACAAAAGTACGGGCGCAAACCATTGGATCAGCGATCATTAGATTAGGGCTACAATAGTGACTAATAATATGTATAGGTCTTTTATCTAAACACGTGGAAGCGTAGCTTAAATCTTAAGTTTCCCTGTCCCTTTGGTGAAAGGACCAGGTGGCAACACTGCCAATATGCGGAAGAGAGACAAGAGGACGAGGTAAGGAGTAGGTAAAGACTTTAGAGTGTGGAATATTCATCCCATGCCGGCCTTCATCTGATCGCTAGGGGGCTCAAGGGGCCAGGTCTATAATGAAAATGTCAGAGAGCCCCTGGTCGGGAGCAAGATGGATAGTCTTTAATAGTGAATCACGCCCGGGCAGCGCTATCTCCGGGGAGGATGCGTTATGTAACAAGAACACACACACACACACACAAACACACACACAGCTCCTGTCGCCATGGCAACCGCAAGACGCGCGTGACAACCTCAGCACGGCTTCGTCATCGTCCATCAGGTAGCGTGGTCGCTTAAGTTGGGATAGCTGCAAAGCGTACACAAATGCCCCGTCTATCACCTGCACAAACCATCAATATTCTTTCTTCAGAGACGCTTGCATCCACATTTGTCCTTTTCTATTAGGATTTTCTCGTTCGTTCACAGCAGGTATTGATAAATGGGTTGATTGATTGTGGTTTACAACCTTGTGTAACGAGGTCGAGCAATCAACAGAGATTGAACATCCTTAAGGTAATGAAACCTCAACTATTCATTTGTTAAATTATAACTGCGTATTGATGGCTTCAAAATACGAAAGTTCATCGCCGCAGAAACAATCCAAATAGCACAGTTTTTTCTTGAACGTCCAAAGAATGTCAGTCTCTATAGAGCGTTCCACCTAGGGATGGCCATACGGATGCGGATCTCGGATATCCGGATCCTATAAGATCCGGATCTCGGATCCGGATCCGAAATTTCGGATCTTGGATCCGGATCCGAAGTTTTGGATCTTGAATCCGGATCCGGAATTTCGGATCTTGGATCCGGATCCGAAGTTTCGAATATTGGATCCGGATCCGGATATTCGGTTCCTGGATCCACACCCGAAATTTCGAAGTTCAAATTCGGACTCCTGTTTTGAATATTTGAGGCCTTAGATTGAGACCCAGAACTCAATCCATATGTATAAAATTTACTAGGTGAATTTTATCTAACTCAGTGGGAAGACAATTCAATTTAAATGACAAAAAATTACATGAAAATCTCATTTTCACATTTTTCGGGGTTAGACCACTGTTGCGCACACCCCATCATTTAGTCTTAGTATATATTTAAACGTACTACAAGTATGCCACTTTCATCTCAAGTCAGTAGTTGTATAGATCTGCGTTTTGTTATATATTAATCGAGTTAGGATTAAAACTCGATTGTTTGTGAGACCTATGATAATATATTCAGAATGAGTTATAACGTTGAAAAACTGCATAGTAATGCTGCATATTTTCTTTGTGCCACATTGGAATTTAATGTAGTCTATATTATACAGTCGGCTCTTATGATTAATTCAATGATCTGAACTCCTGCAGCATTACGCTAAAATCATTATTTTCGTCATTATTTCTGTTTTTTTTTTATTACGAGCAAAATAAATATCATAAGCGGCATTTTACATAATACATATAGACGCAGATCAGTCAGTTGGTTCCTTAAAGTTTATAGCAAAGCTATTACATTTCTAAGACACTGGCGGCCTTAGGACAAAATCCATGGCTTTCCCATAAAATCTTAAATCTCTCTATATAAAAAGGGCAAAGTCCTGAGTGAGTGAGTGACAGATCACCGTACAGGCCAAATCGCTTAAGCTTACAAACTTGAAATTTGGACAGTTTATAGGCTTTGTGACGTAGGATACCACTAAGGAAGGATTTTGGGAAATTCGACGAGGAAGGGGGGAAATGGGGTGGAAAATATTGATGATTCTTGACGTTAGATACTTCAAATTTGGTATTTGGGTTTCTCATTGAAAATAATTTGATACTTGTTAAAGTGCTTTTTGATATTTAAATTAGAAGGGGCAGGGAAGATGTAGAAAGTAAAAGAACGGGTGGTAATTGCAATAATTGCAATTAGTATAATAATATGCCTATATCTCGGAAACTTAAAGGATTAGGAACATGGAATTTGGTATTTGGACTTTTCACTTAAAATAATTAGATACGTATTTCAACGTTTTTTTGATATGTGGCTCAGAAGGGAAGGAAAAGGGCAAGAAGAAAATTAAGTGGGGGATTACAATTATTGTATTAATATGTTCAATCCTTTAAGGTTAGAGACTTGAAATTTGGTATTTGCATTTCTCATTGAAAATAATTTGACATGCGTTTCAATGTTTTTTTGACGTTTTAGTAAAAAGGAAAAGAAAAGAGATGGAAAGGAAAGAGGGTAGGGATTGTAATTATTATAACATGTCGATATCTGGGAACCTCTGAAGGTTAGGAGCATAGAATTTGGTATTTGGACTTTACATTTGAAATAATTAGGTATATACTTAAGCGTTTTTTGATGTGTCTTAGAGGGGAAGAAAAGACTTTTATATCTCGGAATCCTGGAATGTTAGAGAAATGAAACTTGTTATTTGAACAAAAATTCGTTATGAAATGAAATCCTTGAGTTTTACGTCCCACGCTTATGCCGGTTAGGCTAAAGGAGACGGTGATTATGAGAAATAAATGAAATGAAGAAAGTGGGAGGAAACAGGAAAAACCCGAGAAAACCCACGAGCTCGGTGTTTGTCCACCACAAAGTTCACACGGCGCGATCTGGGATCGAACCAGGGACGTTCCACTACTTGCTCGTTTTCCTTGAGTTTCACACACACACACATACATATTAGTTTTGTAACTGATTCATTTATAGTAGTCCTTAATGCTGTTTCAGATGCTGACAATCTTGACAATAAAAGTTGGTTTCGTTTGCCATTCCACTTCTCTTATTTACTTTGAATACACATATGAAAAGGACAAAAGCGTTCATAACAAATAACTTCTTTATGAGCTCACAAAGCAGAATGAAAGGCCTCTTTATTCTCCCCCCCCTCCCATGCTTCTTTAGGAAGCAGGGTTTGATAATTTTGTTTGATTTTGTTTTCTCGCCCAACGATCTGTATCTTGTTGGCTGTCACTATACGTGATTTAAAGTCACAACTTGCGCGTTTGTTTAGAACGGACATAATGGGGTTTCTTTTCATTCTTCTTCTGTTTCCAGACTGATAGAGGTGTCAGAAGTGAGTATAGAAACTAGGGAGGTTCAGTTCCTATCCACCATCATCATCATATTTTATTGGCAGGCCACTTGCTGCAACTCAGAAGCTTCCACGATCCACCGTCTTCGATTAACCTCTTCCTCTTCATGTATGATTTTTCTATTTTGATATCGTCCAGTAATTGTAGCCTCTTTTCGTCCCCTTCCTCTTTTTCCTACCACCATACCCTCTAGCACGTCCTTCATGATACAGTCTTAAAACATCGGAAGTGGGGAGAAGCCGCCTTCACAATATACTTTATGATGTAACTTGTTTGACAAACGGAATTGTATTAGCGGATATTTTGCTTACACAGACGAATGAGCGTTCTCGTACAACACATTTTCTCGTCACTTATCACTATCACCCTACTCCAGTTTTCATTCTTATCCAAATTCAGTAGCAGTATCTTACCCATTGCTATTCCTTAGTTTGCCGCACAATCAGTACAGGAAATTTGTGTGTGGAACTGTTTAGCCTGCCATTTATTTCAAACATACTTTTTCCATTCGTTTCATATGTTCTCTCGATTTCGTATTGCTTCCATCAAAATTTTATTGCAACGATTCATAAACCATCATTTAAAAAAAAAAAAAAAACCTTCTAACACACAATTGTTAGACTGTTATTTCGTACCCTCCAATTCGCCGTTCTAAATGAATTTGCGCGATTGGAATGACAATAGAGTTGAAAATATATGAATTTAAGAAGGATTTATTTACAGACTCATCACTTTTTCTGTCTTTCTTGTTCTTTCTTCGAAAGAAAACATACGGCGGAAGAAATGTGGCAACAGCGCGCTCCATTTACTCTGTACTGCAATCTAAGAGTGGGACGCTCTATAGATAACGCGATATCTATGATACATTCCATTTTCTTCAGTAAACGTCCCGTAAAATATCGTGCGGAGATCCAGTTGTCCACTTATGTACCGTAATTAAATCGTTTAGCAAAGAGAACAAATTTTATAATAAAACTAATATTTTGTAACGGGTGCGTCAAGTTAAGACTTAAGACAGGTTCGGCGTTGATTTCTGGGGGCTTCTCGCTAAAGTTGTACCTCGTACGCAACCAACTTTTCCCTTCTCATTTCATTTCCAGGTAGATTTCCTTTTGCAGATACACCTAGTTTCTTTAAATTGTCTGTAACACTTTCGAATTGAGTGCCCCCTTAGTTTATCTAACCCGAACTTCCTTCTGAAACTTTGTTGAACAACAGAGAGTTTTATATTAAATTCGATAACACAAAATTTTCTTCTGTCTTCGATTGCTGCCATCTTGATTTACTGTCGGCCTAGCGCCGGAATGCGTTAACTACAGTTTACCAACCACGTAAAATTTTTCTTTCATTTAACGTAAGTTACATGTCATTGTGAATAAATAAACGTAAGTTATTTATCTTTTGAGATTGGAAAGATAATTTACAATAGCCCCGTACCAGTAATACCAACTTGAAACATTTCAAGATCCATCCTCCATAGGAGAGGAAGAAATTCCTATTTTGCTCTTGAATTTCCCATGCTATATATACTAACTTTTGTACAAATATTTAGAACTTATAAAATATTGTATTTAACTACTGAAACTACTGTATTTAAGTCATTTCTTCCAATATATGAGTGAATTATTCGTAAATTCCAATCTTCTACCTATATCAAATACTTTATGAATACATAAATTCATTTACTGAAAGAAAGAATTGAGAATATAAGGAAAACAAGTACATTTGTTGTCAAAACTTCATATTGCTGTGCTGCTGTCTTCTACGGAACGGAACGAAAGTAGACAAGCTTTATTATCGAGTCGTTTTGTGTTCAACGTTTTGGACCTTGGTTGTTTCTCGTTTGGTACTTTACTTTTTTCCTTTCTTTCTTTTTCTTTTTTTTTTTTAAAAAAAATACTAGATTACAAATTATGTTCTTTCGCACTTGTTTCTTGGGATTCTCAAGCTATTGTGTAAATCACGTCCATACATTTTACAGTAACAAAATTTGAGAATTAGTACTGATTTAACGCCTACTAAAGACTGATTCGCTTAGCGTTGATAAAGTAAATACAATATATAAAAAACGTCTCATAGATCCTGCCAATTGATACGAAAATGCCCTTTATTTCTATTCTATAAATTAATGTCAAGAAATCTGACAAAAAAACTCACACGGGATGGCATCACTGCCCTGTACTGTGTGCACTGATGCACTGTTTGTTTTCATAATTGTATAAGAAAAGGTAACAAAGGTTATAAGGAATATACCAGGGGCGGACTGGCCCACCCTGCTACCCTGCAAATGCAGGGTGGGCCCCCCAAACAGGTGGGCCCCCTCTACCAATTTTAAAAAGATGTGCCCAATTAAACGCATAAAAAAGACGTAAAATTAAACTTTCATGAATAGACCTTATTCTTCTTCACGTTTATCGACTTGAAAAGATTCCGTCTATGAGACAATCAGGCCCTAAAACATTGCGGGGTTTGTGATACAGCAGCTGTTAAAAACGAGCACGTTAATTACTACTTTTTAAAATATAAGAAACACAGTAGATTTCAAGCTGTTATTGGATTTGGATACCATTCCCTACTCCTGTCCTTTTACAAACCGGCGAGTGGCGGTGTTTTAAAGAAACAATAGTTTCGTAGATATACTATTGTTATTGTGGAAAGTGGAGGTGGAGCCGGAACTCTTGTGAACTCCATTGTCCTCAGACCAAGCTTCGAAGAAAGAAATTGGATCAGGCTTCGTTGGGTTATTTTTTTCAGTGTGGTAAAGCGAAAATAAATTAGTCGCCACTATCAACGATTATTTTATACAGACCTCAAACAATTACTATGAAATTGCTGCCCTCGGCTCGTGTTTTATTTGTATATTACATCGAAGAGCAAATCCGATAGCAGCAATTCAATTATTGGATCACCAGTTACGTGTAGTTTGTCGTGGAAGACAGATGTGGTTGTGTCAGTATGGATGGTAGGAGTGATTGTAAGATTACTGTAAAGAAAAAAATATAAAAGTGGTGCTAAAAAGCGAGATCACAAACGATGTGATTTACAAAAAGCTGCATCTGACCCAAAACAACGTAGGCTATTTGAATCTGTGAAGCCCCAAGAAACAAATGAGCATGATGTGACTCATTCGAGTACTGGAGGACAGTTGCCAGGTATTTTTTTGTTTTGTTTTTCTGTCTAAGGTGTTTATAAATTATAATGTATACACCACGTGTTTGGATGATTTCAGTCAATTTTAGCTTATCTTTTATGGCTATTTTTACTTGAAATTACACAACTTTAACAGGCGAACACGAAATTAACTGAACTGTTTGCTGTCGCGTAGTGCTTTCAAACGGGTCAGATCAGGCTTTCATGGGTCAGGGGTCGAGTCAAGCCTGCTTGAGACACGGGTCGGGTCAGGTCACCTACGCTAGGGTCAGGGCTGCTCTAGCCGCTGGTCGTCTCGGATCAACTTTCTTATGCGCCGTTTCGGCTAAATCCTTCTCGGGTCGAGAGGGTCGAGTCGAGTTTAATGTCGACCCTACCCGATTCATGACCCGAATAGGTTTTAGCCAAAACGACGCATAAGAAAGTTGACCGAGCCGACCTGTGGCTAGAGCAGTCCTGACCCGAAGTGTGACCTAAGGAGGTTCGACTCGAGCCCTGACCCGATGAAGCCTGACCTGACCCGTTTGAGAGCACTAGCTGCTGGCACTGGGCTCAGTAAGCGTTGGTGTAAATTCTAAAAATGCTGAACACTTATGCTGTCAGTCAAATAAGTGTGTATATCGTGTAAATGTTAACTTCTCTTTAGTTATTTAAAGTTAATTTAAAATAAAAGTGTAGTAAAATGTAAAAAATATTTGTGGTATGCAAAGTAGGTATTCATATGAAAAGAGAAGTTGGGGCCCTGCCGCCGGCCCTGAATAGGCTACATGCCCTTATTCCATTGTAATACATATGAAGAATGCCAAGTACATTTTTTACTTTTTTATACAGTGGGCCCTCATTTCAGTTTAGCAGGGTGGGCCCTATGGTTGCCAGTCCGCCCCTGGAATATACCCCGTATACCACCTGAACTTTTTGCAGTTCTGTACTCAATTTAAACATTGCAAGTTAATTTCTGGCTACAGAAAGAGCCTCAACTATTCCATGACACTTCTTTTCTTTCTTCAGAAATTTCCACTATTTCGAACAAGAGCAAATAAACGCAGACACTCTTGCCAACTGTTGTGGTAACAAAATACTACGCGACGAAAAATAGTTCAGCTTAGATAAGACATCGGAGTTCAAACGATGGTAAATTGTAGTGTCGTATCACAGCTCGGGCGGATCCAGGGGGGAGATCGGGGCGATTAACCCCCCAGAAGAGGAAATTTTCTTATTTTATATATAAATAAAACCTTGAGTTTGGAGCTCTTAAAAGTAGCTTTAAGTAGCAGTATTACAATCTACCGCCTCCCCAGAAGTCCGCCGTGGATCCGCCCCTATATCACAGCCGTGATATTGCGAAAAGGATTAACTAAAAGGTATAGTTGAGGGTATTGTTACTCGCTTATTTTTTGAAAGGTCGTGCGTATACCTGCTAAAAACTCTACCAATATCTCACTGAGTATTCTCCCGTATTAGACAGGTATTATAGTGGTTCACTGGCTATTTGGTGGTAAGGCTCTACGTTTTCGGCACGTAGTGAAGATGAAGTAGGCGGCAACACATTCCGATTAATGGTACCCACAAGAAAGATGAGACGAAAATACTTTTTTTAAAAATATTTTTTTCTCAGCCTCGTCTCATTTCTCGAAGAGTTCCTTCTCGTCTCGTCTCCATTCTAGATCTTTTTTCGTCTTATTTTGTAAATGTGTAAACAAATTTTATGTTGTTTCTCTTAATCTTATCTAGAACTTATCATAACCCTTCCGCGCCACAAGAAGAAAGGGTATGATATAACAGCATTTAAACCGTATTTGTTATTGGTGTACATTGTGTAATGACATGCATACCTTTAAACTTTGATAAATGCTCTTCATTCTGTTCGTACAATCACATTATCACTATAGGTTTTTAATATTGTGAATTATGTAATGATAAAACAGTGTTTAATATCAAAGACTTGGGTAAAGTATTGTTGCTCTTGAGACGTGAAATTATTCATTTTCTTTAATCTCGTCTCGAATTTGACTTATTGTCTCGAATCTCGTATTATGGGCAATATTAGCTCCAATAATCTTTTACCTCCACAGCCTTCCGCAAGTATAGTTCGTTTCTTAAAACGATGTGCATTTCGTATGTAAAGAATGCCGCCTTCTACATGTGGCGGCTCGTGCCAGAAGTAAATCATCGTCCGAGAGATCTTGCGGAAAACAATCCCGACAACCAAAATTTTCTTTTCAAACAATTAGCAGTCGCTTGTCAGCTCCACGTGGAGTCTTATTTGAAACAATTCCAAATGTTGGCCTCTAAATTAGTGTTGGATCCCCTGTTCCCAAGACCAGTTTCCTTATTGCCTGACATCTGTTTCATATTAGCCATAGTATTGGGAACAAAGAATGGACAGTGAGTGTTAAGACTTTGCAACCTGTCAAGTGCTGTCAAAAGACGTTTGGAAGGCGAAAGGGATGCTGTTGTAAAAATAAGCTTGGGAACTTGAAAAAAATTTGTCGAACTGCACTCCTGTTGAGTAAACACACTACACCTATTATAGAGAAGCTGGGGTAAACCTTCTAAGCCGCGTTGGAAATAAGAAGAACGAGAAACAGGGATCGAATCCGGGACCTCTTTTTCGTATAGTCTTACCGATTACTCTCCTTTTCTCTATCCTATATATATATATATATATATATATATATCTTCATAACCTCACCCCAATGACTCTATATATATACAGCGTGTTTCAAAGCAACACCGAGAACGTTTGGGAGCTGATTCCTGACACCAAGATAAGACGAAAAGTATAGACCCACCTGGGTGCACAAATGCTTCCTTTCGGATATAGGATGCCTAAAACATAGCTTATAGCTCATATTTTTAATAGCTCATAGCTCCAAAACTATGGGACCTACCGTAGTCGGGTCAAGACTTCACTTAGGAACTAATATGTGCGCTATCCAAAAATATATGTCTTAGAATCCTGCGGTACTTCTGCAACAATTTTCATAGAGGTAGTTGGTGAGTACTTCAAATTATATGACCGTAGCCTAACTCCCTCTATATAAATTATTGCGTGAGTACCGCAGGATTCTGAGACATATACTTTGGATAGCGCACGTATTAGTTCCTAATTGAAGTCTTGACCCTGCTATGGTAGGTCCCTGAGTATCGTAGCTATGGACTTTTAAAATTCATTTTTTCATGTTTTTGGCAGCCTGTAACTCCTTGAGGAAGTATTTGTTCACCCAGGTTGGTCTATATTTTTTGTCTTGTCTCGGTGTCAGGAATCACCTGCCAAACGTTGTCGATGTTGTTTTAAAACACCCTGTATATTGTGCATTCGTGCGCATGTGTGTGTATAAGAGAAAAGGGTAACAGTTGAACATCAACAGGAGAAGTACGTGAGTATTTTGTGGGGGAAGAAGAGGGGGAAGACTAAAGAGACAAAAAGATGGGCGACAGACTGTCCAAAACAATTTTATGTATTTTCTGGTGGGAAACTGTGGCTGCGGAAAGACAAAAGGAATTTGCTGCGGCTATTAGTTGCGCTACGTTAATTTTGTTCCGTCAAGTACAAGGAGAAAAATAGAATTAGAAGAAAGAAGGGAAAACCCGAAAGAGAAACACGATACAAAGAAAACGTAGACAAAGATGGAATAATTGTTTGGTTGGGGACTAGGTTGTAAACTGAGAACAAGAAAAAAAAAATCTTCTTAGATGAAGTGGATAAAGAATTAGTTTGCTCTCTTCAATGTGAATTGTAGATTTTATTTATGGTCAACTGGAAGGTACAATGTATGTACCACAGTGAAGCTGAAGGCATGTCGTTAAACTAAAGTATTAAATTGATGATCTGCTGTGTCCTAGCTGTACTGTACGAAAGACAGTCGTAAATTTTCTATTAGAGAGTTTTTGTTAAAGGTCGTTTTCGACTGATACTTAAAAAGTATCTTCTTAGCAGTGGCGGAGCTATAGGGAGACCAGAAACCATACTCGAAATTTTCTCTCCTTCCCCATACTCGTCTTCCTTCTGAGCAGAAATAGCGTGAGTCAATGACCCACTGGGCACCGTGACCCATTCTGATTCACACCCACCATAACCCACTCTGACCCACCACCCACCAAAACCTATCGCCATCAACTCTGACCATGATCCACGCCCTCCTCTCCACTGACTAAAGAGTTTACACTTGTAATAAAACAAGGCTGTGAAATTATCACTAATCGGAGTTTGAATTTCTACGGTCAATCGCTCAAGCACCGCTCTGTTCTAGTACCCCTGGATCTGATCTTTACGATATAAAATGGTAATGTGTTATCATGGGCCATATTAAGATGAGTTTCAATTTAATTATCATGTATAATTATTTCCTTGTTGAATTACAGATACTTTTCAGTGGAAAATAGGATAAAATTTGGAAGTCTCAAATCAAGGAAATGTAGTCCAACGTAAAGGAAAAAAAAATCGATTGCGTGTTGAAAGCCAAATAGTATATCCTATTCCTATTATTATAATTACGAATATCAATATGCAAAAGTATCTAAAGAATTTTTTTTCACTTAGATATACGCATCTCTGGTAAGGAAATGCAAACATATGAAAAAGGGAAATAAATGGATTCCTTGAAAGTAAAACGTATACAAATTCACCAGCGTTTAGAAGATGCTGTCTACAATACATTGAGCAGAATGGGTCGGTGGGTCGTAGTGGATCGGTCTGTCAGAGAGGTGCATGGTGGGTCGGTGGGTCACGTTCTGTTGACCCACGATTCGGTCCCAAACCTTAATCCACGACCCACTGACTCACTCCATCTCTACTTCTGAGTAGACGCCCATATTGTTACTAACTAAAATATTAAAAAGTGTAGTACAGGTCGATACAAAGTGTTGAGCTATCAGACCTTCAAAACTTCTTTTTTTTGTTACAATACCAACCTTCAAGTTGAAAACTTTTTTAAAAAAGAACTTTATTTTGATGAGTCTTGAGTGAACGTTCATAGTATAACTACATTGAGACTGTTTAGATATATCAATCGATATATCTCACCAAACTGAATAAAATTACATGATTCAGACTACATTCTTATGCGTAGTTTTTGAAAATATCGAAAACTAATTTTTTTATGGCGCTTGCCAATAATAACATTTTTGTTGTGATAAAACATATTGTTAATTGATTTATTTACTGCATACGTAATAATATACTATTAATTAGTGGATTGTTTCTATTGTTGATTTGTCTTCTAATGCTGGCACACAAATACTCCTAATAGTGACATAATACTGCTAGTAGTGACACATGTGAGAATTTGAGTCATGATAAAAAAAAAAAAAAAGTTAGCTTATTTTGCATGAACATTGATTCCACTTAAGTTACAATCCAGCGCAAACCTCAACTGCGAGATTTGTAGGTCTTTATATTCTGAAAGATCCGATTCTTTAGACCAGTGGTTGCCAACTTCGTTTCCGTGTTGTCTCCTTTTCGTAAACCCTTCATACTCCACGCGTTGCCTCCTTCCCGAGAGTTCGTCATGGTCATACATGTTTTTTTTTTTTTTTTTTTGTCTGACCCAGTTTTTGTAGTTTGAGCAAAAATTCCCTAATCTAGGGAAATTTCGTAGGTAAATTATCGAAAAGAGTTTTTTTTTTTCGATGAAACATGTAAATCCAGGGAAATTCTCTATCAGACTGATTGACCAATATAAATACCTAATTTTTCTTTGTTATTCAAAAATAAACCAATATAAATGCAATGGTAAGTGAGTGAGTGTGTGTGTGTGTTTTTCTTTTTCCAAAATAGCATGATTTGCACCCATTGTTGACTGGTTGAATTTGTATGTATTTAAAAAAAATTAGAAGGAAACGTTTTCAAAAACTAGAAACAAAAAACAAATAAACAAAACAAATGTGGTTGGCACTTCCTTCAAAATAGCTGAACTTAATCTTATCACATATCTTTTGTCATAGGAGTTAGAGACTCAAGTAATTAGGAAAAATTTGATAAGAAAAGGGAAAATTTTGTGTCAGTCGAGAAACCTACGAACACTGCTATCACTGACCCCTTCTGCGATTTCAGATGCAACATTGAATTCCCAAATCTTTTATAATAATAATAATAATAATAATAATAATAATAATAATAATAATAATAATAATAATAATAATAATAATAATAATAATAATAATAATAATAGGTCTAATAATAATAATAATAATAATAATAATAATAATAATAATAATAATAATAATAATAATAATAATAATAATAAAGGAAACGGGATAACCCCGAGAAAACCCACGCACACGATGTTTGTACACCACAAGGTTCACTTGGCGGGGGCTGGAATTGAACTCGGGACCCCAAGCACCAGAGGTGAACGCTCTGCCACTTTTTTTTAAAGTTAACTGACTCACCGAACGTGTCTCAGTAACTTACTTGAACTACTTATTACTTAATTTTACTTGCTGCACTCGTTTAACTGGATTTTCCAATCTGCTAGGACAACAGGGACACGAACACAGAAATATCAAGGACAGTTAAAACCAGAAAGGTTCTCCCACCAGGAATCGAACCCGGGACCCCGTACACCACAGGCGCACGTGCTGGCCACTAGACCAGCGGGGAGGGCCACCACTGAGCCAGCGCGGCCCCAATAATAATAATAATAATAATAATAATAATAATAATATATTCTCACTAATTTATATTTCCAGCAAGATTTTTGCATACCCTTGTAGTTTAGTATTGTTTTAAATTTTTTTTCTGAATGAAACAACACGAGGGCCGGATTGACTCATCTGGATGCCTGGGGTTATATATATATATATATATATATATATATATATATATATATATATGTGTGTGTGTGTGTGTGTGTGTGTGTGTGGCCCCAGCTGACTTCATGTAATACATTTTTGTGAAGGTAAAGTAGAAAATTTAAAGGAATACACGTAGTTCTACATATCAACCAAGCCATGCATTAGATGGTATACCTAAGGGAACTTCCCAAATGCATGAACAAACACATAAAGTTATTGTATTATATAAGTGTAATAAATAAAAAATGAGTACCTCAAAAATTTATTTTCCCCGCTTTCGTCCTGGCGAAGTTCTCTATAACATCCTGGAAGTCAAGAGAATTGGTCAGCGAAGAAATTTCTTTCATATTTTTGATCATATTTTATCTTATGGTGATGATTGTATCTTGTATGATTCTTTTTAGACAGCTAGTTGAGACTTTGATCAGACTAGAGGCCCCCGTCCAGAGCCACACCCCCCTAAGCTCCCCCTTAATTCTGCCCTGCAGTTCTTACTCAATATTTAATTTGTGTTTATTCGGCATTTTAATATAACGCTCTTTGTTACAACATTCGCAATGTTTGTAATTAGGAGTGCAGCTTATTTCTATCAGTAGTTTGTGTCTCCTTTGGTCGCTTCTCATGTTTCCGCACGGGGACACGCCCCACCACTGCTTTATACTTTAAAGACTCGGGGGATTTTCTTCCTGAAAGAAATAAAAGCGTACCCAATTTCACTTTACCTATTACTTAATTTTCTTACTTTTTCCACGCTGCATTTTTTTTCTCCACAAAAATATCTATAAATGTTTCTAGTGCAGTGGCATTAGTTGAAAATACTAATAGAAGCTAATGTGTGCCATGTACAGTTGCTGGAAAACATTTTAAAGAATACGATGCATTCCCAAGGCAGCCCTGCAAAAGTATTCTGGGAGCTACTTCTTTATTTTTGTGTATATGGGTAATTATTTTTCAAAGACAGCTTTGCAGAGGACGTTAAGATCGAAACGAAGCTCCTTTTCTTCACGGCATAAGAAATTGTTAAAAAAAGAACTTGTAAAGAATGCACTAAATTAAATAAAATACGTATATCACAATTAAAGTAACAAAATCTTGTCTAAATAGAAAGGTTTAAATGAAAACGAAATACCTCTTCGTAGGTCATACTTGTCATATCTACAAGGGAATTATAAGTGTAATAAGTAATTACTTTTAAAAAAATCTACCCTGATAGTGGCAATAAGCCGTTTACAGCATATGGCCCTTGTATGAAGGAAATGATCTACGACTTTTAACAGTCTAGCTGCATCACTTCCTTTGAGGGAAATTGAATCACCTTGCTTACTATACGACAATGCTCCAGTCCACACGGCTGTTGTTTCCAAGGCTACGGTGCTAGATGTGGGTTGTAGGGTGAATACTAAATCTCTTCCAAACCACAATCTTTCACTCCAGCCTTGACAATATTAGCCGTGTGGACTGAAATATTGTCATCAGTTCAATACACAGCAATTGGTTCGACATTCAGCAACTGATTATAACAAACTTGCGCAACTAGAAATTGGTCCATCATTTCTGCCATAGATGGCACTATATCTCATGAATAGCTTTGTAGGTTTCGCGATATTTCATTGTCGGACCGGAAAAGTTTGGAAATATCTTCGTAATTTCGTCTCGAAATATAGCATGCTTCATTTTATATTTCGTAATATTAAAAATGAAATATTTAATTTGAAATCTCACGATTATACCCTTTAGGCTGATTAATGAAACGAAAACATTAATGCAATTTGAGAGAAACCGAAACAACCTTGATAAAACTCACGAACGATCTGTTGAACAGGACAAACTTACGTACGCTGAGATAGAATCTAGGACATTTCCCAAAGGAAGGGAGATTTCTACATCCAGCGTGTCTCCTTCATCTCATTGCCGTTAGTAATTTTATTATACGGTATCTAATTACTTTTTTTTTAATTGGTTACTTTCTCGTTTCTTTCAGGTACAAATTAGACTCAAATAATATGTTTTGCAATGTACGAAGATTAATGGAAAACTAAAATAACACTTCTTGTTTATTGAATTTTCTATCAGGCAGCAGCAAGTGATCACTGCTTTGTTATATAGTCGTTAGATCCTGAGGGGGCGGTGGGGGCCCGGGCCCCTCCAAAGCTCGTGTGGGCCCCCGCATTATAGGCTATCTTTGAATGTACAATATTTGGCATAATTTCAATGAAATTTGTCGTAAAAATCCTCATATATGCTTTTTGCATCTGAATGCCCCTGCCCCCCGAAATTTACAGAGAAATCGGCGCCCTTGGATAGCGCATATGTTACGTCATAATCTGGCTGCTTCCACAGAAGCATAATCATGTGAGAGTATTTTCAGCGCAAGTGGAGAAATTCTCAAGGATAAAGTTGAGTAGGCATTTGTGAGGAAGAACACTTCATATGCAGTTTCAGTATGATTTCATGTTGCTGAATTCATATCTGCCGCATGTCACGCTGTAACATTCACTGTTTCTCAGAAATTCACAAAAAACAAAATGGCAGTCGAAAGTATGTTTTTGTAACATATAGAACTCAAAATATGTGTTTGTTCGACAAAAGTTTGCATACGGCTCAACAATTTCTATTCAAGTTAGCATGAATATTTTTCGATGCTCTAGAAAAGCGATTGCTGGACTCAAAACCTTCATGCACCGAATTGCCAGTCTTACCAACCTATTACAAAATTATTTTTTCCGATGTATTTCTTACCATTCAACGTATCTGCGCCAAAATTGATAAGAACGTTATTCGATACCTTAGGAATATTATTTTCTTGAAATGACACTGCATCGCTTTGTAGGGTATTTGGTATTTCCCAATGATAATACATATATGTGCAGTACATGATACACTGTCCAAATACCAAATACTAAATACCATTTTATATCAGCTCGAACGTTAAAATTCCGATCAAATTTCAGTTACTAATTCATTCAAGTTTCACTCAACTTTCTACATTCGCAAGACGCTCTGCATGGGTTTTGTTCACAGTTGCATCGAACTGTCTTAGGTCCAGAGATCAACCAGTAAAGGTATCAACTCCCCATAAGCGTCTGGAATTAGCGCCAATGTTAATAAATGTGAGCAAGCAAGTTATATTTTTTCCTTTTCTTTGTTACAATGTCTGAAACAAGTTGACATGATATTATCAGGTTTTCTTCTTGTATCTACAGAAATCATCCAAACAGACATGTCCCATGCAGTGGACAGCATGCACTTGAAGCACATTTGTCTTCTTCAATAATCTGTCCACTGTAGTGGACTTCATGCATCTACTGAAGATATGATTGGTTTTGCAAGAAATGGTGCTTGCCACTTACAAAAAATAATTCTAGACTCTATGGCAACCAATATAGTAGGCAGGCACGTAGCAAAGGGGTGGGTCCGGGGGTCCGGACCCCCTTCGAAACCAGAAAACAAATTAAGGAAGGATGAAACAAAAAGAAACGAGAAAAAGAATAATAATCGTTAAAAATAAAAAAAAATACAGCAATCGTTTTGTTACTCTTTCTTATAAGAAGCTTTGTGTGGAGGAAACAGGAGGAGGTTCAAGTTAAAAATGGATATTATTGTAACGGAGCATTCCGAATTCCATCTAGCTCCATGCTAATCCTATGGATTACAAATGACGATCGATAAATGGGTTCGATCAGAGAGACTCTCAGGTAGAACTTAAGAAATTCCCCCAATCACCAATAATATGAGCCTGGCATCATAGATTCCAGCTACACTTGTTAAAGAAATTTTCAATTTTGTGGCAACACTAATCCATTTTATAGGATGTCTTTACTGCCAAAACAGATCTCGTTACTATCCTTGACGGCATTAAACGAAGATAAGAAAAAGAAGAAAGAACACAAAGAGAATCGAATTTGAATGACTTCGGAAGACTTTTTAAATATTTTTAAAATATTATATTACTCGAGAATTCTTCATATTTTATTATTAAAATACTGGCTAACATATCTTCATTTTATTGTTCTAAGAAATCAATATCGGTATGATGCCAGTAAAATGGTTTGCATTGATCGAGCCCATGCTGTGTAACCATAGTATTTAAATTTCACCCCCCACCCCCGTTACGAAATCCTGGCTAAACGAACAAATATAAGTTGTCAGTAAAATAGTTTAGAATGATCGAGCCCCTGGTGTGATAACCACAGTATTTCGTCCCGGACCCCCTCTATTATGAAATACTGGCTACGTGCCTGATAGTAGGGAGCATATGTAAGAAAAACATGCCCCGTGGCTGCTTTCGTGAAGATAAGATGAGAGGGTGATTTTTTTTTATTTAGAGGAGCTTTCTGATGAATAATTTCGATGGTGTCACTCACTGGTGCGTGGCGTGTAGACATGATGATGTCATCAAAATGGCGGACAACTCGCTTCAAAAAACAAGCATTATCTCCGTGGTTTATGGACCGATTTTCTTTTTCCATAGCTCATTTTAAAGGAAATTAAATTTCCCATGAAAACTGTTATGTAAGTATTTCTTCTAAAACTAAAGGTTTAGGAGTTATTTAATAATTTAATGAATTATTGAACTATATTATTATTCAATGAATTATTTATGAAATAAACAAAAATAACTCCGAAACCGTTAACTTTAGAGAAAATACTTACATAACAGTTTTTATGGAAAGTTTACTTGCCTTTAAAATGAGCTATTAAGGAAGAAAGTTGGTCAATAAATAACGTAGATATGGCATATAATATATTCATTACGTCATCAAAATGGCAGTCACGAATAAAATTTTACTTCTTAACATGTCATCCCGTGGCGGCTTTCGTGAAGATAAGATAAGTGGGTGACTTTTTTTTATTTAGAGAAGCCTTCTGGTAAATGATTTGGATGGTGTCACTCATTGGTGCATGGTGTATAGACATGATGACGTCATCAAAATGGCGGACATCTCGATTCAAGAAACAAGCATTATCTCCATTGTTTATGGACCGATTTTCTTTTTCCATAGCTCATTTTCAAGGAAATTAAATTCTCAAGAATACGTTATGTAAGTACTTCCTCTAAAACTAAAGATAGACGGGTATAGAAGTTATTTAATAATTTAATGAATTATTGAACAATTATTTATGAAATAAACAAAAATAACTCCGAAACCGTTAACTTTAGAGAAAATACTTACATAACAGTTTTTATGGAAAATTTACTTACCTTTAAAATGAGCTATTAACGAAGAAAGTTGGTCAATAAATAACGTAGATATGGCATATAATATATTCATTACGTCATCAAAATGGCAATCACGAATAAAATTTTACTTCTTAACATGTCATCCCATGGCGTCTTTCGTGAAGATGAGTGGGTGACATTTTTTTTAATTTAGAGAAGCCTTCTGGTAAATGATTTGGATGGTGTCACTCATTGGTGCATGGTGTATAGACATGATGACGTCATCAAAATGGCGGACATCTCGATTCAAGAAACAAGCATTATCTCCGTTGTTTATGGACCGATTTTCTTTTTCCATAGCTCATTTTCAAGGAAATTAAATTCTCAAGAATACGTTATGTAAGTACTTCCTCTAAAACTATAGATATAGAAGGGTATAGAAGTTGTTTAATAATTTGACGAGTTATTTAATAATTACTGAACAATTATTTAGTAAATATGTTATGAGTTATAACAAAAGGAAATCGCAGAAAAATACTTGAGATACGGTATATGTAATAGGTTTGTATGATGGAATCTCGTTCAATTGCAATGCAGCCAAATAAACATTATTTTCGCTGTTCATCGGCCTCCTCTTTTTATACGACCTGGAGAGTTCTCATGTATGTGGCACTGTTACGTGCTATTGGCACATTTAGAGATGGATCTGGCATTCCAGAGATGTTGGAAGTCTGGTATAGTGTGAATACTGTGCAACAAATTATATCGGACAAACATGTTAGATGAGCAGAAGAACCACACAAGCGTACTCTTATCGTTGTGGTTACTTTTATTTGAAGATGTTTATGAATAAGTATCCATGCCCAGAGATTATTAAGAACGTTAAAGAGTTAAGGCAAGTACTGGGATAATAGATTTATTAAATATTGTTCGAAGAAGCAATTTATATGAAAAAAATTAAGAAATTCGATAATACACAAGAACAAAACAACACAACATTTAAATTGGTACAAGCATACATGGCCATAGTCGAACATTTGTTAGGGTTAATATGATCAATAAGAATTGATGACTGGGAAGAACACCTTAGATGTGTAGAATCAATCAAACATTTTCCTCCCTGTTTTGATTTACATGAAACTATTGGAACGTACGAGTTATCAGCTGTCCCGAGATCACTTTTTAACTATGACAGTACAATGATTCTATGTTCCAGGAGAAGTAAGGTGATTGAGATTTTAAAATCTACACACCAAACAGTAGTCTCAGAACAAAATCAACTCCATTCGGAAGTAGGTTCGGCTGATAAAAGATCGTTTCCAGTTGTAGTCGTAAATGGTATATGCCAGAACGTCAATCACTTAACATAAGTAACGAACGGCAAAGATATCAAAAACTGCGAAGAACTGGCAGAAGTATTCATGAAAAATATTAAAACGAAGTACTGGAACTACGATAAGGTTAATCTGTTTTTGACATTTATCAAGAAAACTCCATAAAGACTACTACACGGCAAAAAAAAAAAAAAAAAAAAAAAAAAAGAAGTAATACAACTATACCTACTCAATGCAAAATCACCGACAGCACAAACTTAGAAAATGTCAAGATGCAGAAAATACTTTCGCATAATTGTACAAAAAATGAACTAGCATAACACTTGGACCAGAAAACACTTTACTGTAGAAAGACGAAGAGGAAAAATTTTGTAGTTTCATGGCGTTCAGAAGATTCTTCTACGCATTGCTCATTGCATCATCTACATAGCACTCAAGAAGAGTCAGCTATGAAAATAATTCTTCATTCTGTCGGAAAAAAAGAAAGGGTGATAAATTGTTTATTTTTTTGCACAAAATATAGATATTTTGGTCCTTAGCATACGAAGATATCCTGTACTTCCAGCGTTGTCATATTTTGTACCGAATTCAAAAGACAATTTCGATTGGAGATGTATTCAATGCTCTAGGTGAATTAAAAGCTTCTGCACTCCCAGCATTTCATTTGCTTTCCGGATGTAATAGCACAGATATTTTGTTAGTAAAAGGGAAAGTTTCGTATTGGGAAGTTTTCTGTTTTGCATCAGATGGTATGCTACCAGAACTTTGTTCACTATGCAATCAAGATTATATTCCTGATAAAGTGATGATAACCTTAGAAATTTCATCTGCTAAATCTCCCAACCAAAATCAAATATTTTCATTCTTCAATATTTGCGATGGTATATCTTCCCGAATAAACAGACAAGCTGGGAAAAGTTGCCACCAACAAAGTTCATTTATACCTGTCATGAAAATAATTAATTATTAACTTATAATTTGAAATCGAGACTGTAATTCTCAACCAAAATTTTCAGATTAATGTCACTGCATTATGTTAATTATTTTTATCTTTCATTCATGTAAAACCTATAGTTGATCTCGCCTTCTCCTAAAGAAGTACTATCTTTCATTTTCCATTTGTACAATATATATTAAAGGCAACCAAGAAGGCTCTATCGCTTTCTCACCCATCGTGGTAGAACCTAGGTGGGCGGTGAAGCGAAGAAGGTATCAAGTGCATTTTGCACCTCTACTAAGGATTTGAACTGGTGTCCTCTCAGGTGATTGTCCAAGGAATGGAACAGGTGCTAATCGGACGGCGCAATGTCCGGGAGTACGGCGGATGCAATAGTGTTTCCCATCCAAGATATAGAATGGTGTCCCGGGTCATCCTAGCTACATGGGGCTTAGCGTTGTTCTGTAACAGGAGGAACTCTTTGCAATTCAGAAGTGCTGGCTCCAGAGTTTTGAGTGTTTCTTGGAGACGGCTCAACTGCTGACAGTACACAGTTGCATTGGTGTTCTGACCAGCTGGTAGCAGTTCCCGATGCACAGATGACGCGAGCAGTCCACCAAACACACAGTAGGACCTTCTTCTGTGCAGTGCTGGTTTCGGCTGTTTTGGAACCGGTTCATGGGACGCTAACCAACGATGACGGCGCCGTGGAGCTTCGTACAGGACCGACTTCTCATCACATGTCAACATCTTGTCCAGAATGGCTCCTTCCTCCGACGAGACAGCAAAGAAACACAGACGTGTGCTCGCGTTGCCTTCTGGTCCGGAGTCAAATTATGTAGGACTTATCGACCTAACTTGTAGTGCTTCTCAAGTTGATGGAGGTGCTGACATATAGTTTATCCACTCACACTGAATTGTAGTCCCAAGTCCTCACATATCTTACCACTGTTCGTCTCAATTGCCGCCTGAAGATCTTTATTTTGTACAAGTGTTGGACTTCTATCGAAATTATTCATCAGAAGGCTCCTCTAAATCAAAAAATCACCTTCTCATCTTATCTTCACGAAAACTGCCACGGGATGATATATGCTCCCATACTAAAGCCTCTTCAAGACTTCTTACTAATATATGTGTGAAATCTGCGTTCGATTTCCAGTTGATGTCACTACACTTGACTCCAATACGTTATGGCAGACAAAATTGGTATGTTCATAACACCTCCGAAAAAGACCATCTTTCCTGAAATCAGGAACATCTAGACCTGTACACACAAACTGCCATGAACATATGTTACTCAGTATATTGAGGATGACGGAAGTGAATCAGCATAAGCGAATGAACATAAAGAAATTGAAGATCCTTCTCTGACTAGAAGCAACCAAAGACGACAACAAGCAAAATTGAGGTTATCAAAATTTGACAATAAGTTTTCTCAAAATGTTTCTCCATTTCTTAAAAATAACAATGTAAATATTACATGAAATGAACAAATTGATTTGTTTTAGCAGTTGATTAGAGATAACGTTGTAAATGACTTTGTTTCAGACCAATCTGTATGCGAATCAAAATGACAAGAATCACGACAGCGTTGGTCTTATGATGAAGTTTTACGTTTTAAAGTTGTAGCTGGCGTAATGTCAGTAAACCGGTATGGAGATATCTTCATTTCTATGATAATTCACAGCCTCGGGATGTGAACGACAGACCTCATAAATTACAATACGTACTGAATAAACTGAAGTAAAGATTCAAATTTGCTGTCAATGATGAAGAGTATGAATGCATTGACGGGCAAATCATGCTATTCAAGGGTAGACGTAACATAAACCAATATATACCCACGAAGCCGAAAGATTGGGTGTGAAAATTTGGGTAAGGGCACAGAGTAGTGGTTATATGTACGATTTTGACGAATATGTTGATTTTTAACTCTTATTACTTTTACCAAAATCACTTTGGCAAGTTTTCTACAATATAACGTTCATTCCATTTATTGTTAGTGTAATTTTGCAAACTTCATGTGCTACAATTCAGAAATGATTATATTACCCAAAATGCATGAAGTTAATTCAAGTGGACAGATAAAGATGATAACTAAATTCTGCTAATAAAATATCAAATTTCAAAATTTTCGATTTTACATGTCATAGTACATCAAGAACAATTTGTAAGAAAAAAAATCATAATCATATGTCAATGGGAGCATAATTCATGCATGAAAGGGTTAAGGAACTGGAGACTAATGATAACGTTAACTTTATCTTCCATAATCTAAATCACCTGAAAAATACCTTGTAATGCATTTCATTCTCATCCGAAGTTAGGCAGACCTGAGTTCACACTTTCTTTTCTAAACTACACATTACTTATATTTTAAAACAAGTAACAGCGTCACGTGTACATCACGTGAAAGGAGTTTGGTTTCTATGACGTGATATTTCCCAATATTCAAATCAGGTGTGGTAATAGATTTCTACTATCACTTCCAGTTCTAGTACTAATGTTAGAGAGTGGAGACAAAATATGTAGTTGTAACACTTACTTAATTACAGAAAAACACTTTTCGCCATCTGTAACTGTTTTCATTCTACAACGAGCGGTATTAAAAGTGTAAGTGATTGATTTTCTTCCTTCTCCTTCTTCAGATTTTTTTTTTTTTTTGTCTCACGAACAGGGTAAAAACATAAATTACTTCTAACTTACTTAATTATTTCTATATGAACTTTAACACCCTTTTTCAGTACTATAACAATTCTCAACATTATCTTTTCTCTCACTTCAACATATGTAGAGAACTTGTTACATCTAGTAAAAAGGTTGAGGATATCGCTTCACCAAGTTCGTCTTAGAGTGGAATCCCTAACTGTAGTGACGATATACTATATTCGTTTTCGTTAGACAAAGCAGGTCGACGTCAGCATAAAATAAATTGGTCTGGAAGTGTGTAGTCGTATAATAACTTTACACATGTACGGAAGGTGAGCATAGTGACAAGGTCAACAGAGTGATTATTGAAATACATTGGATTCAACAACTTTTATTATATTTAGTTCGGCATCTTATCGGTTCGAACTTAATATATCATTTTATACGGAGAATCCATATGTTATATCACTAGTCGACTCTCAAACACATATACATCACACAACCATTCAGTACATGTTATAAAACATATAGATACATACACTACTTCTGGATTATACTAATCAAAATAATAACAGCTTCGACATCAACGCTTAATTTCCTAATATGCATTTTATTAAGCTAGTTCCACAGATGAAACGCCTGCACACATATATATATCTATCAGAAGAAGGAGATGATGATTACATTATAAGGTGAGACAACAAGGAAACAGTTGAGGGGACCCGTAATTAACTTACTCGCTCATATGCATTTTCAGATCCATATCACAATAACCTCAAAACAAGTTGTCGATAACTAACGAACAAGATTTACAAACTTACATATTTTCTTCATCTTAAATCAACAACAGTATCTATATATCTCTTTTTTTTTCTTCTGACGAGTTACTGCTTAAGCATAACATCATACATATGTTTACAATAGTTAGGAACATAATTATATTGTACAATGTTACGATAATTAACTATATATAGATAATAATAATTTTAAGGAAAAAGATTCAATAGTAGATACAATTTTCAAATGTTAAAATAATCAAAATCTCCCCTAAAATAGTATAGATTTATAGCTTTTCTGGATATAAATAATCTTTGGAACTAAACAAATAATATTCAAATTCTTTTTCTCTTCACAGAATTAGTAAATTTTAAGAGATAACAAAGATTATTTATTAGAATGTCAAAACTTCTGTAACGGAAATTTTGGTCCGTTACAGTACTGAGGCTATATTAGTCATAAACTTTAACATCCGTTTGAAGTATTGAGGCTATATGAGGCATACATTTTAACATCCTTTTCAGTACTGAGTCTATATAAGGCATAGACTTTTTAACATCATTTTTTAGTACTGAGGTTATATGAAGCAGAGACGAAACTTTCTAATTGAAAACTGAGTCAACTGCTTCCTTATAAAATGCAAGAAGGACTATGTCCAGTTAGATGGCTATTGGCTGAATGACGTTTACTTAACATACCAGATCTTATAGCTGTTATTTATAGTTTCCTAGATCCAGGTTCGTTAATTATTACGTCCAGCATCCTAATTACCTTTCAATGTTATATCAACGTCAAATATTCTGCACAAATCGGTTATCGAACTCAAGACTAGGAATACTAAAGTTCCGCGTAGTACTTACTTGTTACATTAAATGACCCAACCAAATTTATTTATTAGTGAAACTACGTACAATACACTTTTGTTGGCAAAGTTAACAATTGTAAATTTTATTCTTCTCGGATTGATGTACTGTGATCATAGACCAGAATCGAACTGAGGATCTCCGAGGAGACCACAACGCATTCCTGTTGCGTTTTATCAATAAACCGAGTGGAGACATAAAGAGAAGGCTGGGTTGTAATTTATTTGGGAGAAAACAATCAAAAGATCAGAAGAGGAAGGACCAGCCGTCTCCGGAAGTTACGTAGGAGTGGCGCCTGGAGTTGCGACAAATGTCGACAGGGGACTCCCTTTAAATTCGTATAAATCTGACGGAACTGAAATAGCTGAATGAATGTGAAGGCAAAGAGAATTAGACGGGACAGTGTTGCCAATGTTAAAGAGTAAAATTTCATTTACAAAGTTATACATTTTTCTTTTCTTTGCTTAATTCCCTTTTTTATTAAAATAATAAAACATTTTAATTATTTAAAAACTCTGATTATCCGAGGGTCAGTCAACAAGTTCCCTGAATGAACAAGTCAACAAGTTTCGGTATTTGTGATACAATCGCAATGAATCTGGTTCAGAACTGTCCTTACGTTGTCTAATTATGAATTTGACAGTGTACAAAAAAATAATGTAGAACAGGTTATGACAGACAGTGTACAAAAAAATAATGAACAGGTTATGTAGAAGTGTGAACAGGTTATGACAGACAGTGTACAAAAAAATAATGAACAGGTTATGTAGAAGTGTGAACAGGTTATGACAGACAGTGTACAAAAAAATAATGTAGCTGAACGAAGGAATGTGTGGTAATCAGCCAGATCGAGCAACGCACAAACATCAAATTCATGTGCAAATTGGAGAAAATCTACTTCAGAGACCTTGATAACCTTAAAAATGGTTTAACACCATTTTAGTCTTCGCAAAACTAAAAACGAGCCTCAAAGATATCCGTTTCGGCACCATAGGAGAGGTCAAAATTAACGCGACAGCTGAACTTCGGAAGATACGAGAAGGGAACTTTCGCAAGGGCGCCGATCCTGGGAAGTCCGGCCCCCCTAAAAAGCTCATGTAGGCCCCCTTATTGTATTTATGAATATATAATATTTGGCATAATTTGAATGCAATTTGTCTTAAAATCATCATTTATATACCTTCTGTATCTGAATGCCCCCACCACCAACCAAATTTACAAAGAAATCGGCGCTCTTGGACTTTCGTCGGTCGTTTCTAGGGATGCGCACGAGATGAGTCGAGACAGGATTTTGCTGACAAAATTCGAGTCGAGACACGGCTCTTCCAATAGAGAAATATACATTTTTCGAGCCGAGACATCACTTGTACAGCACCTTTTCGAGACGAGACAGCCTCAAATCTTGTCTCGTACTCATCCCTCGTCGTTTCAGTAATCGCAGTAGCGGTGGAGCAAGTGTGTGTGTGTGTGTGGATCCGACGGTGCGTACTTTAATGATAATTAAGTAGATTTATGCTTATATTATGGTAATAAAGAGCTACAAAGAAATTACAGGAACTTTTTGACTGCTTTTCGTATAATTATCTTGAATGAATGTACATGAAAAGGTTATACCGAAGAAAAAATACTGTTTAGTACTTTTGGGATTGAAGTTATACGTCCCCTTCAGCACCGAGGCTATGTAGGAAGGGGAAGTTTCTTTGAACACAAAACTACCGAAAATATTCAATCTTACAATGCTTTAAAGGGTAAAGTGGCTCAGTAGTACATTTGGTGAATGAGGTTCCTAGTTTGATCACCGTCCAAGTAAGTTTGTGGTGGGCATCATTGTATCCATGAGTTTTCTCAGGGTACTCCCGTTTCCTCCCACTTTCTCATTCCACCAGTTCTTCCAGCATGATTGACTTGCTGTAGTCATCGTTTCTCTCAGCCAATAGGGCATATTCGTGGGACGCTAACGTGGAAGATTTGATTAAATTTTAAGTGCTTAAAATGACATTTTAAATTATTTTCTAGTTCCAAAATGCGTTATAGAATTGCAACCCTGCCGTATATTTTTCTAGGTATTGTCTTGCTTCGAAGTTCCTCTAGTATTTTCTTTTTCTCAAAAATATATAGGTTGGTTAAAAAGTAGTAATACTGTTCTTATGTGAGAGGGTCGTGTTTACCATAAAAACATTTCCGCAGGTGATAAAGGAATGTAAGATGATGAAGTATGGCGAATGGCAATGATTTTGTGTTATCAGTCAAAAAGCAGCAGCGGCGTAAAGTAGAGGATGAAAGTCAGTGGCGGATCCAGGGGGGCATCGCTCCCCCCTCCCAGAAAAGGAAATATCGTAAAAAAATTTACGACGAAATTTCCGTCTAAATGCTTTGTATAATCTATATAAATAAAAATGAAATTGACTATATTTGCAACTTGAACAACCCTACCGATCTCGATCAAATTTTCAACATAGATGGGGTTTTGCCCTGGGATGATTTCTATCATTTCAGTTTGGCGGTGCAACTTAGAGGGGGGGAAATATTTAAAAGTGATCGAAAATGACCGATATTAGTGTCGAATCCATAGTTTTCGAGGTTTCTAAGATGAGCAGTGATATTTCCAATGCTGTTCAAATCCAAATTAGGCCCCGTAACTAGCGGGAGGGGGAGATATATAAACTGATTGGAAATAACATTAGTGTCGATTACATAGTTTCTGGGGTCGCTGAGACGAACAGAAACACTTCCGATGCCGTTTAAGTCTAGCCTCAGTATCCATTCCTCTTAATGTCCAAAATGAACCATATGCGAAGAACAAGTATTCTGATGGTATATATATATATATATATATATATATATATATATATATATATATATATATATATATATATATATATATATATAGAATGTAGTTGTAGTAACATCGTTTTCATCTCAGTGAATCAACATATTAGGCCAGACAAGTGAGCCTAACTCTTATACCCAGCCTCTATTATTTTTATTTTCAAAGCCATATTTTCGCGAAAAATGGATATGATCAGATAAGAGAACGGAATGAAACATTAGAATACATTGTCAAGTTTATGAAAATAAATGATTCGGTCTACAGGAGCATTTTATTTCTTGGCAAGGGCGCCCATCAGGGGGCCAAGGTGGGGCGACGCCCCCTGGAAGAATTTGTACTTCATAAGGTCGAAAACCTAATAGAACTTTTAGAATAGTTACCTCAAAATTTGGAACTATATTTGAAATGTCACTTATACTTGCCCCCCTTACTCGGAGTGGCCTATCAGTGGTAGAAAACATCAATTTTGTGGAAAATAATTTATTTATTAGTAATTTCTGACTGATCCTTATTCTAGAAAACAGAAATCCGGATTAGAATTAGTGCGTAGCTTAATTCGTCCCACTTGAAGTATTTGGCTTAAAGTTACTCAAATCATTCAATGAAATTCGTTGTTATTAAAAAGTGAGCGACATAAATGTAACGAAATGTTCATTCTTCTTTATACGTTTAATCTTGATCTTAGTTCCCTAATTAATTGTTATCATCAGTGGCGTATTTAGGGGGGGCTTCCGGGCTTAAGCCCCCCCCCCGAAATCTTACTTACTATAGTAAAGTATATGAAATATCTTGCAGAATTTTCACATTTTCAGGCAAAGCCCTCCCCGAAAGTTAGCAAAGCCCCCCCCGAAAGAAAATCGTAAATACGCCACTGGTTATCATTCTAATAAATAGAGAAAACTATACTTAGATCGAGCAGCTCTAGTCCTATTAAATTCTAGAATGCTGACATCTATGTTTTTCTTTGAAAAAAAGAAGGTGAAAAATACTTGAATGAAAGTGCTATAATCATTGAGGGCTAATGATGAAGTTGTCACCATCATAGCAGGCCGGTAGCCAGCCCACAAATATAGGGGGGCCTGGTCAGGCCCGTAAACAGTCCAAAAACTTAGGGGAGCCGGCTGAAGTTAGGGGGGGCCGATCCAACCATATGATAGTTAATCACCATATTATAATTCTTTTGCAAGCCTACTGTAAAAACTTTTAGGGGTCCAGCAAAAATTTAGGGGGGGCCCCCTAGACCCCCTAGATAAGGGCCTGGGCCTGATAGAAGTTAGGGAGGCCGATCCAACCATATTATAGTTTATTTTCGAGGCTTGAAAATTTTAGGGGCCGGTAAAAATTTAGGGAGACGGTCCCTCTAAACACCCCTGGATAAGGGCCTGCATAGTAGGTATTCTACCATTATTGGCAGTTGAGTAGCCGCAACTGAGAAGCTTCCATGCTTCACACGGTCCCTCTAACATCTTTGTCTCCACGTACAATTTTTCTGTCCATCAATTGTAGTCTCCTTCGACCACATCCCCTGACGTGCGTTATCACCTGGCCTTAAAGAATAACTGTTGCACAGTTTGAAATGAATATTTAAACACTTGGATCGAGTTCAGTTTTCATCAGTCTATGCCGATTGAAATATACATCCAGAAAAAACAGGGCAAGAAAGGTTCGTATTCACCTTTCAAATAGTTTCCATAAACTTACTTTCCGGTGCAAGGAATAGGTGTTCAGATAGTCTATTACGAATATCAAGTAAATAAACACAGTAATACCGATACCGTTTATGCAGAAACATTTGATCTGACCACAAAAGACCGTCAAGGATTTTGGCCCTACAATTTGAAACAGAGACGGTGCTTACGCGCAAGTAAATACGGTAAGTGCACGGCTATTCGATGCATTCATAACGCGCTTTTATTGCTCATGCTTACGTTTGAAAATACACTCACCATGTATTTAAATGTGGACGGCTAATTGCAATGGCCTGGAAACGCGAAAGCAATACAAACGCGCAGTAAACATTGGCTCGAGCGCATTTGGTGCGTTTCGGAACAATAAACCGTCTGCTGTTTAAAAGGTGTCTAAAGGAAAGAAAAAAAGGAAAGACGTGTTGTCAGGCAAGGTGATTTTTTAGCAAGAAACAGCTGCTTGGAAGATGCTTTGTGCAGAGTATTGGAACTCTGCTATTATAGATTTGGACCTGAAAAAAACTGGAAACCCTGATTGGCTCACAGTATGATTTATAAACCTGACGAAAGTAAAATTACTGAATAGCCACCTAGGTCGAGTTTACTGCGGGAGGCTAACGCATCGCAAATGCATTCTCGAATAGCCATAGCCTTAGAAACACTATGTGGAATATCTTAATATTCGCGAGTATCTCCATCTATCGGCTACAACGCTCATCACTTTAAAAAAAGGGAAAAAGGCAAGCTGTTGTGTTAGGAGCCAAAAGCAGAAGAAGATCAGACAGAATGAAAAAGGAAATAAACACATAGCAACTGGAGAAGGGGAATTCCCCTGAGTGTTTCGATTTTCTATCAACCTTCGTGAAAGAAAGAAAACAAAAGCAACTAAAAAGCGATCCCCGGAGAGAAAGTTAACGCCGAGATGAAGGTACTGAAACAACTGCTTTAGTGTTCTGGGACAAATACAAGAAGATTATTATTTTTGATTTCTTCATTTTTTCCCTCGCGTGACGTACATCAAATATTATTTGGTGAAACTTTCATGATGTCCAGCTTTGTCTATTGTCAAGTTTCACTCAGTTAATGCGTGTTGCTAGCCATACTCTACAATGCTCTATCCAAAGACACTGTGCAGTTGCAATGGCATATCGCCTCTTACATTTTCTTTCTTTCCTACCCTTCATCAGGTAACTAGTTTTCAATAGCTTGGGTAGCGTTACAATAGGGTCCCTAAAACTCGGCACTCGATAAAACCAGCAGCCCGGATAACTCGGCCGCACCCTGTCAGGGCCCCCTTCCAAAAAAAAAAAAAAAAAAAAAAAAAAAGCGCAGACCTGCTCAACGTCATTGCCCGCGTGCGTGTGTCCTCTCTTCCCACATTCTGTCTTATCAGGTAAAGTACTGTATGGTGTGTATTCATTAATTTTTCATTTTCATGTACAGTGAAGGCTGTATGCCAGCGTTTCCCAAGCGGTGTGCTGCGAGGAAATTGAAACAAATTATTAATTCTATAGCAATCAAATTGCAAGACATAGGGAAAAATGTATATTTGTATTTCCCATTACTATGAACCTCTAGTATGAATTTACAATTTTAAGTTTCATACTGTGTACTTTTCTGTACATTTTTAATGTTGAAAAAAGTATTTGTTATCATTGTTATGACCATTAATGCTTCTTTATTGTTGCAGACAATTTTGTAACTTGAAATTTTAAAATATCATTCAATCCTTTCGACAAATTACCTACAATTGTGTTTTAAAAGTAAAAGAGATTTGTTTGTTCGTTCGTTATTTAGTGATATTCCTTCTTTGTGAAAAGTTGGATACAGTTTTCGAGAAAAGAGTTGTATTTTTAGAAACTCGAGTCCTGTGTTTCATTGCAATTGTTGTCAAGTTTTAAATTAGAATGGAAAATAAATATTATGATTTACCACTGGTAAAAACCAGTGATCGATCTTTCTTCTCTGTGAGGAGATCAGTAATTACAGAGATAAAATAGTACTGTATTTTATATTTACAAATAATCATAATATCTATATGAGTGTGGCGCAAGAATTCAAGTTACAAATGAAGGGTAAGGGGAAAAAACAAGGAATGTCCATGTATGTGCTTTTGCCGGTGCTTTGTCCTATCTGTTGGTTACTCTTGGTACTATTTGACTGTATATGCCATGCATGCGTAGATGTAGAAATGTCCATGTAGAAAGAGGCCAAAGATTTAATAACCCTATTCTTTGAACGCGGTTTTCAATATTAAAACGCCGTTTTCTCGAAAATGAAGTTTTGTGACATTCCTTCTTTTTTCCCCTTACCCTTCAAATGTAGTGTGTCGCAACTTGAAAAAGGTTGGGAAACGCTGTTCTCTGTCTTCATAAAGTACGTACTTTTCCTTTGTTTAAGGGTAATTGGACAGTCTATTATGTGTTGTATTCTCAAGCTACCAATACATAAAGTCTACAAGGACAGTACTTAATTGTATTTTCTGAGATTTTTTTTTAAAACTCCATTCCCTTTAACCCGGCATTTTTACAAACTCGGCCATCCTTCGTTCCACAGTAGGCCTCTTTTCGGGTCTCCACTGTATTACAAAAAGGACCTGAAGTGTGAACGTGAAATGAAAGCAAGTATAAGAATAGCGAAAGAACCATTGAGGAATAAGAAGTCTTGTTTTGTGAGTTATTGAATGAAGGGTTAAGAAAAAGATACCGGTTTCATGTGGAGCAGTGATGATTTCAGAGGATGACTGGTGAATTTTACCTCCGGAGCTTACAACGATATTGTATATCTATTTTGTGTATTTCTTCTATTTTTATATCTTGATTTTGGGCAACGGTGCATAAAAGTACACAATCTGTCGTGTAGAAGAAGAAGAAGAAGAAAATAATATATACAGTAGAGCGTCGATTATCCGAACGTCGGTCAACCGAACGACCGCTTAACCGAACTGTGTACTCGCTCGCACCTGTTACTCTCCCACCCTACCGTCCATCATCCCCCTCACTCCCAAACCAAGTTTCCCACAGTAGTCGCCGTACTGAGCCACCGCTGGCGGAACATTGCTTCTAATGGGGCCTTCATAAGGCGCTGCTGACCGGCCAAGCCGCCAGTCGCTGTGTTTCAACAATCAGCACACTTCTTTTTATGAATAAATTTACTGTACAGTACTTCTTTTTGGCAAATAAACATGTACAGTTCGATTATCCGAACAAACCAGTTTTCCGAACACCCATGTCCCCCAATTACTTCGGATAATCGTGCTCTACTGTATGTTGTTGATTCTAAATAGAAAAAAGTAAGATTTAATCTCAATAGTTAAAGTATATGTTGGTTTTATAGGTAATCTACATTTATAGTTATCATAACAGCAGATAGTTACTTGTTTAAAACGTTGCTATGACAACCGAAAAAGAAAAGTATAATTAATGAAGTTTTGGAGAATAAAGGGAATAATGATATAATTTGTCGTGCCTGATTTAATGTGATTGGATCATTTTGACATTTTTAAAAACACACGGACTGTGGGGTAGAATGTAACGTAAAATATAAATTAATCATTACATTTTAAATGGTGGTTCCCAATATACGTTACATTTTAGATGGTGTTATCTCGCCCAGGACGTTACAAGCTATGAAATCCCTCCTTTGGCACTTCTCCGATCTTATTCAACCTAGTTACCAGTATTTTCAGAGTACTTTTTTCACTCTGTTTATTCAGTCTCCCCTGGAAAAATCTCAACTTTTTATCTCATAAGCAATCTTAGATATGTGCTTACGAAACAATTGGTGTAAAAAGAGTGTTGGAGATCAATGCAAATAAACCTGTGAATAAGATGTTGAAAACCACAAACTCACATGACCTAGGGTAGTACCAGAGACCCCACGCATTAGAGATGAACACGCTACCACTAATCCACTGTATTCTCTGGACAATTATTATTTTTTTTCTGGAAGATAAGTCGGTACCAATCATAAATATGTTTAGTCTACGGGTTCTGATTGGCTACTAAGGCAAGCGCCAAAATGTAAATATGTATAAAATACTAGTAGGGGCTGAGCCTATTACTTCGAACTTTATTACCTTTTAACTACGAGGTTCTACCTAAAATATCCGAGAATGTCATCGTAAAAATCAGAAAACTACGTCTTAATGTCCTCCGTTACCTTCAAAGTAGTCCCCTCTGGCATTTATGCAACGATCCCAGAGTTGTTCCCACTTTCGGAAGCGCTCCTGGAAGTCCGTAGGGTGTATGGTGTTGAGGGCCTTTGCGATTCCACTTGGATGTCTTCAATGGAGTCTCAAAACGTCGCCCTTTCAACGCGAGTTTCATCTTCGGGAAGATTCATCATCTGCAATGACTCTGGATAAGAACTTTGGACACTCCTGCACGTCCGAACTCTTTATTGCACGTCTGAAATTTGAGTTTTTTTTTGTTGTTGTTGTTTTTTTGGTCGATGCTGACAAGGAAAGGTCCCACAAGTTGTCGCTGAAATCTGATTACCACATAGCATGTCTGATAGAGCATCATGAGGAATGAACAAGAGCAAAATTTAAGATACTATGAACCAGAAGGATAGGAGCTATGGGGCTTCAAAATTTGAATATCCAGAAAATTATATCATGGAATTATGTATGTTTAAAGTAAATATCTTGAAAACCGTTAAAGCAATCAAAACAAAAGTTGCAGGATGTAATGAGAACAAAATTCCCTATCGGAAACCATAAACAGTGTTACCATAGGTGAAATAGTGTTACCAGCTCATCATAAAAGTATTTTGTTTTAAATAGTACCATATACAAGTGTGCACAGATTTAAATGCACTATTATCACTAAACATAACAGTGAAGTATAGTGGTACAGTGTTGCATACTGTTCCAGCTACGTGTGCTGAAAATGCTCAAAGGAGAAGTCTAATATGGGGCGACAGATAGTAATAAAGGAATACATTAGAAAAAGTGTGGGTTTTGCATTATACTTCTGTAACCCTGGTGAATAAGCAGGCAACTCGTGAAAACAAAATGATACACACTAGGAAAGAAACACGTGTTTTCTAATTCTGTAACCTTGTTCTCCAGATTAGCTTATCAATATTTGGAAGAGTACTTTCTTGGTTTATGTCTTTCGTGTTAAGTGACATATTCTTTTACTTCCTCTCTTACATACAATATGATTATGTTTGCACACTGTAATATTACCATATTCATATTGGAAATATAATTATTTTAATACTACCTCATTTCGTTTTTAGTCGCCCCGGATAGCCGTGTGGTCTAGAAGGCTAGACAACCGATATATTAGGGATTGCGGGTTCCAATCCAGTCTCGGATAAGTTTTTGTTCAACTTTTCACATTATATTTCATTGTTATCTTTCTCTTTCATAGTGGTTCGGATCCCACTTTACACTATAGGTCCCGTCCTGTATAACTTCGGAGGTGACACAGGGCGTAAAAATGTCATCACTCAATTTTGTTTTTCAAATGCATCGATATTTTGTGACGCTGCTGACATTTTGCTATATTATACTATCGGTGTTATGCATTTGTAATAAATTCATAGTATGAGACCCAGACTCCTTTATTACCATCTGTTGTCACATATCAGACTTCTATATTGTACATTTTTAGCATATGTAGCTCCAATAGTGTGCAATACTATACCACTACATTTCACTGTTATATTTAGTGATAATAGTGCATTTTAAATGAGCACACACTTGTATATGATGCTATTTAAAACAAAATACTTTTATGCTTAGTTGGCAACACAGCTTTACCTATGGCAACACTGTTTGTGCTTTTTGATAGGGCATTTTGCTCTCATTACATTGTGCAACATTTGTTTTGATTGCTTTAACGGTTTTCAAGATGTGTACTTTAAACGTACATAATTTCGTCATATAATTGTTTGGATATTCAAATTTTGAAGGCCTGTAGCTCCTATCCTTCTGGTCCATAGCACCTTATATTTTGCTCATGTTCATTTCTCATGATTCTCTATCAGATGTGCTATGTGACAATCAGATTTCAGCGACAACTTGTGGGACCTTCCCGTCTCAGAAGGCGAGGGACAAACTTCGCTGCAATTCATCTCATGTCCAGTTCGTTGACATGTATCGTACGACAGTCGAAGTCTGTTATACATCGTGAATTGTTTGTCTTTTGTCTTCGCGAATCACATCCCGCACTTTCATGATCATTTCCGGTGTTGTGCATATTGCCGGTCGACCAGGATATTTGTCATCTTCAACAGATTTGCGGCCTCCTTTGAAACGCTTGAACCACTCAAATGTTCTTGCTTGACTCAGTGCACTCTCACCAAATGCCTCCTTCAGCATGTGATGGGTTTCGGCCGCAGTTTTCTTCAACTTAACACAGAACTTGATGCAAATCCGTAGCTCCTTAACCAGGCCCATAGCCAGCCCAAAAATTTAGGGGGGCCCGGTAGAAGTTAGGGGGGCCCGACCCAATCATATTATACTTCATCACCATATTATAGTTAATTTGCAAGCCTACCGTGAAATTTTATGGGGGCCAGCCAAAATTTAGAGGGGGCCCGGCCCCCTCTTGCCCCCCGTGGATACGGGCCTGTCCTTAACATCAGCCATTTGACAAATCGCAGAAACACTGAAACACATCCTGACACGCACAATTAGAACTCAAAAGTGAATGCGCCAAGACACAACTTCGTTCTGCAGTATCTAATACATGTATCTCGAGACATCTAGCGGTAAAATGTCGTACTGCTACTGGTTTAACCGGTAAAAAATAAAAACTCGGATATTTTGGGTAGCACCTCGTATATTTCTATTCTCGTCTTAAAATCTATTTAGATTGAATAATTAATTTCATAGATACAGAAATAAATTGGTTACAAATATCGTGCGTTTCTTTTTTAAAAAGATTCAAAATAAAGTGCTGGTAGTGTACACCGGAAGAAAAAATATTATTATTATTATTATTATTATTATTATTATTATTATTATTATTATTATTATTATTATTATTATTATTATTATTATTATTATTATTATTATTATTATTATTTTAAAAATTGAAAGGTAAAGCGATCCGTTGTACTTTTTAAAGAGAAACCTGAATCTTGCTTCTAATGATGGGAATGATGAAAATATTTGAATACCTGAAACACACATTACAAAATACAATATTATAAATAAATCAGTAATTTTGTTCTGAAGCACTTGCTCCATTTTAAAGTGAAAGAATGAGGTAGGTTGTTTTCACTGTATATTGTAGCAATTTTCTCGTTGAACAACAGCCCTAGAAGAGGTGGTGATTAATTGCATATGAAACAAAAGTAGGAATTAAGACGAAGCACAAAATGTGCCCCAGAACAACAGTAAATTCTTTTCAGCCATAATTAACCGTTTAATGGAAGAAAGTCAACTTTCTCGTTTTTTTTTATTCTTTCGCTTTATTTACGAACCATCTTTTCTACTCTTTCTTCTTTCTTCTTCTTTTACCTCCTGCTGAATGTTGTTTCGTTCTATTTCACAACTGTTCTTATTCTGCTTTTGGCGCCAAAAGAATATAAATTTATGTGCCGTTCTTATTTTTCTGCAATATTTTTCCAACCAAAAAGTACGTTTCAAGTAGAAATTTTCAGAGCTATAAAAGGTTTTCATGAAGAATTTCGTAGCAAAAGCAGCTTTGTATACGAACAACATATATCAAATAGCAAATTCAGATTACTTTCAACGTATACGTACGCTTTGGCGAATTTGCACTATGAAATAATCTATTTTCTAACGGATTTTACTATTATTAATATGATCAATTACAGTTTTAAATCCCCGTGAAGCTTCATGATCGTATCTTTCGTTAAACTACCGTCCCATTGTTTTTTCGGAGAACTTCAGAGATCCTATATATTCCAGCAGAGAGTTGGATGGCTTAGAAATTAAAATAACTTATTAAATTTTTACAGCTAAAGAAATATATTACAGCGGAAATACAGTTTATTGTATGCCATTTTTATTTACCAGGACAATTCGTCGTCTTAAAAATAATGTCCTTCGAAAGACATTCCGTCTTCTCCTATGAACATTGGAAGCCTATTCCAAAAGTCGCAGACAGCAGATTGCAACATTTCTTCATCAATGTTGGCAGTTTCTTCTGTTAGAGCAGGCTTCAGGTAGTCTAATGCAGGCTTTCTTTACGTAGAACCTTCTCCAATAAGATGAAGCCCCGGCTCACACATCTCGACCCTATGGCTGCCGTGTGTCAACTTGTCCCAGGACACGTTTGTACCTTGGCCTCTTCAGTCACCTAACCTATCCGCCTGAGATTATTCCTGTCGGGCGAGGGCACGGTGGCTGAGTGGTAGAAAGCTTGCCTCTGGTCCGTAGTTCGATCCCCGGCCAAGTAAGTTTGTAGTGGACAACATCGTGTCTGTGTTTTTTGGAGTACTCCCACTTCCTCCCACATGCTCATTCCACCAAATATTCCATCATCATTCACTTGCCTGAATCAACCGTCTCCCTTAGCTTAAAGGGCATATATGTGGGGCATTAAACTAAAATATATTCCTGTAGGGCTTGCTAAAATCCAAAGTGCATGTGAATAAACTCTGTGTGTATTCTTGTCACTCAACAATACTGCACACAAAGCTATATTATGTTACCAATACTTTCTATTTTTCTCTGCAGACGATTAGCACCAACTTTTCTTACTGCATCTTTTTATCTTTCTTCTGTAAGGTAGTCCGTAGATTCTAGCAGAAAACAATTGTTTATTAATTTATCAATAGGGGAAAATATAAAAATAATTATATTACTGAAATTAACTGCATTCAAGTTAGGAGAAATCTGAAATAGACATCTCGAGTTTTCTTACCAGCAATACTGAAGCTACATTGCAAAGGAACAAATTTTAAGGTGCTTTTACATAGAATTAACTCTCCTTTAAATACTTTTAAGTGTGTATTTTGTTAAGTGTAATTGTTTATTGTGAATGATGGTACCCTCTATGTTTAAAAAAAATATAACCCACATTTATTAAACTACTATAAGAAAATCGCTTGTTTATTTAGAACATAAATTATGTGGTCGTTTGAACGATTATCGTTGGATTTACTGAACTTAAAAATTGACAAAAAGGTTCACAAAGTGGTTCAGAATAATCCAGAGAAGATTTTAGGCATACTGATGAGCAATGGGAGAAAGCTCATCCCTCGTGAGAAGAGTCCTTGGTTCGATTCCAATGTGTGGCGGACATTGTGTTAGTGAATTTTGTCGGTTTCTTCCCATTATGGTACTCCATCTTTCATTTTTACTTTAGCATTCCGTCTTCTTTAGTTTATAGCGAGTAGGAGACATTAAACTAACTCTATGGTCTATGGAACTAGGAGGTTCAATGCCGCGTTCACAAAGTCTCTCCATTGACTTCTATCCTTACCCAATTGGATCCAGTTTCTCTGAGATACGTCATAATATTGTCCTCCCATTTTTGCCTAGGTCTTTACCAATGGTCGTTTTCCGATTGGATTCCCAGTTGAAACTTTGAAAGCGTTCCTACTTTCATGGGTACATTGGTTGAAAGTTCCATTATGGCTACATCGTCTGCCTTCCTGAGCGTCCTAGACTTGATGGCCCTAACAATATTTGGTAAATATTTTAAATTATGTAGTTCCACGTATGAAGCTTCCGCCATTACGCATTCTCATCCCTCTTGGGTCCGAAAAAAATTCGTCTCAGGATCTTTTTCTCAAATACTTTCAGTCTATGGTCTTCCCTCAGAGTAAGCGACCATGTTTCGCAACCATACAGAACAACAAATGTTCAACTAAAATATTTAACTTCGTTCTTTTCGCTCATTGCACATGACTTTCCAGAGGTTATTTATGATCCCTTTGGAAGCAATTTCCGTTCACCAGGGATTACCAGTGGTCGGTCATGACCTAGCTTGAGTCAAATCACTATGATGCGCCCTCTCTCGTTCTGTTCGATATAGCTTCGCCAGTCATGTTGTCCGGTAGACAAACTAAAAAATGTATTACGTTAGGCTAGGATAGGTTAGGTTAGTTTAGGGTATGTAAGGAAAGCTAACGTTAGGTTAGGTTCTCTATATCTGTGCGAATTATAGATAGTTCCACAACTATCAACACTCAATAAGTTATCATAGAATACATTCTTTTATTTCAACGAAAGCAAAAAAAAAAAAAAAAAAAAAAAAGTCCTGTACATTCCGTACATTTGGCTAATTTTGCCTATTTCTAGCGTCGTTATGTGAAATATCAAGTAAGTTTTTCAGAGATCTCATCAAGGATAGACCAAGTACGGCAGAAAATAGAACCTAGACTCATGGACTAGTGCAAATAAATATCTTGTAAACCACATTAGTTACTCATGTCGTATCAATGTACAGTTTAATTAAAATAATATACGTCTAACCACCTATATCTCTTTTAAAAGCTCTTTTTTTCACACACACAATCACAACAATATGGAACCAGTGTCTAGCGCGTGCTTTTGATAACGAATTCCAGGATTCGATTTCCAGTGAGAAATCATTTGAATACCTTAACAGAAATTCATATCTCATCTTGAACTGTAGATTCAGGTCTCAAATAGCCTCGCTGTTGAAAAGCAATGTTAAACCTAGACAATGAAACCAACAGTATATAAGACAAAAGAACATAACTCTTTGTTTAGTACAAATTAATCTGTGCTATTTGTTCCAGCATATATATTTATTAACAATAACTTATTAAATATTCTCATTTTGAATTTGATAATAAGTTGTGATCATTCAGTGGTTCCACAGGTCAATCACACAAACTCTTGACAAACTAGGAAGCTAAAACTCATACACACGAATTCTTCATACCCGATACATTTTTTTTTAAATATGGAAATAAGGCTCGATATATAGTACTTTGCCAAGTTGGAAAATAAAGCTTTCTTTCTGTATCAATGGTCTTATATTAATCTTCCATCTAACGACAGTGTTGTTTCACAGTTTCGTTATTATAGGAAGACAGTTTTATTCCTTGTCTCGCCAAAGTATTACGTATTGAGACTTATTTCCTATTTAAAAGAGTGTCTTGTGTATGAAAATTCAAGTGTATGTTTCTTTCTTTTTCTTTTCACTTCTTTTTTCTTTTTTTGCTTGTTTTTCAAGGGTTTGTGATTTACCAGCAGCATCAATGAATGAACTCAAATTACTATAAAATTCGAAATGAGAATATTTTACAATTTGTCTTATACCAACCAAATGAATAAATATTTTCTGTAGCCAGTTTTTTAAATCATGTTACAATAGGATTCTAATATATCAATGAAAAATGTGAAGATTTGCTTGCACCAGGGAGGCTTTTGTACAAAGGAAAACCTGAATTGACTCTGCTTGGTGGTTGACCTCCAACCTTTTGAACAAGAGTGTACATGCTTTTTGATTTATTTATTTATTTATTTGAGAAACTTATGCATTACCACTCTACGTTGTAGGGATGCGCACGAGACAAGATTTGTGGCTGTCTCGTCTCGAAAATGTGCTGTAAAAGTGATGTCTCGACTCGAAAAATGTATATTTTTCTATTGGAAGAGCCGTGTCTCAACTCGAATTTTGTCAGAAAAATCCTGTCTCGACTGGTCTCGTGTGCATCCCTACTACGTTGTGTATACGTCTATGGCTGGCTCTAAATATGAAGGGAGCCTTTACAAACGAAAGATGTTCTTGTGTTATACATAGCGGTGAGAATCGTCAGTTACAGCAGTATGTCTATGTGCTTATCTGACCAACGAGCTTACTCTGTAACGGATTGCGTCAACACAAATCTAAATCTGCGTTTTAGTTTGCGATAATCGACGTAGTTATAATTGATTTTTGTATGCCTTGCATAGCGTTACGTCCGGCAACGTTTGCGAAGGATGGCCTAAGTCAATTTTCAGAGTAATTAGTGTAATGACAAAGCCAATCACGCCTCCGTGATCAGTGTTACTTTGGGACAGCTCTTCCACTTATAGGCTATTCGATTGTCCATGGTGCTCCAACGTCACCATCTCTTATCATGATCACCAGGAAATCCTTATCTTTCACCGTGTGAGACTGTGAAGAGGCACACCTCTGCATTTATTACACAACAAAAGAACAACTGCGTTATTCAACGGAAGAAGACAAAACTGCCCTTGCACTTTTATCATTAGAAAAGATCTTTTCAGTGGTGTATTAAAGGAGGTTTCAGAGTTTCAATCCTATCTTTTAACAACATATAAGGAGTGGTCAGAAAGCAATGTTACGAAGCCTGCATTTAAACGTGTATATATTATTTCATACAACCAATTAGAGACCTGCACGGGCCGAATTTTTCGGCCCGAGCCCAATCCGGCCCGAACGTACCTAGGCCCGGCCCGATAAGTTTTTTTTAAAATTTTTGGCCCAAGCCCGGCCCGGGCCCGATAAATTTTAAAAGTTTATAGCCCGACCCCGGCCCGATAATTTTTTTTTAAAAAATAGCTCGAGCCCCAATCTTTCTCAAAATTTAGTACTAAATTTGACCTAACCCTCAGAAACATTTTCTAAATTCTGGTTCACAACCTGACGCTTGGCTCTCGAATGGTACCATTGCCTCCTAGAACTTTGCCTGTCATCGAGAGAACAAAAACACCATTCCCTGTAACAAAAATCTAACTTAATTGATTTTTAGCATAAAGTGAATATGGCAATATTTTTTTACCGACAGGCAAAACATTCCCACCCCTTCTTGTTATATTTTGAGTTCAGTGAAGGTCAAGGTCAGAGCTCAATTTACCGCATAATGCCTGCAATACTCTTTAGTGGAAGTGGAGCCGCTACGCAACACAAACTGTAAATAGCTATTGCATCCTTTGTAACATTTTTCATGGACACACTTCTTTAACGTTTGGCTTTATTCCAATTATCGTTTAACGAAAGTCAATAATTATTAAAGAATTGCAATTGATCGACCCCAGCCCTACCCGACCTAAAGAGAAATCAGTGTCGGCCAGCCCAAGCCCGGCCCGGCCCAAAGAAATAACAGTGTCGGCCCGCCCAAGCCTGGCCCGACCCAAAGAGATAGCAGAGTTGGCCCGCCCAAGCCCGGCCCGTGCAGGTCTCTACAACCAATACAGCCAACAGATAGAACATACATGAGGTTATTTTTCGACATATTCTGCATATCGGTTAAGGCACTTGTCGCATCGTGGGGTGAGTTTGAAGATTCCCTCCTGGTAAAAAAAAAAAAAAAAAAACTGTCTTTGCCTGTTCAGCCACATTGTCACGAACTGTTTCATCTCCTCGTCTGAAGCGAAGCGACGACCTCCCAGGTGCTTCGGAGCAACATTCCCAACTCTGCCATCAGATGCCGCAACATGATCCTCCTGTTGTCCTGAATCAGTTCTTCCATGCGAGCTGTGTTCAAATCTGTCGATGCTGTGCTGGGTCGGCCACTGCGCTCCTTGTCGGTGACGTTTTCACAGACCGTAAACTCTATACCAGCTGCGAACTTTCAACACCATTCTGCGACATACTGACGAAACATTACAGCCTCTTTGCAAACCTCTACAAGCCTACAAGTGAGTTTTCGGCATCGGTTACATGTTTCACCGACAGAAATCGAATAACTGAGCAGACTTCTTCGCAAGACCAGTTCTTCAAACGAGCCGCTAGTTGTATTTACCTACAACTATTGTGCTGCCAAAATGTCTTGACTCCTGGCAAAAATGCGAACTAAAGCTCGCACCCACACACACTCACGCGTTGAGCCAATAAGAGTTCAGTTATTGCTAAGCGAGAGAAAGCGAGTGGAATTCCTTCAGCCGACAGCAGCGCTTGCAACGGAAGACTAGGGATCAAGTCAATGTGGTATATCTTTAGCTCCGTAAGTGGTGGGTGCTTGAAACTCTGCATAGTTGCCAACTCTGTTGTAAAATTACCATACACTCCTCATTCCTCTACAAAGATAAAAATCCCGAAGTATCGGCCTTGTAACCTTAGTGTCTGATCCTCCCTCGCAGTATGAAAGATAAATATTTATTATATTAAGATCTGTATGATCTGAGCTTGGGAGGTTGAAGCTGCCTTGCTGAAATTCGATATACAGTGAAACCTCTCTAAAGTGAACAGCCGTGGGGAATCAAAAATTGTCCGCTATAGAGAGGTGTCCGCCTTAGAGAGGTTTCAATATTTTCTTACGTAAATTAGTAAACAATATAATATGCAATTAGAAAAAATAATTTTGTATATTACCAGAATGTTACTATACCTGCATTATCCTCCGCCATCCAATACTCTATGCGCGAGGCACAGCATGGAAACAATATGTTATAATTCTCTGTATTTTACACATATCACTATTTACTACGCTTTTGAGACAATATGAGCACCCACGGACAAAATATTATCAAATTTGTCTTCTGCTTGGTTAGAGATTCCAGCGGGACAGTAGAATAAAGTGTCATCCCAAACGGCGGGCAACTGCCTAAAACAGATTAGGTGGGAGTGGAATGCAAGCAAAGGACATGAAAGTGTTGTTAAACAGAGAAGCTTCGTCTGGGTTGCTGAGCACAGTTGAGGAAGCAAAATGGTTACACATGTATGAATTACTAAAAATGTATTTTTACAGTACTGTTCAACTTGTTTCTAGAGAAAGTGTCCGTAATACAGATGAAAATAATACCTATAAAAGACAGAAAAGACTGCCCGTGTCCGTACTACAGAGTGTCCGCTTTAGAGAGGTTTGCCAATATGTTTTTCCTATTACAGTGTGTGGGGATTACAAAATGTGTCCGTTACGAGAGGTGTCCGCTTTATAGAGGTGGCCGTTAGTGGAGGTTTCACTGTACTCCACTGAGTCATACTCCAGTGGTATGAGTCAGATATATATATATATATATATATATATATATATATATATATATATATATATATATATATATATCTTTGTGTATAAGACAGACAGTGCACATTTCATACAGACATTGAAGTAATAATTGTCAGCTGCCCGATTATTGTAATCCATATTGTGTAATTTCATCTGACAAGTTTTGTAAAAAAAAAAAAAAAAAAAAAAAAAAATCTTCGTTCTTAATTCTCATATATATACAGTTAAATAATAATATGTCTATCTGACGGGATTCATTTTGTAATTAACAAGATTTTTTTTCTTTCTCAATAAGTCACTATATAACTGACAAATTTGTTATTATATTTTTTTCGTCTTCGGGTAAACGAAACGTGACGATGAAATGACTTTATTTTTTATCAATTTCCGACCCTTTATATTTCTTTTCTTTTCTTTCTATTTTTCTGTCTATTTATTGAAATTGTGAAGGACCAAGTCTTGTGGAAGTCCTCTTGTTTCCGGCGACCGACACTTGAAAAATGAAACAAAGACTTCGAGAAAAGAATGGAAGCGGAAACGACATATCCAATGAAGGGAAAGGAAAAAGAGATCATGAGCAGAGAAGAACGAAGGAGAATAGGAGATAAAGAAGAAACGAAGCGAGAAACACTTATGTACTCCCCCCCCCTCACAAACACAGACGAACACAAAGATTTGGAGCCTGACACTTCATACAAAAATTATGTGGCACAGCTGGTAAAATGAGAAATGCGTATATGGCAGAGGTGTCCATGCAATCAGGGTTTACTCGCACTTGCGTGGGCTGATTCGCATTATCCTCAGTGGAGCTGCCACTATACTCAATGAGTCTCACGTTAGCTCAGACTCACTATTCTCAATGAGACCCACGCTAGTCAGACTCACTATTCTCAATGAAACTCACGCTAGTCTGACTCATTATTCTCAATGAATTCCCACTAGTGAGACACACTATACTCAGTGAGACTCATGCTAGTCAGACTCACTATTTTCAATGAGACTCACGCTAGTCAGACACACTATTCTCAATGAGACTCACGCTAGTCAGACTCATTATTCTCAATGAAATTCACACTAGTCAGAATCATTATTCTCAATGAGGATCACGCTATCTCAGCCTCACTATTCTTAATGATACTTATGCTAATTGACTCATTATTCTCAGTGAGTCTCACGTACATGACACTCAGCATTCTCAATGAGTCTCACGTATATCAGACTCACTACCGGTACTTTCAACGAGGTTCAAGTTAGCTCAGATTCACTATTCTCATTGAGGCTTACGTTAGCTCAGACTAACTATTCCTAATTACGCACACCAAGCTATTTGAGATTCGCTATTCTCAATGAGACTCTAATCCGAGACGAAGAATAAATCGTGTCGAGGACAATACTAGTTCCTCTTCACTAATCTTAACAATGCTCATGATCATGGTAACTCAGACTCGTGCTCAATCGAACTCTTTGGGTCGCTATTCTCAATGATACCTCATGATCATTAACTTTTTGCCCTTGCTTTCATCAAGTGTTCATGCTCGCTAGCCTCATTGTACTCTGCGCTGGCTCGGAACAATCCCTCCGGCTGGAACTCGGGCTCACATGGACCTGCCCTCATGTATTTAGTCCTTGATTGATTGAGTTCAAGAGAGCAGCTCGCGAGTTTTGAAGATCTCTGGCTCGTAGAGTCGGCTTCAGGATCCGAGATGACGAATATATTGAGTATAGGTCTATGTATAAGTACGATTCTAGGCACAAAACACGAATTTACATGTAGAAATACAGTAGTGACTTCTTTTGGCATTGAGGTATTTAAAATACCACTAAAGTATGACCGAATTATGTAAAAACCAGCACAGATTGTGGCCTGTGAAATAAGCGGTTGTAATACGGAAGCCATGTGCACATAGGTGGGTGCGCTCTTTGGGGAAGAGTAAGGAAATTCTTTTTTCCTTCTCAAAATCATAAGCAAAGCCTAACACTTAATGGTATAACGAATTCTAACGTTCATTTTTGAGGACGACATAATGTTTATTTTACACTATGGAGAAATGTTTAAGTACAAATATTTCATTTACCTTTAAACCATGCAAAATTTAGGTTAAACCAATCATTATATTGTTTATGAACTTACTTCATAATACTCAGTGAAAGAATGCTTTTAAATTGTCCGCATATTCCTACCTCAAAAAAAAAAAAAAAAAAAAAAAAAAAAAATAATAATAATAATAATAATAATAATAATTATTATTATTATTATTATCCCGCCTTTACCTTTATGCCACGTTGTACTTAAAATTTGGTGACCGCATTTATATTTGTATTTTCACTAAAAACTAAATACTTATATTTATGAAATGTGATATGTTGGAACGAAACCTCCACAGTTACTACATACAAAATGCGCTGCACACACATTAATTAAACTCCAGCGAGTCCATAGAAATATTATCACACTTTAATGTGGTATTATGTCTCTTTGGATAATCGTATTTAAATGAAATTGGTTACATTTGAAAGAAAAACTCATTTTTTTTTTACTATACCTCATTGAGATTGAATGTGGGCCCCGCGAGTGGCAATGCAGACATCAAGATGATATTCCCATTCATGCCATACTGGCTCCAACTTATTTGATGAAATGGGCTGGATGGCAACACTGATACGAACTTCTACTTCTTGCAGGTTTTGAGGCAGTGGGAGTACATAGACACAACCCTTTACGTAACTCCACAAAAATAAGTCACATACTTTAAGTCAGGCGACCTCAGCGGCCAGTTGTAGAAGACATTATTATCATCATTTCCGCCATGTGCAATCCATCTTCCTGGAAGCCGCTTGTTCAGATATTCCCGCAAATGTAAATGCAAGTGAGAAGGTGCTCCATCTTGTCGGAAAATAGTCATTGCCTTCTTCTTCTTTTTCTTCCAATTGTGGAAATAATCAATTAGTGAGCATATAAACACAAGTGTGCTCACCAATTAGTGAACATATAAACACAAGTGTGCTCACCAATTAGTGAGCCTATAAACACAAGTGTGCTCACCAATTAGTGAGCATGTAAACACAAGTGTGCTCACCAATTAGTGAGCATATAAACACAAGTGTGCTCACCAATTAGTGAGCATGGAAGACAAGTGTGCTCACCAATTAGTGAGCATGTGAAGACAAGTGTGCTCACCAATTAGTGAGCATGTGAACACAAGTGTGCTCACCAATTAGTCAGCACAACATGAGTGAATTAACTTTTTCTGTGTTTGATCCTATCCATTATTGACATTGTTGTCCATTGTTACATGCATAAAAAAATATTTGAGTTTTTCTTTCGAATGACCAATTTCGTTTAAATAGGACCTAATACCACTTAAAAGTATAGTATTTTATGGGCATGCTGTATAATAATTTTAAGAATCAACTCTTTTGATTTCAATGAACTCTTTTTGAATCACCCGGTACATGTGATAAAAATAAAGTGAAGTGTTGTGTGGTCTTCATCGTACGAAAGAAAATACATTAAGAATTATTATTTTTAAAAAAAATCAGAATAATTATTTGATCTTGTTTTCGAAACCCGTAATAAAATGAAGGCCCTGTGGAAATGTAGTTTCTATAATTAATGTCTTTAGTTACTAGCGCCATCTTTCGCTCGCTTCTCCTGTTAAATAAACTTAGTGGTCTCTGCCGTGTTTCCCCCCTGCTCTCCCAGCCCCGGTTTTTCTATCAGTCAAGAGTGGAAAGGACTGCAGAGCGAAGAAGTTACTATGGAAACAAAATCTCTGGTTGTTACCTTGACATTTAAACGTGGTAACGGCCTGTTGCTTGCTCGCATGCTCTTCAAACTCTGCGGCATTGGTTGATTATTATTGATATGATTATATGCTTGTAATTATTATTTTCGCTTCGTTCTTATTTCCTTGTAGTAATTGTTGGATACCATTGTTGATGTTTAGCTGGGATAAAATTTGAGAGCACCTTTGTTATCAACATCTTTCCACGAATTCTTCCTGCTTGGTAATCAGTAAAATTGTTTTCCATTCGTTTCTCCATACAAATATTTTTATTTTTCATTTTTCATTCTCTCGTATTTAATCATCATTGATGGCAGAATTAATTATTTTTTTCTTTTAATTAACAAATATTTAATTCTTTCGCAAGAGGAAAAGATTTTACTCGGTACTACATTAGGGTTGCCAACTGGCCGGTATTTTACCGGGCTGGATGGAAATATTGCTTTTATTTTGATTTGAGGCCGGTGACCGGTACAAACTTCTTACCAGCCCCTTCATGACCGGTATTTTGAAATCTATAATTCAGAATAAAACATCAAACGTCGAAATTCTTCAACAGTGCCTTCACAAATGCAAATTTCCGTTGTATTATACATTAAGTGATATCTTCTTAATCTGGGGCCGCGGTGGCTCAGTGGTAGAGCGTTCACCTCTGGTGCTAGGGTTCCCGGGTTCGATCCCAGCCCCTGCCAAGTGAACTCTGTGGTGGACAAACACCGTGTGTGTAGGTTTTCTCGGGGTTCTTCCGTTTCCTCCCCCTTTCTTCATTCATTACTCATCATCACCGTCTCCTTTAGCCTAACCGGTTTAACCGTGGCACGTAAAACTCAAAGATTTCACTTCATTTTCTTTTTAATTTATGGCAGTTTTTTTCATTTTTAACAAGAAATTTGATAACAATTAGATTTTATTATGAAACTTTTTTTCAACAATAGAGACAGAGAAGTATATAATTTGTCTCAACTGTGAGGCATAAGTATAACGATAAATTTAAATTGACAATCGGTTGTTGGCAAAAAAAAAAAAAAAAAATTCTCAGGCATGTTGTTAGTACGATGTTTGTTGCATTGTGCATATGACAACTTTTCTTTTTTTAAAAAAATCATTCATTCCTGAAAAGTGCCCCAACCATTGTTTTGTCTGTTAATTTCGACCCGGCGTTGACACTTTCCCTTCCCAACACTTAAGTAGCTACGGGTACAAAATGGTTCTTTGTTCCACTAATCTAAACATTTCGTGGTTCATTGAAGCAGGACGATAAAGTTTCCTGATTAGAGCTTGCTTTTACTTCCTCCCCCTGTTTCATTTCATTCCCATGGATGGGTCCGAACAGAGATGCTTCACACTTACAAGGAAACTTTTTCTAGTGTCACACGAAATATGGAATGAGAATATGGTCAATCGATTTGTGTTAGTAAACACTAAAACCCATATGAAGGAAAAACCCTCGATTGCAACCGTTCCGTACTTAATGGGGGGCAGTAGGGGCACTCGCAACACATCACGTTGTGGATAATGAGACGAAATATGGAGCCAGTTCGATAAAAATATGCCTAGAAGCAAAACAAATACTACAATGTGACATTATATTCGACAATACTCTGATAAGTGAGGGCAGAGGCATAGCACATAACGACAGAGGAGGAGCGGGTAAGCGCAAGTAAAAATGAGCATATAATTGAGGAAAACGGAGAAGCAAGACGTCAGTGGAATGGTACAGTAATAATACATGGTCAAGTAATCAATCACAAACTACAAAACAGCTTGTTGATGATACCGTGAAACAGAAATGGAAGAAAATGAACTACGGAGTGGATTGTCTGTAGGATCCGGACCCCTCCCTTCGAGACGCCAGGTGTGTATAAACTGTTGTATACATGTAGGCATTCATTTTCACATGTTTGATTATGATTATGATGATGATGATGATAAAAGAAAGACAACAATATACGCCCCTGTGTGAATGCACTGCAAAGTCCAATACAGCACTATACATTGAAAGATAAGTTCAGGAAGGTGAGGGGCCGTTGCTCCCTTACCTTTCTATTCTCCACCCATATACTTGACATTGTCCATGATATAATGTTATTAATGTCAAATCCGGCTCGTATGTGTTCATTCCTTCTATGGAACTTCTCCCCTACGCTGTACTCCACGCTTACTCATCCTCCTCCTCTGTCGTTACGTGCTACGCCTCTGCCCTCACTTGTCAGGGTATTGTCGAATATAATGTCACATTGTAGTATATGTTTTGCTTGTACGCATATTTTCATAGAACTCGCTCCATATTCCGTCTCACTATCCACAACGTGATGTGTTGCCAGTGCCCCTACTCCCCCCATTAAGTACGCAACGGTTGCGATCGAGGGTTTTTCCCGCCTATGAATTTTCTTGTTCACTAACACAAATCGATTGATCATAGTCTCGTTCCACATTTCGTGTGACACCAGAAAAATGTCTCTTGTTAGGCCTATATCATATTGAATTGTGAGAGGGTGCCGGGATTTTTATTTTTCAGAGTTGGCAACCCTATACTACATGGACTAGGACTTTATTCATCGTCAACTTTTATCGTCACAAGTACTTCGTGTCCAACTGGCTGATTAAAGTGTTTCTTTGTGAACGTAGTCCCGAGTTCAATTCCCAGTGAGAATTTTTTGGGGATACGAAAACTAGCAGCGGTTCGTATTTCATTTTAATCAGTAGAATCCATTGGTAATTCATATAGCTAGGTGGTAGCTAGAAAGAGGCTTTAAAGTTCATTCGAGACACCAACCAATTTTTGACTAAGAGAAAGTTGTCTGAGATCTACAGAAGGTTTGAAATGAAAGGTCGGAAAGAGTCCGAATTGTGGGAGACACTAGTATGTTACTAATCGGGATTAGTAGAAATTCATCATAGTGTCAGTTTCAATAATGATACCCAAAGAGCGAAAGATGATACATGGCGATACATGTCAAGAAACAGGTTTCTGATATAAATTAAATGACATAAGAACCGGTTTCATCTTAGTTTTAATCCCTCTGTTAAAACAGGAAGTAGTTGAAACACACTATAATTTCCGGTTTTAATATTCATTGCCATAGAGAAGGAATGATAAAACATAGACGGGGTTAAAACATAAAAGAGAAACTATTTTTTAATGCGTTAATACCTTAACGTTCACAAAAATACCTTAACTTTCTCCTCCGAATGTGCTCTCACACTCTCTCTTGCAAATGGAATTAATCTAGTTTTAATATTGAAACTCTTTCAGTTTTACGTCCTACGATTATGCCCCTTAGGCTAAGGGAGACAGATGATTAAGGATAGTGAATGATAAGGGAATAATCGGTGGAATGAGAATGTGGGAAGAAACGGGAGTATCCCAATAAATCCCACGGACATGATGTTAGCCACCACAAGCTTACTTGGTCGGGGATCAAATCAGGGATCCCACGCACCAGAGGTGAATGCTCTATCACTGACCCCAACCCTCTATCAATCATCGTGCTCACTTAATATTGCAGTCACTAATTTTAACCCTACCAATTATACCATTTGTAATGGCCTGATACTATAACATAAAGTACTGGTGTCCTGCCTTGTGCAGAAATCCTCGGATTGTGGAAATTAATATCCTTTACAATCCTCTTTCGCTTGCACTCGCTCACTGTAACAGTAAAATTACCCTTCTATGACGGACTATTCTTCACCAGTACTTGGTTCCTCAAATGATGTCTGGCAGCTCCACGGGACGTATCGTAAATTGTAGAATTTAAAAATAAGGTAACTGCAGGTATATACGCCATGCAGCTAAATACGCCAAGTGTTCAGTACCGGGATGTTTCCGACGAAATCCGCTCAAATGCGCCTCCAATTTATGTGCAACGGTCTTGGACAAGTCCGATTTGACGAATACTTCAGGAGACAGCGCTGAGACCGCCACGCTGTGCAGTGTTGTTTGCTTCGGGAAGGCTCCGTGGAAGGACGTATTGTTTCAATAGAGGTAAGAATCCGTTATTAGTACCGTGCTAACACAGAACATTGCCGATTGCTTACAACAATGCACGCCTTATTTTGTGTCCGTCTAGGAACACTTTGTTTTGTAAATGTAACTTCAGTATTTGTGATTCCATGGCTATTAAATCAATACCAACCATGGCGCAGGGAAATACGCCAGGGCTTGTGCAGGACTGAGTGTAGAAGACAAAGATGTTTTTCTTTGTCCCACATGTTCCGTGTAATATCGATGTACTTTTTTTCTTCTTAAAGTCACAGTACAGTGACACTGTTTATCTTCTTATGGACTAAAACTTTTCAGTTTGGAACTTGATTTCAACTTTGGAGATTATAGTTTTTACATTTTATCTTTTTATCTTCATCTTGCACTTTGGTAATTCTTTTGTTTGCTTCAGCCATGTTGTGTAGTAATATTTCAGTTCGTATAATACAGACAATGTAAGCAGTTGTAAGATTTATTACATGTTTCTAGTAGTATCCTAGACTTGGCGTAATTACCTGCACGTGTTGGTAAATACGCCAATTTATAACATTTTTTCTTTTACCTTGGGTACAAAATAGAAGTGTCGCATAATTGCCACATTTTTTCTACACGCGGAAAAGGCTACTCTGCAAAGCACATGTCTTATTTTTTGTATTTCATGAAATTAAGGCCATAAAAATACAATACTCTTAACATGGCGTGTTTACCTGCACGTACCTTAGTTTTTATGCCGCACAGAAAGTCTGTAAGTCTAGATGTAGACGACATATTTTATTTTTACCATAAAACCTTTAATAATAAGTTACAATAAATTTTGTGGACCTTGAGTTTGATACAAATTTGCTTCCGCCATTTTTTCCCAAAAATATGACGCTTTAATGAACAAAATGGCTTACCCAGGTATTATTCAAAGTATTGTCCATCGCTGACCACTACTTTCTCCCATCTTTCGGGCAGCGTACGAATGCCGCGTCGAAAAAGTGTTTCATCTTTGGAGGCGATCCACGAATCGATCCACTTTTTGACTTCTTCATAAGATCGGAAGTGTTGGTCAGCCAGGTCATGCGCCATTGATCGAAACAGGTGATAATCAGAGGGAGCGATATCTGGAGAGAACGGCGGGTGGGGTAGGACTTCCCATCTTAACGTTTCCAAGTACGTTTTGACCACTTTTGCAACGTGGGGTCGAGCTGCAAAATCACTTTGTCGTGCCTCTTGCTGTATTGCGGCCGTTTGTCCTTTAATGCTCGGCTCAAACGCATTAATTGCGTTCGATAACGATCACCTGTGATTGTTTCACTTGCTTTTAACAGCTCATAGTACACGACGCTGAGCTGGTCCCACCAAATGCAGAATATGATCTTGGAGCCATGAATATTCGGTTTGGCCGTCGACGTGGAAGCATGGCCGAGATATCCCCATGATTTTTTGCGTTTAGGGTTATCGTAATAATCCCATGTTTCGTCCCCGGTCACAATGCAATGCAGAACTCCCTTCCGTTTTTGCCTCTGAAGCAACTGTTCACAAACACACAAACGCCGTTCAACGTCTCTTGGTTTGAACTCATACGGGACCCAAGTTCCTTCTTTCTGAATCATACCTATGGCTTTGAGCCGTTTTGAAATGACTTGCTGTGTCACTCCCAATGATCGTGCCAATTCTTCTTGCGTTTGACGCGAGTCTTCACTCAGCAATGTTTCCAATTCTGCATCTTCGAAAACTTCCTGTCTTCCACCACTGTGCAGGTCTTCGACGTTAAAGTCACCGTTCTTGAAGCGTTGAAACCACTCACGATACGTTCTCTCACTAATAGCGTCCTCACCATAAGTACTTGAGAGCATTTGCTTAAACTCAGCCGCAGTTTTCTTCATATTAAAACAAAAAAGTAGAACCTCCCGCAAATGGCGAGAATTTGGCTCGTAAACTGACATTTTCAATCGAGAACAACTTTACGATGCACACACAAATCGACTAAGGCTTGAATGGGGTTATGTTGACAGAGGTCCAGGCTAAATGCCTGACGTTTGCGATCTGTTTATTTCGATCGCTACTTACCGTTGTAGCCACCTATCGGAAAACGGCGGAAGCAAAGTTGTACACCTTGTAAGATAGATATATATACAAGTTGTACACCTTGTATATATACACCAAAAAGTTGTCCCCATATTATTTATCTGCACCTGATAGTTAATATAATCAGCATTATGAAGGCAAGGAGCAGAACGAAAGTCAATGAAACGATATGTTAGAATAGACTGCTAAACTGTCCTGGGTTCTAAACTGGTAACATGTACGAGAACTACATACATAATATAATTGGGCAAATAAGTCTTTTAGGGATCACGAAATGCTGTCACTTTTCACGTATCGACCGGAAATTTGTCTGCATCTACCTGAAAATAGTTATATCTGGTAGATGGTATTTTCTGATATGCTTGAGCTTTTAGCCTTAATTTAATAGTTACGACCAGTGTTGCCAGACCTGAAGATTAAAAGGTAGCAAGGTTGTGCTCCAAAAGTATCGGATTTGAACTATTTGTACCCCCAATGTAAACATATCATATGTTAAATGTCTAGATTTGAAATAGTCAGGCAACGACCGCACTTTCGGACTGTTGGCATGGTGTGTTAGGGTAGGGTTGCCATATTTTAGAATTAGAAAAGCGGTTGATTCTAAACCGTAAGTACTGATGTGACTTTTGTATTACAAATACTGACCTTGGATCCTTCGGACCATTTTGTGTATGTGTATGTGTGTATGTGATTTCTTTGTTAAGTGAGACTTCCAATGTTCTTTTCTAACGAAACTAAAATAAAGTAAATTTAGGTTTTGCCTTTAATGTTGTTTTTTTTTATTTATTTTTTTTTTAATGTTCAACAAATGTATCTCGAATTGTAAAGTATTACAGTAAGATATCTGTAAGGGAAGTTTTCAAAGAAAAAAGCAAGCGATACATGGCAAGTATTGTTCATACGGTTTTCTCTCTAAGAAACACGCAATAATTTCTAAATTTTTTATCATATGAAAGGTAAAACATATGCACTTAAGAGTGTGGGTCCATCTCTTTTAAATTTTCTAATCATTTTTAAAGATTGCTACTTGAAATTGTACTAACATACAAAATTTTGACTACTAATATACAGCATAAACATTTTAAAAGAAAAAAAATATTAATAATGAATTTAATCTAAACAAAATGCTAAGGATACCGTAATTCAATTTGCAATCATTTCTGAATGTAGGTGAACACATAACTCGCAGCCTGAGTCTGATCGCGAGTTTTACTCAATCGAAATTGAGATTGACACACAGATGTAGCGGTTTATGTTGAATATAAGAACACTTTATCATTAAAGTCCTCTTAGATTTTTCCCAAACTCAGAAAAACGGGTGGTTTTTCGTGAGTAAGATATCATTAAGCGGGGGACGAATATAGGACCTGAAAGTCGGGTGGTACCCAATAAAATCGGGTAATACCTATGTTAGAGCAACCCTATGTTAGGGCAAACTCCATATTGTGTCAGTTTCAGTACAATTGCAGTGTGCAATGAACTGGCAGTGGTGATGGTATAAAATGGTCGTCTTTTCTGATTTTCAAGGAGACATGTTTCCTTAAGTAAAATTTGTGGGCTCTGAAATATACTTTACAACATTTAGATTATGTTTATTCACCGCTATTCCTCATTTCTTTAATTCAGATGGTAAATTCCTTATCTGGGAGCCCTGAATTTTCTAAGATTTATTGTAAGTCTACTTATGCATTATGTTAATATCGACAGTACAGTAACACAATTAATAATTTGATATAGTCATGTTTACACAGCTTCGCATAACAATTAGGAACAGGCATTAGCTGAGACTGCAACACGGTCAGCGATACAGAGCGAACTTAATAAAAGTCTAGTGTTGTCAGACCTGAAGATCAAAATACTGAAACAAGTTTTAGTAAAACTATTGTTCATTGTGGATAGAATACTCAACAAACAAAACTTTTATTGTAATATAGAAAAATAATAATTTGTGATTTCATATATAAAAATAAAAAAGTAACTCATTCTTAAGATAGCCTGTAGATTATTAAAAGTAGCCCAAAAAGTAACGCGTCAACCAATTTGAAATTTTGATAGCGAGAGTGCTTTAAAAAGTCACCCAATCCCTTACTTGTAGCCCAATCTGGCAACACTGGTTAAAACATCTACTGAGTCAGTTGTAGCAAGTATTAAGTATATTTTTTTTATTATCTAAATTTGATAACAAAATTCCACTAATTGTTTTTTGCAATGGGTTTATGATTAAAAATTACAGTTTCTTAATAAATACTGTTGTGAAATGTATTCAACAGACAATGCACAAATTCAAGTGAAACAATATTTTTATTATTATTACCATTTAACGAGGATAAATTTCTGGTAAAAGTTCACCAAATATTCACCATATTAAGTGCCTCCAATTAGTCTCATATCGACAAAATGTCTCCACCTACACAGAGAAGTAGCTGCAAGTTGATATACACGCAATGATAATAGATGTCACGCTATTTGTACGTACAAGATATCACAAACATAGATTTTCTTGTTTTGGGCTTACATGAATGTTAACGCCAAAATCGAAGTAAATTATTATAGTCAGAATTTGGATATAAGTTTACTTTTGCACAGTCAGCGATTGCTAATTTTAAGGTTAAAATATGTTACATCAAGTGGAAGTGAAATGCACATAAGCCCTAAAAGATATTCCTTCGTTTGATTCTTATACAGGGTGGACCAAAAGTAGGTATACAGATCAGCATCGATCAAGTATGACATTTTAATTTATTAAGATAATGAATGTATTTACTTTGGTTTGTTCCGAGCTTAAGGTATAAGTGAAAATAAATTAAGAATAAATAAGGAAGAAACTAAGTCAATACCTGTATGGATAACAATAAGTAGGCCTAAATATAAAATGTCATGACCGATCAGTACGGTACAGTATACCTACTTTTGAGCCACTCTGTATTTATTTACGTACTGTGTACCGGTACTTTATTTTGGTTTTATCAATTTTCATCGATGTGAAAATCAACTGTTTACCTGTAATAGTATTGTGAAGAATGATGTTCACACTGGTTTAAAAGTCAACTCGTTTAAAGAAGCTTGACAATCATTCGAATCTTCACCAAATTTTCCAGATAATTTGTGACCAAAATAGTCGTCTATATCTAGTCAATTAACTGTTAATTATGTAATACTCAGTTCTTTTGTGTATTATATAGCTGTACCAAAATTTCCGTTTATGACAAGTTTGGTAATCAGTGTACAAATCATTTAGGACATGCAGACCATCAATTTGTTTTGGAAATGAAGATCCACTGACCCATTCGCCGATGCACTCTTTAGTTAAGTTCTTGAATTAGGACAGTATAAATTTTGTTTATAAATAATCATTGTCTGTTAAATGAGAGATGTCAACCTTTACGGTGATGTTCCATTTAATCGTTGAAAGTGGAACATTTAATACAATAGCAACAATCGGACTCTCTCGGGCTCTTTCGGCATTATTTGTTATAGGTGACGCAAAATTTAACCGCTCATAACTCTGGAATCGAAAGTCTGTATAACATAACGCGTATATAGTAGGTCAAAGTCTCCCACAATACCAAGCTTGATGCCGATCGGAGTAGTTCAGTACAGTGTTTCTTTCAGAAACAATGTTCTGGGGAGACACTTAGTATTCCAGAGAGGCAGTGTCCCCCCAAAACAGGTCTGGAAGAAACACTGGTTCGGTATCTATAGGTTTTTGTTTTCGACAATATGATGTAAAGTTTTGCCGCACATAACTTGTCAACCGAGAGCCTACTGAACGTGATATTTCACGCTTAAATTAAAAGATCAAGGTCCAACACCATTCCAAATTTGAACCGGACCAGAGAATTCTGTATACTGAATTTTGTTTTCAGAAATAAGACGCAAAATTTGCCCGCTCATAACCCGGGAACCGATGAGTTCGATTCAAGTTATACTAATGATAGTATCGTTGATTTTTCAGGGGAATGCCAAATAAAGTACGAAAACAGGAGTACAACTTGTCTTAAAGAGTATTCAACCATCTACTGATACCAACCATAAATACCGATTAGCCACCAAACCACGCTTTAAAAAAAAAAGAATTTAATTATGGAATGGGAATGTGGGAGGAAACGGGAATCAACACATGATGTTGTCCATTACAGATTCAATGAAACCTGGTTTGGTCCCATTGTTGTCGCATTGTTTCAAGTTCTATAATACTATATAATCAGCGTTTAACGAAAAAAAATGTCCAAAAATTATATGTATGTATGTATATATATATATATATATGAAGGATAGAAATCAAGAAGAAAATCAAAGACAGCAACTAGTCCTTAGAGCTGAATAGTATTCATCAGATAATGGCATATGCTGTGTAAATCTGATAGGGGCAGGTAGGAAAACAATAGAAAGAAATGCGGAAGTCTTATTAAACGCTTTAAGCAACATGAATTTAAAAGTAAATACATTGAAAAGTAAATACATGAAAGTTCGCCGGGATCGCAATACTGCAAATTATGGATGCATCAAAATATCAAATATTACTTTCAACAAAGTGAATACTTTCAAATATCTAGGATCAATCTTAACAGACCAAAATCATATTCAGGAAGAAATTAAATCAGGCAGACTGAAAGCAGAGAATTCGCGTTATTATTCACTTCAAAATCTTTTGTCGTCGCGAATACTGTTGAGGAGTCTGAAGCTTAAAATGTATAAAACGATAATCATGCCTGTTGTGCTGTATGGTTGCGAAACATGGTCGCTGACTCTGAGGGAAGAACATAAACTGAAAGTATTTGAGAACAAGATCCTGAGACAAATATTCGGACCCAAGAGGAATGGAAATGGGGAATGGCGGAAACTTCATAACCAGGAACTACATAATTTATACGTTTTACCCAACATTGTTAGGGTCATCAAGTCTAGGAGGCTAGGTAGGCAGGTTAGCCCGAATAGAAGAATCGGAAAAACGACCATTAGGAAGATCTAGACGCAGATGGGAGAACAATATTAAGAAGGATCTTGCAGAAATAGGAATACAAAATAGAAACTGCATCCAGTTGGATAAGAACAAAGTCAGTGGAGAGCTTTTGTGAACGCGGCATTGAGCCTCGGGTTCCATAGGCCATAGAGTTACTTACTTATGTATACAGGGTGTTTCAAAACAACACCGACAACGTTTGGGAGGTAATTCCTGACACCAAGAAAAGAAAAAAATAAAAAGCATAGACCAACCTTGGTGCACAAATGCTTTCTTTCGAAGTTATAATCTGCCGAAAATAAAAAAAAAGAACTTTAAAGGTCCATAGCTCCATAACTATAGGACTTCACTTAGGAACTAGTATGTACCCTATCCAAAGATCTATATTCCATAATCCTGCTGTACTTTCGCAAACATTTTTATAGAGGTAGTTGGTGAGTACTTCAAATTATATGCCCGTAGCCAAACTCCCATTTGTGGACCCAGGTTGGTCTATACTTTTTATTTTATCTTGGTGTCAGGAAGCACCTTCCAAACGTCGTCCGAGTTGTCTTGAAACACCCTGTATATGTATACCAATCAATAAATTTCCTTAAACTGAATAATCCTAATGAGTAGTTTTTGAGAAAAAGGAATTCTTTTTGGAAACCTATAAATTGATATTGTATGATAACCACTCCATCTACTAAAATGAAATTGATGTTGAAGTTTACTCTTATCAAGCTTTTCATTACGTCACTAGGAAGAAGAAAATGTACTCTTGATCTACGGCTAATGAGATCTAGCCCAAAATTATGCTTAGCTGTTAAACTTTAATTTTTTTGTTAAACTATAACATTGTCCAAAGACTAGGAATATAACAATCATTAGGTTATATCAACGGGAACAAAATGACATGCGTAGTTTTCGAAAAAAAAATGAAAAAAGAGGGCTATACTGTTACAAATATGTGATTCGCTGAAAAACTGATGTAGTTTATCTTTTATTATACCGAAATTATTTATTTATTTATCGTGTATTTAAAAATTAAAATGTTAACGAGCAGATTGTTCCTACCGATATTTGATTTCTCTTAATTATGACTAGGGTGGCCAGATATCCTGCTTTTGTCTAGACAATCCGGCTTTTGAAGGCCCTGTCCCGTGTCCGGCTTAGTAGTCGAGCCGGACGCCCATTTGTCCTACTTTTCAGTTGTCTCATTATAAATATTTAACTTTCCATTATTCTGATAGCTCGATGACGCCAGTCTCAGACATTTCAGAATTTGCAAATTATTATCAGTACATTTTTATAAGTTATAAAGTAAGAAAAGTTTAGAGTTCAAAAATTTGGTAGGAAAACCATTAATGAATGCTGCTTGGACAGAAGAATGCAAGCGAGTTAATATCTCCATAGTTAAGTCTGAATTTCAAGTCTGAACTTCAAGTTTGTTTCAACTTTGCAGGGAAAAAGTGAGAATATAATTGGAAGTGACACATTTAAAAAAAAAATTCTTGCAGAAGAAGCGTCTACTGAAAGCCTCTCGAGGAACAGAGAAATATTAATTAGTTAAGAATTTTAACATGTAAATATAGCTTTCCCAGGTTGTTTGAGCCAAAGATGCCTAAATGCAATTAATGAATTAAATTGTCATATGTAAGAAAAAGGTTTACAAATTCATTAAGTTCGGCTTTCTATGTCAATGTCTCCGGCTTTTTAAATAATTGCCTTCCGGCCACCCTAATTATGACACACATATTCTTAACAGTGACACACCTCGTAACAATAATGCACATTCTACTTGCAATACTACCTATAGGCAATGAAAGCAAGTCACTTGTTCTACTTTCGCCCACTTCTCTCACTTCAATATTTGACAGAAACCGTTTCACTCTAATGACAGTTGTGAATAACATAGAGGTGCTTTTGATGACCATAGCACGATGAGTGGCAGAGAATATTAATATTACTCAAGAATCAAAACTGGCAGTTGATTGCGTTCGTCCACCGCAAAATGGATATGCAAAAAAAAAAAAAAAAAAAAAAAAAAAAAAAAAAAAAAAAAAAAGAGGGACAAATTAATGGTGTCAACTTGCATTAATGAGATCAATTATCATTTCAAGTGGATTTCAGTATTCAGCATTAAAAGAGAAGGCGTTACAACAGCGGTGTTAGTTTTTGTTGGAAGGACCATGACTTTTTAAGAGAAACCGGGTTTTTATATGCTAAAAGCAAACCAAAGGACTTCTTTCAGAGTATGATAGCAATAATAACTCTTCATACATTACATATTACACGCATACGTACATTCTATTATTATTATTATTATTATTATTATTATTATTATTATTATTATTATTATTATTATTATTATTATTATTATTATTATTACTATTATTATTATTATGTTAAGTTACTCAGACATGGACCTTTACGGCAGTAGTATACGGTACTTGGAATTTGATCAACGAAGGGGATTCAAATACATAATATCATACGCTTTCAGAAAACACGTGATTATTATCTGTATACAGGGTGTTTTAAAACAACACTAACAATGTTTGGAAGGTGATTCCTGACACCAAGATAAGACAGAAAGTATAGATCTATCTGGGTGTACAAATGCTTCCTTTCGGAGTTATAGGCTGCCGAAAACATGAAAAAATGAATTTTAAAGGTCCATAGCTCCAAAATTATGGGACCTACCATAATCGGATCAAGACTTCACTTAGGAACTAATATGTGCACTATTCAAAAATACATGTTTCAGAATCCTAAGGTACTCAGGCAACAATTTTTATGGAGGCAGTGTGGATATACGGGCATATAATTTGAAGTACTTACCAAATACCTCTATAAAAAAAATTGCGCAAGTACCGGAGGATTCTGAAACTTGGATATTTGGGTAGAGTACATACTAGTTCCTAAATAAAGTCTTGACCCGAATATAGTAGGTCATATAGTTTTGGAGATATGAACCCTTAAAGTTCATTTTTTCATGTTTTCGGCAGCTTGTAACTCCGAAAGGAAGCATTTGTGCACCCAGGTTGGTCTATACTTTTTGTCTTGCCTTGGTGTCAGGAATCACCTCCCAAACGTTGTCGGTGTTGTTTTGAAAGTCCCTGTATATATGTACACTAACACAGTAAATATAAATTTTTCCATATCTTGCTCTGAGGAGGAGAGTAAACCCTCTTTATGCAAGTTACTGCTTGAGAGTGGGTGAATTTAAAATTACAGGTTGTGTAGGAAATGTACCAATTAATTAGACATAAAGATACAAAAATTGATTATGGAAGTCCATTTGTTTGACTTCGAGTTTATATGGGTGCAAAATGATATTTAAAAACATCGTTGGAAAACTAGAATCGTTGCACTCTCTTGCAATAATATCCTAACGATATATGGCAAAATTCTCAGTCTGCACGTCACACAAATCCTAAAAATAAATGTCACGCTAATACATTTATTCAGTGGCGTATTTACGATTTTGTTTCGGGGGTCTTTGCTAACTTTCGGGGGGGGGGGGCTTTGCCTGAAAATGTGAAAATTCTGCAAGATATTCCATATACTTTACTATAGTAAGTAAGATTTCGGGAAGGCTTTAGCCCGGAAGCCCCCCTCCTAAATACGCCACTGTGTATCTATCTCCGTTATCGTTGTATAATGAAATCTTTGAATAACTCCATAAATATAGCATGAAATTTAGGATAATTGATAGGCAAATTAAAAAAACGTTTAATGTAAACAATTACAGCTTTTAATTAACATGTTAAGTGCCGTATAAAACCACGTTGTTCTCACATAAGATATTTCCTTACTTCCACGTGATGTCAGGTTGACCTCACAAAACTTCTAGTTAGGTTATGTCCTTTGATAGCTCACTGATCTCACTTTGTACATTAAAACCTATTGCAGTGTATAGTAGTGTATAGTAGTATAATAGTATTTGTAAACAATCTATGCCCAAAACAGAATGGGCGGTGCCAAGAAAAATTTTATGTAAACAATCAAGAACAAGCGATGAAGAAATGAACTTCCGAAAATGAGTTCTGCCAGGTTCACGCACATATTGAAGTATTCATTTTCCTAAATACTCTGGCAACAGAATGGTGATTGTTGATTGTTTAAAAAAACACTAAGATAATACCGTCTTCATTTCATGAATTGTGTGTGTACAGATTCATATATTTCTAATTATTTTATTTTTTATTAAGACTTAAGGGTTTATTTTGAAACCATTTTGACCTTAAATGTGATGCTGACTCTAACACCAGACCACCTTTTTAAAATTAACATATGCAGAATCCGTCTTTGATTTGATATTTAACGTTCGTTGTAGATTTTGGGGTACCGGGAAGATGGTTGTTCCATAGTCCGACTGGCAATCAGATTATTCACACGTGCTTTATGCAGCTTTGGTCTTAAGTTATAGCAGTCAAAGGAAGAAGGTGCATACAGAATAGAATACGTCGAGTTACCATGGTGTTACGGAAGCACGTGTTATTCTGCTGAACGATGGAGTACTGCAGGGCTGGATTAACCTATCTGGAGGACCGAGACTAGAAAAAATACTATATATAACCCCTGCTGATTTCGCCTAATACATTTCTGTGAAAGAACAGTAGGAAAGTTACGGAAATACAGGTACTTTCACGACATCAATCATGCTATGCATTAGATGGTATTGTACCTAATAGAACTTTCCAAATGCATACAAATAACACACAAATTTACCCTATTATAGAAACGTAATAAATAAATAAAAATGAGTTCCTCAAAAATTTATTTTCCTAGCTTTCGATCTATCAAAATCCTCCATCAAATTTTGGTACTCAAGAGAACTAGTAACCGCCTACTATTGTGGTGAAAAGTTCAACCCGACTACAATAGTAGTATGATTTTTGCTCAACAGATGTCGGTACTGTTAGCACGGTTAGTGAGATAAGAAAATGGTAGGTGCACGGTTTACTTTCGATTGTTAGACGAGTTGGTGGTTCAGTACCAAACTGCCATCTCCACTGACGCTGCACTTCGATGGCATTCTCAAACCTGATAAAACACTTCAAAAAGTACATAAGCTGTTCGAATGTCAAGTGTGCACTTGCCATTTTCTTATCTCACTAACCGTGCTGATAGTACCAACATCTGTTGAGCAAAAAACATACTACAGCACAATTTTAAATTAAAACAATTGACAATGCCGAGATCAGTTGGGTGAAAAACCGTACTACAACATGCTTAAATTTCAGAACAATTGTCAGTGCGAATATCGTGATACAGAATGAGAAAGAGTGGACTCTGTATTTATTATTGTCTTGCTAGGTCATAACGAAAGCTTCCTAACGACATGTTTTAGTATCATTATCATCTCAATGGATGGCATGGTTGTGGCACAGAACCAGTTTTAAGATTTACAACAAAAAAAAAAAAAAAAAACTCTGATTTTCTCGAAAACTACTCATAAGGATTCATTCTCTCCGTTAAAGTCAATTACATTCATCATATGTCTCATGTTGGCCATTTTTCTTTTATGTACTAATAATACCGTGGAATATTACAATTTTATATCACTAGCTAAAACCCTTTATATTTAACCCACGGATCCTCATGGGTCCGCGAACGACACTTTGCGAACCAATGATTTTTAAACCGAACTTTGTTACTGAGTTAAATATTAATATTTACCATCGCTGTGAACAGAACGTGAAAAGTTACTTTCGTAAGAACTTAATCCAATGTCTAAATTATTCACTTCCGCTGAACCGAACTGTTAAGCTGAGAAGGAAATTCGGGTGACCTAGTATGATCCCGTCATAGCCAACGAATCGCCACCCACGGTGATTCCCCCTTTCTTTCAGCGCTTCCCTTCCCTTCCAATCGATCTGTCCTGTGATTGGTGGATTCTAGAAGGCGTAGTGATCTCAGTTTCCCCAACTGGGATTCAACAGCGTCACGTGGGTCCAAGATGCACTACAAATTCATTCATGGAAGTTTCGGAGACAGAGCATTGAAGAGTACAGACAGATCATTCATACGTTTCCCGTATTTTGTTCATGTTTCCTGCGACTTAGGCCACCCTGCATACATATACGTTGAACGGGTAGTCTCTATTGAAGGGGTAATTGGATGGAAATTTGTTTATATTAACTTTTTCATTTTACTTTTTAACCTTTTAATATATTTTTTCTTGTATTTATTCTAGATTAATTGCCAGAAAGGAAAATAATTTCGATAACTGTGTCTGTATTTTTAAAAGAAAGAAATTAGATGAATTAATTTTGTCTTGTTATATTAGGTATCTTTCGTTCTCTTTCTCTGATTAATCCTGTTGTGAGTCTCATCTATCAAATTTCCTCTATATCACTTTCCTCACCCTATTTATGTGGTCAACTTTACATTTTATATCTGTGAAATTGCGAGAAATTAATCTTCTGCAGTGGATAACTTGTTAAGAGTGCTCTCTATCTTATCCTGGCTCCCCACTGGACTAGTTAGCACGCACATGTCTTTGGTGAATGGGGTCCAGGTTCAATTACCAAGGGAAGAATTTTGAAATTTGATCATATAACGGTGGTTCGGATTCCACTTTATACTTTAGTCCACGTCTCGTATAGACTCTGTGGTGAAAGAGAACGCAAAACTGCAATTAACCAATGGAATCTATCAAGAATGGACTCATTTATAAAAATAACATATCAAATATTCTGTGGAGTATTCTACTTTATTGACAAGAAACATAGGTATTGCCTGAATACTGTTTGTTCTAGCATTGAAGCTTCGTAATGCAAATAACAAAGAAAATATGAGCAAAACAAACACTTGCTGTTAGTAATTTGTGTTACAGTTTTTGGGAATGTGCTATTGCCTTCATCAGGTACATTATGAAAGTACAATATAAGGCTGAGGCCACATGTACAGAGATGACGTGGATCAATAGAAACTTGACCCATGACCCACATGAACCACGATCCATGACCGTGACCACCCTGACCCACCATCTACCGTGAGAAACTCTGACCCACCACCCACGAAAACTCATCGTCATCAACTCTGACCCATAATCCACGTCCTCGTCTCAATTGACTAAAGATTTTACACTTGTAATAAAACAAGGCTGTGAAATTATCACTAATCGGAGTTTGAATTTCTGCAATTAATCGCTCAAGCACCGCTCTGTTACAAAACCCATCGATCTGACATTCTACGATGTTAAATAGTAAAGTGCCTGTTATGGGTCGTATTACGATGAATTTCAATTTAATTATCATATATAACTATTTCCCTGTTGAATTAGAGATACTTTTCAGTGGAAAAAATATGAAATTTGAAAGTCTCGAATCAAGATAAAGTAGGCGAATGTAAAGGATAAAATCTGTAAATTTCGACTGTATGTTGAAAGCCAAGTAATAAGTCCTATTACTATTATTACAATTATAAATATCAATATCCAAAAGGGCTTAGAGTTTTTTTCACTTAGATGAGTATATCTCAGGTAAGTCAACAGAAACAAATGAAAAAATAAGAAAAATGTAGACCTTGAAAGTAAAATGTAGACAAATTCGTCAGGGTTTAGAAGATGCTGTCTATAATGCACTGCGCAGAGTGAATCGGTGGGTCAAAACGGGTCATGGTGTGTGGTGGGTTGCAATGGATCACGCCGTATTGACCCACGATCCACTGACCCTTTCCATCTATGCACATGTAACCAACAAGATTCTTCCTTTAACTTTTACAGTTCTAGATGTTTAATTAGGTACGAACCTAACCTTTAATTGGGATCAAACTTTCACTTCTTTATATCCGAACTTTCACTTCTTTATATCCGAACTTTCACTTCTTTATATCCGAACTTTCACTTCTTTATATCCGAACTTTCACTTCTTTATATCCGAACTTTCACTTCTTTATATCCGAACTTTCACTTCTTTATATCCGAACTTTTCAATTAAGTATACATCTCGATCATCTTGTACTCATGGCTTATGTTAAACTGCGTGTTGTATCCTTTTGTTCTTTCTATTCTATCTTATCTATCTGGTGCGAGGTGTCACTGGTTAGATTCCCAGCCACGCAAGTTTGTGGTCCACGTAGTGTTCCATGGATTTCTTAGGGTTCTTCCGTTTCCTCTCACAGCTTCATTTCCTCCAACTGTTTTATATTCATTGACTTTCAATGATCATCCGTTTCCTTCAGCCTAAAGGGGATGATTATGGAACGTAAAAGTAGAAATTTTATTTTATTTGTCAAACTAAACAATACTCTGAGCGACACTATGTGATAAAAAATATATCAAAACACAAACACGTAACAGTTTCAATACACAAACTGTGTGTTATCAGACTTCCACTCCTTATCTTGCAAGTGTGTCTTATCAGAGAAAGACGTCTTCGTCAGACTTCCACAGTTAGTGTGTTGAAACTGTTACGTGTTTGTGTCTTTATATATTTTTATCACATAGCCTTGCTCAGAGTATTGTTGTGTTTAGTTTGACAATATCGAAACAAAGCCTGACAAAATAGTTCATTTCAGTTCTATCTTATCTAATACCTTGTTCCACAAATCATGTCTAATTAGACCACTAATGCAATACACTAATATTTTTCTCTTCTCTTCTTAGCAGTGCTTCTTTCCACTTTCTTCTTTTCCTTTTTAGTTCTTCTACACCTTCCCAGTCTATATCACGTTCTGTTTGCCTAACATGTTGTGTAAATCTGTCTTCCAACCTCTTACCTGTCCCTCCTATGTAATTAATATAACATTTTTACACTTAGTATTATATTCTACTTCTTTCTCACCTCGTTGAATTACTACGTAGTATCGACTGAAAACTCTTCCCAAATATCAGTATAGAGAAGAAACGAGAAAATGATCTGAGTTGAACAAAAACAACGAAGAAAGAGTAAAAATGGTAGGTCGGGAGCAAAGAACAGTGTTGACACTATTGAAAAGAAAAAAGCCAGCTGGTTGGAATATTCTAGTAGAAGAGGGAGATACAATAAAAAACAGGGAGGGAACGAAACAGGTTACAATTGATGGTCGATATTACAACATGACAACAATGTCAGAAATGTTACCTGAGTTTATTAAATGCAATGTTCTTGTTCTTATTTCAGTGATTTGACATTATGCTTCTAGGTTTAACAAAGACGACGATTTAATGAACGAAATAGTAAGATGAAAAAGTGGGAGGAAATAGGAGAACTCCGAGAAAACACATGCATACGATGTTTATCTACGACAAAGCACACTTAACATGAGTTTGGATGGGATTGAATCAGGGATTCCATTAGAAGATTCCCGATTTCTGGCAACTGACTTGTCCCAAAAGTGTTAGAATATGGAAGATGGGTACTGAATAGTTTTCACAAATTAAATTTGATCACATTGTTAATTTCGGATTTTATGTTCCACTTCAAAATTGAAAGGCATGACTTAGACCCTTACGTGAAATTCTAATTTCTACGAACTGATACCGAAGATCGATCCCGCATCTTGCTGTCAATCAGAACACTGACATTTTTCTAGTAGGGAACGCCTTCAGTTACTTACACGAAGGCCACAAGTGCATATTTTGGTGCAAAATCCAGGGTTTGACTCCCAGCAAAAGAGTTTTCGGTGTTTACTCAGCAACATGAGGCAATTGAAAATTTACTTGCATTAAGACGTAGTGAGCTTCAGTTGAGAAAGCTAGAAATTACTGCGTTGAGAACTCATTTAATGAATATGTATTGCATTATTAAAACACGTATAAAAAGTAAGGTACCTGGTTCGAACCCAGTCTCTGTGAATTTGTGGTAGACAACACCGTGTTCACAGGTTCTCTCGAGGTTCTTCCGTTTCCTCTTACATTCTCATTCTACCAATTCTTCCAGCCACACTCTCTTTAATCACAATTTTAAAAGACATACAGGGTATAATAGTGCGAAATAAAATTTAAAATAAAGTATGGATGGCCACATCATTTCATGGGTTGTAGTACTTGGAAACTGAGTTTAGTGACGCCGAAGCCAAAGAGAGAAATAAGCTGAGTAAGATGCCTTTTTCACTATTTCCTGGGGGCATTCGTCCTCCATTTTCCCTACCTAGATCAGAGACGGATCTAGGCCAGGGCCAGGGGCCTAGCCCCACAGTTTTTTAGTGATAAAAATAATGTAAGCTATTATTTATATAAGCTATTATTGAAAGTTTATAATAACTAACTAACTCTATGGCGTATGGAACCCGGAGGTTCAATGCCGCGTTCACAAAAGCTCTCCACTGACTTCTCTCCTTAGCTAATTGCATCCAGTTTCTACTTTGTATTCCTATCTCTGCGAGATCCATCTTAATATTGTCCTCCCATCTGCGCCTAGGTCTTCCTAATGGTCGTTTTCCTATGGGTCTACCAGTCAAGACTTTGAAAGCGTTTCTACTTTCTTCCATTCTAGATACATGACCTGCCCACTTAAGCCTCCTAGACTTGACGACCCTAACAATGTTGGGTAAACCGTATAAACTATGTAGTTCCTCGTTATGAAGCTTCCACCATTCCCCATTCTTGTTCCTCTTGGGTCCGAATATTCTTCTCAGGATCCTGTTCTCAAATACTTTCAGTCTATGTTCTTCCCTGAGACTAAGTGACCATGTTTCGCAGCCATACAAAACAACAGGCCTGATTATCGTTTTGTATATTTTAAGCTTCAAATTCCTCGACAGAATTCGCGAAGACAAGAGATTTTGAACCGAGTAGTAACACGAATTCCCTGCTTTTAGTCGACATTTAATTTCTTCGTGAATATGATTTTCGTCTGTTAATATTGATCCTAAATATTTGAAAGTATCCACTTTATCTAAAGTACTATTTAATATTTTAACGCATCCACGATTTGCCGTATTACGGTCCCGACTGAGTTTTCTCTGCATTTACTTCTAAACCCATGTCCCTGCAAGCGTTTAATAAGATCTCTGCATTTATTTCTACTGTTCTCCTATCATCCCCTATTAAATTTACATCATCAGCATATGCCATAACCTGGTGAATGCCGTTCAACTCTAGGTCCTGGTTGCTATCTTTGATTTTCCTTATGGCGTATTCTAGCACAAAGTTAAATAATAATGGCGACAACGCATTTCCTTGTTTCAGGCCATTTTCGACGTGGAAGCTCGTGGACAAAAATTTTCCTACCCGGACTTTACTTTGGGATTCATTTAAACGTATCTTAATTAATTTAATTAGCTTTCTCGGTATTCCAAGTTCTGCAAGAACGTTGTATAATGTTTTTCTCCTAACCGAGTCGTAAGCCTTTCTAAAATCAATAAATAGTTGATGTACCGGGATATTGTATTCCCACTTCTTTTCGAGTATTTGGCGAATGGTAAATATTTGGTCGATAGTTGATCGATTTCGTCTAAATCCGCACTGATAATCTCCAATAATTTCATCTGCGTATGGGGTCAATCTTGCTAACAGAATATTTGAAAGTATTTTATAGGATGTTGACAGAAGAGAAATGCCTCGATAATTATTACAGTCAGTTTTGTCGCCTTTCTTGTGAATTGGAACAATGATGGATTCTTTCCACTCTTGTGGCAATTCTTCCTTGTTCCAGATAAGGAGAATGAGTTTGTGTATCTCGTTCCACAATTTTTCGCCTCCAGCTAAAATTAACTCAGTCTGAATTTCATCTACACCCGGAGATTTGTGTTTCTTCAATTTCTTTATAATAAACTCATAATATACCTATCATAGTCTAGGTTCTGGCCGGCCCCCCAGTTTTTACCGTCTAGATCCGCCACTGACAGCAAACTCTACATGAAATGTATAAAATTAAACACAAATTGTGAGCCAGTGACCTTTATAAAGAATATTGTGGAAAATGTGTTCTTTCTCATTCGGTCTGGTGGACTTGATAGAAGGTAAATGCAAAAATAAATGCAGTTATTTCTATTGAATAATTCCCTTTGAAGGTAGCTATGCATGGGACAATGGAAAAATGGTTCTACTGAGCAGGTCACCAGAGACATTGTCAAGAAATAATATTTTCCTCTGAAAGGGCGTGGCTTGACATTTTCAAACCTGTCTAGCCTTTCTGCGGTCACGATACAAAAAACGGTACAAAGCTCTTGTTTATGTTACGAGATTAATATAAATGTTATAGCGTTAACATAGAATAATATTTGAATAATCATTTTCCTCATTTGTTCAACGTCATAACTTTGATCAATTCATATTCAAGTGCTCTAGTCTAGCTGACTATTAAATACACTCATATATTGCAGTTAAAGGGTTTGTCCAGAATAGGGTAAAATGAGTTATAACAATAAGGAAAAACTTATACATATGCTGAAATACGTGTGCTAGCACCTCTGTAAGAAATTTAACGCTGTAGAATACCCCCACCATCTTCTTTTTTTAAAAAAAGAAAAGACGAGTTACAATGAGGAATTATTTTTGTGCTTTTAACCTATTGATTTCTGTGCCTTTTACTCTGTTGATTTATATGGGAAAATGTTTTTCTGCCACTTATGTTGAATTCTATGGGGATTTTTTTCTGCCTTTTAGCCTGTTGATTTCTATGGGAAATTATTTTCCTGTTTTCTTAGAAATAAACTGGATTTTTAATGCTTTGATTTTACTGATTTCTTCTTTGAATTTATTTAAATACCCCTACTTTGTGAAAATTTAATTTTGTTCTATAGAATTTTTATATTTATACAGGGTGACCCAATAAAAACCACTACATTTTAAGGGCTAATAAAACTAAAAGTACTACAGATAGAAGCTTCTCTATTCAAATAATGTGAATTGGTATTAAAACAATTTGTAATTACTTTATTCTGCCTTGAATTATTTTGTTCTATTTGTGTTCAAATAACAATTCAACTAATGGCGGATCTAAAAGGTAAAAACGGTATTGGCCAGAATCCAGGCTATGATAGGTATATCATGATTTTACTATAAATTTCCAAAATATATAAATAATAGCTTTAATTATTTTTGTTACTCAAAACCCTGGAGAGGCGTAGGTCCCCCGGCCCCGAGTTAGGTCCGACACTGAATACAATAATTGACAATACAGTTTTATCCGTAATATAAAATAAAACGTAACACATTTGATCTGGTGTAGCGCAGTCAATGGAGGGGCGAGAGAAGTATGGCTTGTCGCTGCTCCTCATCACTCTCATGCCATTGTCAGTTATCATTACGGTTTGGTCAGGAGCAAATCGCACGTTTGTAATCGAATGTTTTAAAAGCCATGATTAGAGTGCAAAAGTTTTTTTTCTAAAGTTTGCTATTCCACGTAATGAAAATGTTCCTGATTGCTAATCTTGCAGTGGGTTGTAAATTTCCAAACAACGGGTTCAGCGGTGAAAAATAAATCGTCTGGCTGGTCTAAAAGTAAATATTGGGACCGCGGTGACTCAGTAATACAACGTTTACCTGTGGCGTATGGGGTCCTTGGTTCGATTCATGCTCGCGTCAAGAGGACTTTGTGGCGGACAAGCACCGTGTGGTGGGTTTTCTCGGGGTTCTCCGGTTTCCTCCCACTTTTTTATCCTATAATTTCATTCATTTCTAATCATCATCGTATCCTTTTGCCAACACGGCATGACCGTGGGACATAAAACTGAAATATTTCATTTCATTTCATAAAAATAAATGTTGAGGCTGTAAGGCAGTCTCCAAAACATTTTGCAAGGAAGCATGTTGCTGTTGTTGAGTTCCTAGGAAAAGCTTAACACTTTTACAAAGAATATGTTCCGTTTCGCCCACATTATTTTCAATACCATTTTGTGTTTTAGAATAAACAACTTTCTATCTGCAATGCTTTTCGTCTTATTAGCCTTTAAAATGTGGAAGGTTTTGTTGGGACACCCTGTATAATAATCAGATATAATTTAACTTACATTAATTTATACGTGATCCAAATTCATTTTGAAAAACAAAGTAGTCTGTAAAATCAAACCATTAAAATCATGTCGCTGCATGATCAATGTTCCAACCATGTAGCATTATCGTAGAAAACATGGCGTCTGTTGTTGGTTGCTGGTGACTTCAAGTTCTTGAAAACACTTAGCTGTTACCATGTCTAGTAAACAAAGCCATACACAAAATGTGTTCCCTGGCTGTTCTTAAATTTCATATCAATAATTTATAAAAGTGTTAACTTTCGTAGCAAGTAAAATTAAATGTCGACTAAAAGCAGGAAATTCGTGTAATAATTTTGTCCAAAATGTTTTGTGATCGCGAATTCTGCAGAGGAATTTGATGCCTCAAATATATAAAACGATAATCATGCCTGTTGTTCTGTATGGTTGCGAATCATAGACGCTTACTCGGACCCAAGAGGAACGGAAATGGAAATAGCGGAAACTTCATAACGAGAAATTACGTAATTTATACCGTTGACCAAACATTGTTAGGTTCATGAAGTGTAGGAGGCTCATGTGGTGAGGTGATGTAGCCAGAATGAAAGAAAGTAGGAACGCTTTCAGTTTTAAGTGGAAGACCAATAGGGAAACGACCATTAGGAAGACCTAGGCGCAGATGGGAAGACAATATTAAGATGGATCTCACAGAAACGGGAATACAAAGTAGAAGCTGGATCCAGTTGGCTAAGGATAAAAGTCAGTGGAAAGCTTTTGTGAAGGTGACATCAAATCTTCGGGTTCTATAGGCCATACAGTTAGTTATTTAGATAAGAGCGGTATGAGTAACTAAGTCTAAACAACAATAACAAAACACTAACACAAGAATTGAGAGAACAGACACCCTCACATCAATAATCAAAAGCCGCACGCACGGCAGTAATTGTTTGGAAAAGTTCAGGACTGTGGCTAAAATTACAACACGGCATTCACTACTTGTGCTTCAAAGTCAGCATGGATGAAGAAATGGGTGGGGCCAGATCGGAAGTAATAGTGTTGGAACTTTAAAAATCCATTCTTTTCAAATAAAACAGATAACGTTGCTATTCAGTACTTTTAATGCAATTTCCAACCGTATTAGAAAGGGGTTCCGATCAAGACACGAAAGGCAGAACAATTCCAAATAATTTTGTATTGTAGACTTCGATGACCAATTGCCGATTCAATTGCGCAGCAACAGTAATAATAATGACTATATGCGTTTTCGGGGCAAAATTATTATCTTCCAGGTTCAAAAGGTACAGATTGATTTGTCAACTGTATGAGAGGTATTAAAATTAAACTGTCAGTGACATCTTGTGTTAGAGATGAAACATAGTTTGTCTAACAAATAAATAAAATTATTTTGATGGAATTATTACTTAAAGTCTGCATTGGAAAATTTTGAATCAGTATGTCACCAAGGTAATTATACACGTAAAATTTAAGGAAAAAAATCTTGTGCCATTGATTTTATGGACGCCTTCTCCCAATTTAGGTCTTGGAAAACATCTTTCGGCCAACGTTTGGTTGAGAAGGGCCAGCCTTTTTTTTTCGAACCGAAAAAATGTTACAATATCGCTAACTTTTGATAATATTAGATTAGGTTAGGTTTGGTATTTTTAGTTAGTGCTTTAGCTTCATCTAAACATTTGGCTCTCTTCACCTAAGCATAAACCGATCTTTTAATTCATTAATTTATGCCATCAGGAAAGAATGTTCAGATTGTCGCTGTCGGTTGAAAACAGCTCTATACAATAGTAAAGTATATTCTGTCAAATCTTGTGCTATACACGATAGTAAAGAGTGTATTCTAATAATCTTGAGTTTCATACGATTGGTAGAAACGTATTCTCCCCAAACCTCCTGCTCCACTCAATAGTAAGGAATGTATTCCGCAATGTTGAGGTTTATAGAATTGCTAGGAACGTATTTAGCTAAGCCATATGTTCTGTATAATAACAAGGCATGTATTTTGAAGGAGTGTTTTCTATAGGAGAATTTATTCTGCGAATTTATAAAATAGCAAGGAATATATTCTGCCAAATATTGTAGGGTATAAAATAGCAAGGAATGTATTCTATCCAATATTATGTTACGTTAACAAGGAATATATTCTGTCAAATATTGTTCTCAATAAAATAACCAGGGACATATTTTTGCCAGGTATTATACTTTATAGAATATCAAGGAATATGTTCTATCTAAATTTATGCTAGGTACGATAACAAGAAATATATTCTGCAATTTTGTGTACTCTGTAAAAGAATATATTCTGCGAAAGATTATAGAGTAGCACAAGAAATTTATTCTACCAAATTTTATGCTCTTCACGATAATAATGAATGTATTTTACCAAATATTGTAGTCTGTAGAATAAGAAGGAATTATTTTACACAATGTGCAGCCACCAACGTAAGTACCTGGACCCCTGACTGCTATAAATTCCATTACTTGGGGTCCAGGTACTTATGTGGGTGACTGTACCTTGTACGATAACAATATGCGAGGTATGTTCAAAAATATCGAACATTTTTTCCCGCGTGAACCAATGAAGTGCTGGAGACTTTCTTTAGTGTAGATATAGAGCAGATACTCATAAACAGTCTTGAATTTTTCCCCGCCCTCACAAAGTGTCAGTCGTTGGCAGTCGGCCAACGGGTGAAGACGTGTAGAGAGCGGTCGTCGGATTTCAGTTTTTTGTAAAAATGACAGGAAAATTTGATCAGCGATATTGCATCAAGTTTTGCAAAGATTCAACAGACTCTCGGAGACAATGTCATGAGCACCTCACGCATAAATGAGTGGTACAACCGCTTCAAAGGTGGTCACACATCAGTGGACAATGAACCACGTTAAGTAGGCCCTCAACAAGCCGAAATGGCATTCAGCATGTGCGGAGTGTGGTCTTGCAGGACCGTCGTATCACAGTCCGAGAAGTTGCAAACGATATAGGGTAAAGCATCAGATCGGTACATTCAATTTTGAACGAGAATTTGGGCATGAGAACAGTGCGAAATTTGTACCAAAGCTGCTGTTAACAATGGAGCCTACTCTAAGCATTTGATTTAAGCTTTCATCGACAAACACAACATTCCTATGTGTCGACAGTGTGCTTAGTCGCCCGACATGACTCCATGTGACTGTTAGTTATTTCCCAAGCTGAAAAATGCCACTAAAAGGGGCCCGATTTGAGTCAAGAGAAGACATCATGCGGAACGCGACTGCACGATTGCGTTCCAGAAGTGTTTCCAACAATGGCCGGAGCGCTGGGAGAAGTGTGTGCATTACCAAGGACAGTACTTTGAAGATGATTAGTCTTTCTTATTTCCAAACCAACAAATGTATTTTTGCCAACTAAAGGTTCGGCACTTTTCGAATACACCTCGTATATCAGAATAACGAAAAAATTTTGCAATACATCCTTTTAATTGTATTGAGTATAATACAATTAAATAAATTCCTTGTTAGTCTATAGTTATCTTACATATATACATATAATAAATATTGAGCACTATAGACTAGTAGTGAATGTACTTTGTTAAATATTGTACTCAACACGATTGAATGAATGGATTCTAGCAACTTTTTAGTACTATATGATACAAAGGATTGTATTTTGCTACATATGTACTTTAAAATATAAAATGTGAGATAGAACTTAGGTTGTTGACTGAAAGAAGCGATCTTTTGAAAAAAGAGAGAGAAAAAAAAGAAGACCTTCCCGTGATTACTCCTATATATAGCTGGTAAATTCAGTTTGTATATTAACAATATTAGTTATGAAAGACAAAAAAAAGAAGCAAAATGGGATGAAAAAGGATGTGGGGATAGAAGAGAAATACACCACATTCACCAATCATATAACGACTGAAAACGCCATTACCGGAATTGAATTGCTGCCCGGAAATGGCAGACTGAATTGAAATCATGTTACACAACAATGTTTCTCGATACATGGCCGAAAATAACATTATCAACCGTGAATATTATGCAAATAAATACAATTCAGTATCGACATGGAAAAAAAGTATTCAACTTGAACACATTACTTCAGGATGGTATTTTCCCCTTCATATGATCTCTTCTCTGTGTATATTTACATCAATGTTTTATTTCAATAATTCTCACAAATACGTAGGTAGTTTAAAGCCTGAGGGAAAAGATCTTTGTGTAGGCCAGAGAGTACCGCTGAATCTTGTGAAGTAAGTACTAGAGCTTCCGCTAGGATTTAGAAAATAAGGAATATCTGGACCCTCTTGGGATGTATCTTTCTTTCTGCTTCTCTACTCATTACAGTATAATTTTAGAATACTAGGTACATTATACTGTTTACTTAGGTACCCTTGACTTCCTACTTCAGGATAACTTTTTATAATGATACTTTTTATTTCAGGATACACTTTTTTTATTTCAACATACATCATACTTTTTTATTTTAAGATACAATTCTTATGCCAACATACATGATACTTTTATTTTAGGATACACTTCTTATTTCAATATATATATGGTATTTTTTCAGGATACATTTATTTCAATATATATAATACTTTTTATTTCAAGACATATATTTTATTTTACCGTATATAACACCTTTTATTTCGGGGTACTTTTCAAATTTCAAAATAAATGATACTTTTTTTATTTTAGGATACATTTTTTATTTCAATATACATTAAACTTTTTATTTTAGTTTACGTCTCATCTTTTGTTTCAATATACAATTTTCTAATTTAAATATCCATTATATTTCTATTTCAGAATAGTTAATTTTTTTTCTAAATTCCAGGGTACAATTTTGTCATTTAAGGAGTTACAAATTCAAGAACGACTTCCCTGTTTACTTCATGGCGGGACCTGGAAATGGAATGAAATCTTTGATGCAACTCTATCCATCACGACTCTGGAACTCACTAAAGAAATAATAAACACTTCTGACCAGAGTATATACACTTGTTTATTAAAAACTAAATTATAGTGTAACGGTTTCGACAACTTAACTTTGCCTTCATCAGTTTTACGTCCCACGCATATGCCGGCAAGTCTGAAGGAGATGGTAATGATGATAAATGAATGAAATGGTGGAATGAAGAAAGTGGGAGGAAACGGGAGAACCCAGAGGAAACCCACGCACATGGGTGTTGGCGGGACCTTGGACATGGCCTAGTGTGATGTCGAGCTGAATGAATTGTTAGGTTAACAGTTGTGAGAGGGGTTCGAGTCCATCTCAAGAGTATGGGTTAGATCTCTTGTAATATATGGTTAGCGTACGCGTCTTCGGCGTGGAGGCATGGTTTCGACTCCCGAAAGAAAGTCATAGTAGTTTAAATTTCGCTTTAAATTGTAGGTTCACTTTTCACATAACTTCGATGTTAAAAGGGACTCTAAACTTATGCAAGTAATGCAAGATCATGGGTGTTTTAATTGTTCTGAAAGTTTCTGCCTATGTCCCTGTCGTATTTGATTAAATAGAATGTTGTTTAAGTTTCATAACGAGGAGCTGCATAATTTATTCAATTTACCAAACATCTTTAGGGCTATCAAATCTAGGAGGCTTAGGTGCATAGGTCATGTAGCCAGAGTGGAAGAAAGTAGGAACGCTTTCAAAATTTTGACTAGAAACCCAAACGGATAAAGAATATTAGGAAGACCTAGACACAGATGGGAGGACAATGTTAAGATGAATCTGGCAGAAATAGAAATACAAAGTAGAAACTGGATCCAGATGGCTAAGGATAGAAGACAATGGGAAGCTTTTGTGAATACGGCATTGAACTTTCGGGTTCCATAGGCTATAGAGTTAGTTGTATAAGATTAATTAAAGGACTGTGGGGACAAGAGTCTCACTTGTGTCAAATTTAATAATAATAAACAACTTTGGTCTTGAAGTCTAGCTGTCCTGGAGGCAAGATGTTGAGGTGGAGTACCGCAGTACTGGTGGTCAAGTGACTCACTTGTCTTTCTGTTTACAACCATTCCCATGGTCCTATCTCCATTAATGCAGTAGCAGCATGAGACAAACGATGGTGTGTTTCTCCCTGTGTGCTCTTTCAATGATATTCATGGTTTTGTTTGTTGTTCCATCACAAAAAAGTCAATGCGTTTTTGATGCCGATTTATTGCTGTTTTTTGCAAACTGTTTATCGCCAGCGTTTCTTGCTGCTTCGATATTTCAGGTGCTACTTTTAGATGCCTCACGTTGTAATACTCCCAAGTCTGTGTGACATTCGTTGCACATTATCCATAAATGTTATTTTAAACATAAAAAAGTTTTTTAAAAGATAAAAAAATATAAAATTTCTCATTTTTATGTCCCAAACTTATGTCCTGTAAGCTGAAGGAGATGAATGATTTGTGAAAGTGAATCATTATGGAAGAAATGGATAAAATGAGAATGAAGGAGGAGACGGGAAGACCTCGAGAAAACGAACTGTCACGATGTTGTCACCGAAATCTCCCATTGCATGAGGCAGAACCAGGGATCCCTTCCATCAAAGGCCAGCATGGCTGTCCGCAGTGAGGAGCAAGTGGGAAGAATTCAACTGTCTCCCTGGATTTTCGAATAGTATTCGGTTCTTGTAAATACATGTCAACATATACTAATTTGCTCTCAGAAACTAACATATACTACAGCACTTAATTTATTTATATTAAATACTATAGTAGAAGATGTATTCACTCTAGTAAATAGGTAATTGTTTTATGTGGTGCATTGTGTATATCAGAGGTAAAAGTGAGGGGAAACGCAAGGTATGTCGTTACCTCACTTCCAAAAATATCTATGGTGTCCCTCCACTTCCTAAAAATTACAATGGGCAAAGATAGGACGGCGTGGCGTCATGCCTCCCCTTACCTTTTCAGATCTACTTTAACCCCTGATGTATATACGTGCATCAACATGTGTATTCGCGACAGCGTTTGAGTGTCTATCTTTTTCTCCCACTGGAATTGGGTTTGCCCCTCCTTTGAAACTATTCTGCAAGAGTCCCTGGAGGCGAGAATTTTCTCATTGAGCTAGTGACCCATTCTTCAATTGTAATTAATATCGCTGTATTATAAGTCAACTGCTAATTAGGAAATATGTGTAACAATGAAAACCATGTTAGAGCAATACCCAGGATATGCAACATACTCCTCTTGCACTTTCGTGTTACCTTTTATATAAATATGAGAAAAGAATCTTGTTTGTCATGAAATCATCGGAAAATGATTGAACCATTTGAAATGAATTTTTGAACCCACTTTGTACCTTCCTTAAGCTGTTTTTTTTTTTAAATCAGATTACTTTGAGTAAAAGGCGCATCCTTAGGGTTGATGAGGTTCAAAATGTATGTAAGAATATAGTAAAATCTCACGAGCCTTTAAAGTTTGGAAGATGAAACTCGGCATTAAAACTCTACGTAATGAAAAACGAGCCCCAGCAATTTTGAAAATTTCTGTTCTAAACGGAGGAAGGGGCGAATTCTATATAATTTCTTTCTTCACATCGAAACCGATGATGTTTGTTGTTTATGACAGCATCACAGGAAAACAGTTGACTCGTTTGAAATTAATTTCTTGAACATGGATGATACCTCAAGCTGGGATTATATTGTCACTTTTATAAAATGAAATGAAATCTTTCAGTTTTACGTCCCACAGTTAAACCAGCTATGCTAAAGATTGTGATGATTAGAAATGAATGGAAATGGTGGAATTAAGAAAGTGGTAGGAAACGGGAGAATCCCGAGAAAACCCACTAACATGTTGTTTGTCCATCAAAAAGCGCAGTTGGCGCGAGCTGGGATCGAACCAGGAACCCCACGCACCAAAGGTGAGCACTCTACCACTTTTTTTTAAAAAAAACTTCCTGACTTATTTTCTACTTCAACCACTTTTTCAGGACTACTAGACACGACAGGGACACGAACACAGAAACATCGAGGACAGTTAAAATTCCACCCTTGCTACTACAGAGGGACTCGAACCCCCAATGGGCTTCACCTCACGATCATCAGCCTAACGCCTCAGACCACTCGGCTACACCCACCGGCTACCACTGAGCCACCGTGACCCCCTATTATCACTTTTATTAAAGGTAATATTCTAATAGGAGACGTTCAAAATTTGAAAACTATAGCTTTTATGATATACTTCCTTTGAAGTACGAATGCTAATAGTGATTCAAGTATTTGGAGTATGTTTAGTTCAAGGGGTCCAGAAGCACGTAAAAAAACACAAAATTTACAGGAGAAATGAATAATGCAAGTACTTAGACGTAACATAACGTAACAAAAGCTAACCTAACCTAACATAAAATAACCTAAGCTAACCTGAACTAACCTAAACTAACCTAATATTAGTAGAAATAAGCGAAATTGTATATTTTTTTGGAAAATTATGCGGGACCCCTACACTAATATAACATAAACTAAACTAATGTAACCTAAATTAACCTAACCTACTGTAAACTAAGCGAACGTGAACAGAAATTACCAAAAGTGTAACATTTTTTCAGAGAAAAGAGCTGGACCCCTTCTGCTAAACGTAGGCCAGTATTTTTCATAAACTTACAAGTAGACCTCACCACTTCGCCGTTGCGTTAGCAAAAGGAAACAACTACTGTCCTAATGTAGGGTTGAATATAAGACACTGACAAAAATTTTAGCTGCTAATGAGCACTAGAAATATGGGAAAAGGAAATAGAAACATGAATGTGGGAAAGCCATGTACAATATAATTTGATAGTTGCAAGACCGATCTTTTTTTCGAAATAGGTAGAGGAACAATAGTTATGACTTCAACTATGTAAATCGAGTTAGGAGGGAAGTTTTTATGACATTCCGGATCATGACCGCCATCTTGAAATCCGCCATATTGGATCGAAGTCAAGTTTTTCAAATGGAAAGAGGGTCATGTGGGGTATCAAACAACAATGCTTTTTTTCTACCAAATCTCATGCAATAATTAGTTTGTCCATATCTAGAACGGTTTACAACTTACAGTTATTTGAATGTTGAAAGTTCGTTGTTTGTATCAGATAACAGAATACTATAGTGACAATGAACATAGCTTCAGAGATAGCATTGTTACAGGACAAAGTTACGGCAATGGGAGAAATACAAGTCCTCAGCATTCGTAAAATGGTCAAAACAGAATTTTGCAGAGCACCATGAGCACCTAATAAAAAATGAAGCGTCACAAATGTCGCAAAAGTTAATGCCGGGAATATTAAAAGCGTACTTCTTCGGCACCTCGAACCATTCGATCGGATCATCAATAAATCCTGATTTACAAAATGCATATTGAATCATTCCTGTGAAGCGAGGAGACTGAAATTGATTGTACACAAAAGAATGCAGAGTGACAATAGTATCTCTGTCATGCAGTTTTGAATGGAAATGTTCGTCTTTTATTGCATAATCAGATATGGTACGCCAATATATTTTGTATTGTCTAAAAAAAAATACATCCAAAGGTGTATGCTTGGTGCTGTCCAGATGTTGATGCTGTCACACGTATATTGCCAAGTTTCTACACTAACCTACTAAATCCAGTCTGCAATATTACAGGCACTATTCCGTTCTTTTCCTGGAGAACAATGAACAGCTTACCAACTAACTTTCCCTTTAAATTAATTATGGGCATGATTGTGTAGGAGTGTGTCATAGCATTTACATTTATTGCAAGGACCTCAATTTTCCTTTTCCCTTTTATATCTAAAGTTCTCGGGCGATGCATTTCAAATTGAAAGCCACTTTGGTTAGCATTACAGACATATTTAAACTCAAAATAAGGCAACGTCTGTTTGATACTGTGAACGTAGTCTCTAGCAGTCTGCATTAGGTGTGGCTGGCGCTTATGATGAAGTCTTGTTTTAAAGGTTGTCACTTTCCGTAGCCCGATATTATAATGCCGTTTGAAGTTCAGTAGCCAGACCTCCGAGGCTTTAAACTCTTCATACCCAATATCACTCGCAGCGTGGCATGCCACTCGCTGAAGATCACTGTCTGATACCGTTTGCAAAAGTACTTCACGTGCGTGTATAAACTGCATGTACAATGCCTCCCGTAAAAGGGAACTTTTGTCTTCGCGTGATAGTCCTTTATTTTTTTTCTTAACAGCACAATCGTAGGTCCACTCGCTAATGCGAAATCGGTTACATATTGTCTTTTTACTGTGCTTTGGATGTTGTTTCATGTAGTTAATAATTTGTTTCGTCTTCTCAACCGAGAGTGAGGCGCCTTTCTTGCGTTTAGCTGGTGATGGAAGTGATGCGTCTGAAGTACTTTCTTGCACACTTGGTGTTCTGTCGGCATCTTCGGAATCTGTTGAATGATTACCCTCTTCCGCTTCCATACTAGCTTCTTGATTGTTTATCTCATGATTTACCTCCTCTAGAACATCCAGAGTGTATTCCATTTAGAATTCCAGTTCTTCATCCGCTAGGAATCCAATTATGTCATCTGCGATTGCTCTTTCCTGTTCTGATATATTTGTTGATTTGTGCTTGAACCGTAATGTCTGCAACTGCTGCAAAAGATACATGGGAATGTTTGCCTTATTTAACGTCATGGTGTGTCGTTTTTAGTCTATATTTGTTGCCTGCACACACACTCCCTAACACACACACGCACGCACCTCACAGAATTACAAACACAATACAATAAACGAAATAAGTATTTCTCAAACAATTTCGAGTTCACGGGCAGAACTGACAATGAAAATAAATATTTCCTGCACTTGTCTCCTTACAAAGAATTTTGACGCTGTAGAATGGTACGTGTTGCACGTAAGCTCCTGCCTTCTACCGTAGCTGCTACGACCAGGAATGCCATTGGCAGCCAATATTTCTATTCTCTTCGTCGTGCTGCCACTACTGCTTATAGTTTCAGTTGAATGCACAAACGCACATACGAAGTGGCGAGGTCAAGACCACTTTATGAATGCTGAGGACTTGTATTTCTCCCATTGCCGTAACTTTGTCCTGTAACAATGCTATCTCTGAAGCTATGTTCATTGTCACTATAGTATTCTGTTATCTGATACAAACAACGAACTTTCAACATTCAAATAACTGTAAGTTGTAAACCGTTCTAGATATGGACAAACTAATTATTGCATGAGATTGGGTAGAAAAGAGCATTGTTGTTTGATACCCCACATGACCCTCTTTCCATTTGAAAAAGTTGACTTCGATCCAATATGGCGGATTTCAAGATGGCGGTCATGATCCGGAATGTCATAAAAACTTCCCTCCTAACTCGATTTACATAGTTGAAGTCATAACTATTGTTCCTCTACCTATTTCGAAAAAAAGATCGGTCTTGCAACTATCAAATTATATTGTACATGGCTTTCCCACATTCATGTTTCTATTTCCTTTTCCCATATTTCTAGTGCTCATTAGCAGCTAAAATTTTTGTCAGTGTCTTATATTCAACCCTACATTAGAACAGTAGTTGTTTCCTTTTGCTACCCCAACGGCGAAGTGGTGAGGTCTACTTGTTAGTTTTCCCTTTCGAAAATCGATCAAAACAACACATTGAAACTAGAAAGCAGATCACATGTTTTGCAACCGTTTTAAATTGAAGTGATGCCTATATTGAATGAGGGCCTACCTTTAAAATATTGACCTATCTCAATAATTTCCAAGTTTGTTATATTTATGTTCATAGGTAATTTTGTGCGTCACAGAAGTGCCAAATGATACTAACCATGTGTTGTATTAAATTTACTTCAAATCATTTCGTGTTTAAAAGACAATCAATGTTAAAACCTACATTAATTTTTCTTTGCTTTTTTTGAAGAATTACAACTGCCTGCCATCTAAGGATTTTTTTTGTTTGTAGTTTTGTCATTTCTTGTCTGTTCCAAATGGAACAACAATACAGAACAGATTAAAAAGAGATGTGCAGTGGCGTTTAAGCGATAATTGCTTGGTTTTCTCAAAATTCCCATTAGTGTGTTCATGCCAGGAATATTCTCTTTGCTTGTATAGTTTCCTTGTATACATATCATCTTTTAACGTTCTCTTTCTCCTCTAGTAATGGCATACAAAGTAATAATACTGAAGCTTCTTTGTATGTTGCATGTATACTACTGGGTTTTTATTTTTTGTTCATGTGTGTTAAACAGAAAGAAGACCCATTTTCGTAAATTGCTTTTCTTCTAATTTATAATATTATGCTGTAGTAACATAAATGGAAGTAGCGCTTCAATTTATATAAGTATATGCATCCAGGGATTGGTCTTACAACACTTAGATACTACCACTACGATAAAAACAATTAGTTACTACTACTACTACTATTATTATTATTATTATTATTATTATTATTATTATTATTATTATTATTATTATTATTATTATTATATGCTGAGGATGTAAAACTTTTTAAAACGGTGAAAAGAGTAAATGATAGAACATGCATTCAAAAGACATTACATAGTATTTATAAGTGGTCGCATGATAACAGTATGCACTGAAAGAAATCCATTATCCGGACAGCGGTATATTGTACAAATATACGGAATCCTTATGTTTACTACATAAACCAGTACGGAACATAGCTACGTTATTCACAAGGGCGCCCATCAAGGGGCAAAGTGGGGCGCTCGCCCCCTTGAAGAAATTGTACTTCAGAATATCGAAAACGCAATAGAATTTTTACATTAGTTACAACAAAATTTGAAACTATTTGAAACGTCGCGTATACTTGTTCCCCTTGGAAACTACAACATGGGCGCCCTTGGTTATCCATACGCTTCATACGCACTGCCCTTAGATGTTAAATCATGTCGTTGCAGGTTGTCTAACATCTAACAGTATTCCACACGTATACACATGTTACATACGTCAGCTATATGTTACAAATGTCCATCTGTATCTGAGATCCTGACAACCAATGCACAGTTCTTTTGTTCATATAGAAAGTAGTTTATTCGAAACATTTATACCAAAAGTACGTATAAAATATACTTTTTCAGTTATACGTTTGATGTACATTAAGTCCAGAAACTCCAGGATTTACACATGTAACCTATGTTTTTACGTACTCCACGTATTTATTTTCTCTGTGTGAGCATAAATAGCAGTAAATTTAAACATGTAACGTACATAAAAAAATTGGTAGCAAAATATAGTATAAATAGTAAAACTAATAGAAAAGGTAGAATCTGTCAGGAACCTTGGAGTAACTTTGATCAACTCACATTCAATCTCCATGTGAATGACGTTATCAAACATGCAAACATCGCAACAGGTAATTTCCTTAGAAACCGGTCGATTTTCAAGAACCACACCCCGTATATAAGACTATATAAAATTCTTATCAGACCTAAATTTGAATTCGCAAGTGCGATTTGGTCAAATATTAGCAGAACAAATAATGATAAAATAGAACGGGTTCACGGAAAGGTTTATAAAATATGTATATTTCCATTTCCATTTGTACCGATGCCATTGTGAGTATGAGAGATTGTTAGGTTTTTAATCTAGAGCTTTTATCAAGAGCGCCGATCCTGGGGAGGCCGAGGCCCGCCCAAAGCTGATGTGGGCCCCCCATCGTATTTATGAATATACAATATTTGGCATAATTTCAATGCAATTTGTCTTAAAAATTCTCATATTTATGCCTTCTGCATCTGAATGCTTCCCCCCCTAAATTTACAGAGAAATCGATGCCCTTGCGTTTTATCACAAAGAAGAGAACAACAAACGTTAAGATTTTTAGAGTCCATTCTAGAAAATAAATAATACAGTCAGTACTTTGTAAATAATGTCTCATACAGAGTACCAACTCACAAAGTAAGGAAAGGAAATTTATTGTGTAAGAGCGGTTGATGAATTGATTTTGAGTTTAACGTCCCTTTCAGCAGCGAGGCTATATGAGACAAGACCTACTGATTAACGTGGAATCCGAATCACATGAGCTCCCGCCGGAAATCGAACCGGATTGTGTAAGAATGGTACAAAGTAGTATGTATTAAGCACTTCGCTTATTATGCTTAATAAGAGAAGATAGGACTCGTAGAAATTAGGGCTGTGTTAGATTTTTAGTACTTTTATAATATTTTATTCTGTTATAACAATTCATACATGATTCTCTTTTATAAATAGTTATATTTTATCATTAGACAATCTAATCATTAAGAAATGGGATAAAATGACTGTGGTAGAGCACTCACGTTGGTGCAAAGGATTCCAGTTCGATTTCAAGTCATGTGAATCTGTGATCACAACATCGTGACCGTGGGTTTTCTCGAGATTTTCCTGTTTCCTCCCGCATTCTGATTCTACTAATTATTTACGAATCATTCATATTCATTAATCATCCATTTTCTTAAACCTATAGGACATAATCGTGGCACGTAAAACGAAGATTCAATTTCATTTTACTATTACTACCACCAATTTTGCTACAACTATTACTATCAGTACTATTCCTACTATTATAATCGATATTATTACTGCTGCTGCTACTACTTCCACCGGGCCCGTGGTCGCTCAATGGTATAGATTTTATTTCTGGTGCGTGGGGTCTCTGCTTCAATCTGAGCTCATGTCAAGTGGGTTTAAGGGTCGAGTTTGAATTGATTTTCTCGAGTTTCTCCCATTTCTTTTCACTTTCCCCGTTGCACCATTATAACTGTCTCCTTTTACCTCAGTGTATAATCGTGGGACGTTAAACAAAACAATAATAATACTATTATTACTACTTTTAGATCTAGTTTTACTACTTTTATTACTTCCACTACCGGGACAATTGTTTCTTCTGCTATTATTTATACTTATATTAATAATAAATTGTTATTATTATAAGAAAGAACTACATGTAGTGCTTATCGACCTGGAGAATGCTTATGATGGAGTACTCCGTTAAGAGATCTGGAGTTGCATGAGAAGTAGAGAACAAAAAGCAGAAAAGTACGTTCGCCTCGCCCAAGATAGGTCTACATGTGAAGAATGTAGGACGAGGGCCGCGAGCTGCATAGTCTTCACGTGGACTGGATATCTGTCAGAGTCGGATTACATCAAGACTATTCCTTGAGCCTATGTACTGTAGCTATATCAGACCCGTATCCAGGGGGTCTAGGAGGCCCGACCCCCTAAATTTTTGCTAACCCCCTAAAATTTCACGGTAGGCTTGCAAATGTACTATAATATGGTGATGAACTATAATATGGTTGGATCGGGTCCCCCTTGCTTCAGCCGCCCCCCCTACATTTTTGGGCTGGCTACAGGCCCCTGAGTTATATTGAGACTAATTACGGGTGTCCTATCCAATGCTACCTTAGTCTTTGTGGGAACAAAGGTAAGGGAGCTCGCGATGTCTCTCGCCTGTTGCATAATGCACATCAAGGTTATATGAGCCCGTTTCAGCATCGAGGCTATGTGAGACGTGTCTCTTCCGAACTACATGAAGTCCCATTGGGAATCGAACCTGGGCCTCTCAGCGTATGCTAAGGATATAGCCACAAGAGAACTCTTTCGGAAGTCCTATCCTTCGGTCCAATATGTTGCCGTCTTATTAGTTAAGGCGGCCCGAATAGTTGTTCTAGCCATTCCCTAACTTTCAGCTTCGTATTAAGATCTTGTAGGGTAACTTTCACCTCATATTAAAATGTATTTTAGGACAGAGTTTCTCAATTTGTGATACAAGAACAGCTGTTGGTGGTATGTGCAATCTATGGTGGTATTAATAATTAATAACGTGTGGTGGTACGACAGTGGAAAAGTTAAGTTCGGTTCCATGACAACATTTGTGCAATGTTAAAACATATTTTAGGACAACTTTCACGCATATCAAAACATGTTGAAAGCATATAATAACGCAACTACTGGAAATAAAACACAATTTGTATTTGTATTTGTATTTATTTCTTTTGTATGAACTTACAAGTACGAGGAATGTCCTCAAGTAAGTGTAACAAGTGTCATATATACAAAAAAATTTACATGAGTAAAATAAACTAATATTACCTTGTCATGATATTTACGTACTCCTCAATCGTATAACAAGAATTTTCTAATAGAAATAATTTTAACTTTTGTCTGAACCTTTTCATGTTTTCTTCATACTTTATATCAATAGGCAACATGTTGTACAACTTAACACCGCCATAACTTACACTTTTTTGATACATTGCTGATCGGTGATTACACAAATGAAAATCATTCTTATTTCGCGTATTATGATTATGTACATCCTTATTTGTTACAAATGCTGATGAGTGTTCTTTCAAATACAAAAACAGACGATACAAATATAAACTATCCAGAGGAAGTATATTGACTTCCTTAAACAAATGTCTACAAGAAAAAATTGGCTTCTTATCACAAAGTATTCTTATGGCTTTCTTCTGAATTTTGAAAACATTAAATCTCTAACTTGAATTTCCCCAGAACATGATACCATATTGCAAGATAGAGTTAAAACACGAATGGTACAAGGCTTTAGCTAATTTTAAATTCACCTTTCTAATAATCCTTAGTGCATAACATACTCTATTTAATTTATTAATAGCTGACTCTATATGAAATTCCCATGTCAGGTTATGATCTATAGTAAGACCTAAAAACGAACAGTGTGTTGTATAGTTAATTTTATTTTGGTTCAGATATAGGTTAGGGCAATTTTCTAGAAAGTGTTTTTTTATTTTTATTTTACAAATACCAAAGAATTATTCATTTTGACTGAGATTGAAATCTGTCAAAGTTAACTTATGAAAGCCTGAAACTTAAAAAAAAAATCCTGCAGTCCATGGTACCACTAATGAAAAATAAATAACATCTAACACAAAGGTAAACTATTGTAATTTTATTAGGAAGTAACCCGGAGGCGATTTATGTAATAGCAATATTTCAGATGAAAAACAAGTATTCTGTTCATTCAATGGGTAACTGACCTTTGAAAAGCATGTTTCAATTTGCCATTCTGTTATTATGTATTGTTTTATCATATGTATTAATCAAATGAATGCGATACGTTAACTGCCCTAGGCTGTAAATAATGTTAGCGCAGGAATAAAGCCCCTGTTTTGTAACTTAACGTGTTTTAGTTAGTTTTTTTTTTAAAAAAAACATTGATATATTGGAACAGGAAAGCAGAAATTGTAAATACAGTAGACTTCCGATTATCCGTTCTACTTTTCTTTTATCCTAATTAAATAAGGAAGGCAAGGCATTTCATTGGGAACATCTCACCGCGCATTCGGAAGGGCTCAAGACGATTGAGGCAGCGTTGAAGTATATCAATCAGCAGGTGACGTCAGCTGATATCATTTGTTTTGTGTAAGTGGATTGATATTGTGTCGCGGAAGAGAGCTAAACTGCAGAAGCAGTCATCTATTAAGAGACCTCATCCCGGCGAAATTAAAATACCGCTAATTTTATAGTAATTATGTGATATCTTCAAGTAGATAAAATATAATTGAAATGTGGAACAAGAGCGTCCTAGACAATATTATTTTGCGTGAGGTGCCGTTATCACAAGTTGCCTAGTGGCTTTCAGCCAAAATCAACTCAACTCAACTATCCAATCTGACAATGTAAAATAGATGTACACTGCAAATACACCCTATGTTACAGAAAATTCATGTTTAGTTTAAAGTACAGACTTCCAAACTGAATCGACTACTCTATTTTCTTCCAAAACCTTAAATCGAAATCTGTAAAACCGAATCCTTTTTAGTGAAATTATAAAAGCATTGCTTTTTTTTTTTTACGGTTCTTAATATTGTTCACCTTTCTCAAATATGTAATTGAATCTTTTCTACTGAAAATATTTATGTGATTAATCAACACGTAAACAATTATTATTTTCATATATAGAACTTTTAGTGGAAGCAAATTTAAGTTCATGAAAACTGACATCAAAAAGAAATCCAATACCCAATTTCTTGGCTTATTTTTGGAGCAGACGTCACTTTATTAATTCTTCATTAGATTGATGTGATGTCTGACATTTTATAGAAGAAGGTAACTAATTGCGTGTTTGTGAAAATTTCTCCCAATTTCTTTTAATTTTGCATAGTTTCTGTTGTGTTCTCGTTTCCTTCACCTGTTATTTGCAACTATTCTCGAAGAGTCTTCATAGTGGGAAGTAGAGCAGAGCCTCATGCTCCAATTTTTTCCTTCAAAAGTTGGTTATCGACAAGAATTCCATTGCGTGTTTGCAAAAAACTTAGTTTTCTCAAGTTGCACCCAAAAACATTGAACTCACAATTGAATGAGGAAAAGATGTAGATTTTTTTTTTCAATTTCAGGTCAGATTATTGATAAAATACTATTTTTTTAAAAAAAAATAGAATACATAGAGGTGTGAGCTATTCGGACAAGTTCATAAGACAGGATCTTCTTAAAGGGGTGTTAGTATTGATCTGTTAATAATGACTTATTAATGATTCTTTTAACGGACATCTCTTAATAGCAAACTCCAGTGACAATTTCAGGTGGGGACCTGGGAGGAAATCCACCTCCGTAGCTGCAAAATTTCACCCGAGTTCAACAGTGACCTATGACAGATTTAGAAGGTAAAAACTGGGGACAGCAAGAACCCGGACTGCAATAGGTATATCATTAGTTTTCAATTTTCCATGGGTCCTTCAGAAATTTTCAACTTCTCTCTTCCCTGATGGATATTATGGCTAGGTTGGATGTTGATATCGTGATCTTCAAGTGTTGTTTTCCACATTGCATAACAGAAAAATTGCAACTGAAACTTTATTTCATATCTCAAGAATTCCCGCCCCTCCAAAAAAATTAGAGACAACGCTTACTGTAAACTTTCAAAAATTTATAAATAATAGCTTCAATTGTTTTTGTCACTCCAAATCTGGTGGGCCAAGGACACCCCCGGCCCCGAGCTAGATCCGCCACTGATAATGACGACTCTAGATGAGAGAGAATGGTGACGAGCGGCTCTAGAGGCTATGCCTGCCCTCTCCCCCAGACATGTTGTATTGTAATATAAGACCAAATAATATAAAACCGTCATTTTCGGTATATAAAATATTATTGCTCCTCAAATTTTCTGTCCCCTTCGTTTGAATCTCCAAGAAATTATATTAGACTTCATTACTGGTGTTCCATATGGTTTACCAGTATTTTGAAAGTATTACTTTAACCCCCTGTGTATTGAAATGGCCCCCGCGGGGAGCATTTTTTGAAATACTAACTGATAGAAAAAAGAAAAGAAAAAGAAATAACATACTTATTAAGGGACAGAATCCTCCTATTTACGGATACTCCCTAATTCGAATAGGTATAGCCTACTACCTCAATCTGGCTCCAAAGTTTCTGTAACCTCTTCATAACGAACAGGAATTATTATCCAGTTCGTACGTATTTAGCACAGAAAATACTTTCTGCAATTTGAAAATGAATCTGCGGTAGAGACCTGCACGGGCCGGGCTTGGGCGGGCTGACACTGATTTCTCTTCAGTTCGGGCTGGGCTGGGGCCGATTAATTGCAATGACAGGCAAAGTTCTAGGAGGCAATGGTACCATTCGGGAGGCAAGCGTCAGGTTGTGAACCACAGTTTAGAAAATGTTTTTGATGGTTAGGTCAAGTTTAATACTAAATTTTGAGAAAAATTGGGGCTCGAGCTAATTTTTTTAAAAAAATATATCAGGCCGGGTTTGGGCCAAAAACTTTTAAAATTTATCGGGACCGGGCCGGGCTTGGGCCAAGAATTTTTAAAAAAACTTATCGGGCCGGGCCGGGCTCGGGCCGAAAATCCCGAAAACTTTTCGGGCCCGGGCTGGGCCGGGCCTAGGTACATTCCGGCTGGATTGGGCTTGGGCCGAAAAATTCGGCCCGTGCAGGTTTCTAATCTGCAGAACAGTACAATTTAGACAGAACGTCTTACTCACTTCCTCCAAACTGTCTTTCTTAAAAGTGAAAATCAGAACAGAACAATTGAAAGCTAAGCTTGAGAGGTTCTTTTCATAGAGAACTGGCACGCAACTGAGGAAAAAATACAATAAATGCAATATATTTGGCAGTGTACGTCCATATAAACACATTCCCCAGTGATACTTTTGTTTCTTTGCAGAAGAGGATTTCTCCCTTATCCGTTTCTAGTAATTAGATCACTGATTACAGAATTCCAATATTAGCCTATACTTAAATTTATAACTAATATACTTAGTTTGTACTGTATAGAACTACTACATGAGCTGAGAGTAGTCTACATTTTCGTAACCTCTCTAACGAACACCGTCCGTTATTCAGAGATTTCATTGTATACATGTAATGTGTTGGCACCCCTAAAAGTGTGAAACGGTGAAACACATGTCAAAACTGGACACATATTTCATCACTTGAAAAGTACCCCGTATCGAGGTAAAAGAATTTGCTACAGGGTCTCCCGGAGGGTCCAAGGAGGGATCCAACTCAAAATTTGCAAATGGAAGTGGGGAATCAAGTCGTATATCATTTAAAAGTATTGCTAAAAGAAATAAGATGCTAAAAGTCCCTATGCTAAACTTATGCAAAATAGCGAGCGTTCAAGATGGTAATGAAAACTCCGTGACCACTTCTAAAAATCTGAAACTGTGAAACCGATACCAGAGGAGGTAAACACTTGTCTTATCACTGCGAAAGTACAAAGCACTCCCCCCCCAAAAAAAAGAGATCCATTGTATATTACTCATTAAGAGGGAGAAGGAGTGCGCCAGAGCGACCGGAATATTGGTGTTCAATTTAACATGGGAACTCAACCATTTTTTAGGCAAATCATGGTTTCATTTCGTTCGTTCGCAAAAATGTCTCAGTAGCTCACTAAATATGATGCATCTCATTTTAAAGGTGCAATTTGAACGCTGTACATGATATTTTCTTCTTATAAATACAGATAATTATAATCCAAATTCCCATAAGAAAATGATCAAAATTAGATGGAAAAGTCTTCTGTTTTTTTACAGTAAGGAAAAGAGCTAAGAACTCCGGACTTTTTTGAGAATGGAGTACAATCTTTGTATTTGTGCGCTACTGTGCTATTTTTTCGCTGTTTCCAAAGACATCCATTACACAATCGATGGGAAATTATATCCTTCATCATTGAATCTACAGAAATCAGAAATCAGATTTTTTTGTGTTCACGTACTTGGCCGTCTAACTGCTAGATGTCACTATAGTCATTCCTCATCCCACTTTCCTTCTCAGCGGGAGCCAGTCCTTTTGAAAACCTACTTTGAGCTTCTTAACAGGGGCGGGAGGAAGGAAATCATTGTGAAGAACGGGAACTTCAAACACGAGGAATGACAAAATTTATGACCTCTTTAGTTGATGGTTTCTGTTTCAGCAGTACAGTGCATTTGTAGATGGTTTCTATGAGAAGTAATTTGTATCGATGAAGTCAACCTTTCGACAAAGATTTGTGAAGGATAAGCCAAACCAAAGTCTTCGTTTATGTATACTAGACACACACACATATTATATTATATTATATTATATTATATATGTATATATATATATATATATATATATATATATATATATATATATATATATATATATATATATAGTGGCGGATCCAGGATATGATCAAGGGAGGAGCTAAACCATAGTTTGCCTCTTCATCCAGAGTAAACAGGATTGAAGCCAAGGATCATAAAATAGAGGATCTGCCTACATGTATCTTCATCCTATTAAATTAATGAAGCCAAAATACAACCGAGCATCGGCAAGTGTGATTGGCTACTTTCGTTTCCGCCATGATTGTTGGCTCAAAACATTGCGATCTTGTTCGGCGGAGTAGGCAGAGTAGGGGTGACGAAACTGTGACGTATGGCTTCAAGATTTTGTTGTAAGGGCAAATCCTCTACTTTATAAGATCCTTGATTGAAGCCCATTTTATCCTGTGTATACCTGAGCGTCAAGAAGGGGGGGGGGGGCAATAGCCTCTATAGCCACCCTTGGATCCGCGCCTGTATATGTATACCATTTACAGTGCCGGATTTACGTATAAGCTAAACAAGCTATAGCTTAGAGCCCCGCTCTCTTCGGGGCCCCAAAATCTAAAGAAAAACTGGATATACATTTCTAAAATATAAGAAAATTAAAAAAATTAAAATAAAATTTATATATACATAGCAACAGTGCTTCCTGCTGTGTAGCCTACGTTCATGTAATTAATGAAGCTCCTTCTGCTAGTCTGCTTCCTAAATTATCTCTAGTTTCTTCATTTCTGTATGTAGGGTGCCTATGTTGATCTGAACACATAAAGGGCCCCATTATCTTAAACAGCTTGGGGCCCCACTAAATCTAAATCCGTCTCTGACTATCTCTTTATGCATGTTTGCTCCCTCTCTTTTCGAAGCAGTGTTTCTTTGATATTGCTTCCAATTTCGGCAGGTTTTACCAAGGGGGGAAGATTCCTAAGTGCGTTTGCACACGGCAACGATAATATCGGCCGATCCTCCGAGATGCTGTCGGCCAAGCCCTCGATATTGTCGGCGATATCGCCGACACCGATTTTGTCGGGGGCAATGTTTTCTTATGATTGGATGCACATGTGGCCGATAATGTCGGCCGGCCAGTGGGTTAAATGAAGAGTGAGTTACAAGTCGCTGTGTATTCTTGTTTCGTTTCTTGTCTTTGGAATTTTGTTGTTTCCATGTTTTCTATTACAATTGTATAATAATATTATTATTATCTTGTCCTATAAACAACTTCGGAACAGCTTATTATTTTTTTACAGTCTCTGTTTTGGAGTAGCTAATTCCCTTTATTAAATAAGTATAAAATGTTTGAAGTCTGAAGAGTACTGGTTTGCCTCTAAATAGCTATTACCAAATAGAATATAGAAAATTTAGATAACTAATTTCTTGATTATTTTCCACTCCTTTTTAATTTTTTTCTCTCTCTCACACACACACACACACTCTTTGATGGTATATTTTTTAATCTATTAATGCATTTAAATTTTAATACACTCTGGAAATTAATTTAAGCGTAATTTTCAAAGTTTGATACACTGTGAACATAAGCATATGGAAAAAATCCTGATTATTATTACTTCCTTTTATTTTCATCAGAATTGTCTGCAGATCACTTTTCCCGGTCCCACTCAATGAGCAATGATTTAATAGAATATTTGTTGACAAGTCAAAGTAGAATTATTATTTTGAAACGAAACCAGCACAATCAAACACTCTTTGCAAAGCTCCAAGAACAAGTGACTCATTTGGCATTTTCTTGATTGTGATCTCAACAACAGGGATGTGACTTCATGCTTCACTTGTTGCAGATTTTTTCTCTCGCTTCCAAAACTATCCCAAATCCCCCATTTTTAAAAAGAATTTGTGGAATGGCAATTGAAAACAAAGACCAAAGCTATGTATCGAAGTTTTCCCTCTCTCCTTTGTACCGGGTTCGACCCCCTGATAGAGTTCTGCAGTTTAGCTACTACAGTGACTGGATGAAAAGGTTGTGTATTATTGTATTCTTACCTTTCTAGTTTTGCTTAGATTTTTAGAGATGGCAAGAATTTTTCCATTCGATATTTTAACCCTTATTGAACTTGTGGAATGTAGACCTTGCATATGGGATAAGATAACAGACTCTTTCAAGGATAGAATTGAAAAGCAAAAAGCATGGCGAGAAGTTTATGCAAGCCTTGCCCAGGATTTTGAGTTCATGGACAAAAAGAAATGAGAAACGACAGGTATGTATGCAACAGTGCAAATCTGTCTTCAACATTGGGGGGGGGGGTAAGTTCGTTCCCATACTATATATATATATATAGCAATGTTCGAAATATTTCTGTATTCAAAAACGATGCTGTGGAGAATCAGGGAAGCAGAGTTGTCTTCAACATTGGGAGGTGTACAGATTCGAGGCTTATTCTGAGTGGACATTAATTTCATCTCACTTTCCTTTCTGGCGACCGGACACAAATAATCAAATTTCTCCCCCCAAAAAACACATTTCAAATCGGATTATTGGGGGGACTGTCCCCCCCAGTTCTAAGATTGTAGGGGACATGTCCCATTCATCTCCCCGGGATTTGCGCAAGTGTATGTATGGAACAATGTAAAACAAAATTACTAATTCGAATCTTATCAATTAATCTACTATGACATTAGTGTTAATTGCATGAAAACCAAAATAATATACATACATACAATATGTAACATCGTTTCAACAAAAAATAAAACTAATAAAGTTTGCAATGTACCGCAGCATCAATTCTCATCGAAACGAAAATAATATGTTTACGACATCTATTTAAAACGGCACTGATCTAAACATGATTAGGCATAGGCCTATTTTTTCTAAGTTTTGTACCGTTCTCCACACCTCTTCAGAACAATTTTTGTAGTCCTTGTTTTAAAAAATAATTTTCCCGATTGTTATTAATTTTATTTGTTTTCATATATGGAGAAGACTTTTAGAAACATAGTGTAGAACGTATTATGTGTGTCGCTTACTTCGCTCATCACCGGCAACGATATTGTCGGGGCTTCCTCCGATTTTGTCGGTATCGTGTGCAAACACGCTTACTCATTCCAGGCATTCAAACTAGAGACTGGACTAGGCCCTACTTGCTTCCAACATTCTGTCCCCCATGTAGCCCGGTCTGAATCAATTGTCTAAAGCCCATAAAACATTCAAATTCAAATGTAGATGCTGCTCCTCATGTTACAGATCGTGTTGTAGATGTCAACACTTAAATATTTCTCAATCAACGGTAGGGGTGTTTGGTACCCTCAATCTGTCTCCCTCTTATTAGCGGAGAAACATTATATTCGGTAGTAATTATTTTTTTTAAGTGCTGTTTAATGTATGTAGTAACGCATAGGAAACTAAATTTTAATATACTGGTACCCTAGTAGTATAGAAACGCACCAGATGGTACCTTACCAAAATAAATACCCTATGCCAAGGATTCAAACATTAACAATAATAAAAAAGATAATAATAAACATTTTAAAGACAGTCTTTCATTAATCAAATCGCACTTAAAAGTAAACAATTTTGTTTATGCATGACTAAAAAAAATTAAAAAAATGGAATGCGCTCTAATATAGGCTTAGAGTTACTTTATAAATTCTTAAAATGACGCGCCCTACTCTTTTTATTTAGTCTTGCATAAACAAAATTATTTTTAACTTTTTAGTGCGAATTGATTAACAAAAGAATGTCTTTAAAAGGTGTTTTATCACTTTTTTATTCCTTGGACACATTTTCCAAATCCTAAAGTGGTATGCAACCAGGGAAACCAGGGCTGGTTAAAGGTTAGTATTTATTTTAGGATAAAGAAGTTGAAAATAAAAACATATTAAAATTTGCTTTTAAAATAAATAGATATATTGCAAAGTATGAAAGTAACAATGGAATATTGTATTGTCACCGGACTTACGTCGCTCCGCAACAGTTCTTAGTTCTATGACGTCAGGAAATAAGTTCAATTTATACGAACACTTATTCAATGTTTGAAACAAACACCTGTTATGTCCTTGTACACTCATGTCCAAAATGATTGTTGCATATCTATAACTGTTTTATTGTAAGAATATAATGTAATAATGATATTGCTGGGTACTTTTAATACTGATACTAATTATGTGTACAATCGGGAAATGTATATGTGGTAAATTTTATAGAAAAATATTTATAAATACGAAAATTAGAATGAGTAAAACAAAATGTTGCTAAATGGACACGAAAGTTTTATTTTCGTTTTATTGTTCTTATTTACTGCTCTTTTGACATGAAATTTGCCACATACATGTCTCTGCCGATTGTATACATACTAACATTATAAGAAATACCGGATGAATTCGTTATCAAATTATATTCCTACAACAACATATTTATAGACATGCAACAATAATTTTGGACATGAGTGTACCTTCCTGAAGAAGATGGCACATGTTTTAATTCTGTTGTTAATGAAGTGGTCTATTTCCCCAAATAAAAAAACAATCAAGCAGGGCATATGCTTCCTCCTGTCCTTCTAAGCCGGTTCCCAAGGCTGAATGTAATATTGCAGCCCTTTCCTGTTGTAATAGAAAAAACTCAGGATGGTCATCCACTGGTATCGAACCCAGGACCATTCGAATGTGAAGAGAGAGGGTAAATCTGGTGGTCATATTTTGAAAAGAAAATAAGGAAATGGATTCCACTAGAAAAGAGTCACATTGTCAATACATTTCAGATCTTTGCCTGGGTTTTCTGCCTTTCAATTGCAAGTTTTTTTTTTTTTTTAAACCACGAAGGCCCTAAATAAATTAGAATAGTTTTATCGACTCTCACGTGTTTTTTTTTTTAAATATTGGCATGTTTTTTCATTTTATATCAGACTCTTCTCGCACTATTCTGTTATTTACAATAGGTAGAATCCTTTGAGAAAGAGACAGGCGACAAGTGCTTTAGTTCTCTATGGTATGTTTGTAACTGTTGTAGATATTTGAGTGGCTCTCTAGACACGGAGCTGACGGCTGAGATCATGTTGGTCCCTCTTATTTTTTTATTCAATTCTGTTTCTCTCCTAGCCAAAAGAAAGGAATTTCACTCTTCTGTCTCATTTACAGCCGTAATCATCCCCTCCTGCGCTGTCCAACTTTGACCACATACAGGGGAAAACGAAGGAAAAGGAGGGGTGCCATTTGCTTTGACGGCATTTCAGCAACAACCCCATCTGTTGCCAAAATAAGGATACACTTTGCTCTGTGAGGAAGGCTGATATCTTAGATTTGTCAAGATCACTTGAGTCCCGCCGGCTCTTAATGTTAAATTCTACGTTCCGCGGTTGTGTCCTTTAGGCTAAAGGACAGGGTGATTAGCCTACATGGTATAACGTGAAACGTAAAACTAGATTTTTTTATTCGTGTAACTTTCTGTGAGGCTAACGTTAAGAATATTCTGAAAATATTCAAATATTCCTAAGAGAATTGTCTATGAAAATACCACGAATTCACATACTTGTACTATAAGAAACCGTGTGTATTAGGAAAAATTCTCTCTTGCTTGCTTTGTAGGGCATGTAAGGAACTTGGTATTTGCCGATGTCCTTTACAGCTAAACCGCCGGCCTGTCAACGCGTGTGTTTTGTGATTTTCCGCATGGCTTAAAGACAGATAACTTGGGGTTGAAGAGAAAAGGGAAGGGCAGCTGTTGAGCGTTACCATGGAATCTTTATGAATGGATGAAAACGTAGGCGTACGGACTCCGATCCGAATTCGAAGACGAACTGAAAAGGTCAGGGTTCAAATCAGTTAGATGGTAAGTGGGAGGGAACGAGAAGTGTGTTTCAACTTAACTTCTCACAACTGTATTTTTCTTCCTCCTCTTTCTCTTTCTCAAACACACACACACACACACAGTTAGATGTAACGTACTTTTATGTTGTTAGCTTGCTGCGGCCTCTTTCCCCCTTTTTAAATTGATTTTTCACAGAAGGCAATATATATAAAATGGAAATTGATAATTCAGTAAACGTGTAAGCAAATGCTGTTTAGTTATTATTTTTCAAAAGAGAATAAAAATAAATACAGTAGTTATCTTAGATGTTTGATGTTTATTAGATCAATCAATGCTTTCTTAATATGAATCACTAAATTTCTGTGTGTACACTGAGAAAAAAAAATGTAGGTGGCGTATTTAAAAAGATAGGTAACATGTGTAATTCCTGTAATTTTTGGACTTTACGTACAGCACACGTATAACTGAAAACGCATGTTTTATAATACTTTCTTTATAAGTGTTCCATCTATACGTACTTTCCGTATGAAACAATGTAGGCGGTCAGGATCTCACATACAAATGGACGTGTACAACATATAGCTGACGAAGATAACATAAGTATATGCATGTGATATACGGAAAACTGTTAGATGTCAGACATCCTGCGGCATGATGTAACATCCAAGGGCAGTGCCTATGTAGCATACGGATAACGTATGCTCCGTACTGATTTCTATAGTAAGCAAGAGGATACCGTATATTTGTACAATATACCGCTGTCCGGAGAACGGATTTTAATTTGTGTATGTGTTATTATTTAATTTTTAAGATTTCAAACACGTCAAGTTCTGAAAAATACACACACACACATATTTTCCAAAGAATATTGTAAATTTTCGTACTCAGAGAAAATAAAACATGAGACATACGTACAAACGTAGGTTACTGCGTAAATCCTGTAGTTTCTGGACTTAAAGTACGACAACACATGGCATCCTGCAGCAAACCTATAAACTGAAAACTTATTTTTTTATACTGCTGTCCGTATAAGTGTTCCATATATACGTTCTTTTCGTATGACTATATACTAGGTGGTCAGGATCTCATATACAAATCCACATATATAACATATAGCTGATGTATGTAACATATGTATACGTATGTAATATACGTAAGACTGTTAAATGTTAGACATCCTTCAGCTGCATGATGTAACATGTAAGCGGGGAAAAAGACAGTACATGCATATGTAAGCATATGGATAAAATATGCTCCGTACAAATTTCCGTAGTAAGGAACATATGGATTCCGTATATTTTTACAATATGCCGCTGTCCGGATAACGAATTTTTCTCAGTGTAGTATACTCTGAGTAAGTAACTGAAGCGAACGTGAGAATATAAGCTCAATCACGGTGGTTTGATTACTGGCAGAATTTGAAACTAGAACTAAAATGCTTGGTTGGTTATTTTGTTGAATTACAGATTAGCATTCTTTTTCAGCATATGATACTAGATTTACAGTTTCAGATAGAATCTACATTACCGTTAAATGCTTCAACTTTCAAGCATTTTTCCAGCGAGTATCGAACCCGGGATCGCGTGCACTAAAGACCCACGCGCCTTGGAAGTATGCCAAGCCACTGCATACATAAATGCAGATGATGCTGGATAGAGATATTTGTTGCAATCTGATTACAACTTTAGCAAAAGATATAGGTTATAAACTTCAACTGAATAGATGCAGAAATAACTTGTAAATAGGTTGGCAATGCTGCCTAAGGTCATAAATTCAAATTATTTCAGTTTCACAGACATGAATTCATTGTAGATGGGCTAATATCGTTCGCCTCATCATTCCCTTTGTGTTTGTCTGATCCTTCCGTTATATCATTCGTATTTTAATGAAATTTGTATTTGAGGTTTTCCCTCCAGATTCGGAGCTTCTTCATGGTTAAGCGCTTAGCGTACGCATCTTTTGCCGTGGAAGATTCGGATTTGCTTCCCGGCGGGAGCTCATGGGCTTCGGATTCCACGTTAATCAGCAGATCCCCTCTTATATAGTCTCGCTGTTGAACGGGACGTTACACTCAAAATCAACTCAACTCAACTAAATTTTCCTCCAGGTTTGGGAAATAAGCATGTTGTTTTGGTTGAAATCCATCAAGAATAAAAAACAAAAGAAAAGAAATTAATAAAATCTAGCAGGTTTGCTCTTATACTTAATATAATTATAAAACAATAATGAATTAGTATATCTGTCATAGTTAAGAGAAATCAAGCAAAATAGATACAACAGTGTATAGTCTACATATACGTAGATACATGAAGCAGTACGTAAATAATACGTAGATATATGAAGCAGTACGTAAATAATACGTAGATACATGAAGCAGTACGTAAATAATACGTAGTTATATGAAGCAGTACATGAATAACACGTAGATATATGAAGCAGTACGTAAATAATACGTAGATACATGAAGCAGTACGTAAATAATACGTAGATATATGAAGCAGTACGTAAATAATACGTAGATACATGAAGCAGTACGTAAATAATACCTAGATACATGAAGCAGTACATGAATAACACGTAGATACATGAAGCAGTACGTAAATAATACCTAGATACATGAAGCAGTACATGAATAACACGTAGATACATGAAGCAGTACATAAATAATACGTAAATGCATGAAGCTGTACATAAATAATACGTAGATACATGATACAGTATATAAATAAGTAAAATATTCCAGCATAATGAAAAAGTATCAAGTTGGCAAGGAACGGGACATACTTTTAAACCCCATAAAAATATTTTTTCTCTCCCCCGTCCCCCAAAAATTTCGTAACTTGACATATATTTGTACACTTCGTACTTACATATATTTGTAAATCTATGCTTGTTTAGCACAGAAATGATTGGTGCATCATAAAGATCTGATTTTATAATTCATCTATACTATTTATTTTCTTATAAAACAATCGACTAATTTTATCTTTTTCTGACAATAATATTGGTAAAAACAGTTAACAATTATTTATCGTCTTTTCGGATGCAAAACAACACTGCTCAATACTATATAGACCGCAATACTATATGTCTTGTCGTATTAGAGCACGCAAACTTTGTACCCCTCCCAACAAAAATTACCGGGTGTGCGCCTGGTGCTGTGTACTCAGGCTCGTAGCCAGCCCAAAAATGCAGGGGGGGATGGTAGAAGTTATGGGGGGGGGGTGATCCACCCATATGAGTCGTCCAGTTTCGAAAAGGCTCTTGTTCATTTGCAGAAAATCCAAGAAAACCGAGAAAAACTGTAGGGTCGATGCGTTTTGTAGAACTGAAAATATTTGAGGATTTTTAAGTTTTTCACATGAACACATTGAAGTATTCCCAGTTTTACAAAACGTGTAGATCCTATTCTTTTTTCTAACTTTTCTGGGATTTGCTATACATGGACAAGAGCTGTTTTGGAACCATATTATTGTTCATCACTATATTATAATTTATTTGCAAGCCTATCATGGAAAGTTTAGAGGGACAGTAAAAATTTAGGGGGACCAGGGCTCCCTAGGTCCCCTGGTTAGTACCTGTGTGTACTATAATATCGTTGGCACCGTAATGCAAAAGTTGATAAGGCTATTCTTTGGTATCTGTTTCATTTTATTAGGCAGCGTAATTGTAATACAGCATCTATGTTTTACTTGATTTACTCGAAAATTACGAATAAAGATTTTCATTCAGCCATATTTTTTAAATTCAGATCGTTGAGATGTATCTATTGCTACAACATGGACCAGAATAAGGTTTACCATTACAAACGATAATAACTCCGCACAGGAGACACGTACAGCAACGGTATATAGCTCATTTAATGCTGGAACTCAAAACATTTTTCTTTAGTTTCTAGCTACACATATGTAACGTCACAAGATGGCCACTTAATACAGTGTAGACCTAGTGATACCAACCTGAAACGTTACAAAATCCTATCTTGAGAGGCAGGAAGTACCATTTTGCTCTTGAATTTCCCACGCTCCACACATTTTTCAAAATTTACAAAATACGAAAAGTGAAATTACCATATGTCTCTCACTTTCTTTAATATATGAGTGAAATTAGATCTTTAGCGTTAATCAAATAGTTTATGAATAAGTAGTTAAATAATGCAATTGAAAATATTGACGATTACAAGTATAGGTCGTTGTTAGAACTTAGTATTTTCATCACGTTCTTGTGTCGTAATCTTCCATAGAACGTAAGGAAACTAGACAGGAGAAGCATCATTCTCCAGTAATTTTGTACGGAAAGCTTTGGAAGTTGATAGTTTCTCGTTCTGAATCTTTTTAAAATCTTGATAATAAGTTCTTGCTACTCAAGAATGTTATAAAATAGAGGATTTACCCATATGTATCTTTATCCTATGAAATCAATGAAGCCAAAAAACAACCGAGCATCGGCACGTCTGATTGGCTACTCTTGTTTAAGCCATCGTCTGATTGGCTACTTACGTTTCCGCCATGATTGTTGGCTTAAAACATTGCGATCTTATTGGGAGGAATGGGCAGAGTAGGGGTGGCGAAACTGTGACGTATGGTTTCAAGATTTTGTTGTAAGGGCAGATCCCCTATTTTATAAGATCCTTGTTGCTACTTGCTTTTGAGTTTGTCAAATCTCTGCATAAATCCTGGCTTACTAGAACGCACTTCACAGTAAAGAAATGACAATTAGCCCTTATTTTACGTTTATTGAAGACTTATTAGTCTACTTCTTGTCCATTAGAGAATTTTCTTAGCGTCGATGAAGGAAATTTATAGAAAATTCCATATAGCTATGCTACAAATTTCTACGAACATTCCCTTTATCTCTTTTCGAGAATCTAATCAAAATATCCCACAAAATAGGACTTTCTCCATAGGTTAGCATCACTGTGTAGATCAGCATGTTTTCTTTGCTCAAGAATATACGAAAACTAAATAATCCATAGCCATGCAGATGTAATTTAATAGATGGACTGCAAGTTAACAGTTTTAACTTCATGAAGAAGCAAAATTTAGCAGAATCAACTCAAACCTCCAGGGAGCGCATGAGTGGTTCACGAGAAACTGAAACAACAGCTGGAAATATCGAACGAATAAGGCAAGATGTTTTGCGCTAACACTCGGAAACTGAGTCAGTGTGCATGAATTTGCACTACCCGAATTGTATTTGTGGTCTTTTCTAAAGGAGAAATTAGTACAGGCCTGACCACCATCTATCGAAGAGCTGAAGATGTTGGTCATCGAAATGAAACGAGATTACTGCCGAGATTTGTACTGTTATCATCAAGTTTACTGTCAAGATTTGTACCACTGCCATCGGGAATACTATCAAGATTTGTATTGCTGCCATGGAGAATACTGTAGAGATTTGTACTGCTACCATCGAGAATACTGTCGAGATTTGTACTGTTACTATCCAGAATACTGTCGAGATTGGTACTGCTACCTTCGAGATTAGTGCCGAGATTTGTACTGCTACCATCAAGATTACTGACAAGATTTGTATTACTGCCATCGGGAATACTATCAAGATTTGTACTGCTACCATCGAGAATGCTGTCGAGGTTTGTACTGTTACCATCGAGATTACTGTCGAGATTTGTACTGTTATCATAAAGATCGAAATGAAATTTTTCAGTTTAAAGTCCCACGATTATGCCAGTTAGGCTAAGGGAAACGATTGATTAAGGCAAGTGAATAATAATAATAATAATAATAATAATAATAATAATAATAATAATAATAATAATAATAATAATAATAATAATAATAATGGAATAATCAGTAGAATGGTAATGTAGAAGGAAACGAGAGTACCTGAGAAAACCCAGGGACCCGATGTTGTAGACCACAAACTTACCAGGGATCGAACTAGGGACTTCACACACCAGAAGTAAGTGCTCTACCTTACCACTGAGCCACCCTGTCCTCTTGCTATCATCAGAAATGTCTTCAGACGCGAGTGTATTTGCGGGGACGCGGTTCCCATTTTGAGCATGTTTTTATAGATGTATTAGAAATAAATAAAATAAACAAATGACTTAATAAATTCAACGAGCTATGTATTATTACCGTCGGTGTTTTTGATACAGAATTATTAAAATTTATAATGCTAAACGCTATTGTGGTCCACCCTGTGTTGGACATTTTTTTCGTTAAAAACGCTAAGAATATTATAAAATTGGAGAAACAGGGTGAACCCATCCTCCGTGCAGTTTGAACAATCGGACCCAAACCAGCTTTAAAGATAGCTGACTCTAACTAAACTATCAAATATGAAATATGACTTTGCATTCAGTTGTGATAAATAGAACTTTTCTCTCTCTCTCTCTCTCTGAATAGAAAAAGGAATTTGTGCTGAATACGCATCTTCTATAAAGAACATTTGTTTTCGTTTTATTGCATTTCTTTGGCTGTATAGTTAGTCTGTTTCCTTTAAGTGTGTATGTGAGATTTTCCAACGATGTGAATTGACACTTTTTCTACCATCTAGCGAGCATCTAACTACTGAAATCGATGATTGTAGGCCGTGACAAAAGTGTGGCAGGTGTCACGTCAGAATCGATCCCACACGAACATCAATTACAGGAAAACTGGCGGTCGTCGTCGAAACAGCGCTCTTCATTGTCACAAATGCAGCTTTCTGTCTCTGTCTCTATCTCTTTTTTTCTTTCTTCTCTTTTTTAAAGAGAAGTTTCGCAAAAGTCACACAGAAAAATAAAGCAGGATTGGAAAGAATGCTTTTATTTAGACCGTACCAAGGTTTGGATCAATGTTATTTTTTTTACGTATTTCAATTCAAATGTAAAGGTTTAAAGTAATGTAACTTGCCATTTACGTATTTTTAAGGGTTCAATGTTAGATTCAGATTTTATCAGCAGGGTACAATATTGAAATACAATGGGGACAACTCATGAATATCCAATAATTAGCAGGCTATCTCAGAATCCTGGGATACTTCAAGAGCTCCCTCCTGTTTAAGGAATTGTATTTACCAATTAGAACTACTTTATAGGTGGATCGTTCAATATATGTTTCCCTAAGCTGTAAAAAAGTTATTTTTACAGATTCATTTGTAAACTATACCTAGATGATGTGTAGGTGGGTCGTTCCTCAACTTTCTATATAATAATCATGGTGATTCAGGCTTTTGTCTCATCGTTGCACCAATTTCTAAAAAAAAAAAAAAAAAAAAAACAGGGCCAATGGCGTATTTAGGGGGCTTCCGGGCTTAAGCTCCCCCCGAAATATTACTTACTATAGTAAAGTATATGAAATATCTTGCAGAATTTTCACATTTTCAGGCAAAGCCCCCCCCCCCCCGAAGCAAAATCGTAAATACGCCACTGGTCAGGACTCTGGCTATTTAGCACTCTCCTCACACGTTTCTTTACTTCACTACATGACAGGAGACCAGGTCGTTTATATCAGATCTGAACTCTTCTTCAGGCAAACGCAAGTCGACATAAGCGACCTGGTTTCTTCTTGACAATAACGCCCACCCCGCACTCAGAACACAAACAAGACACAAGATTGAAGAATTAAGGTGGAAATGGTTGCCCCACTCTTCATAGAGCCTCAATTCAGCGCCGAGTTACTTCCATCTTTTTCCAGTGTTGCATTGCAAATTTAAACATATGAAGAAGTGAAGTGTAACGTGAAGATAGTGTTGAATAGCCAGAGCCCTAATTTTTTTCAAAGAATTTGGACAAATTAGTGCAACGGTTAGTTAAATGCCTGAATTTCAATGACATTATGTGGAGAAGTAAGGAACGACCCACCTACGCATGTATATATTGTTTAGAACTGTATCTTAAAAAATAAATATTTTACAACTTAGGGAAATTTACTTATTGAACGGCCCACGTACATATCTCATCTGTCTGTCCGTATTGTCCGTCCACCCGTTCGGGAGACAAAACAATCAAGAGCTATTTGATGGATCACCATCTTTTCTGGCCAGGAGGTACACTCATGTCCAAAAATTATTGTCGCATGTCTATAAAAATGTTGTTCCAGGAATATAATTTGATAACGAATTCCCTCGGTATTACTTATAATGTTAGTATGTGTATAATCGGTACACACATGTATGTGGTAAATATCATGTCAAAAGAGCAGTAAATAAGAACAATAAAACGAAAATAAAATTTTCTTGTCCATTTAGAAACATTTTGTATTATTCATTATAATTTTCGTATTTATAATTCTTTTCCTATGAAATTTACAACAAATATACATTTCCTGATTATACACATAGTATCAGTATTAAAAGTACCCTGCAAAATCATTATCAAATTATATTCTTACAAGAAGACAGTTATAGATATGCGACAATCATTTTGGACATGAGTGTACAATAGAGGGTCAAAAAGTTTGGAATTGAGTTCGCTACTGGAGTTAATATTCAGACCACAAGTGGTAGGAATCAGCCATTTTTGCTTTTACCTTTTATCACTGTACAAGAGAAACCATAATAGATAGCGAGAAGCGGTTTCACGCAATTCACTAAACATCCGAAGAGTAATGTTTTATTTCCACCCTTAACTCTGTACTCAAACCGGAAGTAATAGAAATTCATTAGAACTTTCGGTTTCAATATTGATAATGTCACAGGGAAAACGATAAGAAATAGAAACAAAGCGGTTTTCTTTGGAATTGATTCACCGTTCTCAGGATAAACACCGCTTTTCCTTATTGAAATCCTCTATTCAAACCGGAAGTAAGAGAAATCAATCACTTCCGATTTTAACCCTTGTAGCACCAAAGGAGACGTGCACGTGCACCCCATCTTCAATTTTTATGCACTGTTCCCGTATTGTTTTTCTTGCAGAAACTTATACATTCAGGACATTGTTTTCATGATTGTCACGTTGCTTCGAGAAAATTTTCAAATCATTACAGCAAAAAGGTGGACGAGGAATACTGTATGTAATTTTGTTTATGGGGTCCAGTTGCACCCCTGCTTGTGCTTAACGTTGCTTATTTTATTTTCGAGAAAGAAAGAAAGAGAGAAAAGTTCGTACAACATGTACAGGATGCATGAAATGTTTGTAAAGAACATGGTAGTGTGGTATCGAAAAGGACATGCAACAAATGTATGAAAAATGGAGAATCTATGTGATTCTCCAGAAAAGCAGCTAACTCTTTTTTGGGCTACTATGATAAATTTATTTCACTTATGTGTTACAAGCAGTTTATTGTAAGTAACTAAGGATAAAAAGTGCATTTATTATTTTACAAAAAGAAAATATTTGTCCTTTGTCTAAATTAAATCTAGTTGCAAGAAAAGTAACAACATTCTATTGATATATCAGTTCTTATTTTTTACTGGAGCACATGCACGTGAAGATAATATCATCAAGTCATATTCTGACGAAAATAAACTGTAAAAATGTTCGTACCTGTATTTTGTATATATATATATATATATATATATATATATATAATGCTTATGTTTTCCTATTTCGTTTCTGTGTACAAGCATCAATGTTATGTTACTGAATTATTGTCCCTTGTACAAAAGAATAGTTGGAGAAAAGTGTGTTATTGGTCTTTGTACTAAACAACGAAAACTAGGAGAACACATTGACTATTGCACTTTGTGGTTCTATCACGCAAAGATCCAAGAAAGTTAAAACGTATTATAATCTAATATATGAGAACTTATGAAACATTATGGAAGAATACAAGTTCATAAATAAAATGTAACCAGGCTAAAATATGTTAAATGAATTTCTTTCTTAATTTGAAACGTAATTATAAAGAATAAGCACAATGTCACGTAAGTATTAGCCTATTTCCATATGGGGTGCACCTACATCCCTCCATGGTAGTTATCGTAACTCGCTAGCCTAGGTAGTACGACGGTTAAAGTTGCTAGCTATGGAGTAAAACGATAATAGATGGCGAATCAATTAAGTGTTCCATGAATATATTCCATTTCCACTCTAATATCTGTACTAAGACCTGTAGTGCTGGAAATCTACTATCATTTCCAGTTACAATATTAATTTTAAAAATGCCACGTCGTAGAAAACCAAACTCCTCACATGGAATACGCATGGTACTGCTACTGGATATTTTCCAGTTGTACTATAAATTAGAATGGAAAATCTTTCAAAACTACGTTCGTTCGTCTGTCTCTCAACAGGTATCACAGAAAAAAAACAGTACGAGAAGGCAGGATACACTTTTTGGATATAGTTTATTGTCCCAATAGGAGGTACCGTAATCTTTTATACCCCTATATTCAAATAGAATGAGGTAGAAATAAACCATATCCGGTTTCAATTCTGATAACGATAGAACCAAAACAGTAACACATAGTAGAAAACAGTTCTTTGAAATAGATCCAAAGTCCTAAGAACAGGTTGTATTTACCCCCTTAAAATTCTAGAGAAGCTGGAAATTGCACAAATTTGTACACAAGGAATAACTTCCGGTTCCAATTCCAATTCCCTTATAGTAAAAAAAAAATAGTAGCGCAAATTGTTTTCCCAAAGGGGTTCAACGTCTGGAGAACAGATTAGGTCCGTCTATAGCAACCTTTATACGTCTATAGCAACCAGAAAAGATAACTTCCGGTTTCTGTATTAAATTTCCACAGTTTAGAAGTCTGCTGTATTTCCACCATGTGGAACGTAACTAACTTCTTTTAATTTTCTATAATATTTTTAATACAGTCGAGAACTCCAGTCCATGGCATAAGTAAGGTAAATTTAAGATCTAAACAATTGTGCACATTTAGTCTATGATCAGTAATCTAAATGCATTTATACATTTTACAAAATATATATTAGCAAGCCTGTGCGGTTGTAACCACAGCTTTGTCTTCGTATGAAAGCTCCCATTTTAAGGCAATGCTTTTGTCGATATCCGAACGCTGAGAGTAGCAGACACAAGTTGCGCGAGAGAAAACCGTTGCAGCAAACGTTTTAATCCCGTATGAATACTCCAATTCAAAACATTGCTTCGCAAGTAGTGACGTAACTCGGTTGTGCAAGTGAGTTGACGTGTATGAAAATGGACTTTAAAAAATTCTCTAGATGAGCAATTGTATTACCAAAGATCGAATTCATTTATTAGAGAGGGAATAATTACGTTCGGTTAATGCCTGACATATACGCAACCAAATCTACCAATCTGTTTGCTGGGTTGCATACACTCTATCATTTAAAAATCATAATACAAGCATATTTTGCATTACGTAGGTTTTTATTACATACGTTTACGATCAGTCGATTTAAATATTATTAATAATAATAATAATAATAATAATAATAATAATAATAATAATAATAATAATAATAATAATAATAATAATAATAATAATAATAATAATAATAATAATTTTATTAGTATAACGTTTCAAGATGATAACCTTTAATCTAATGGAAACGGATGATTAACGGAAATGCATTATTGTGAAATAAATTTTTTGTGCGTTACCAGCGGGAGTCGAACCCAGGACATGCGCTAGCCACTTGGCTCAATTCCTTACTTTATTTTCCCTATGACCACTAGGCCAGCAGGAGGCCTGATTAGTCGGGTTAGCGAGACTATATGAGACTTGAACCTACAGCTTAACGTAGAATTGAGAAGAAAATGAGCTATTACAGGTAATTAAATCGGGGTCTCCCACGTATTTATGAATTTTCAATACGTTTGGCATTTGAATTTTTAAATATATCCAAATAATAACAGTGAACTACACATATGTATGTGGGGATGGAAAGACAGTATATGGTCTGGTTGGAAAGTCAACATATTAGTTTGTGATATGACAAAATTAATTACAATTGAAGAATATGGACATAGGGGCTGAGGCAGTAGCATTCACTTCTGATCCTAGCAGTCCATGATTTGTTTTCAGGACAATTTTTTTTCTTGTGAACAACACTATAGTAGTGGACTTCCATTTCCTCCCACATTCTGATTCCATAAATTATTTCATAATCATTTGCATTAATCATCTGTCTTTTACAGCGTTCAGAACATAACCATGGGTCACAAAACTGAAAAAATTGACTTTGGTTTACAAATGAAAAAATACGTACCCAAGGGCGCCCATCAGGGGTGCAATGGGGGGCGCTTGCCCCCCCCCTAAGAGGAAATTGTACTTGGGAATATCGAAAACCCAATAGAATTTTTACATTAGTTACAGCAAAATTTGAAACTATATTTGAAACGCCGCTTATACTTGCCCCCCTTGGAAACCACAACATAGGCGCCCTTGTACGTACCTACTTTTTTTTTTTAAAAAAAAAACATGTTATAATTGAAGGATTTAGAACAGTGGTTCCTAACCTGCGGGATGTGAGGAGCGAGCAACAAAATCTAAATTAGTGCCACAAAAATTAAATGAAATCTTTCAGTTTTACGTCCCACGTTTATGCCGGATAGGCTAAAGGACATGTTAATGATTACAAATGAATGAAGTGGTGGAATGAAGAAAGTGGGAGGAAGCAGAAGTGCCCTCCCCAAAAAACCATGCACTTAGTGATTGTCCAGAACAAAGCTAATTTGGCGCGAACTGCGATCGAACCATAGCCCATACACAAGAGCTGGACGCTTTACCACTGAGCTACAGCGACCACACTAAATTAAACACCATACAATATTAAATATATAACTATTAAGTAAGAACTGTGGTTAATTACGAACAAAGCTGATCAAAAGATGATACTGCACTACAATAATATGCAGAAGTTTTCGTGAGAATAATAGATAGGTGAGAATTATTATTATTATTACTGAAGATTTGATAATGCATTACTACTTCTGACGTCGTAAAAGGAATCATACTAATAAATGGCAAAGAGGGGGCTGTATATAGGATTCACGAAGAGGGACGTGGAGTATGTGGGAGTCCCGAAAGGGGGCGCCGGGTAAACGAAGTTAGGAACCACTGGGTTAGAGGATAAAGGTGTTATGTTAATTGTTTTCGAAGAGATGAATCGTGATAGTTTATGTGTTATTCTTGCTACACATAACCGCTCATTTAAGTGATTCCTTTTCTGGTTGAAGAGATGAAATTTGTAATATGTCTAACAAATTCACTAATAAATACAGTCATAAAAACTTTGACCTCAATTTTCTCAAAGTATACGATTTTCATATACTACTTTTATTCTTCAATCCCTTCAATTTTCAAAGATTTTTTTTTTAATTATTTAACTAACTAACTAACTGTGTGGGCTATGGAGCCCGGAGGTTCAATGCCGCATTCAAAAAAGCTCTCGAATGACTTTTATCTTTAGTGCACTTGATCCAGTTATATTTGTATTCCTATTTCTGCGAGATCTATTTTAATATTGTTCTCCCATCTGCACCTAGGCCTTCTTAATGGTCATTTTCCGATTGGTCTTCCAGTTAAAATTTTGAAAGCGTTCCTACTTTATTCCATCCTAGCTACATGACCTACCCACCTGAGCCTCCTACACTATGAGAAGTGTTATTTGTAACTATTAATTTACTGAAAGCATGTGCTGAACGAGAGACCACTACCGCGTAGGTTGTTGAAAGGCATGTGAAGAAAGAAGGGCCACTACCACTTATGTAGTTCAAAGGCATGTGAAAAAGGAGAGGTTACTACCACGTAGGTAGTTTAAAGGCATGTGAAGATAGAAAGGCCATTACCTCTTAGGTAGTTTAAAGGCATGTGAAAAAGGAGAGGTCACTACCACATACGTAGGTAGTTTAAAAGTATGTGAAGAAGTCAGTACCGGTACCAAGTAGTGGGCCAGCACTGAGGCCTAAATCTTTCATATTAATTTCAATGTATACATGTAAACAAGATATAAATTTGGACTTAATACACAATTCCGTTACATACATCATACTGCAAGAACTAAATCAACAACATCTCTTAAAATCACTTCTTCTAAATATCATGGCACGAACGTGTTTAATATTTATCACAGTTTGGTCCACATAGGCATTATCACATTTTTCTACTTACACAGGCGAGGTTTTGTGGAAACGCTTATTGCATACAAATTGATAATCATAAGTAAATACTACATGATTGAATTTGATAACATAACATGGATTAATTTGTTTTAATAAATAAGAGAGTGAAAGCTTAGTACGGTGACCCGTACCGTTTATTTTAAAACATAGCATATCTACTGCGAAGAGCTTCTCCTATGATTTGGCTGAATCAACTGAGATTTCCGCCCTGCTAGCTCTAATACAAAACCTATTCCATTCCATGTTTATGGGCTCTGTATAAAGAAAGAAACTTTATGAGTTGGAATATCCTTCGCTATCTCATTTTCTGACATTGTTTTGGATACACTGTCGGCTACAAATTTTACGTCTGTAAATGATCCATAAATAGAGAGTGTATGCTTTGTTTTTTTGCCATGTTTATTTGCGTCTGTTTGGAGTTATAGAGAGGGCGCGCATGGACGTTGACATGGCGTGGGTTACGTGATGAATGTAGACGCTGCCTGTAGTAGTTATAGGGGGAGGGGGAGATAGAAGGGACAGGGGGAGTAATTGTGGGTTAGTGGAACAATGTCGAGGGATAACAGTCGGAGCGGCGAAAGTACTCGGCGCTTATTGATTCCGTCGCCGCAAGGGTTGCAGTTGCTCAATACGGGGGAAAACCCCGTGCAACTAGTGTGCCGTCAATAACAATAACAATAATAAAATCCTTAGTTATTTTGTGTTTTTAAACAAAATCATATCAGTCTATTAGGAGTGTTAATATGCAAGAATCTCTCTCGGGGCTATATGTTAGAGTACTTACCTTCGGAGTGAGGGACTCGGGTTCGGTTCCCGTTTGATGTGACTCGAATCTCAGATTAAGCTGTCGTTTCATGTCTCAGGTATCCTCGGTGCTAAAAAAAGACGCTAAACACTATTACAAGCAAGTTAATATGCAAACATCGAAACATCTAAGAGTTACGGGTTGCATAAACATAAAGGATAAACTCAGTCTCAATCCCTTCTAGTTCCAACTAGTTCACAGTCAGGGGGATTGTTGTCGTTTATTGTGATGCTTCCAATATAACGTCAATATGTTATAAATATGCAGTCAATTTTTAGATTAAGTGAAAGCTTGAATGAGCAAATAATAATAATAATAATAATAATAATAATAATAATAATAATAATAATAATAATAATAATAATAATAATAATAATAATAATAATAATAATAAATATGAATTAAAAGACTCCAAGTAGTGTAGTAGATAAGATATCTACCTATCAGCTAGATGGCGCTGGTTTGATTTCAGCTGAGAGCATTGATATCTCTGTACGTTCCTCTAAAATTTTTCAGGAAATGCAATGCAATTAAATATGTGAAGACTAGGCAAATTATATTTCAACTTTCAGAAGACTCGTGGCTCAGTTAAGAGAGAAGATAGAAAAATGGAACGGGAGTTATTCTATTGATGGAAAAGTCCCCTACAACGAAAAGTTTAGGTAGGGCGTTCTCTTTTTATCTTACTGGGGCCCAAGGACGCCCATATTATTTTTACTTCATACTGCCAACTCCTTTCCATCCTTGGGGGGCGCGGTGGCTCAGGGGTAGTGCGTTCACCCTCGGTGCTTGGGCTCCCTGGTTCGAAACAGCTCGCACCGTGTGGACTTTGTGATGGACAAACACCGTGCTCGTGGGTTTTCTCGGGGTTCTCCCACTTTCTTCATTCCACCATTTCATTCATTTCTCATAATCACCGTCTCCTTTAGCCTAACTGGCATAACCGCGCGACGTAAAACTGAAAGATATTTTCCTTTCCATCCTTCCATCTTCTCTCTCAAGGCAGCCACAACTTCTGAGAAGTAAAACGCGGTTTGATTAGGTTTCATATATTCCATGGGTTTCTATTTCACGCATGTATTGTATTATTTACTGTGGTGTATTAGTGATGTTTTTAAAAGAAATTAAGCATAAAATACCATTGCAAATTGGTTTTTTAAATGTTTTGTTGGGGAGAAGGGATAGCGAAACAAATAAATGGAATCTATGGTAAGGTTATCAGATTTTTTCAATGAATTCCAGGATGCTTATCAAATGCAGTGGTAATGATAGTTAGATAGGAAATTTGACTGTATGTTACTCAGATTTTGTCTCGAGGCGGGTAAATCCGGGAACTGTTCCTGGGAAACGATGACATGTAGTAACTTTAATCTAATGGTGGCTGCGAGACAAGATTTGAAGATATGGCGTCTCGAAAAGATATCGTGGAAGTGATGTATCAACTCAGAAACTATATTTGGAACAGCTGTCTCGTATCGGAAACAAATCGTAGAGTGATCTCTCTTCTCGAAAAGGTATCGTGAAAGTAGTCTCTCAGGGAAAGTGTTGTGCCAGCAAAGAATACTACCTAAATACTGGAGTTTTAACTGAGAATCGAACCCTTGATTGTCGAGTCTCAGTCTATCTAAATCTTTGGTCGATTTCTCACAAATATTGCGAGAGATAGAGACAAACATGAATTGAAAAGAATATAAAACCCATAATTGATTGATAAATAGATTTTAATTTCATTACTTGTCCTCATAACGTGTATAAAGGTTGTGCTTGAGATTCGAAGCAAGGAATTAGAAACTATCAGATAAGGTTAATATGAAAAGGCACTTACATTGTGATCTTTCCGGTAGCTCAAGTAAAACCTAGAAGGCTCCGCCTCTTTTTGACTTACGTAACTTGTAGGTGAATGGCAAGTATAGGGCTGGTCCTTTTTATATAAAACTACGGAATACAACCCGCATGCCTTTCATATTTCTTTGTTTGGAAGTTCCACGTGTATGTCTGATACAATAAATTTAGTTTTGGGTTTATTTCAATAAAATGGACTAGAGCCAGAAACAGATCTGACTTAATTCATTTAATTTAGACAGTTGGTGTTTTGTACTCAAGCCAGCCTTGAATTGGTTACATAAATTTACAAAAATTTAAATATTTACAATAATTTCGTGCTTTTAAAATTTGGTATAACACAATGTACCGGTACCTAACTTATAGGTCCCAGGCCGCTTCCTTCTTTCCCTTTCCCTGGATTGTGTGCTAGCCGAAGGATGTCATCCCTCAAACGTGAAGGGCTAAATGGCCTTAGACGCTGAAAGCCCACTGTTGCCAACAACCTCTGAAGAAAATAGGCCTTCAGAAATAAGCTTTTTTAAGCAAAAAATGGCTAGATTTTGAACTGCTAACCTATAACTCACATTATAGATTTTAACCCCTTTTTTTGGGGGGGGGGGTACAATAATAAGTGGTGTAGGATTATAAGTGAGTTATAGTAAAATTTGAAATGTTCAACTTTATTCGCTGAAGACTAACAAGAAACATACACGACTTTAAATTACAATAAAATCCACCAAGAACTATCTCATTTTTTTTCTTGTTGCGAAAATCAACAGCCATATTATCAGTTGAATTGAAATAAGTCATCATCGATGACATCGCAGCTATTCGAGAGGCTGGAACTGGATGCACCATCGTTAGATTGAGCATTAATTGTGTTTGTGTAGACTGTCCATTGTCCCAATTTTCAGTAGTACTTCTTCTGGGGGATCATAGTCCTTACAAACACTTCTTATTTCTCCGTGCATCCACATGAATCATCATGATCATTGAGAGTTTTCAAGCTAATTAGATGTCCTATTTGTTTCCGTTAATAAGCACAAACAGTCTATGTGGCTTGAAGAACCGAACAGTTTATTAGAATTGTATTTAAAAACTTTCATTCTTGCAATGAAACGCGAAAATTAAAATATTTAAAAAATAGCAAATAACAGGGCAGTTACGGGAGCAACATTAAAATTCTTTCTGTATCGATAAGTATTATTAAGTAGTTTTAAATGTGTGGGTAGGGAGAGAGAAGATGAATGAAAACAAGTGTTTGTTGCGTAATAAACACCATCTGTCCAGAGAAGTCAATTAATACGACGATATATTGTATAACGACAAATAGGCTAATTTTTAAAACTCGCACTTTATTTTCAAAGAAACGTAATTTTTAGAATTAATTTAACGTCTAATAAGAAGGTAAAAATGGCAAAACAGTTTCATAAAAGAAGCTATATTTAAGGCTATAAGCATTTCCTAGATTTGTATGGCTAAATGCCTCTCCAAATAGGCTAGATTTAGCCAAAGAAAAAAAGGCTACATTGGCATCACTGCAAAGCCCAGAAATCTAAATCCTAAATCTCCTTCTCATATTTCGTTATTAAAATTCTGTCTCGCCTAGACTTGTAGGCAAACCTAATGGAATCTTAGTTATCTTGTGTAAAAATTCGACTCAGAATCCGAGTAACGTTCTGAAATGATTTTATTACCAGTGAACAATGTAATTTACAACAGTTAACCGAATCATAAGGTAGTCTTACTTTTAAATAAAATGATTTACAACAGATTTCTTGAAGAAAATTTTTATATTACATAACAGCGTTTTTGTAAACAAAATTCTTTACTATTCTAGGTAGGAAAATATTTTCCTCTTTTAGAAATTTGTTGATAAATTGTAAAAAGAACCCCACCATAATCAATATTGCAGAACCTGAATCTTGTTGACAGCCACCGCCATCCATACTGACTTTTTATGATACTTTCCTATAAGTACAGCATTTTCTATTTTTTTCCAGTTCTTTTTCGTATCAATAAATCCAGTGTATCACCTTCCCATACATTACATCTTATTATTTCAGTTTACCTTTGACCGTAAAATACACACATAAACGTAGCAGCTATTGTTCTCAAATTGCGGTCGATAACTGGGATTTGTAAACAAAAGGGCGGAGCGCGAAATCCATAAAGTCAATTCCAACAAGTGATTTAATACGACTAGAAAATCACTGTAACGATTCCGTTCAAAACGAACTGTTATACACAGAACTGTGATTTGTCACTGTTTGGTGAACGATTGATTAAAATAATGCCTCTGAAATTATATAAAATGAAGCCGGTATGTCTAACGTTATCCTCGAATAGAAGAAACAGTGGTGGTAACAGGCTTCACTTGCCCTTGCCAAACCAGGAGAACCGTATCCTCATATACCGTTACGTGAATAAGCGTTTTTCTAGGCGATATCGCATCGTAGTTTGCTATATAAAATAGTAGAAATGATAATAAAAAAATTGATACCAAAATACGATAAATACATGCTCATTATTTCTTTCTGAAGTGGGCTATTTTTACAATAAAGAAGTTAATCAAAATATGTATTTTTAAAGTAATGCTCTCATAACATAAGGATACATAGTTTAGTGGTTAAGAGAGTTGGTCATGCCCACCTGGTCTCGGACTCGATTCTCGGCCGGTGCTTCCCAAACATATAACTTAATCTGCAATTTTGCTTGATATGGGATAGTTATTTCTTCACTTCTATAGACGTTACATATGTCAACGTCTAAACCAGTGATTACCAAACCGTCGATCGCGAGCTACTAGTAGCTCGCGGGAATATTTTCGGTAGATCATGTTAACCCTCCGGTTGGCTAACCTTGATTCTTCCACTGAAGTTGACCCTACGCTAACGACAGAGGGCGCTGACAACAACTGCTTGTATCTCCCGTGCAACTGTTATTGTGAACCTCATCTCGCAGTTGATTGTATACGCGTGGAGTTGTGCACGTGTATATTAGACTTTTTTCGTGTGTATATTAGACTTTTGCTAACTTGGATAAGTAACGATTAAATTATTATTATTATATTATACGTTACTTTCAGCCCTCAGTTCGCGTAATTTTTAAAATATGTCAACACGTTCAATTACACTTCCTTATTACGTACATTCTCAATACATAACATTAAATCAGACACACCACCTTGAATCACTATTACCTTTTATTCTTTTTCACATCTCCATTAATAATACTAATTTTCCTTTTTCGGTTGTCATAGCAACTTTTAAATAAACAACTATCGGCTGTTACGATAACTCTGAGTACATATTATACATATAAAATCAACATATATTTTTAGCTACTAAGATTAAACCTTATTTCTTTATATTTAGAACAAACATATATCTTCTTTTTTTTCTTCTTCTACACAACAGATTGTGTACTTTTAAGCACAGTTGCCCAAAACCAAGATACAAAAATGGAAGACATTCACAAAACAGATATACAATATCGTTGTATATACTTTGATTTCACATTTACTAATAATGTAAGTTTATAGGCAATAAACAAATGTAAGATATAAAAAAATGTTGGTAGTTATTTTGCTTGGTAACTCACAGTAGGATTTAAAAATGATACGGTAGTTCACAAGCGTCATACCGTAAGTGAGACGGTATGCGGTGGTATGCCATACCGCCTCGGGTTTTTCAGTGATGATGGCATACCGGCTCTGGTTTTTCAGTGATCAAGACATACCATCTCGGGAGAGTAGATGCTAAATACTTTTAATAAATCCATTTTTATGCACAGTAATTCATTAGCTTTGCACGTAAAAAGATTTTATTTCTTATGTAGAAATAATTTCTAGGTTGACAACGCCAACTTTTTTGTTATCTTTTCTCCTACTTTTTGTTTTTAAAATGAGGTGTCTTCAAAGAACTTCATCTAGTTTATATTTTGATGTGCCATATTGAATTGTTTCTTTCGTATGTATGTGTGTCTTCTTGTCTTAATTCAAATAAATGTCGTGTTTTGAGCATGGGAGAATTTAAGGGTTGTCTGTTGTGGGGGCATACTTTCCGTGGGTTTGGAATATCCCTCAGTCGAGTGGGGGGGGATCCGAAAGTTTTCCCACAGGAAATTGTTAATACGAAAACTCGATTTTTGAACATTTTCGTGTATAATTCTCTACAATACAACATAAGGGGATGTTTTTTATTTTATTTTTCAAAAAGTTGGCGAGGGATCAAAGTCTCTCCATGTCCCACCCATAACTAAATAGAAGCTCTCCAGTGGTTTTCGGTCATTATGTAAATAGAAATGCAGTCTTTTAGGCTACATACCCTCACTGTATTCAGTGGTGCCCACCCCCCCTCATGTCCATGACGCACCCCCTCAATTGTCTATCCATAGGTGTTCTTCCATGAAAAAAATCTTTTCGATTAATTTTTACACCCCCTCAAAATATATTTATATAGATTTTAGCTCCCCTAAATATTTCAATGACGCAGTTTGCGTCATAGCGCCCTTTGTGGGCACCCCTGCTGTATTTCAACATTTAGATAGCCGGTATGTCGAGTCAAAATAGTAATAAGACATACCACCTCTGCTTTTTTTTCCACTTCGAACACTGGTCTAGACGGTACGTCTTAGGGCAAGTAGGACATTGCGTCGAATGTATATTAGCAAAATATTAGTCCTAATTGTGTTTATGCTGTTAAAAAATTATGAGTTGAAGTTATAAGGAATCTAAAGGATTAAGTTAAATGCTCCAGAGACAGAGAAGAAAAGGCAACTTGAATGTTTACACTGTAAAATTAGAAGCCGCGGCGGATCTGTAATAGCCTTCCCAGCTGGTGTAGTGGATAGCATGTGCGCCTTTGGTACGGGACCCAGGGTTCAATTCCCTGTGGGAGATCCTTTGGAATTTTAATTGTCTTTGATGTTTCTGCTTTCGTATCCCTCTCGAGTCTAGTAGTCCTGAACAGTGGTAGAAAAAGAAAAGAATCAGGAAGCTTTTTTTTTTTAAAAAAAAAAGAAGTGATAAAGCGCTTACATTTTGCGTGTGGGATCCCTGTTTCGATACCAGCTCCCACCAAGGGAGCTTTGTGATGGGCAAACACCATGTGCCTGGGTTCTCCCGTTTCCTTCCTTTCTCGTCATTCTATTATCACCACCCCTCTTATCATCACCGCCTTTCTTAGCCTCTGTGCATAAGCGTCGGACGTTAAACTCTAAAAACTAAGATATAAATAAATAAAATCTTTAAAGCTAGGCCAAATAACCATATGTTTGTATAACTTGAAACACATATAATAATATCACAGATTTTCTACGGGTAGTAAACATATGAGCACCCAGAAGTTCTTGTTGAGGTAGCATACTAGAAACCACGACATCTATGTAGTATTAAACGCGTATTATTTTGCATTCGAAATGACGATAAGTAATTGTAGAATACTTCTACCTATATTTTCAGAAAAATAAAAAATGACAGAACTAGATTGTTTTTATAAGAAAAAGAGTACAAATGAAGTGTAAAATCAAATTCTCATGTAGTCAGCCCAAAAATGTAGGGGGGTCAGTAGAAGTTACGGGTGCCCAATCCAACTATATTATAGTTCATCTGCAAGGCTGCCGTGAAAATTTTGAGAAGGGGCGGCCGCCCTGGATACAGGCCTGGTCCGGAACCGGTAGGCCTTACCGTGGGTGCGTCTCTGATAGCGAAAATAAGCGAAGACTATGACACAAAAATCATCTCTTCAAAATTCCGCTGTTTTCTTCATGCATTTTTTTAAAAAAACATAAATCGGAGCAGAAACATGAGGAATCGATTCATTGAACTGTTTGAATCAATACAAACTTAACAGAGAGGTAATAGAAAAGGATACGTACTCGAATCACAATAAAAATTGATTACAGTAGAGGGTAGAACACCAATGGAGAGAGAGTGTGTGTGAAAATAATGAAAGACCATCTCCCCTACAAACTGCTGAGTATTCAAATTATCACAATACGTACCTGGTAACCCTGAATTAAGTTCCCCCATTCTGTTTTCCTCAATTTTCTCCGGTTTTATTGTTAATGTAACAATACTTTCAATGTTTCTCGCACATAATATTCACAACAATTGATAATAGCATACAATAAGAAAAAAGCCAAACACCATTCTTGAAAGAGTTAGCTACAATAAGAAGTAGACTAAATAGTTTAATGTGAGCTCGCTCGCGTCAAGTTGTTTGTCTTTTATTAAAAAAAAAAGAATACAAACACCTGTTGCTTGTTTATATTTGTAGAAGCTTTTGGGGAGGTACCAATACAACAATGCACCAATGGTGAATAGCTTTGCAACAATGGTTCGTGTATTTTGTAGTTCTTTACCGCTGTGATGATTGTTAATTCTGTGATAAAGAATGTTCTCTTTTTTGTTAAAAAAAAGAGAGAAAGGAACAAAAACAAGGAAAATCAATGGAATAAACAAGTTTATGTTTGACCAGCTTCAAATGCCTTGTATCTACAGCGATTATCAACAATTTTTGAAAATGTGAATTGAGGCTTACGCTGTAATCCTCCACAAGGCCACACACATATTTTTTCACGCCCTACCCTGGCCAACCGTTTTTTAAGGAAGCGGGTGAGGTTAGATTTACATCGAAGTTGCATTACCCGAATGTGACGTAATGTCATGTGGTATTATCATGGGGGCAAAGGTGGAATAAAACGAGCCCTATAGGGCTTTCTACCCCCCTTCGCTCACTGACGCTCGTTCAGCTGTTTCGTACCACGTGACATTACGTCACGACGGGACGGTGCAACTTCAATGTAAACTTAACTATACCACAAAAGGGGGGGGGGATGCAAGGAAGCGTATGGCTACCTTTCTCCCCCTGGTTCTTCCGGTACTTTCCCCTCTTTAACTCCCCACTATCCCCTACACCCCTCGCTTCGCGATGGCCCCACTTCTTACTTTCCTGTTGGTTTATAACGACATTGTTTATAAGGGCTATCAGAAATCTCCAGTTCATCATCATAGGTATTCTGCCTTTACTGGCAGGTCACTTGCCGCAGCTGAGAAGCTTCCATGCTCCACGGTCCTCCGCTAACCTCTTCGTTTTCACGTATATCTTTCTATTTTTATATCATCCATTAGTTGTAGTCTCCTTCGCCCCCTCCCTCTCTTTCCCGCCACCATACCATCTAGGACGTCCCTCATGATACAATCTCTTCTTAGGCAATGTCCCAACCAGTTTCTCTTCCTCTTCCTAATAATATCTGAAAGTGTTCTTTTCTCACCCACCATTTCTAACACTCTCTCATTCGTTTTCCGCTCGACTCAAATAATTCTTTCCATTCTTCTCCACACCCACATTTCGAAGGCTACCAGTCGATTTTCGTCACCTTTACGTAATGTCCACGTTTCCGCCCCATACAGTACAACACTCCACACGAAGCATTTCATGAGTCTTTTTCTCAACTCTTTATTCAAGGTTCCACAAAACAGACTTTTCTTCCTCCTAAAGGCTTCTTTCGCCATTCCTATCCTTGCTTTTATTTCACGTTATGTTCACTTCATGTTATTACTAAGAATATTACCCAGATATCGAAAACTATATCTGGGTATCAGAAATTTGTAGGTAAATAATTGGAGAAAGTACAATTTATGCCTTGTATATTACGTAGAAGGGTAAATGAGTATTATTTACATCTTATTTTAATGATAAATGTATTATGAAATTAAAAAAAAAAACTTTCCTCGAGCCGGGTTTGAACCCTCGCCAAAAGGAATTTTCATTACTATCCCGGTCGCTAGCATGCTCTGTTACGAGGACCAACAGTAACTGGTGTTTGATTTGTGCTACGAGGCGAGAAACACGTAACTCCAACCAATCAGAAGCGTGTATTTAGCTCCTATGGCTACAGTCGAGCGTGATTTTTATACATGCTACAAGACCACGCAATGTTGCATTTCACTCCACCTATAGTTTATTTTTCTTGATAACATTCCTGTTTGAGCTTACTTTCACTAGAGGTCACTGAAGTTGCCCACAACACGCGAAGAGACAAATTTTGTGGCGAGATACAGGGCTTTCGCAATAGAAACTTGTACACTTTCCGACACATTAGTGCTGCCAAACCATGGGGAAAAATCGCATTTCGTGGCATTCTTTGACATTATTTATTTGGAATGGGATAAAGGGAATTTTTGTCGAAATTGAAACATTTATGGGATTTTTCACTATATGCATAATCCACATCATAAAATTCCCTACGAGTGAGAAGCAGACATAATGAGTCATCAATAGGCGTGTCAGTGTTATCAACTTTTAGTATGAACTTTTTTTATTTGTTATCAGCAAAGTCTATGCTAGTGAGGAGCTACTTAACTATATGTAATTCTTAAAAATGAAGTACGAAGAAACGAAATTTATTCTCTGATATTTGAAGAAAGAAGCAAACAAAAGTATAAACGAATAAAAGAAATAAAGAGAAATGTCAAACAAGAAACAATTATTTCTAAACGTTCGACCCAGTATAAGGTGATGATTCAAATGTTTCATTGCGTCCCTGACAACATAACGAAATATATTTGCAAACGAAATATAACGACATACTTAAGTTTCATTTCTACATTTTATTATTAGTATTGATAATAATAATAATAATAATAATAATAATAATAATAATAATAATAATAATAATAATAATAATACGGAGGAAATTCACATGCAAAATGGGATTTTTTTGCATCTTGAGATGGGATTTTATAGCGTTTCAGGTTGGCATCATTGCGACACATCACTTTCGTGGCAGCTTTTCGAGGCGAAACACTCTTCTTGTTGTTTGATTGTTAAACTTTAACGTCCCTTTTCAGCATTAAGACTGCATGAGACGTGAACTTCAATTAAAGGCGAAATTCGAACCAGCGCAATGCGTTCATTGCTTTCCCACTACGAATCGAACCAGAAATTGGGGCCGCGGTGGCTTAGTGGTAGAGCGTTCATCTTTGGCGCATGGGGAATTGGTTCGTTCCCAGCTCGCTCAAAGTGAGCTTTGTGGCGGACAAACACCGTGTGCGTGGGTTTTCTGGGGATTCTTCCGTTTCCTCCCACTTTCTTCATTCCACCATTTTATTCATTTCTCATTATCACCGTCTTCTTTAGCCTAACCGGTATAACCGTGGGAAGTAAAACTTAAAGATTTCATTTCATTTCATTTCGAACAAGAAATCCTTTGCTCCACAGCGCATACATTGGCCACTAGACCTGGGAGAAAACCATTCTCAACTCTTATCTATAGAGTTTCATCTTGAGTATATAGTTAGTGCACGCGTCTTCGGTGTGAGACCCAGATTCGATTCCTGGTGGGAGCTCATGTGCTTTTCATCTTATGGTAAACTGTAGGTCAATGTCTTATAGCCTACGGGCTAACAGGGGTCCTAAAATTTAAATCCAACCAGTCAAATCTTGTTTCGTAGGTAACTAACGGATTCCCATCCTTGCTATGGTCTAGGACGCATCCTGTAAATTTTCTATACCTGTACCACACAAAGACCACATGAACTTTTAAACTTTCTCATTGGATAAAGTAGCGGGTTTGAACAACCAAAGCTTCATGAATTACAATAATAACAATAAAATAAAGAATAAATGTAACATTTTGCAAAATTTTTGCATAGTAATATCCGACCATTCACACTTTTGGCCAGGAAATTCGTAGATAAATTAATTACTTCAACACATTTCAATGTTCACTAGGATCGAGAAGATATGTCGCCAAGGATGTTTCAAAAACTATTATACATACTCATACTAAACTATCACAAACTTTAAAAGAAATATAAAGTGCATATTTTAAAAGTAGATTATACGATGGAAGACTTAAGAAGACCTTCACGGATAGATCACATTCTGAGCGCCATCTACTGCTAATCTACAACAACTTCGAAGTGAAAATATCTAACATTAAAGAGGTAGAAGATGAGATCAACAGACTTACACATCAGGGACACCATTTAAGGGTGGAAGTAAAGGGGACTTTACTTTCGAACGACAATAGAATAAATAAATGTTTGGTAATCGTGAAAAATAAATATTAAATTTAAGATTTCAGCGGATTTACATGTTATATGAACCTCACATGTCGAATAAGGAATCTTTGAATCTTTGTTTATCAAATTGTTCCGATGCATGTGTGTAGAGACACTCGCCTAGAAGCAGTGGTATCATTCAGCCAGTTCGCAGGCGCAGGTTGTTAATATTTATCAGAGTAATGGAAACAATTGTATCTCCTAACCTCTAGCTCCAGTATTTAGGAAAAAGCAGCATCATCACAGTTACACCATATGAAGGCGTTTCGTTTATATGATGTGATATTTTTATTAATTAATATAGAAACCTGAAGTGGCAATATATTTATACCACTTCTGGTTTTAATAGAGAAATTAGAGTGGAGATATATTATTAGGACACTAAATTGATTACAGTAAACCGCTTCTAGCTATCTGTAAATCATTTTCACTTTTCATCGTTAAAACCGAAAGTACTTAATTTCTCTTGACTTTGCCAGGGACATAAAACGTCTCATCGGTAAGCAGGATACAGCGGATAAAGTCAGGACTGAATTCACGGAGTCCGGAGACGGAGTCAGTCAGCGTGAATTCCACTTGTATCAGTCACAAAATTCAGTTAATCTCTGTGGGTCATCTTCACTGAGCCGATGCGCGAGTTTCAAATTCACGCAAGCGACTTGCTGCGTTGCATATAATGTAAATGGCACTCGGTTAATTGTCCTCATAATCTGGTAATAATTGGCGGGACCTTCTCTGTGGACTGTTCAGATAATTGTCGACATTGTATCATCTGTTGTCCTCCGCTCCCTGGCCAGGGACGTACGCAGAAATTTATTTCGGGAGGGGTCTAAAGCGTTTCTGGGGGGATCCAAATACAATTATATGAAAATTTCTAAAATTGCCCCTAAAAGTAGACTACATTTACGAAAAAGTCGGGATTTCGGAGGGGTCCGGACCCCCAGGACCCACCCCCTGCGTATGTCCATGTCCCTGGCGGATTCCTCACATTTCCTTTATTCTTATTTCTTTATCAGCTAGATTACGCTGTTGTGTGCAATAGCATTCTTGTGCGGATGCTCTTTACTTAAAACTATACAAGTAAATTATTTTTTTAAATGACAAGTGAGTTTCTTTCTCTACTGTGAAACAACGGTATAGACCCTACTTTCAATTTATAAAGAGATTAAATATTATGAACAGAAGTGGTTTATCAGTTCCGAATTCAATTGGTGGATAACAAAGAAGACATTAGCAGCTGTTGAAACACTGAATCTATAGTTTTAAATACCGGTATCTCATTATCTCTTACCGTTTTAGGTCTTTGAAAATCCGCTATAAACAACGAAAGCACCACAACTTCCCGTTTCAATAGAGAAATTAAAAAGGTTGAACCCTAATTCGGACACCTACGTTACACTTAAAAACACTTTCGTTACCTACTACTGGTTTCACTTTAAATATATCAATGTTAAAACTGGATTTGTACTATTTCCGACTTTATCAGGGAAATTAGAAATGAAAATGAAATGAAATACCATCATTCAATTTAATGTCTCAAATTATGCCTTTTAGTCTGAGACAGATGATTAAAACAAATGAATGATAATGGAATAATTGGTGGAATGATAATGTGGCAGGAAACCGGAGTACCATGCGAGAAAACCCACGGATACGGTGTTGGTCACCACAAACTTACACTGAAAAAATATTGTAATTAAATAGCCAAACATCAATATAAAATCATTTACTCTTCATTTTGTGAGTTGATATACATTTCCTTACATTAAATTACAAAATTTGCTGTTTTGTTTTTTACAAATTTACAGTAAATTTATAAGAAAGTATGATATTTTTAATGATAAAAAATGTAATTTTACATATTTCATATTAGTAATTTTATTTTATATGTGTAAATTGATTTACATAGAGGATTGGCAAACAAATTGCCACAATTTTTTTGTCAATTTACCGCTGATTTTTTTTTACAGTGTAATTGGCCCTGGATCGAACCAGGGAACCCACACACTAGAGGTAAGCATTCTACCACTAAAGCCAACTTGTCCTCCGCCCCAACAGGGAAATTAGAGCCAAAATTATACCTTTTCTGGACACTAAATTCATATTTATGTTTTAAAGAAACAGGTTCTCACTATCTGTTAGTATTTTTTGCTCCATAGAGGTCAACATTTGAACGGGAAGTGTGCTGAGGTATTGGGCTGAGACGGAACTATAATTAATCTCGAAATTTATGCCGATAAATAGCTTATATCATTTATGGTTGGGTTGGTTGGAATGAAGTTTAGCTTTCCCTTCAGCAGTGAGGCTATATGATACAAGGACCTACAATGTAACATGGGATCTGAATCACGTGGGCTCGTACCGTGAATCGAACCTGGGTCTCCACGTATTTTCGGTTGGAATATAGGGACAAAGATTGAGATGGAACGTATTCTTGGGACGTTGTCCATAACAGAAAACCGTTTCTTGTTATTTCGTGTCGTTTCTGGTTTAGGTCTGTTGATCTAGCTGACCTCTAAGCATGCAAGATTATTTCCAAAAGTTTCCGACCTAACTGAAATGTCGCTTTAATGGTGTATAGTGCCACCTATCAAACGAAAATATATATCCGTTTCAACTGTCAAGTTGCATTGATTTTCGTTTCAAGCAATCATTTGAATCAGACGCTGTTAACTGAACTAGTATCCTGCATGACAATGCTCCAGTTCACACGGTTATTGCTGTGAGTGTTGCATTGTTACATCTCAACTACAAGGTGCGTGCTGAATTTCCTCGAAGCAATTGCCCTTTTACTGCAGCTTTGGCGACAACAGACGCGGGTGTATTGGAAAATTTTGATACAGTATGCGAGCTCAATGCATAGCCTTCAACGAACTGACGCATGTCGCAGCCACACAGTTTGAACCAAATAAATTATTTCTTTCATAGATAGCACTGTATGCCATGGTTTATTTAAATATCAAGACACAAACTTTCGGAAATACAATCCTTGTTTCGTAATAAAATGGAGAAAGAAAGAAAATAAAACGATGGAGGAAAATGCTATAGAGAAAAATAAATTTTGGTTTGCAAATGAGGAAAATGTCTAATATATCATAATATGATTAGGCAATATATACATATATATATATAAATAGTAGAAATAATATGTGAAGTTATTATCATATTTCTTGTTTTTTTTGTATCGCCGTGAAATGATTATACCGTCTCTTAGGGAGGGATTTATTTTAGGAAGTTGATTATTGAGTGCTTCCCACCGAGCCATACGGATCACATATTTTCTTTCTTTCTTTCTTTTTTTCTTTTTTTTGGTAAGAATGACGACTTATTTTCGCTAGAGAGTTACTAACTTCTAAAAGTTTTATTAAAACAGAAAACCATGAGTGGCATGGGGATATTCATAATGAATTAGTCAGGAACATAGAATACATTTACTAAATCAGGGATGCAAATAACCACTCGCCCGGGGCGAGTGGTTCATCAGTGCGGGCGAGTATTTAATATCATACGGAAGGTAAGTAAATGATTTCTATTGTGGCATGTGGGCTAGTAGCTTTTTCCTTGGGCGAGTAAAATTTTGTTTCTTACTTGCATCCCTGTACTAAATATACTAAGTAATGTTTCTTGCGTAAGGGAAAAAGTTCCTTTTATTTAAGTATGAATAACTATTTTAGACATAATATCCTTAATATTTTTATGTGATATAAAAATAGTTATAACTTTTCTAAGTCTCACATAGGATATACAGATTAATATGTGAGCACCAGGTTATGATCATTAAGATTAATAAAACTGGCTAACAATGATTTTGTTACATAAACAAATTTTGGATGTTTCTTATGTACTTTCATCTGCTGATTCCAATAAAGTCAGAAGTCAGAAAATTTTCATCACCCAACTCTTTTTTTCCTTTGTAATTTTGAAAATAATTTTTCCCGGCTTATTAGCATTTCTTGTATATGAGATGCTGATTGGAAGTAGGAGAATAATTATTTGGATTCTTTATATCTAAATATTTGCAACATGTGTTGAATTCTTTCAAATTATTCTTAGGTTAAACCTCTGAAGTTGATATTATTTAATAGAAATTTATTTTTGCAACTAATCTTAAATCAACAGAAACACTAAACACATAAAAACTAATTTTGGTTTATCTTCTTCTTCTGTATAATACAAATGTTGCCCCGTGCTCTCGTTTTGGTGGGGGAAGTGCCGGGTTCTATTCTCGGTGGAAACAGTCGAAAAATTGTAAAAACCTTTTTTCAAGCTAGCCATTCTCTAGTGAGGTTTCCCTTGATTTTCCTCATTCCCCTCAGGCAAATACCAGTGTTGTACCTAACATACAGATTCCAGGCTGCTTCCCCAATCCTTTTTGGATCAAAAAATCCAATATATTTTGATTTTTCTTGTAGGCCTTCTGGAGAACTACATATAGTGTAGCAAAACCCAAACTATCACCTAACTCAGTATGATGTGTTTATTCCGTTAAAAAAAAACGAAAACTCGATTTAGAAGCCGTACGATAATTTTGCGGCCCTTGATTCAAAAATGTATCAAAATATCCAACATATTTGAATCCAAAATTTTCTTGTACGCCTTATATCCGGAGAATTACATATGATGTAGCGAAACCCGAACTATCACTTAGTACGATGTGCTTACATATTCCATTAAAAAAAAAAAAAAAAATGCGAAAACGCGAATAAAGGAACGCTCAGAAATTTTGTGGCTCCTGATCCAAAAACTCATTATGGGCCAAGATCGCAATATTTTGATTAATTGTTTGGATCATTCCTAAAATTCTTGTTGTTTCCTTTCCTTGGATAATTTGTTGTGCCGAAGGACATTATCCCTCATACGTGACGGACTAATATGCCCATATAGATGCCGAAAGCCCAGAAATCTAAAATCCTGGCCCAGAAGGCTGATTTTTACATCATCTGTCCCTCACAAAAGTATTTAAAAGTCAAAATGTCCTGGTTTTTCTCTAAAACATAAGATAATATCATCTGTGCGATATTTTAAAAATACCTCTTTTATTAATGTATATGCAACTAGTAGGAATTACTTACTCTGTCACACTCCCTTTTTGCGAGTGTTCAAATATTATTTAATTAATTCCAAGATTTCACCAAAATACAAATACATTATGATGACTATACTGAAAAATTTCATAAAGTGACTAAAATTCTGAGAGCCTTATGTTTAACTCTTACATGTCTTTAAGGTTTTGCATGTTAATGTGTTACTCACAGACTAAGAAGTTTCTGCTTTAGAAATAGGGTATTGATACTTTTGACTAAAACACATTTTTTCTTTCTTTTTTCAGTAAAGAAAGCACAGTTCGTTGGGGTCCAAGGTAAGTGAATTACTTCATCCTTTACATACTCGTAAATTCAATAGCTTTATTCTTAGTTCAAAAGTCAATTTTTAAAGATATTTCTATCGCTCTTGAGCAGTGGCAAATCTAGATTTAAAAAATAAACTACGGAGTGCAGCCAGAACTCAGACTGTGATACGTATATCATGAGTTTACTATAAACTTTCAAAGATATATATGAATAATAGCTTCAATTATTTTTATCATAAAAAACTGGGGCTTAGGCCCCCCGAGTCCGGGCTACATCCACCCAGGCCCGTAGCCAGCCCAAAAATTTAGGGCGGGGGCGGTAGAAGTTAGGGGGGCCCGACCCAATCATATACTTCCTCACCATATTATAGTTCATTTGCAAGCCTACCGTGAAATTTTATGGGGGCCAGCCAAGGTTTAGGGGGGCCCGGCCCCCTTGCCCCCCGTGGATACGTGCCTGCATCCACCACTGCTCTTTAGGACTTCAATTGTGAATTTCTGAAGTAGGGATAACTTACATAAGAAGTTCGTTCTCCAAGATTCATTGTTCAAATAAAAATGTGAAATTTGTAACATATAGAAGTATCTAGCGATACATAAATCACAATTGTTAATGAATGAATAAATGAATGAAAGAGGGCAGGATTTAATATTTTGCCGCCTCTACGCCAAAAGCCATTTGCCACCAATACTTCCAACGTACAAAATTTTAATGCAATAGAAAATTAAACACTAAACTCAAACTAAGCATATCTTTGTTTAAACATGTTTTGTATAAATTTTAAAAAATTTTTGTTTTGAATCTGCTGCAAATAAAAATTTGTAATGTAACAAATTTAGTTTTTTTAGAAAAAACAAAGTTGCAGAAAATGATTACTTTTTTCTTTTACTTCGGCAAAATGAAGCTTTAATTTTAATGAAGAACGGAAAAATAACCTTACCGTTGGGTTTCCCTTCGAACGAGGATGTTGTTTAATATGTCACATGACTATGTTGTAATTTAAAATAAACAAGTTGATTCCAAGATGGCGGACGACAACCTTAAACACGTCATAATGTTTCTCCTCTCCCACCAACATTAATTCCAATTGAGTTTGAATCGACTGCATTTGCAGTTTTGCAAATATTTAGCCCGGTTCAGATTTTGTATTTCACTTAACAAAATATTAACTTTCAATTACTTTGGACATTGGATATTTTCCAATATGGCGGACGAAGAAGTATGGGGATTTCAGTATGTCATTTAAATAATCTTTACCAACATCTATGTCAAATTTTAATTTGTTAATAATTACTTCCTAAGTTCAATAAAGTTTTAAATCAGTTTTTACGGTAGTTTTCGGAATTTTAGAATTTAGAGCTAAATATTTCTAAAAGTATACGTTTTATGAAAAATTGTTTCTCTATAAAAATATTGTGTTACCTATGTTCTCTAAAACGACACTAAGTTTATTTTTTTATGTTCAACCATAGCGAAGATATTGTTATTTTTATCTGGGTATTGTTCATTTGACACTTCCAGCGGCTATTTTCCAATATGGCGGCGAAGGTCACTTCAGATTTCAGGGTACTTTTAATATGTTGTTTAGAATATCATTCCCAACATCTGTTCCAATTTTTAGCTTGTTACTAATTTGTTCCTTACTTTTTGGTAATTTGACTGCACTATTAAATGACTTTCTAGGTAGAATAGAAATTGGCTTGCCAACCATGCGATAATTTATCGTGATATATGATAATTTATTCCTTCATGCTAGATACGATAATGCTCTTCCAATAATAGATGACTATACGATAATTTTAGGACGCACATTTTTGTTTTGCAATTTTAGAATATGCAAATAAATTGTACGTGTGCATAAAATAATTATAAAACACACACGTGCTTTAAGTTTTCAACAAGAATTCCTGCTAAACTAAATCAATAACGATTTGGGAGTTGCCAAATAGCAACCCTGCATCAACCCTTAGCTTAAGTTCAAATACGTTTAAGAGAGAGATGGAAATATTGTTCTTGTTCAGAGTAATGTTAAAAACGATAAAAGAAAATAGTGACGAAGATTTTAAGTTCGAAACTTAAGATTACTAGATAAGTTTATTATACCTGTATATTATTGGTGCTAACGCTCTCGGATTCTGTGCGAGCGGACCCGAGTTCGATTCCCGGTGGAGTCACTCGATCGAAAAAGTTTAACACGCGTTTTTAGGCCAGCCACCCTGAATGAGGTTTTCCTGGGATTTCCTTATTCACACCAAGCAAATGCCGGGGTGGTACCTAACTTATAGGTCACAGTACGCTTCCTTCCTTCCCCAATCCTTTCTTCCTTCCCTTTCCCCGGATTGTGTGCTCGCCGAGGGACGTCATCCCTCAAATCGTGACGGGCTAACTGGCCTTAGATGCCGAAAGCCCAAAAATCTAAAGAAAAAATGCCCTTGCACTTGCCTAGAGGTCGGATTGTTCGACATATCCGCAGCGAGCGTGGTGGCTCAGTGGTAAAACACTTACCTCTGGTGTTGGGGTTACAAATCCGATTCCTGGCCAAGTTAGTTTGTTGTGGACAACATCGTGTTCGTGGGTTTTCTCCATTTCCTTCCGCATTATCATTCCATCCAATTCCTCCGTCATCATTCATTTGGTTTAATCATCGTCTCCCTTAGTCTAACGTGGGACATTAACCTGAAAAACTTTCCATGTATCCGCAGCAAATTTTAAACTTATTCCGAACTTTCTTTCTACTCTCAAAAATAAGAGTAGTTTACTGAAGAATAAAAACTAAAAAAAAAAAAGTGATATTCTCGAAAACCGCTCCAACGCTTTTATTTATATTTCATTCTTCAATATTTAATTAGCAACTGAATATTGTGCTGTGAGTCATTCCTCTCGAAAAGTCCAGAAAGCAAGGGCGCCGATCCTGGAGGTCCGGGGGGTCCGGGCTCCCCCAAAACTCATGTGAGTCCCCCGCATTGTATTTATAAATATACAAAATGTGGCATAATTTGAATTCAATTTGTTTTAAAATTCTCATATATGCCTTCTGTAATCAAACACATCTGAATGGCCCTCCCAAGGTTACAGAGAAATCGGTGCCCTTGCAGAAGGGGTAGCTTTCTCTTGAGAGTAACTTCTTTTGGGATGATTTTCTCAATAACTATTCAAGGGATTATAGTTATATCTCAGAAATAAATGATTCATTTAATAAATTTTGATTGAGACGTGTAGGGTCAAAATTTAGATATCGAGTTCGTTGAAGGAAGTGACCCATCCACCGGAAATATTATAACTCAACAGTTTTAACGTTAATTACTATAGATCAAAAACGGCAATGAATAACAAGAAGCGATTTCGTGCAATTGATTAAGCGCCCTTAAAATATACAGGGTGGAAGGTAACAACACTGAAAAACTTTGGGAGGTGATTTCTTATATGAAATTACAGAAAAAGAATTCTAATAAACATGGGTCGAAAAACTTCTCCTTTCAGAGTTATGAACCGCCGAATATTCGAAAAATCACGTTTCAAAACTCCTTGGCTTAACAACTATTGGGCCTATCCCAAGAGGTTTAAAGAATTACACAGGAACTAATATGCGTTCTGTCTAAATATCCGTGTTTCAGAATTCACCAGTACCAGCGAAACGAACTTAAAGGAGTATCGCTATACCTCAACTTCCTTTTTACAGTTCGTTTCGACGATAAAGGAGGATGGTAAAACGTAGATATTTAGATAAAGCGCATACCAGTTTCTGTGTAATTCCTTAAACCGCTTGGGATAGCCCGTATAGTTTCTAACCCAGGGCGTTTTGAAACGTGACTTTTCGAATTTTCGGCTGTTCACTATTCTGAAAGGAGACGTTTTTCGACCCATCTTTATTAGAACTTTTTTCTTTCATTCTATATAAGGAATCACCTCTCAAAGTTTCTCGGTGTTGATACCTTTGCACCCTGTATATTTCATCTCCATCCTTAATTCTCTACTAAAACCGGAAATTCGCTGCTACTTCCGGTTTCAATTTTGATTTACATAGAGGAAAACCGATAAGAGATAGCGAAAAGCGGCTTCTCTGTGCTCGATTAGCGTTCTATGAATAGGAGCCATCTTCTCTCTGAACCCTCTATTCAAACCAAAAGCGAAAGAATCTTGGTGCCATATGGGTTATCACGAAATTTAAGTTATATCACTGAAAGCCTGAGTGAAAATCAGATTCAGTCTCACAGAATATATTGCCTCTTTATTTAAAGATCGACCTAACTCAAAAATCGCTCTTGTTGACTTATGGGCAGCAGGCACGTAGCCAGGATTTCATAACTTCGGGGGGAGTGACATGAAATACTGTGGTTATCACACCATAGTCTCGATCATTCTAAACTACTTTACTGGCAACATATATTGTTTGTTGAGGACAATAAAATAAGAATATATTAGTAAGTATTTTAATAACAAACTATGAAGCAATCTCGAGTAAAAGAATATAAAAAGGTATTGAAAAAGATTTATTTTTGTACTTTTTGCTTCCTCGTTTAATGCCGTCAGGGATAGCAACGAGATTTCTTCCGGTAGTAAAGACATCCTATGAAATGGATTAGTGTTGCCGGTCTTAGAATTTAAAATTTCCTTTGAAAGAAATTTAAAATTTCCTTAAGAAGTGTAATTGGAACCTTTGTTGACAGACTCATATTATTGGTGATTGTGGGCATTTCTTAAGTTCTATCTGAGAGTCCATCTGATAGAACGGGTTTATGGATCGCTATTTGTAGTCCATAAGATCAACATGGAACTAGATTGAATTCGGAGTGCCCTGTTACAATAATAACCCCGTTATAATAATATCCATTTTTAACTTGACCCCCAATTGCCTCCGTACAAAGTTCCTCATTAGAAAGGGTGGAAAAACGCTTGCTGTAGCATTTTATTTTTAACCCTGATTCTTCTTTTTATTGTTTCATTTTGTTTCATCCCTCCTTAATTTTTTTTCATTCCTGGTTTTGAAGGGGGGTCCGGACCCCAGCTTGGTTATGTGCTTGTGGGTATATAATGAAAGCTAATCTTCATGTCTACTTCTGGTAAGTATTTCACAGATGTGCTTTCAAAACTGATCGTTAGAGAGCACTTGTGTCGGTCTTCCGCCAAATTGTTTTCACCACGTTTCGAAACTTCCAAACGCCTCTCCTGAAAAGTTAGGAATTTTGAGTTATGTCACTCTTGAAATAAACAGGCAATATATACAGAATATTCACTGCCGGTGATTCTTTCAGAAAAGGATCCCTACAGAAAGCTGGAAGGGGAGAGGCAGGCCGGTAGCCAGCCCAAAAATGTAGTTAGGGGGGCCCGATCCAAAAATATTATAGTTCATCACCATATTATAGTTCATTTGCAAGCCTACCGTGAAAATTTTATGGGGCCCGCAAAAATTTAGGGGGAACCCGGTCTTCCCTAGACCCCCCTGGATACGGCCTGGGGAGGGGTAAGAATGGATATTTTCAACATGTAAAAAAAATGGTTGAAGAAACAGTAATGATTCACTAAAGTTAATGTTTTAAAAATGATGCTCTCGCCATTTGTGCAATTTTCTTATGGATTGTTTTATCATTATTATTCCCTGAGGAATATTATTTCCCGGGAATCCTCTGAAAAAGAAAAAAAAAATAGTACACATGACGCAGTGTACGTTGCGTTTGACTCAATCAAAATAAGTCAATATTCTTATTTGTTCAAGTTTTCCACGTGCTGGCAGTTGAAATGGATTCTTGACCCATTCTAATGCTTGAATGTCGTGTGAAACTCATTTTGCCACGTGCCAAAGTCGAAATAATGATCTTAAAATTACTATTGTATTTTCTAGGTGAGAAATATATGTACGGAAACCTTCTGTACATACACTAAGGTCTGTCAATGAGGTAAAGTTTACTTGACCTTGGGGACTCGTTCAACAGTTTATTTACCTTTAGTTTTATAGTTCCGCTAGATTTCAGTGCCAGAAATACCTATAAGTGACTCCGGGGAGAGGGGAAGAAGAGAGAGGAGAAATTGCAATTGTTACAATAAGATGCCCATATCTGGAGTGTCTTCATGATTAAAAAGTCAATTCACAGATAATATGCTGCTCTAATGCCTTGCCGTGGTCTATGAAGTTCTTTTTTTCAGACTGAGAAATCATTGGATTGTCGTTTTGGATCAAAACATATTTCAATCAAAGGTTTTCTTCTACGCCTTATATCTGGAGAACTTCGTATAGTGTAGCCAAATACAAACTATCAATTAACTTAGTATCATGTTCTTATTCTGTATAAAATACAATAACTCGATCTAGGGGTCGTTCAATAATTTTGTGGCCCCTGATCCAAAAACTAATTCTTGGCCAAGATTGCAATCTTTTGATCCATTTGTTTGGATTATTCCTAAAATTCTTGGCCAAGATCGCATTTTTTAATCCATTTTTTTGAATTATTCCTAAAATTCTTGGCCAAGATCATAATCTTTTGATCCATTTGTTTGGATTATTCCTAAAACTCTTGGCCAAGATCATAATCTTTTGATCCATTTGTTTGGATTATTCCTAAAATTCTTGGCCAAGATCATAATCTTTTGATCCATTTGTTTGGATTATTTCTAAAATTCTTGGCCAAGATCATAATCTTTTGATCCATTTGTTTGGATTGTTTCTAAAATTATTGGCCAAGATCATAATCTTTTGATCCAAATTTCACCGAGACCTGCAAAACGCCATAAGCGGGCAACGCGCACATCCCCCCTTGACACCGCCTGAGTTGGAGGCCTGGCTACTGAAGTAGGAAGGTGTCCGCCATCGATGGCGGCAAATTGTCAATGCTTCAGTCATTTTTGATATTTACCTTAGAAGTGAAGACAAAGGATTGGGAAGGTAAAGGAGTGAGGTAGTTCATTATGTTAGTTCAAATATCAAAATATGCTGGTCCATGTACTTACCTATTTCAAATGGAAAGTCCGTGTAACAAATTTCATGTTCTAACCATAAGGGATTCCGAGCTGTGGACATCTACTACTACTACTACTACTACTACTACTACTAATAATAATAATAATAATAATAATAATAATAATAATAATAGTCAGCCCATTCCCACCCTTTCCCCGTCCAATTTCCTAAAAATCTTCCTTACTGGTACCTTACACCACATATTCTATGTATGTTTCCAAATTTTAAGTTTCTATCATCTTAACCAATTTGGCCTCGCTAACAGCACAATTACATAGCAGGCATATGCCTATCATGTTTCCTCAGGTACATGGGAATGTGTGCAGTATGTGCCTTATGTACCTTTGACAGAGAAATCACGTGGATGACAAGTGATAGTCACAGTCTATGTCCGCCCCTAGGCAAATGCCTGACACGTAGCTGGGGAACGTGCCTAGTATGTTCTAAGTATGTTTCCCGTGCCGTAAGCGTCAATGAACCACACGAACCGCCAACCTTTGGATTACTAGTCGCGTGCTCTTCCGACTTGGCCACGGTGGCGATGAAGGAAACATCGCTTGTAGAGGGATAAATTGTTGATGTATTTTGAATTTGGCTAATCAGAGTGCTCCTTTAACCGCGTATATTCGACGGTAACCGTTTGGGATCAGATGAAATCTGCTCGCCATGTAATTTTATAACAAAATGACGAGTGACTATATACTTTCTTCCATATTCACTTTCAAATGATTGGCGACATTTGTCATCTAATAAAATTGATGTGTTTGTTGCTTCTAGTACACAATCGCTTAGAAAAAGAAGCAACAAATGCATCAAATGTGGGAGATGAATTTAGAACATCTAAATGGCGCATGACTAGCACATCTTGTGCTGCTAGGTTATCTGAAACAGTATGTACCTAAAGAACGTACCTAGAACATGACAGATATATATCCCAAGTGACGACATAAAAACAAATGACTGTTAGAGTGCGAAACTGAGCCGGGTATACAAACGCTATATTTGTGGTATCATAGTTGCAAATATCAATTAAGTGTAACAAGTGCCTAAAAGTGCAGGTAGCTGAAATACATACTTAGCAGCTGAATATCATATGTACCAAGTGTCGGGTACCTAAAAAGTAGCTGGGACACCTAAATGGCGCATGCCTAGCACATCTTGTGCTGTTAGGGCTTTGCTTTGATCTGTGAGTTAATCATTCAGTCTGATAGGACTTCTTTTATATACAGAGATTGTAATCCTCACTCAATTTTCCATCATCTTGCTTTCTTCTAGGTCAAACATGAAATGAAATGAAATGAAATCTTTAAGTTTTACGTCCCACGGTTATGCCGGTGAGGCTAAAGGAGACGGTGATAATGAGAGATGAATGAAAATGGTGGAATGAAGAAAGTGGGGGGAAACGGGAGAACCCCGAGAAAACCCACGAGCACGGTGTAGGTCAAACATGAGAAAACAGTTAAGTATGTTTCTAATTATTTTAAACGAGAGTTTTAAATAAGAAATGTCATGTCTCTAAGCATAAGAGATTTCCAGATATAGGCATTTTCCTATAATAATTGTCATTGCCACCCCTTTTTTTCGTTCTTTCCTCATTTTCTTCCCTTCTAGGTCAAATGTCTATGAACATTGAAAAGTAGGCCTAATTGAAAATAGCAAGTCCATATATCAAATTTCAAGTCTTACCTTTCAGAAGTTGTGAGATATAGACATTTTAATATAACAAATGGATTTCGTTTCACAGTACGAAATTACGGTAGATTTCCAGATAACTATTAGCTGCAATAGAGTGATACGGTCAAATGTATAACCTATTCCTCGGACGTTGAATCAATATCAAAAACCCGTTATTTGCTACCCATTATTGCTCTTATTTTGTGGCAATAAAGGTTGAAATCAAAATTTGAACTAGTACTTCCAGTCTGATTAGAGGATTAAGTGAGAAGATACTATTACTGGGGACACTGAATCGATCTCAAAAAACAGCTTTTCGATATATTTTACAGTACTTGCTTTACCCATATTAGTAATGTAACCGGAAGTTGTAGTGTGAATTTCAAGCACTTCCGGTTTTAGTAGAGTGTAGCGGGTTGTGATGGCATGTTCTCTTGAGATAAAGAATCGATTGAAGAAAATAGCTTGTCGCTATATATTATTATTTTTATTCTATGACAATAAACTTTGAAACCGGCCATATTAATTTGAACCACTTCCGATTTTAATACAAGGTTTAACGGAGGAAGTGTTATTCTTGGGACGCTGAATCGATTTCTACAAACTGCATTTCGATATCTCTTACCGTTTTTGCTACGTGTGTAAATCGGTATTAAAACAGGAAGTTATAATCAATTTAAACCACTTCTGGTTTTGGTAGAGTGATGCAGATAGACGTTATATGTTATCATGAGATGCTAAATCGTTTGCAGAAAACCGGTTCTCGCTATCTGTTACTGTTTTTTGTTCTGTGGTGATAAACGTTGAAACGAAATAGTTAATTCGAACCACTTCCGGTTTGAATTTAGCTTTAACAGAGGAGATTGGACTTGTCCTTGGGATGCAACGTCGATTGCAATTTTGCAATTGCAAAATACCACCTCTCGGTATCCCTTACCACTTTTATTCTGATATCTGTCGACAGACAGATAGAAGGACGAACAAAGTAGTTCTATAAGTCTTCTGACACTTTCACATAACATAGTGTGAAAGTCGTTACTGAAATTGTTTACGCTCTATCGCGAGTCAACTTTTTTCTTTTTGTTACTGAGCATTGCAAATATCGAGTTTAATCTCTTCCTAGCTTGAGAGACTTGTAAAACACACAATTTTTGGTATACATTTTAAATCCCCTCTCCCCTTTAGGATAAACACTGTAACTAAAGCAATACGATACAAGCGCGGCTAGACCCTAGCTGTCGTCAAAGCATTAATTCCAACCGGCTGAGTCCTTTCTGCGTAATGATGTAATAGATAACACCGATTTAATTTTTGAATCAAAACTCCAATCTATCTCAATCAAAAATTTTCTTGTAGGTCTTATATCTGGAAAACTATACACACTGTAGCCAAACTCAACCTATCACTTAGCTCAATATGATGTGCTTATTCCGTAGAAAATACGAAAACTTGATTTATGGGCGTTCAGAAATTTAGTAACCCCTGTTCCAAAAACTAAATATTGGCCAAGATCGCAGTCTTTTGATCCATTTTTGGGATCATTCCTAAAATTCTTGTTTATATTTTGGAGATCATTAAATTCCTGGTAAGATAGAACAACAAGTACTATTTTTTTTCATACGTAATATCTACGAAATTATATGGGCTATATTTAAATAGATTGATTACTTCTGAGGTTGAAAGAAACAGATAGATCTGGAAAACTATAGAGGGTAATCTCATGCACTTTGCTTCAATAGCCTCCAGGGTACACAAGAGGAATGCATAGGACTTAAATATAATTAAATTAAATTTAAATCACAGCGCCAGAGACAAACTTCAAGCTAATTTTGTTATTTCAGTAGGAGTTCAGCTGCGGGTTACAACTACAGCATCCGTTTGTTCTGAAAATAGATGCGTAGGTGGTCAGGCTCTAATTATAATGCTGTGAATTGAAGGCAGAAGTTTCTTTCTATGCTTGTACCTTCTCCGAGCAATGTTATTTTTATCCTTAAGCATATATATAGTTTCCTTTGAAGACGATAATTCTATTTTGTAAAAAAAAAAAAAAAAAAAAAAAATCTTTTTCCTGAGAGAAAGAAAAAAGAAGGATAAAAATTTCTTATATTTTCAATGCATATCTTTTTATATATTTTCTTTATTGTTTTTTTATTGTCTCCTGGAATGAGAGGGTAGAAAAAAGCATTACCATAGTGAATATCAGAGACAATTAATTGTGAATAGACTACGTAACATCTCTTAGCAACAGTTCTATCCACATTGTTATTCGCGTTTCCTGTTTCTATGGCGACCACCAACGACCCACATAACTTTCGTAACATTGAATAAAAGAGATTATTTTCTTGTTTCTCAATGTTTATCATTATTGTTCTTAACGATTTTGAATCCCTGCGTCAACTCACTTTATTTTTTCCATCCCATCTTGGAATATGGAATTATTTTTCTCTTTTCTTTGAAATATACTAGAATTTTTATGCTTTCATTTTACAGATTTACTTTCTAAATTTATTTGTCTGTACCCTCTTGAAAATTAAACATACAGATTTACTACACGGATCCATACACAAATGCATGAAAGGCATAATTCTTTCTCTCTGCATTTATTATCTGTATTTTCAGGAATCACCTTTGGGGTCTGCTGCAGATTCACTTTAACAGGTCTTCTGCAAAAACAACAACCAACCTCCCTAACAGCACAATTACATAACATAAATATGCCTATAATTTCCCTCAGGTACATGGGTGTGTGCCCAGTATGTGCCTTATGTACCTATGCGAGAGAAATCACATAGATGGCAAGTGATAGTCACAGTCGATGTTCGCCCCTAAGCACATGCCTGACATGTAACTGTGGAATGTACCTAGTGTGTTCTAGGTATAGAATATCGTCCACAGCACTTTAGGTACATTCCAGTCACGTACATAGCATTGTTTGGGCTATGCATGTGCCTGGCATGTGCTTTATGTACCTCAAGTAGCTCAAAGGAATATACCTGGCATTTGTCAAATGTACCCCAGTATATCGTACCCCCTTAAATAAGCAAATCCTTGGTGAAATTGATAATTTTGAATACCTTCTTATTCTTTATCCTTAACATACGTAAATAATTAAGTGATCACATATGTATGAAAGATTCATCTTAATTTTTATTCATCAGTTATGTCACCTCTTTTTTCTAAATTCTTCTTCCAAATTTGACGCATTTGTTGCTTCTAGTATGCAATCGATTAGAAAAAAGAATTTATATATATGCAGCCCCGGATCCAGGCTATGATAAAGGGGGAGGGGGCTAAACCATACTTTGCCGCTTTATCCAGTGTAAAGAAAGTAGGAATGAAGCCCATTTTATCCACTGTATACCTGAGCGTCAAGGGGGGGCTATAATCTCCCTTGAATCGCTCCTGTATATATATGTCAGGCATATGCCTGTAGATATATAATTACGCTGGAAGCTTAAAAGACGATTTAATGATTGATTGACTTAAGCCATAGTACTGTAGGTAGCAACATGGAATTTCAGACTTGGGGCAAAACAGTCAAGTCCAAAACATCAAAGTGTAAAGGAGAGAGTTTCACAAGGGTTTTTCATCATCCGATTTTCTTCAAACTTGGCACATACATACAAGACCGAAAATAAATCGACATGTATGTTTTTTATTGCTCCTTTCGAAAAATACGTTAAGGGGGGCAAAGCGTGTCTTTTCCAAAAGGTGTCCCCTTGATTAAAAGGGTCATATTTAAGAAACGAAACTCTGCCGTGCAAAGATGACTTCAAAGTAGAAAATACGTGTTTTGTCGCTTTTGCGAGAAAAGGGTTGCAGAGGACAATAACCCCTTTCGAAATGACAAATTACCCCGCACAATCCTTACGGAAATTGGATTTCGGTGGAATTGCTTGAAACCGTGATATGTTGTAGATATTGTGTTCCTGAAAAAAAGTTTCAATAGGCACAACCACAAATCATTGACGGTTTGGCCACTTTAGGGCCACTTTTTTTGAAAACAGCCGAAGATAACGATATTCTGAATTTCGGTAAAAATGACCGAAACCGTGATATGTTGTAGATGTTGTGATCCTAAGAGATAGTCTTTATGGGCACAACCACCAAGCTCTGACCGTTTGGACATTACAGGGCCACTTTTTAAAAACAGTTGAAGGTAACGGTATTTTGGATTTCGGTGGAATTGCTTGAAACCATGGTATGTTGTAATCCTGAGAAAAAGTCTCAATAGGCACAGACACCAATCAATGGCCGTTTGGCAACTAGAGGGCCACTCCTTTTAAACGAACAGAAGGTAACGGTATTCTGGAATTCGGCGAAATTACTTAAAAATGTGATATGTTATAAATATTGACCCTGAGAAGAAGTCTCAATGAGCAGAACCACCGATCACTGACCATTTGGCAATTACGGGGCCATATATTTTTTTAAAACAGCAGAAGGTGAGAATATTCTGGAATTTTAGTGAAATTGTACGAAAGCCTGAAAAGTCCTGTCTCACAACCCGAAAAGGGAGTGGGGAGATTAGCGGCAAATTGAGAAGATCCACAACATATCACAGTTTTACTCATACTCACCGAAATCCAGAACATCGTTATACTCGGGTGTTTTCAAGAAAGTAGCCCTGTATAAACTGAACGATTAGTGATTTTTATGGTTGTGTCCATTGAGATTTTTTCTCAGGATGAAAATATCCAAACTATATATAAAACTACATGTGCTGACATAAATTCTTGAGAATTTCATGTAGGGCTACAATGATTAAGTTTGGCATGATTATAGCTCTCCGGAAGTAACCCACACGAAAATTGCCAAAAGTGAGTATTTTTAATTTTTAGGGGGTCTAAATGGGGGATGAAGAATTTCCCTTGTTGTTTAAATGAGCCTCATTTTGACCAGAATCCAGAATATTAGTATCTTCGGCTCGGCTGCTTCCAAAAATGTGACCTCGTAGTGGCCAAAAGGTCAGTGATTAATGGTTGTGCCCATTAAGACCTTTTCTCAGAATCACAAACTCTACAACATATCACGGTTTCAAGCAATTCCACCGAAGTCCAATTTCCGTAAGGATTGTGCGGGGTCCTTTGGCATTTCGAAGAGGACAATTGTCCTCTGCAACCCTTTTCTCGCAAAAGCGACAAAACACGTATTTCCTTCTTTGAAGTCACCTTTTCATCGGCAGAGTTTCGTTTCTTAAATGTGGCCCTTTTAATTAAGGGAACACTTTTCTCAAAAGGCGTCCTTTGCCCCCCTTAACGCATTTTTCGAAAGAAACAAAAAATACGTGTCGATTTATTTTCGGTCTTGTATTTATATGCCAAGTTTGAAGAAAGTCGGATGCAGAGAAACCCTTGTGAAGCTATCTCCTTTACGCTTTCACTCTTTGGACTTGACGGGTTTTTGCCCCAAAGTCTTCAATTAGAACAGAATACTTCTTTTGTCAGAGAAGGAAGAAGTATGTAAAACCTTTTATGGAGACACATTATAAAGGGAATAGAAAGGGGCTCGAAATTTCTACCAAGAATTCAGTATCTCACGAATCTTTGAACTTCGATTGTTAGATCTATACTAATATGTAATACAATATGTGTGTATGTCTCTGTTAGCAGCTTTTTGGGTAAAGGAAAAACTTAGGGCACCAAATTTGATACTCGAATAGATCTAATTTTTGTACAAAGCCGTTTGGCAAGGGAGAAAATCATGAATTGTGAAAATGTATACATATGGGTAGATAAATAAACACCCGAGAACGCCAATATTAATGTCAAATTTATAGATTTCGGAGACACTGTCATGAATAGTATTACTCCCTGCTCAGTTCAAGTCCAACTTTAGACCACACCATCATAGAGTGTTGGAGGATATTGCAAAAAATGTCCAAAATTACCTATATTAGTGTCAAATTCATAGTTTTCAGGGTCGGGATAATAAAACTCTTGATGCCGTTCAAGTCAAACTTTTGCCTCCATCGTGATGGGAGTTGGAGAGTGTGAAAAATAGCATGTTCAAAATGACAGATATTAGTATGGAATTCATAGTTTTCGAAATCGCTAAGTTGATTCGTGACAGTCCTGACATTTGAACCCAAGTTTAGGCAAGAAGATCCATGAAAACCGGTTCGGAAATTGATAGAGGCAATGTCCTGGGCGTTGTTCTTCCTTAATTAATTATTTCACTGATATATTTACATTCAATATGATACGATGCACAAACTTTATCGTCCCCGTGCGAGGAACGGGTATATCAACTTGTATTAAAATAAAGAAATACATATTTCAACATTTTAGAAATTTTCAAAAGGGGGGGACTTTTTTGTAATACTGAAATGCTTCTTTCTTTATTGAGACATTGCCGCGTTTGAGAATTTAATTAAGTTAGGTGTATGAAATTCGGTATATAGATTTAATTTAAATTAAGGCCACGTACTTCATGGTATGTCGATGGTAACTCACGTTACGTAATGACGTATATTTTGAAGAATACTACAAATACAAATAAACCTAAAAGCTCCGCTTTTTTTTTTTTAAAAAAAAAGGAAAGCTGTCATATTTATACAATTACCAAATATCGTCATTTTATATGATACAGCAAACCTAGGAGAAAAGAAAATACTATAGTAATTCATGTTACAAATTTTTTCCCTACATTCAGAGCCTGTGATTTTTCAGTACATTTTATTTTGTGCTGGCATAGCTATGTGTATGAAATTACTATGTAAGGTAGGGACACACATAATTTAATTATGGCAAAAATATTAAATTTTTATATACATTTTATGACTATTTATTTTAGTGGAATATGCACAGACTCGGGTAACTCACGTTACATTTGTCAACGATCTTTCATTATTAAGTAGGCCTATAAGCAACATAAATTTATAATAACTTGAAATAAGCACAGTTTAATTAAGTCGAACATTGAACTTTACTTTAAGAAAAGGTTTCATCAGTTATATGAAATTTTATTTGGGATACCGACAAAAAAAATAAGACCTATGTAATAATAAATAAAGCTTGTATAGCATAATCAACATTAAAACTTAGTAGATTAAAGGTAACCTACGGAAAAAATAAGAAAAGAGTTATTCTCTGAAAAACAATTAATGATGCCAGCTACATACAACTATATTTTTATCAAAAGAACAACTTGACTAAGAATTATAACTATATTTCTTTCATGAATTTTTGTCCCTGTTTCCGTGGACATGTCCTTCAGAGTTTTCGAAAATTCTACTTCTAAATGAGAAAAGGTACAATTTTTATAATATTTAAATTCAATTATCTTTCGTGCAATATTTCCTAAAATTCTCCTTTTGAACAGAGAAAAGGGGAGCAGCTGTTTAATATTTATTACAAGTTCTTCTTTTCGTTCAAAGAGCGGGTACTTCTGCTAATTTTATATATAAAGCAAATTCACTTTTAAAAGTCAGGGATACTTAACTGGGCTCCAAAGGGAAAAATCACTAAAATCGTGTCATTAAAATTCTATTTAATTTCAGACAAAAACAACAACAATTAATTCCTTGTTAAAACCGATGGGCTAGAAACCAAAGATGCTAAAAGATTTGAACGTCATTAAATTTTAAAAATCGACAATTATCTTTAATGTAGTCAACTTTTATTTTTGTCGCAAATTTGTTTGAAAGAGTTTATATTTGGATTCATTTTCTCCAAACCAATTTTTAAAAATTTATACTAGTTGTGCATTAATTGCAAATTTGAAGAGAAACGATCGATGTTTATTGATTATTCATAGATTTTTCCTTTAGTACGTGAACTGTTTTCATGAACGAGCACGACATGCAAATGGTTGAAGACGTGAAGTAAATTTCGATCTAATTGCCATTTTCTGAAGTTTTGAGTTATTACCAGAATGTTGGTCTGTGGGCCAAGCCAGTTTAAGTATATTCGGATCAAAGTGCCAAACCTGTGCGTAGTAGTCCAGATCATTGCGAATAGAATGCATGAGGTGTATGCACACCGTACAAATTCTCGAGGAAAAACATCATTATCTCAGAACTGTTCAAACGGCACTTAGATCTTAATTTACTTCAGGTCTTCAGTTGAATTTGGCATATCGGCAAAAAGCACAATGGCTTTGAAAAATAGTCCTCGCAACAAAACGAAAAGGGCTTCGGCCCAGTTCTAATGCTGAAAATTCTATTTTCCATTGTTTAGAATGAGAATTCGCGAGTCAAATGCTTTTCTACGGTTAAGTCTATGAAATTCTGTTTTCCGGTGATTATTCCTGAATGATTTGTTCAATCAGGACATGCGACCTCTTACGGCATTTAACGCGCACTCGAATCATCATATGTCAATTTGGTAAATAACGGTTCAGGCATGTTGGAAGAGTATCCTGACAAACGAATGCCTAAGTTGAGTAAAGAGAATTTTGCTCCAATAAAATTCCTTTAAATTTCAGCACATTCACGTATGATGGGCTGTCTTTAAGAATACAGTTGTTCTTTGATTCACCACTAGATTTTTTCCTTCCTATATCCAAGTATGTAATGGGTAATGGTTCATCGGCTAATACGGGCATATACTACATACCAGTATATCCATGTAATACCTTTAAAGTTCAGCGTATTGTTACTTAAAGTTACGAGTGTTTATGAGGATTGCTATACGCCATATTTTTGACCCATCCAGTGTATGCCTACCAACTATTCTAGCATTACACCACTGCCTGTACCCGAGTTTACTTACTTGTAACTTTTAAATCCACCACACTTCAGATCTTGCTAGATTTTGCTGTAAAGAAAACGAAAAAGGCCTGAAATACCATTTCAACTTTAGGCGGTTTTCGTGAAATTTAGAATTTTAAATGTACAATCTTAGAGTAACTTCTTATCTGGGGTGGCATCATGATTGTTGCTTAACATTAATGAGCGACAGTGAGCATAATAATATTATGTAATGCATGAGCTATAATTTATGCATCTATTTAAGCAATCTTTTATCTATTTTGGTTTTTGTTTCCTGATAAAAGAGTTCTTTTGACGGTTCTCATGGGAGTTTCGATGAAGAGAATACTAGTTAGAGTGTAAACATATAGGCCATCACAAACAGTAGCATCATTTCACCTTTACCAGAGGTGGAGCAGGATAGTCCACCGATATAAGAGTTTCACGTTTTTTTTTATTAGCACATTAGTACAATATTTACGAAAAAGCGTGTGTTTCTCAAACTCAGGGGATGCAATCATCAAATGACACCCCTGGTCACAAGATTAAGTTTCCACAGGCCGTAGCTAGTTGCCGTAGTTACTTTACAATTGTAAGGTGCTAGGTTCAATTTCAACAGTCACTTTTCTATCTTCCCTAAGGTTTTTCGTTGCTGAACACTCCTAAAGCCGTTTCACGTTCTGGCTTAGCCGCCATTGTCATGAAGAGGTGGCTGAAAAATAAAGTGTCCAAAATGATTGATATTAGTATTAAAACCCATAGTTTTCGGGATCTTTAAGCTAATTGGAAACAGTCTTAATACATTTAAAGCCTAGTTTGGCAAGAAGAGACATGTAAACTGGACCAAGAACTGACAATGTCAACGCCAACGGCTTTGCTATTCGTTATTTATTTATTTATTTATTACAGTCATATTGACATGGCCACTGAATGTGTTTTTCTTTATCTGTGCAGCTCGGGCGAACATAATATTATGTCACATTTTCTAACTTTCGAGTAAACTGGGAAAAAGATTCACAATTTCCATGCATTCAATGCAATTCATCTGCAGGTACATTTCCGAAATTAAACTACCTACATATTGTTCTGTGGTTTGGTCACAACGCTATATCCATTAATAGTCCCTAATAATGCGATTATACCGAAAGTAGCGTTTACTTTATATATATATATATATATATATATATATATATATATATATATATATATATATATACAGTGCGTTCCACGAATAATGCCTAAGGGTCGTCTCCTGAAATAACCAAGGCAGATAGAAACATGAAACCTTTTGTAACCTTCAAGGGACATAAAAGACAGCATTATGCTGATAAGGAGAATCCTCCAAGAGAAGGGCCTAAGGGAGTTACGAGGGGTAACGAGTACTTCGACCGTACTTACGGATGGCCGCCATGATGGATAAAGCGACAAACAGTTTGCAGAACTGGTCTCTACACGTCATTAGCTTTCAAACGAGGTACCACACGATGGGGTTGCTATTTAACATTTTATAGTTACCCCCCGTAACTCCATTAAGTTCCCCTCTTGCAGGATTATCCTTATCAGCATAATCTTGTCGTTTATATCCCTTGAAGGATACGAAATATTTCGTGTTTCTATCTGCCGTGGTTTCTTCAGGAGATAGGCCTTAGTGTTATGCGTGGAGCGTACTTCGACCCTACTTTACGGATGGCCGCCATGTTGGATAGGGACACGCTAGCGTGATGTAGTTTCCATAATTGATTTCTACACGTGATTACCTTTCAAACGAGATCCCACACGGTGGGGGTTGCTATTTAAAACTTTGTAGTTACCCCCCGTAACCCTCTTGAGCGCACCTCATGGGGGGTTGTCCATATCAGCATAATGTTGTCTTTTACGGCCCTTGAAGGTTACAAAAGGTTTCATGTTTCTATCTGCCTTGGTTTCTTCAGGAGGCGGGTCTTAACGCACTATATATATATATATATATATAGTCTGATCCAGGATTATCTGACGGGGGTGCACCAATAACTACCAAAATAACCAATCACACTGAAAGTCTTGAAAGTGACATGTAACAATTCTTTACCCCGACAACACTGATGCATAAAAGGGAGGGGGGCATTTTATATAGAGTGTCAAGTGACATGCACGTAGAAAATGTTCTCTCCTGGTTTATGTTTTTCTCCCTACTTGAGAAATGTTATATTGTTTTGCTTGGTGAATCCTTTTTCTTTAAAGTTCAGAAAATCGACTAATGCTTTTGCAAAGCTGCTTTCTTTCAAGCCCCAATCGGGCGCATGGCAGCAGAAAGTTTCGGAAAGTGATGCTATTTTCTCTAGTAGCTTCTCATTTTAGATAGTGTATATTTACAACGAAGGGGGGGGGGGGATGTGCATGTGCACCGGTGCACCCCTCTAAATCCGGCCCTGTATATTTTTTCTCGGTAACTGCATGAGAATTTATCCTAACCCATTTTATTTGTTCAGCTCAAGTAGATCCATCAATATATCTGATCATCGAGCATTTTTCCCATTAACGCTAATGATATTGAAGAATAAAAAAAATCAAAACATTCAAGCTTGATTCTGTTTTGATTTTTGTGCATTTTCTTAAAAAAACACTTCTTTTAGCATAATGCAAGGTAAAAGTAGGAAATAAGCCTTTTCGATTTTCCCCAAAACAGGTTTTGATGAAGTGTTATTGATTTTGCACTCAGCTGTTCAATTAATACAATAATTATGCATTATGTACTTTGTAACATTTAATCAATGTTTATATAACATTTGTATAGAACATCATATTCGCATTAGCAATAGTTAACTGTGGTTGCTATGTCCACACGTAACCGCATTCATATTTCATTGTAAGAATGGATATATCAGTAGACCTGCTCACATTGAACTGCAATAGGAACGGAGGGAGGCTCTGGAGACAGACGCTGATTTATAGCTGTGATTGATTACATATCAATGATGCATACTAGCAAATAGTAACAGTGGGTATACATTACTCAGTTATTGTTAGGAACATGGTATTAAATAAATTATTAAGGCAATAGAACAGGTCTTCAAGGAACGTCTTCCCATAAGTCAATACGAACTAATCTCTGCAGTAGCAATTTACTTAATTTGTATGTTTTCTGTAATTTCTAAAGAAAATGCTAATAAGTCGTCCTTTATTTTAAATATTGTTACTTTAAGTTGGAAACAGTGGCGTATTTAGGATTTTGTTTCGGGGGTTTATGCACAATACGGGGAAGCAAGGGGCAATCGCCCCCCTGAGTTTGAGAATTAAATATATTCTAATCGATTATCAATTAATATACTAGGAAAAACTTGAAACTCGTATGTCGGCGGATTATCTTACGCCCCCCTCCCCAGAAAAATCTGAAATGACGCTCCTGCAAACACATGTTGAATATTTGTTCTCATTGCGACTTAACTAATTTCATTTTAGAAAAAAGAATGAAAATATTCAGTTTTATCTCCGTATGTTTTTACCTGAAAGAAAATGTTGAGACAAGTTGAAACTGAAATATACTGATTGCAGTTTTAATGGCAAGAATTGTAGACTGGTGTTGTGATGAGATACACACAAAAATTTAGCAGTGAATCTAGCCTGTTATTCTATTCATAGATAAAAAGGAAAGCATCCTCTTGGCCTACCTAATTTCCTGGGCTACTTATTCCCCCGTCTTGATTTTGCTTTAATTCAAACATTTACTGTACCTTTCTTTATAACTAAACGATGTAAATATTCCTTTGCTATAATAAGTAAAATCCCGTTATGTTGGTGTCCGTGCAAATTGCTGTGGAACACCAGTCTCGCTTTTCAGTTCCTCTTAGTTTTGGTGTTACTGACGACGGTTGACTTGAATCACAACTAACAACGGTCGAAAATATGATAGGAGAAACGAAAGAAAGTAACAACTAAGAAAAAGAAACAGAAGAGTAGAATGGACGAAAGAAACAAACAAAAAAAAAAAAAACGCAGTTCTTACATGGAATGAAATTTGACAAATACAGTATTATTTCTGAACAAAGAGGTTAAGAAAATAGAAAGTCAAATTCTTAGAAATGGTAAGAAGGATTATTGTTGTACGTGGATTGCGAAAAACTAACAAATTTATTTCGGGGGAAGGGGCCTTGAGCCTGATAGTGTGACCAACCTGGATGCACAAATGTTTCCTTTCGGAGTTATAGGCTGCCGAAAAAGTGAAAAAATGAACTTTAAAGGTCCATAGCTCCAAAACTATGAGACCTATCGTAGTCGGGTCAAGACTTTACCTAGGAATTTTTATGTGCCCTATCCAAAGTTTGTTTCCGAATCCTAAGGTACTCACGCAACAATTGTTATATAGGAAGTTTGGCTACGGGCATATAAAGTACTCACCAACTACCTCTATTAAATTTGTTGCGGAAGTACACCAAGATTCTGAAAGTTGGATATTTGGATAGGTCACATACTAGTTCCTAAGTGAAGTCGTGATCCTACTACGGTAAGTCCTATAGTGTGGGAGCTGTGGACCTTTAAAGTTCACTTTTCCATGTTTCAGATAGGCTATAGCTCCGAAAGGAAGCATTTGTGCACCCAGGTTGGTGTCTTTTTGTCTTATCTTAGTATCAGGAATCGCCTTTCAAACGTTGTCGGTGTTGTTTTGAAACACCCTGTATAAGATCCCACGTTGAGTTGTTGGCCCACATCTCATATAGACTCGCCCCTCAAAGATACACTCAACTCGAATTCAGTCCAAAAATTATTTCATGTAATAGTTGAAAGAGGTTGTGAACCAAACCAATCATGTTGAAATTGTACCTTTTTTTCTTTTAATGAAAGAATGTTTAGAAGATGAACGGAGGAGACACGTTGTTTTTTGTTCCTTATAATTTTAAGTTCCACCGTTATCACGGTACTGTTATGATGCCTTTTCCGTACACATTGCTCTTAGATGTTGTGTTAATATAAAGTATTGTATGAGGATAGTAAATATTCATTCAGTTCCCAATCCTACTGTCGATTGCAAGTCCAACAACATTTTACAAGCCTTACAGGAAAATGACAGTTGTTCATTTAAATTTACTATTAATTAAAGGATGTGTTAGGTATACTTATCTCAGCAGGGGTGCACCCACGGGGGTTCATGGGGTCCAGACCGCCTCAAAAAACTTCCTAACTCAACATTATATGTACACTTACTCAATAAAGCTGTACTTGTTTAATGGGGAAATGATTGAGGTAGAATGATAATTTGATGTTGCACGTGATCTGTACTCTTTCTCTTGTAAAAAAACAATGGAAATATTTCTGGAAGTATTTTACAATTACTTTTCGTTTTTTGGCTGCAGACTAATACCCGTTCAATACTACATAGATGTAATGGCCTGTAGCTGGACCCCGCCGAAAGTTTCGATCGTTCTCAACAAAACTTTCCGAGAGCATGCCTGTATATCACTAACACAGATCAATGTAAGGAGCTGTTTTAAAATATGTTGAGCAATAATGATAGTTATAGCCCTACAGTAATTAGTTTTTTTTAAAGATATATTTATTTATATTCTTTATCTCTGCCTGTGAGCTTGAAAGTAGAAAGAGGAACCAAAATTTATGTTTATCAGACCACGTGCGTAAGCATGATAGGGAGTAAACTTCTTTTGATCTATCAGCTGAACTGGAATGAACTACAAGTGTGCTTTGAACTTGTTTTTGGTGTGTTCGTAAAAATGAAATCTTTGAGTTTTACGTCCCACGGTTATGCCGGTTAGGCTAAAGGAGACAGTGATGATGAGTAATGAATGAAATGGTGGAATGAAGAAAGTGGGAGGAAACGGGAGAACCCCGAGAAAACCCACGCACACGGTGTTTGTCCACCACAAAGTTCACTTGGCGGGGGTTGGGATCGAACCCGGGACCCCAAGCACCAGAGGTGAACGCTCTACCACTGAGCCACCGCGGCCCCCTTGGTCTGTTCGTATTGCCCTGTCCTGCCACTGTATTCACTCAAAAAGATAACATTAAGTGTGATTCAAGTATAGATGATAAAGTGACCCTAACATAACGCCTTGTACGTTTGTCATCTTCGATTTCTATTATTATTATTATTATTATTATTATTATTATTATTATTATTATTATTATTATTATTATTATTATTGATAATAAATATTTGGCCTTTTGGCAGGTCCTGGGACTGATGAGTTTTTTTTTTTTTAACTTTAGATTTGTCCCTGGAAATGTTTTTCCTATTTTCTTCTATTTTTCAAATCATCGATCAGTTGTGTTCTTCTTCTTCCTATTCCTCACTTTCCTTCCATCGTTCCTTCTATGTGTTCATGAAGAAGACATTTTTTTTCGCAAGATATGTTTGTTAATCCAGTTGGCTTTCTTACGCAAGATGCTGGCTAAAAGCGTCTTCTTCTCTCCTATCCATTTTAAGACATATTCGTTTGTTACTCTCTCCCTGTCCATTTTATCTTCTCCTCTTTCCTCCAACACCACATTTCGAAGCTGTCTAAATATTTCTTCTCAAGCTTCCGTAATGTCAGAGTCTCTGAATCATACAATCGAATACCCCATAGCATTTGATCGATTTCTATCCAAGATTCTTATTTGGAAATCATCATAATTTTACAATATGAAACAAAAATGTAAATAGTTTTACTGGTAGATAGGAAACATTATTACTTTAAATATAACTACCTATTTCTGGTGTTACGCGTTACTGTCACTTAACACTGATGGACTGACAAACCAGTATTCAATTATTCCCCACATTTTATTGAGATATTTTACAGTGTCTGGTTGAAAGCAGTGAGCAAATGTGATTATTAGATTAGTGTGTGTGTATGAGTGTGTGTGTGTTTGTGCGTGTGGGGAAGGGAGGGAGGGGGAATAGAAAGAGAGTTCTGGGAGAATCACTTCTGCCATGTATTACAGAAAGAAATAAAATATTAGAAATTCAGGTGCAATCATCATTAAAATGTACGGGATAAGACAGTTATCCAGAAATTATTTTGGTATTTTCCTGTAAACAAAGAATATTGCGTGACTTTGAAATTGAACTTTAAATGAAGAATTTGATAACTGGTGCTGATGATCTTTTATTTACTTATTATTTTATTTTTATAAAGCTAGATTATTTCGAAGTCGAAAAGGTCTTTTGTGAGTCTGTGATAAATGAAACTTTGTTCTCTTGTTGGGAGGTTGTTACAAGGGATTATAGGGAACAACCGAGATGAGGTGGAGGGAAGAAGAGGTGGGGGAGGAGGGGGGGAAATGTGAGAATGGTTTATGGTTAAAACTTGTTCATTTGGTTTTATCATATTCTGCTGTAATCTGTAGCCATCTTGAACTTCCTGTCTCTAACGGATCACGTTCTCTAGATCAGCTCATGCTGGGAGTGCGAATTACGATCACCGCCCTCGCATTGGTTTTATTATTCAATCTGGTTTACCCCCTCCCCCTTCTGCCACTAAGGGTATCTTTAATTCCACGGAACTCTGCGCTTCGTAGCTTCTATCTCTTACAAGCATTTTTAAAACATCATAATGATATTTTCATATCGTCTTCCTATGTTAGTAAGAGAAATTATTATTATTAAAGTTTCAGCGCACTATCTCGTTCCTTTTCTTGTTTGTGTCAAAGTTTACCGTTTTTCACCTTCTTTTACTGATTTTTTTAAAGCTTTTGGGAGACGATAAGAGAGAAGAAGGTATATTCATGTAAAAAGAACAAAGAAATTCGATATTCTAACGAATTTACACATTTCGTGACCCACTACATACGGAAAAAGTGATTTTTTGGATCAAGAGATCCAATATATTTCAATCAAAAAATTTCTTGTACGTTTCATATCTGGAGATCTACATGCAGTGTAGCCAAACCCAAACTATAACTTAACTCAGGTTGATGTGCTTATTCCGTAGAAAATACGAAAACTCGATTTAGAGATCGTTTAAAAACTTTGTAACCCCTGATCGAAGATCCGATATATATTTTTTCAATCAAAAATTTTCTTTCATGCCTTGTATCTCGAGTACTACATACAGTGTAGCCAAACCCAAAGTATCACTGAACTCAGTATAATATGCTTATTCCGAAAAAGATACGAAAACTCCATTTAGGGATCGTTAATAAATTTTGTGGCCTGTGATCCAAGAACTAATTCTTGGCCAAGATCGCAATCTTTTGATCCATTTTTTGATCATTCTTAAAATTATTGTTTGAATGTTTAATCGTCTATTTGTCCGTTCATTTCTAGTATGTACACTTGGCTAGGGGACATATAGCTCCCAGTATCTGAAACAAATTTTAAACTTAAGGTTCTTATAAGAATCTCTAGGTTTCATTTTATTTCTGTCTCGAACATTATTTGATTGGAGCGAAACTTCTGTTTACTCAACTCAGGCGTTCGTTTATCTAGATACTCCTCCGAGATACTTTTCAACCGTTCTTAACCAAATTTGACATAATGATTCAAGACGAGACGCTGAGTGCCGTAAAGGGTTGCATGTGCCGATTGGGCATACAATTGAGGAATAATCACCGAAAAAAACCGGAATGCCAATAGACTTAACATTGAGCAAACATTTGCCGCACGAATTCCCATGATAAACCATGGAAACTAGAATCTTCAGCATTAGTAATAGAGCGAAGTCCTTTTTGTTTTGTTCTACAAACACAATTTTTGAAAGCCATCATGCTTTCCTCTGATATGTCAAATTTTTGCATGTCGTGTTCATTCACGAAAAGAATTGAAACACAAAAAAAAATCTATGAATAATCAATAAATATCGATCGCTTCGCTCCAAATTTGCAATTACTGCATATCTAGTTTAATCGAATATAGTATGTTTTATGAAACTTTTTCACAATTTCTAAGTTCTTCGGGTAAAATCAGTCAAGAATGAGGGACGGATATATATATGCAATAAGATGATTTTCTTGAGTTCCTAATTGTTTTCATTCCTTCGATTTAAAATCAGTGAAATACTTTTTAATACTCCCCATTCTTCTCCGATTAGAACAGAGGCGTATGTAGCCAACCAAGGCCGGGGAGCTAACCCCTCAGTGTTTTGAGTGACAAATATTATTGAAACTAATTATTTGTATATTTTTGAAAGTTTATAGCAAACGTTTCCTTTTATTATTGAACAAAATTTACCCTGGATCATATATTATTCTTATATATATTATTATTCCAGTGGCGGATCTACAAGGTAAATACTGGGGACGCCAGCCAAAACCCAGACTATGGCAGGTACATCATGAGTTTACAATTTTCATGGATCCTGCAACAGTTTCCAACTTAACTCAATCCCAATGCATATTATGACTAAGTTGAAGTTAATATTGTAGACCTCGAGTATTGTTTTACACATTTTATAAGAGAAAAACTCCAAGTGAAACTAAATATAGTATTTCAAATATTTTCCATTAAAAAAATATATTGTTTTCAAGATAAAAAGTGACTCTTGTTCGGATTCAAATTGGGGATAAGATAATGCAAATATTGAGTTTTTAACAGAAAATCTTTTGTTACTTGCTACAACGTACACAATTACTAATGTAATTTAAATTTAAAATTAAAATTTCCTAGTCAACGCACTTAAAAAGAAAGTTTGTTACTTAATCGTCTATGTGTGTGTGTGTGTGTGTGTGTGTTTTTGTTATTTGCGAATTTTTCAATTTTGAGCCCCACATTCGATGAAGCATCAAAAATTATCTGAAAAAGTTGTGGGAATTTCCGCGTCACTCTTACCGTTCCCGAGATATTGGCCAAAAAAGTTCCGATTTCGGGAGATTTAAGGAGACATATTTCGGGAACCGTAAGTCATAGAGAGATCATATTGGTTTGATCAATACCAATATTGATTCAATAAATATTACGTCATTAGTTATTGATTCAATAATTATTGCGTCATTAGTTATTGAGTCAATAATTATTGCGTCATTAGTTATTGAGTCAATAATTATTGCATCATTAGTTATTGAGTCAATAATTATTGCATCATTAGTTATTGAGTCAATAATTATTGCGTCATTAGTTATTGAGTCAATAATTATTGCATCATTAGTTATTGAGTCAATAATTATTGCATCATTAGTTATTGAGTCAATAATTATTGCATCATTAGTTATTGAGTCAATAATTATTGCGTCATTAGTTAATTTAATCAAATTAATTTAATATACAATTTGATGTAGATTTCGAAAATAAATATTTATTTTTCAATTTCGTTCTGGCAATGCTGTCCGAGAGCATTCTCAACTGGTTTTTTAATGTGTTGTGTTTTACTGGGAAAGTGTCCCGTCTGATTTCAGTAACGGTGGTCATTTTATCTCCACTCCCCATATCTTCGTCAAATGTTTTGAAAAAGAACCATTTAACTTCATAATGAAGAAATAGTTGTTTCGGTGCCAAAAAGTTTTTTTCTAAAGCGTATTTTCGTTCTTTCGCAACTATTTACGCAACAGGTCATCAGAATTGAACGTCACCGCTAAATTGCATGCAAGCATATATTCTCTTCTTTTCTTTTTTTAAATTTTGCTTCGTAAAGCTGTGGTCAGCTTTCAGCCGTTGCATTTCGTGTCAATATCTTCATTTCTTTCTTTTCTCTCTGTCTTTCTCTTGCTTTTATGAAATTGATTGACGTGTGCAGTGTGTGACCGTGTGCACCGAAGAGGTTGCTGACCTACTCAGCCAATCACGTGCTATCGTGTCAATAGCACACAAGAATTAGCGACGGATACGTCGATTGGAGGAATATATCACGAGAGGTTTCGTCGCCTGATTTTTAATTTCTTTTTTTTTTTTTACTTGTGATGTTTTTGTAAGAGTGGGCGGGAAATAAGAAGGAAGATGACCTATTAGAAAAAAACTTTCTTATCAAGTTATTTTTTATGATTTTTTCTTTATGCATGTATAAAGGTTAGTTTAAAACACATTTCCGCTGGTCTTGTGATTAGTCTTTGGTGCACCTGATCTTGGATTCGATTCCCGGTAAGAGACCATTAAAATTTGAATGCATTACAGTCAAGGGCGCCGATTTCTCTATAACTTTAGGGGTCCCATTCAGATGTATGTTTGCTTGCAGAAGGGTCTAAGAAGGCACATATCGACGGTGAAAGTGTTACACCTTGTTTCCCCACTTTTTTTTTTTTAATTAGATTTTGGTTGCATTCAATTCCCCACATCTGAATCTGCGTGTCAGCAAAAGCTCGTACACGAAATTCCAATAAAAAATGTGGAAAACTAACTTTTTAAAACCTCGTATCGCATTTCCATTTGTTGCTCTGCTGGAAAGTTTGGTTTTGATGACTTACGAGGTTTTCCACTTTCTCAATCGACATGACACATTTTAAGACAATTGAATTCAAATTAAGCCCAGGAGCGTCATTTCAGACTTTGCTTGAAGGGGGCAAGAGCACCACTGACATAAGTCTTTCACGTTTTGTACTGGTATATTAATAGACAATCGATTAAAGTATATGTATTCCTCAAACTCTTGGAAGGGCAATTGCCCCTCCTGTCCCCTTAAATGACGCCTCTGATTAAGCCAAATATTGTATATTCATAATATATATATATATATATATATATATATATAACAATAAAAATACGTATAAAATACATATTCATAAAAATACATGGAGGCCACATGAGCATTGAGGGGGCCTGGTCCCCCAGGATCGGCGCTTTTGATTACACTATTTTGGATTCCGCCTTAATCTGTAGATTCATGTCTCATATAGCCCTGATGCTGAAATGGAGAACTAGAACTTAAGAAAAAACAAATAAACAAACAAAAATGATTCTCTCGCCTTCTGTGTGAGCGGTCCCGGGTTCGATTCCCGGTGGAGGCACTCGGTCGGAAAAGTGTAAAACGCTTTTCCAGGCCAGCCACCCTGAATGAGATTTTCCTGGGTTTTCCTCATTCAGGCCATTCAAATACCGGGGTGGTAATTAATTTATATGTCCCAGGCCGTTTCCTTCCTTCCCTTTCGCCGGATAATGTTATCGCCATGGACGTCGTCCCTCAAACGTGACGGGCAAGTGGCCATAGATGTGAAAAGCCCAGAAATCTAATTTCTAAAATCCTAAAAATGATTCTTTAAAGATACCAGCAGCAGTTAAATTCAAAAGAGTCCAAAGAATCTAAGCTTTCGTCACCAATTTTATAGGAACGTCCGTGGTCCGCCCACCAAATCCCTCACTTGAGACTAAACACCATTGGTTTTAAGTCTTTGTGTAAAAAACAACACGTATTTTGTGACAGGGTGCGAAACGGTGGAAGATTGGAGAAATTACCCCTATTTAATACTTTTGGAACAATATGTCCGCTAACAACGTACTGGGAATGTAAATAAAGTGATATCAAAGTCAGATGTTTGCAAATATGTGAAATGAAATAATATTTTTTAGGAGAGTTGCACGCTCCCCTTTTATTTTTAAGTAGGTATGAGCACGAGTCGAGACACGCTTCGTGCAGTTCAAGACGAGTCGAATATAAATATCTGTCTTTACTCGAATTCTCGAGTGACCCCGCGTAGCGTAGTCGCTAAACGCTCTCGCCTGCGGTGTGAGCGGTCCCGGGTTCGATGGAACACGGTGGAATCAACATAGGTGCGCGCCTATGTATGGAACTATGAGTGTAAAGTGAATTCGAGCTAGCCCTAGTGCTGCGGTAGCTCAGTGATAGAGCGTTCGTCTTTGATGTGTGATGTCTGTGATTCTATCCCAGGTTGTACCAAACAGGCTTTGTGGTACACAAATACCGTGCGTGTGTGGATTTTCTAGGTGCCCTACAGTTTCCTCCCACTTACGTTATTCCACCATTTTATTTATTCTTAACACATAATCGTTTTCTTAGCCAAAAGGATACGTATAAACGTGAGACGTAAAAATGAAAGATTTTATTTCATTTCGAATAAACGAGAGAAATCTTAAAAAAAAAAAAACTTTGGTTTACCGAGAAATAGGTGAAGAGACTCGTATGGATAGATGTCCCAATAGGACCTATTATACAGTAAACCCTCCTTAACACGAACTCGCTTTAGCCGAACAAACACTTGGTTAACATGAACAAAATTTCGGTCCTGGCAGCAATGTACATTATTTTATATGAAGTTTCATCGGTTAGCACGAATTACGAACTAATTTTTAGTCCGCCACTCGGTCGAAAATGTATAAAACGCTTTTTCAGGCCAGCTACCTTGAATGAGGTTTTCCTGCGTTTTCCTCATGCACACTAGGCAAATGCCGGGGTGGTATCTAACTTATAGGTCCCAGGCCGCTTCCTGCCTTCCCCAATCCTTTTTTCCTTCCCTTTCCCCGGATAGGGTGCTCACCGAGGGACGTCATCCCTCAAAATTTGACGGGCTAAATGGCCCTAGATGCCGAGAGCCCAGAAATCTAAATCCTAAGTCCTAATCATTTTTAATCCGTTGTGTCATTAGAAATTTTCATTTAATACGAACTTACAACATTTCTTTCTTTCCTTTCTCCAGCTCAATTCTTTTTTCAGATTTTACTCTAGATTAGTTTTGCAATACAGTATTTATACAGAAGATAATTGCCTAGTAAATAATAGAAACCAGAAACGCATATTTCTTTTCTTTTCTTATGAGAACTTAATTGTTTCCTGCCTCAAGTGGTGAACACTACAGCTGTTTGGCAGACGAGTTGGCGACAGCACAATACAAAACAACTCCTCTACCCACTCCTGTGGCTGCAAACTGATGACACCAGTCATAAATATGTAAGATTCCATTATCAGCAGAGTTGCGAATTTTATAATTTGGTCTGGATTTTGTGCGTGAAAATTCCAAGAAAATTCGAAGACACAGGAGTCATGACCAAGAGGAAGCAGACAAGTATAGATCTGCAAACAAAACTAAAAAATCTCTAGTTTTCACCGAGTTTTGCGGAAGCCATGAGTACAGTTGGCCGTAAAGTTACCAGACATTTTCGTGTCCGTCTGAGACATCGCAATGTACACGAATTTTTCAGCAGAAAATTATCTCTGAGGACATTTTTTCAAGTTACAGTATTACATACAGTGTTACTGTAATGTATTTTTCTCAAGAAGAATTTCTGTTATGTAAACTGATGATATAAATGATGTTGTAAACTGATGCTATAAAGAGAACTGATGTATGCGGTAACATAAACCTTCTCTTTAATCTTCCAAGATAACAGAATTCAGGTACTATAGTGTTTTTTATGACGACATCCGTAACATACCCTAAGCGTACGCATAAAAAAGGGTATTTCAAATATAAAATTTGGGTCGTTTGGTTAACATGAATTTTTTAAATACGAACTCTTGATTTTCCGGTCCCTGGGGATTCGTGTTAACGAGAGTTTACTGTAGATATTTTTAAACATATTTTCTTTATGTGGACCAAAATTCTCTCAGGAGTTTTTGTTTCTGTGGCAATAATCCTTCGAGATCCTTCAACCCCATCATCTTCATCATCATCATAAATATTCTGCCATCATTAGCACATCACTTGCCTCAACCGAGAAACTTTCATACACCCTAACCTCTTCATCTGCAAGCACAATTTTGCATTTTAGTATTGTTTATCAACAGTAGTCCCTTTCACCATCTCCCTCTTTTTCCTGCCACTATACCTTCTAGCACGTCCCTCATGATTTAAATCACATGATTAATTCTAAATATTTACAATATATTTACAATATAATAATCAACGCTATATACATGGTGTTTCAAAACAACACCGACAACGTTTGGGAGGTGATTCCTGACACTAAGATAAGACGAAAAGTATAGATCAACTTGGGTGCACAAATGCTTCCTTTCGGAGTTATAGGCTGCCGAAAACGTGAAAAAAAAATGAAGTATAAAGGTCCATAGCTCCAAACCTATAGGACCTACCGTAGTCGGGTGAAGACTTCACTTAGGAATTAATTAATATGTGCGCTATCCGAAAATCCATGTTTCAGATCACAAAGTACTCATGCAACAATTTTTATAGAGGAAGTTTGGTTACGGGCATATAATTTGAAGTACTCACCAACTACCTCTATAAAAATTGTTGCAAAAGTACGGCAGGATTCTGAAACATGGATATTTGGATAAGGGACATAGTAGTTCCTAAGTGAAGTCTTGACTCGACTCAGGGGCGTCATTTAGGGGTGCAGGAGGGGTCAATTGCCCCCCCAAGAGTTTGAGGAATACATATGCTTTAATCGATTGTCTACTAATATACTAGTACAAAACGCGAAAAATCTTACGTCGGTGGTGCTCTTGTCCCCCCCAAGTGAAGTCCGAAATGACACCCCTGACTCGACTATAATAGGTCCAGTCCCATATCCACTTGGGATCTGAGGGTTCCGGCCTCCTAAATTGTTACTCCCCTCCCCTAAAATTTTCACAGTAGGCTTGCAAATGAACTATAATATGGCGATGAACTACAATATGGTTGGATCGGTTCCCTCTAACTTCTATCGGGCCCCCGTACATTTTTGGGCTGGCTACTTTTCTGCATATAGGTCCCATGGACGTATGGACCATTAAAATTCACCCATTCATGTTTTCGGCAGCCTATAACTCCAAAAGGAAGCATTTGTGCCCCCAGGTTGATCTATACTTTTTGTCTTATCTTGGTGTCAAGAATCACCTCCCAAACGTTGTCGGTGTTGTTTCGAAGCACCCTGTATATACACACAAAGGCATTAATTATTAATTTGGAGTTGCATAAAATAAGTTTCACTTGCAATGGAAGGTTTGTATAATGCACACCAATGATGAAACGACATTTTTCATGGAATAAGAAATGCATTCAAGGGTTCAAATCTTGTAACGTAGAATTATCTACGTTTCAACTATTGACGAACGATGACAGCTGTTGTTTCACACAAGCGATATTTATGCATAAAGCAAGGTGGTTTCTTGGTGTGTATAATGTTACTGTATCAGTATTGCGATCTTGTATTTTTACTGACTTGTTTCACGTGTTCTTATCACCTACTAAACTAACTAAACTAATTTTTAACTTACTTCCTAATTTTACTAAAGAATGAAAAAAAAATCTTTCTGGTGCGAATTTGGATCTCGGACTTCTGACTTTAACAGTTTCTCTTTATGTTACCTTATTTGCTGTTTTATATCGCGGTTTGCATATTTCCATTGAAAATTTCCCTCGTTTGCTTCATATTAATATGTAATTCAATATCTAGATGGAAATATTACGATTCTGCAGCTAATATTTATAATAATTTCATGACATAAAATAGTGGATTAGATTTGACATGTTTCGTAAGTGGATCTCAATCCACGATAGCTCTGCTCACCGAAGTGGAGTTTCAAGGTTCAGGAGTACGAATTTCATCTAAATTCCCTTATAGCAGTGTAAAAATAAAAAAGTAACAGCCTGGATTCGAATACGGGTCTAGAATACAAAGGAGACGTTTAAACCTCTGTGCTAAGGACTGGCGCAAATCCCGAGGGGATGAAGGGGACATGACCCCTTCAATCTTGGAACTGGGGGACTGTTCCCCCCAATAATCCGATTTGAAATGTGTTTATTGGGAAAAAATATGATGATTTGTGTCCGATTGCCACAAAGGAAAGTGAGATGAAATTGATGTTCCCCCAGAATAAGTCTCAAATCTGCCTGCCGCCCAATGTTGAAGACAACTCTGCTTCCTAATCCTCCACAGGATTGTTTTTCAACTTTACAATTATTTTGAGCATCGCTTAACAACAAAAATGTCTTACTTGTCCCCCCCCCCCCTCCAATGTTGAAGACAGTTTTATACCGCTGGTGCTACGGAAACATTTACTGGGTCTTCACTGGATCTCAAGTAAACTAGTGACAAATCCAATTTTATGTTTTTAGTAGGTGTTCTACTCCAGCTTTCTCATCACCCTTTGAGATCGTGGATTTGCCACTACGTAAATGAACTTACAAGTATCAATACGATAAATTTCGTATCACTTTAAAGTTTTCAAGAACAAACTCAAATGAAATCTTCATATCTTTCGTTACAATCAATAGCTATGTCAGGATACCAAAATCTGCTACATTGTTGCCAAACTTTGCAGGTACATTGTTACCATCTTATGAAGGTGCTGATTAGGCGGGTAAACTAACTAATTCTGTGAGTGTACCGCAGTCACACGGACGGTTCTGACTGACAATCCGCTTTCAATGCTCGGCAGGATCTGTCACTGAGGGGTTTTTCGACCACAGTTCCTTTTCGCAGATTTGGTTTTGACGTGAGTTTTTGTAGGCCGTAATCACCCTGGAAACGTCACTCAAGATACATCTAACACATTTGGCACTTTTGTTACTATCGCACTACATACCTGAACACCAACAATTCGTTCTCTTTGAAAACAAAAGAGGTCGCCCATTTTACAGCATCTCTGCTTGCTCAATTCGCTGGACACTACCGTTATACTGCTCCTCACGTAGTACGAAATTTGCTCTAGAACACCTCTAACAGCCTGACGCTGCATTACCCTTGCCAACCGTGTTATCTGACGTGTTTCCAACTCCAGCTGTCAGCATTATATTTATAGGAATATGTATAGAATTCGTGTATCTTATTCAGTATCAAATGAAAATATGGTGATACTACAAACAAATGAATGCTCATGGTCCCAGAGAAAGCGTTACCTTCGACGGTCCGCCCATCTTCGGATGGGAATAAAAATTGCACATTAGAAATATATTTAGTATCAATGTACACATTGATAAATATACCGTGGAAATTTTTTGACACAGTCATGATTTTTTAAAATTAAGGCTAGCCAAAGGTTAGTAAGCTGTTAGAGGGTTATGCCTTCTATCTGGAAAAGGAATGTTTTAGATCAGCCATGTGCAACAGCCGTTCCCCGAGCCAGTCTCTGTCCACTGAACCATTTCATCTGGCCCGCCTGATTCCTTTTAAAAGTATATTTCTTACATAATCTTAAACTGAATTTAAAATATTTCCTGGATAACTGATGTCTACCTTGGAAAATATAATCCGCGTTGGAACATCTAATCTACCACGGAACATTGAGAAACTAGTTCGGAACACGAAGAATCAAATTTTTCACTAAAATGATAAATGAATAATTTGTTTCTGTTTTTTCTTTAGTAAATAAATATTTTAGTTACTGTTACAATAGTTTTTGTGTTCCTGTGATGTTAGTGTCCTTTAAATGAGTTCCTCCGTTAAATATGTCCATTCAATTGTTATGAAAATGTTATACAATGTTTCATAGCGCCCAATAAGTACTCTATGATTGGCCCACTTCCTGCTCTAACTTGGACGTACCTGTTTCAGAGAATGGGGTAATGGATGTAGAATATCGGGTGGCACACGAAAATCCGGCCCGCTACATTCAGGCAGAAGGCGCATTATCGTCTATTGTTGCGACAACATTTGTGTAGTGTGTTGTCAATTTTCAGTACAAAAAGCCGTGGAAACTGTTAAGACGTATGAAGTAAATCTCAGCGTGATATATTGTCTACAAGAAAGAATCGCAATAGTGGAGGCGTACGTGTCTACCGGTTCATTTAAGGAAACGTAGAACATTTTTACATGGAAGTTTCCTGGCGTTTCCGTACCGACAAAGAGCAGTATATAGGATTTGGTGAAGAAGTGGTATACTACAGGTGTACTGTGGAACCAAAAATAGAATCTAGCTCCATCTGTTCCAATACCTGCTGTGATCGCCGATATTTAAGGACGAATGATCCTAAGTCCAAAGAAATCGACACGGAAATTATCGCAACAAGTTAACATTTAGCGTAAAATCTTGTCAACGTGTCTTAAAAGATCTATGGATGAAGCTGTACAAAGTGACATGTGTTCAAGAACTGATGGAAGGAGATAAGCAAAAACGTGTGAATTGCTGCACGTGGTTATGGAATGCTTGACCCAATGCTGTATTTTATGAACGATGAAGCCTGGTTCCATCTGACAGGTCATGTAAACACTCAAAACAGCAGATACTGGTCAACAACCAATCCCCATAAGATCCATGAAGAACCTCTTAACGATCAGAAAATAGGAGTCTGCTGTGCTGTGTCAGCACGTCGGATTGTGAGTCCCATATTTTTGAAAACAACAGTAAACAGTGATTTGCATATGCTAATATTTGAGAAATTTTACCCGCAGTTGACGCCTCATGAACGTTACTATGCCTTCTTTCAACAGGATAGGGCGACCTGTACCACTTCACGCGAGTCACCACCACGAACTTATGAAAGATTCACAGAAGAAAGGACTGTCAGCAAAGGATTGTGGCCGCCGCGTTCGCCGGACCTGACCACTTATGACTTTTATCTGTGGGGTACTCTAAAGGGAAAAGTGTACGCAAATAATTCAAAAACATTAAAAGACTTGAAGGACAATATTCGTAATGAGATTTTGGTTATTGGTGCGGCAGAGTTGCGCGAAGTATATACGGTAATAACATGTTAGTGGGCGCACAAAAATGCATTGAAACACAAGGTCAGTGACGGATCTAGAGGTAAAAACTGGGGGTAGGCAGCCAGAATCCGGACTATGATAGATATATCATGAGTTTACTACAAACTTTCAAAAATATATAAATAATAGGTTGAATTATCTTTGTAACTCAAAAACGTGCGGGGCCTAGGCCCCCGGCCAGATCCGCCACTAAACAAGTTGGTCATTGTCAGCATCTACTGTATAAAACAATAAGATAACAAGATCTAAAATCACTTCAGTAAATAAAGTATGTGCGTTTGGCTAACCAAACCTTTGCGCTTTGTATATATTTCTACTGTATATATGCTCTTGTGCTACTCTGTACCTTTTTAATTATTTAAATCTATAATTACCCGCGATTAATGATTTTTTCAACCTTAATAAATAGGTGCTGGTAAAATTAATATATTTATTAATACTGTCCACTTTACTGCGGAACAATAGGAAACTTAGTTTTTTTTATTTCTATTCGAATTATAATTGTGCCATAAAAATATTAAAAGGATAATGGCATTTTTGTTGGCGCCTCTAAAAGGAATGTCATTACGGGTTAGTTGGTCAATGTCTTTTGGGCCATTCCAAGCAGCAGCTTTTTTACGTCACATTACCATCTAGTGGGGAATAACTGAAGCTTTTAGACCATCCAGCCTTTATGACTTAAAATGATGAAGAGATGCCAAAAAAAAAAAAAAAAAACAATCGATGAAGAAGATCTTTGAAAGAAAGAGAGAAATTGTAGCTCCAGGGAAGGCAAAAAGGGTTTTAAAAAATAAAAAAGGTTAGAAAAGAAATTATGGAATCATTTAACTATCAAAGAAAAGTCTTCCGTCATTCTTTCAAATATTGGTTTTAAAGTAAAACTTTTCTATTGACCCAGTGTAAATTACAGGACTTAATTCTTTTAGTTTAAAGTGCCTCTCTAGAGAGCTAAATAGTTTTTTCTTTTCTTAAAGAAAAATGTTACCTATAAGTAAACTATATTGCACAGTCGTTGGAAAGAAAATTTAAAATATTGTAGTTTTCGAAGATTTTTAATTTTTCTTTCTAAATGAGCTATGATTAGTAAGCTATTGTGCTGCCAAAATGTCTTGAGCCGTGGCAAAAATGCGAACTACGCTGGCTTATCTATAATCGTGTAGGTATTATATAGGAAGGATATCGTAAAGTTTTAGTTATCATAGTAAAAAAATCAGGATGTAGAGATTGTTGTGATTTGTAGTTTCTATGTAGTCACCACCTAGATGTACACAGTTCTCCCCGCGTTCCTTCACTTTACGAATACCGTCATTGTAGAAGTTTGCACATTATGCTTTAAACCACTCTTCCACCTCATGAATGATGTCATCTGTGTTGTCAAAATGGCGACCACGCAACGGATTCTTCATTTGGGAAACAAAAAAAAAGTTACTGGTTGCAAGGTCGGGAGAATAGGACGGATGCTGCAACACCTGGAAGCCAAAAGTCTTTGCTTTGTCGATAGCAACTTGAAATGAATGAGGTGGTGCATTGTCAGCTAGGAGAAGAACGCCTTTCGAGAGCATGCCACGGCGTTTCGTTTTCAGAACATCGCGCAATTTGTCTAAGAGATTGCTGTAGTACTTCTCAGTGACGGTTTGTGCCTTTGAAAGGTAATCTGCGAAGATTACCCCCAAGAATCCTCCCAAGAAAAAAACAGCACGACCTTTCCCCTGACTTTTGCACCTTTGCCTTTTTGAAGGGGGAAATTGGCACGCTTCCACTGCATACTCATTGTTTTGGTCTCCGCATCATACCAATATATGGACAATAATCACCATACACATCCTTCATCTTGTCATAAATTTGTCTGGCATTATTAGCCTTCCAATGTAGGAAGTTTATCACATTGCGAACCTAAATATGATCCATCTTGCACTTTGGTCACTTTTGACACCATATGTAAAAAAAAAAAAAAAAAAAAAAAAAAGCTAATAATCATTAAGAGTATATTTCCTTGACATCATGCACATAAAAACTAAACTTAACACTTACAAAATTTCATCATCATATCTTAATAACTTCCTGGTGATAATTGAAACTTTACGATAAACCCTCGTGTATATAGGATTACACTGCACCACGTTTTGACAGGAACGGTTTGTTCTCAGTTTGAATGCTCTTGACACGGTTTTCAGTCGTTACAATTTTTTCACTTTATTTGTGCATATACTTTATCTGAAATCTTAACCATTTGAAATCTTAATTTAAAGTGTAATATTGGCAGAACAGCCTTTTCATGGCATATAGTTCACATACACTCTTCGGATCTAAAATGCGTATGTTGTTTCCTCACTGATACATACGGATGAAATTACCGTATTTACTCGCGTAATTTTCGCACTTTTTTAGACGAAAAAAAAAAGTTGTTTTGAAACAAGGGTGCGTAAATTATGCGGGGGGGAAAATTACGAGCTTGTAACTGGAAGTGGGATGAGGAAAAGATAAGACGCGCGAAACAAAGCTCCTTAGCACAGCAGACGAGGGATGGGAAAAGTTGAGGGGGTGAGTACGGAAGTACTTGTTTTGTTTTGTTGACAGGGCTCAATGGAATGCAACAATGGCTTTGCTGCGTTCCCAATTGTTCATTAGCTACCGTAATTGATCCCTGGAAAAATGCTGTTTCACAAAAAGTTTCCGCTTGCGCAAATTACGCAAGGAAAATAAAATATACAGAAAATGCCCTTCAAAATGCGAAAATGCGAAAATTATGCGAGGGCGAAAATTACGCGCGTATTTACGGTAAATGAAAGGCTCTTATGCTGTTTGGATAGTTTCTACGGATGTAAGAGGTGAAGTGACACCATTTTGAATAGTAGAAATAATTAAATCCAGATAGCAAGTTCTGATGAACTGTAAAATGGAAGATGAAGACCAGAAGGAAATTATCTTAGTACTGTGGAGCTAGTGATAACCCAACTTACTTTTCAACGTTTGCGTCATTCTTGTTGAGACATTTCCGTAACACAGTACCAGCCTGTATCAAATAATTCTGTAGCCGATGTAAGAACTGGATGAAGACAAGGGCGCCGATTTCTCAGTAACTCTGGGGGGGGGGCATTCATAATAAAAATACATATAACAAGAAAAAATCATATAAAATACATATTCATAAAAATACAGGGGGGGCCCACATGAGCTTTGGAGATGTCCGGGCCTCCCGCCCCCCAGTATCGGTGCCCTTGGATGAGGAGGACACTATGTTGGTCCTACATAACTTGTTGAGTGACGATTTCATGCAATAGAAAACGGGAGATCTGCGGAACTTGACTCGAGTATTATGGACTGCCAGTTCTGCAGAATTATTTGGTGCAAACTTTCCACCAATTCAGGACCGTACCTTCATTCATGACATCTAGTCCATACGCTTCACACAACTGTCGGTGGATCTCTGACATCGAAGAAATCAAATTACTGCGCGTACCTCGCAATCTGTACGGACGCAGTGGAAGATTGTATGTTTACCATGCCCCAGTTCTATTATGACTAACTTAATACAGCTGCGCTCTCTTCAGGCTATGGCTACGTACTCCTTCTCCACTCCTTTGCAAGCGTGTCCCGCTCTGACTACTAGTGCCATCTTGGGACACTTTCGGAATTTACTTTCTGGATACGCCTCGTATAGAATTGAATATATAGTCTAGTACCAGTGGCATATTTAGAGGGGGCCTGCGGGCTTAAGCCCGTCCCCGAAATCTTACTTACTATAGTAACGTATATGAAATATCTTGCTGAATTTTCACATTTTCAGGCAAAGCCCCCCGGAAACAAAATCGTAAATACGCCACTGTCTAGTACATTTGTTTGTTGTGTTGGTCTACTATACGAATCCATACCGTTCAAATAAATTTTGAAACATAATGCCTACTTTAATTGAGATTTTAATGTCATTTTGATTCAAATGCGCCTCTAAAAGGAAGGAAGGTTGAGAATTTTTGCTATAAATGTCCCTTAAATTAGGAAGATGAAGCTTGATATATAAATTCCTAGTTCAAAACAGTTAAGCACGTGTTCCGAGATTTTGAGAATTCTGCTTCTAAAGGAAAATGGGCAATAATTTAATTTTAATTTTCTACTCATAAAATGACGGAAGTAAAGAAATGGCTGACAAGTTTATTTTTTTAGATAATAGTTAACACTTCGGTAGGCTTGGGGTTTAAACATTAGAATTAGATTAAAATACGTATCCAAGCGAGGGTGAGAGAAAGGTTTGCATTTTCTTTACAAAGAATAATGAGTGCAACGTTTGAAATGAATTTTTAAACACTTGGGTAGAGTTGGGGATTTACCATTTTATTTTTATTTAAATACGCATCCTGAGGGAAGAAAGTTTCTTTTTTCAAATATACCTTTCAAACATGGTTGATAAAGTTATTTTTGCCGTGCGAAGAACGGACATTTCAGTAGTACGTGATAAAGTGTTGTTTTATTTGCGGAGACTTATTAATTTAAAATTTTAAAGAAATTATTCTTCTGTATTTATATACACATCAAACATCAGGCGAGGCTCAGCAAAGTTAAGTTAGCTAAGTTTGTACTTATTTCAGCCTCCTCGAGTTTCTCTTTTACAGTCTTGCCAACAATTCTTGCAGCGATATTACGAAATAACAGGTACACTCATGTTTAAAATTATTGTTGCATATCTATAACTGTCTTCTTGTAAGAATATAATTTGATAATGATTTTGCAGGGTACTTTTAATACTGATACTATGCGTATAATCGGGAAATGTATATTTGTGGTAAATTTCATAGGAAAAGAATTATAAATACGAAAATTAGAATGAGGAAAACAAAATGTTGCTAAATGGACAAGAACGTTTTATTTTCGTTTTATTGTTCTTATTTACTGCTCTTTTGACATGAAATTGGCCACATACATGTCTTTGCCGATTATACACATACTAACATTATAAGAAATACCGGGCGAATTCGTTATCAAATTATATTCCTACAACATATTTATAGATATTGGACAATAATTGTGGACATGAGTGTACATATCTGAAAGAGTTAATTGAAAATATTTAAAATTAAAGTTTAACAGCTAATTATTATTTTAGGTTTTTATTTCTCATTAACAATAGTCAGTGGCGTATTTACGATTTTGTTTCGGGGATTAAGCCCGGAAGCCCCCTTAAATACGTCACTGATTATGGTATGCGTAGACTGTCATCTTGCTAATATCATATTAAAAAACTGATATACCAGGTTATCATAAAATAAGTATCGCTGTTCAGAGAACTCTAGAGACGTAACCACTTTACAGAATGCAACCAAACTTGGTATAGGATTACGACATCATTAGGGTCGTTTTTCTTCCACGCTGCACTTACTTGGTATTGTACAGCGCCATAATTACCTCTGGTGGTAAAAAATGGAACTAATTTTTTTCTACACCAATCGCTTCTGCACATTCTCAAATATATTCCTATCAAGTTTGGTCTCATTCTGCCGAGTAGTTACGGCTACAGAGTTCTCTGAACAGCGGTACTTATTTTATGATAACCTGGCATATTAAGATATTAGACAGGAATGTTTCCAGCTAGCAGTGGCATCTTTCAGCAAAACAACGTTTCTTGTTACAAGATAAACGTTATGCTGCAGTGCTCAAGAAGCAGAGTGATGAATATCAATTGCTACAATGGTCCCAAAATTCACCCGATCTTAACCTAATCAAACACCTTTCGGGTGTCCCATAGCACAAATATGAATAATGTACGTCTATTAGAAATTTGAATTAGACAAGTATTAGATATTAGATAGTGTAGGTATCTAATAGATATCAAAATTACTTAAAGGTTACGTGTATATTAAAGAGATGTAAACATGTCCTACTATTAGATAGAGGCAGACGTATAATAGATATATACCCAGACACTTCCCAGGTTAGACATTCGTGATAGAAATCCACACGTGCATTAGACATGTATTATACGTATAGTTTACATCTAGTTAGACATGTCCTCCATGTTTCTGTTAATGTGCTTACGTTTGTGGAATATTGTGTGGTGAGTTGCCTATATCATGATATTTTTGGTGGTAGGTATATTTGTTGTTAATTGTTACTTCACGACCATAAAACAATAGATTACTGCCCTTTTTTGGTGTACGGGGTCGAGTGTTCGATTCCTTGTGGGAAAGCACAAAAAATAATTTCACAATTATCACTCTTATTAGTCATACGTCTCCTTTAACCTAAAGGGCATGACTGGGTACATTAATCTAAAAAAAAAAAAAATAGGATAATTTTCTATAGAATGGTCTTAATATGCAAAGTTTTGGAATATTAAGTAGCATTACAACATATTCTACAGCTGTAAATATCCAGCATAAACAGTTCCTTTACTGTATGGAGCAGGGTTAAACGAGGAGAGACGCCGCACGTTTTCATAACTGAACCGGAAAAATATCTCTATATTTGTGAAAATTTATTTGCATGAATACTTAATTACATTCTGTGCAATTTAAGAAAAAAAAATGTCATCCATTAGGAAGAGTTTCGATTAATGTCTTTTTCAAATTACAGAAGCACTGAATTTTAAATGTCATTAAAACACAAAGAGAGGATCCGCACTGAATTATTTCTGCTTCTCCAAGTTCTCCGCAAGAGTATTATTTATTCCACAGTACATAGATAGTGCTCTATGTAGACTGGAGATTTCGTATATCCATTTCGAGTGTGTAAAACACTGGATCAAGTCAAATTTATGAGTTCTTTGTTTTCACACTTACAAATCGGGAAAGCCAAATTGTGCATCACGGCTGGCTGTATGAACCTTTTTATCTTGGTGAGGACTTATTGTTGTTAGACTGAGCTGGTTCAGATACTTACTGGGGCCTTCTGTAGATGTGGAATTACAAGTAGATATGGAAAGGTTTAATTCTGTTTTTGTTTGTTGAATCTGGGGTACAAATGGAAGTTATGGAGCTACTTTTCGTGTTTATTGAATTGCTAGCGATGTTGTTGTAGGAAGTTAAGAAATTTCCTGAGAAATTCGATGATGGTAGATCCTGTGGAATAATATAATCAGGTGTTTTGGTATGAGTGGATAACAGTGGGCAAGAACGTAACTGGTAAGCATCAAAATGGAAAAGAAAACTCCAAAATCTGAAAATCTGAAAAGAAAACTAGAATTTCCTTCTTGTAACTGTGGCTACAATCCTTTATCACGAGAAGAGATGTAACACGCATTACTTTTAAATGCTTTGGTAGTTTCGGCACAAAATCGTGCAGAAGATAATTATAATACTCTAGCAAATATTCTTTAAGCTATTTGTTGCAGTAGAAGCAAGCGTGCCCTCTATTATGATTTATCAAATAGTCTTCAGTAAAATTCCGAAGATTACTTTACCTGACTAATTTGGTATGAACCGGATCCACTCCTTTCCATTTCTCTCAACTGATCTCTATTACACTTTTTTCGTGAAGCGAATGACAGTTACACATTCTTACAGAACATTACTGCCATCTGATGTGTACTAGACAAACTATACCACGTGCAGCATCTCTCCTCGTTTTAGCCTAATCGTATTCTTAACAAAATCACCTAAATTTAAGCTGAGTACAATCCATTGCTTTAATTAAATCAATTGTCCTCCTACTGGTGCAGTGGCTGCTGATGGGAGTAGTCGGTCGCAAAAGACTAAATAGAAAAGGGAATACAAAGACAACTGTAGAGATAATATAGTCCTCTTAAGGCGAATTTTTATTTTTAAAAAAATAGTAAAACGTAGCTAGCGCGTGTATCTTTGGTCCTAGTTTCGTTTTCCAATGGGAAAGCGTTACGGTTAGGATTTCATCTTAAACTTTAGGTCCACGTTCAGTGCTGCCATTGAAAATCAGCGCCCGGGCGCAGGCCCGCAACTAGGGTTTCTGTCACCCGGGGCAAACACACAATTCGGCGCCCCCCCCCCCCCAAGGTTTAGTCGAAAAGTATCACTTATGGATTGCAACTGTAAATAACATTCTTAATGAAACCAGTTATATCGATTTTTAAGTACTTTAACCATCCAATACGCGCGCGGGCTACCATTGTAGCCCAGCGTTTTTATTTTCCTTGCCGCAAAGTAATTCGAGATGATAACTCAAAGGGTGTCTGTGTACCTTTCTATCAACTATCATTCAGCGTGTTTAGGATGTGGTCAAACGTAAAATGGAAAGGATCTCATTGTTATTCTGCTTGAAAGTTTCATGGGCTACATCTGTAGCCCGCGCGATTATTGATATCACGGGTGTTCCAAAGTGTCAAAGTTTTTTCATTATAGTTTGAGTGTTGATCAGATGGTCAATGAGTTTGCAAAATACCAATTCTGATGAGAAATGTTTTTAAAACCAATATTTACGATCCAAAATCATTGAGAACATAACAATGCAACAATGAAAAGCTTATTTTTATTTCTGTAAATTTTTCGGTGTAATCCTTTGATGTGGAGAAAAGAAGAAAACTTTCCATCAACAATGAAGCACACAAGAACTCCACACTATATTGTTATGTGTACCTCTCGAACTTGAGCACTTTCTGTACCTTTTGGGCACCTTTCTGTATACTTTCTCTTTCTGTATATATGCACCTCTAAGGTGCACACAAGTGATAGAAAAAACTGATTTGAGCAAAGCATCTGTCTTTACAGTGCATTAACTAGAAAGTTCATTAAATATGAAAGAAATTGCTTCATAAAATATTAATAAATAGATCAAGATATTTAGATTATTTAATATATAGTAAATATTATACATTATACACGATTAATGTAAAAAAAATGATTGAAATTAACAATAAAGCATAAGTTGGACTGATAGATAACAATTCAAAATGCCTCGAAAAGCTCTCAAGCAAAACTAATAGATAAAGCTTCATACAGCCTTCACTCGCAAAATCTCTTGGTAGGCGTACAAGAAACAATTAAATACACCGAGGCGTGTAAATTATCTTTTCCGCCACAAAACTGCCCTCTAGTTTAAAAACATTACAGCAATTGCGTAACATTACAGGGGGCGCGTCTGAGCTAAACTCTTCAACCACCAGCAAGCAACAAAAATCGGGAACTTTTCGCCCCCGCCCCTATTGATAACAGCGTTTTAAACTTCAGAGCTGTTCTCAGTGGAATTATACAAACAAACAGCTCCTTGTGGTAGGAAAAGGAAAGGGGGGCGGATTCTCTGTGGTCGCCCAAGGGAACAAATGCATGCAATATATATATATATATATATATATATATATATATATATATATATATATATATATATATATATAGAGAGAGAGAGAGAGAGAGAGAGAGAGAGAGAGAGAGAATCAACGAAAAGAGGTCTCATGGAAAAGGTCAAGTAAACTTTTGATTTCTTTTAACTTCTAGAATAAGTTCCTCAAGGGAAAGGGTGCGATTTTTAAAACAATTGATATATCTTCTTTCCGGCGCCCCCTCCAACCAGGCGCCCGGGGCATGTGCCCCCTCTGCCCCCCCCTAGTTGCGGCCCTGCCCGGGCGATAGTATACGACGGCGCCCCTGTACATATAAGTGAGGTCAACAGACCAGCCGTAAAGCGTAGTAAAAATTTTCAAAAATAAACCTTGGTTTTTCTTGATTTTGAGCACTTTTTATTAGTTTTTTCCTTGCATTTTATACGTATATGTACACATGCATTTTCCTTCTCAATTTTGCGCCCCCCTTACTGCGGCGCCCTGGGCGGTTGAGATAGTGGGAGAATACTGGATTAGCCTCAGAAAACGCACGGACACGATGTTGTCCACCACAAAGTTACTTATCCGGGGATCGAACCAGGGACCCCATGCACCAGAGGTAAGAGCTCTACTACTGAACCACCGTGCCCCCAAGGATGACAAATCAAATGAAACCTTTTTTAAACATATCTATTTATGGGATCACGATAAAAGTAACCTGAAAGTTGGGATCATTGAGACACCACTTGTGTCAATAGTAAAAGTGCTCACTTTTCGATGCATTTCTAATTGGAATTTTAATAGTAATTTGAGAATGCGGAATCCAAAAATATTCATCCGTGGAATCTCAAGAGAAAATACCCCATAATTAGGATTTTTATATTTATTTACATTTCAAATTTGAAATCAGTTTTCTAGGCAACCGAGGAACTGGTATGTCTTAAAATAGTTTGATTTGATTTGATTTTAGCTCCCCTTTCAGCGGCGAAGCTATAAAAGACGTGGACCTGTAGTTTAACGCGGAATTCATACCACATATGCTTCTGCCACTAATAGAACCCGGGTCTCCCAAATCAAAATCACCTATGCTAACCGCTTTAACCACGAGGAAGATCTGTTTTAAAATGTCTTAAAATAGTTTGATGTCATTTCATTTTAGCATCAGTTTTAGCTGCAAGGCTATGTGAGACATGAGCCTACAGCTTAACGTGGAATCTGAACAACGTGAACTTCAGCGTGTAACGAACCCGGATCTCACACGCCAAAAGTGCGTATGCTATCTGCTTAGCCACGAAAGAGTTCTGCTTTAAAAAGCTTTAAAATAATTTGATTTTAGCGTTCTTTCAGCGGCGAGGCTATAAAAGACGTGGAGAAATTCGAACCACATGTGCTTCTGCCACTACTCGAACCCAGGTCTGCCACACCAAAGGCACGTATGCTAGTCGCTTAACCACGTTGGATCTCTGTTTTAAAGTAATTGCATTAGATCCAGCATTCTAAAATTAATTTTAAAAGTAGAATTAAAAATTTGCCAAGCGTAGGCATTTTTCACCCGTGAGGTGATTGTTAGTTGTTACTCGTAAATTTTTATGAACAAATTCAATTTAAAGACATCGTAAATAAAAATCGAACAATGCAGTTTCGTAACTACTCTTGGAACTAATTGACCGTGTGATGCAAGGTATTCCTATACTTTAACAGATAAAACATTTTTAAAAAACACGATGCATTAACTGCAACTTCCTCTTAAGAATTTAAAATCAAACGTTCTCTTGCAAATTACCAGTCACATGAAGAAAGAAATGTTTTGCGACACAATAAAAGCGTAACCTAAAATCCAGCAATTATGAGCTTTTCAGTCATTGCACTTACGGTTTTATATTTGCCGTACGCTGGCCAGGGTTGGTTGCGTTTTAATCAATTGCGTCATCAGGCCAGCCGCGTTACGTCATCAGGTTTAATTGAAATTGGCGCTGTTGTGCTATTTGGTGCATGAAGGCGAACTACTCCAGTTCTCCTTGTAGGCAGGCGACCCCGCAGCGGAGCAAACGAGGGAAGTTAATCCGGGCCCTGACACGAATCACAATGCTTTGATCGAACAGGGGTGCAACAAGGTTGGCAGCACATGAAATATTTTGAGAAAAATTATATATATGATATGCTATCGCTCTTAAATTATTTTTGAAAAGTACTCCTACTGTTCGATTAGTTTGCATTTGTGTCTGTGTATCTGTTACTCGGTAAATTTCTTAAAATTTATCATAGTGTAGTGAAACTACAGGTATTTTTTTCTTTTACGACCTATAAGTATATATTTGGTTGGATTAGAGTTTGCCTTCCCTTTCAGCACCAAGACTGTATGAGACAGAGACCTAGAGTTTAAGGTAGAATGCGAACCACCGCAAATCATTCAAATTTCAAGGATCTCTCACAGAGAATAGAACCGTAGATCCTGTGCCCCAAAGGGCCACGTGGAAGCCACTAGGCCAGTGGGGAAGTTTTATGTGAGTACTTTTAAATTCTTAAAGAGCCTACAGAAAAAAAAAAGACTGCATTTCAGTAGGAGACAGAATGATTAGGTGAATACGGTGATATGGTGCATGTTGCAGAATCTGAAGAGAAAATCAATAAAATGTTATAAAACTTGAAGAAGGGCTGTGAAGAATATGGGATGGAAACAAATGTTGGAGAGACAAAATCCGTGGTGATTGGAAAGAAGGGGTCGATGTCAAATATAGAAGTAGGAGGGGAAAAAATAGAGCAGGTGACAAGTTTTCGATACCTGGGTAGTATTATTAGTGATGGCATAAAGTGTGCACGTGAAACAAATGCAAGAATAGGAATGGCGAAAGAAGCCTTTAAGAGGAAAAGAATATTATTTTGTGGGACCTTGAACAAAGAGTTGAGAATTTTTTAAAAAAAAAAAATGCTTCATTTTACTATACTGTATGAGGCAGAAACATGAAAATTACGCAAAAGTGATTAAAAATGACTGTAAATTTGCGAAATATGGTTGTGGAGAAGCATGAAGAGAAATAGCAGGGTCAAGCGGAAAGCGAATGAAATGGTGAGGAGGAAAAAACAATTTTGGATATTATTAAGAAGAGGAAGAGAAATTAGTTGGGACATTGGCTAAGAAGGAACTGTATCATGAGTTACGTGTAGAGGGTATGGTGGCAGAAAAGAGAGGGAGGGGGCGAAGGAAACTACAATGGATGATATCAACACAGAGAAATCGTACGTGGATACGAACAGGCTAACGGAAGACCGTGGAGCACGGAAGCTTCTCAGTTGCAGCAAGTGACCTGCCAATAATGGCAGAATACCTATGATGATGATGATGATTATGGTCTGAGGTAAAGGGAGATGATGATAATGAACGAAGTGGTGGTTGAATAAAATGGTAGAAAACGAAAGAATTCCACCAAGACACACGGTGTTTGATCCCTACAAAACTCATTTGGCGACAGCTGGGATCGAAGCACTCCCATGTACTAGGAGGTAGGCACTTTTGCTGAGCTACGGAAACCCCTATAAATCTATTTTTGGAGGGTTAAATCAGAAAGAATTAAGTGGTAATAGAGGTAAATTATCCTTAATTTAAAAGTTTCTGAATTAAGAACAGTCTGACCGAACCATATTATACCAAAATACTTTGCCGAAACTGTAACGCGATTATTAGATAATATAGCGCTATGCTTTGGTCAGAATTTGTCTTTTATTAGATACAAGAAGTTCCCAAGCTAGAATGAACGGCATTCAGATAAAAGTTTCTTATATATAGAACTTGAAATTGAAAACAAAACAATTTTTCATGATCACCCTGTAAAATTTGTAAATTGAGTGAGTGAGTGGTTTTGAGTATAACGTTCCTTTCAGCAGTGAGACTACATGAGACGGGGCCTACTGATTAACGTGGAATCCGAACCATATAAGCTCCCACCGGGAATCTGAACCCAGGTCTAATTTGTAAACGTATTTGCTTGTTGATTTATATGGGTATGTTGGGATGTATGTATAAAATATATTTCTTTCTTAAGATAACCAAATTCTGATTCATTGGAGCAAAGATAAGGAGATAAAAGGAAATTAGTTGGTTGTCGTAGGCTCATTTGGCTCAGAAAACTCGGGTTCGATTCCCGGCGGGAGCGCATGTGATTCGAAACTTATTCTCTCATACAGCCACAGTGATTTTAAAATAAAATAAAAACGGAGCTCCCTCCTGGCTAAGCGGTTAGCGCACCAGCCTTTGGCGTGGTAGACCCGGGTTTGATTCTAAGCGGGAGCTCATGCGGTTCGGATCCCACGTTATGCTGTAGGTCCCCGTCTCATAGCCTCGCTGCTTAAACGGACGTTAAACTAAAATCAAATCAAAATCAAAACATAAAAACCATCAATTCACCGTGAATAGTTGCTTGGGTCAAATCGGTTTAAGCGCCAAGATTACATGAAAGTAATTTAAGATGGTGTGAGATGACACATAATGTCGAGATTTAAAGATACTTTCTCAATAATGCCTGCGCGAGACCTGAGGATAAACCATTTAAAACCTTTATTCATAATGGTCGATTATAGAATATTAACCTGCGATGTTCTTACCAAGATATAACAATGGTTCTCACGCAAGGGGTCACACTAGCAAGAGGGTGTGAGATAATGACGGCGATAATCTGTGAAATTATGAATAAAGCGCCACCTATAAAGGTAAATAAGAAAGTTTTGTCGCTTTTTCATCCACTACCTTCGAACATCAATATATCACCTAAGACGTACCTGGAAGATCAAAATAAGTCCCCATCAGTATTGACGACCTTCTGCCAACGTCCTGGAAGGCCACTGATTCCATCGCGGTAGAACTTGGGGAGCCGTGAAGCGAAGAAAGTATCAAGTGCATTTTGTATTCTACTAGGGATTTGAACGGGCGTTTCTTAAGAGCCTGGCTTACTAAAAATAATGCAAAATTTACAAGTTTTCTTTTGCTTGTTTATTCATAAGTGAAAGGATATAATGATATGCAACTTACCACAATCATACATAATGTTGTTCTACAACAGACAATATGAACCTGAAGAATTTTCAGTGTTGCCATCCATAGAAATTACAGTGTTTTCAGAATAACAATTTCCCTAAAATCTAAGTTAAGGCAGCGACTAGAGGAACGATCTCAACTGCACTTGGTTACGTATTGTGTTGTTTTGGTTTGCTGTTAACTACTTTTTAAAAAACATTATTATTTAATTTTAATAACTGTATGTTAAAACGGTTTTGTTTATTACAAACCAAATACAACTATTATTTAAAAACTAGTTCAACTTGATGACGTGTACACAGAGAGGAAGTGACCAATACGCCGGAAAAGCGACGGGGGGTTAGTGTGACTGTTGACCTGCACTGATACAGGCACGTTGCGCGTACACAGCAATAAGTACTCGTCCAGCACCTAAGAGATTTGGAAGTATTACGAAGCAGCCTATTCGCTTTTGTTTGCTGGATGACATTAAGGTGGGCCTGTCAGCAACCGCATCAAGTTGTCGAATACATCAGGCATTTGTGGACGATGCTGTGAAGGAACACAGCGCCAGGCAATGGTTCCAGAAGCTCAGATTGGGGGGTCTGAGTCTTTGTGATAAAATACCGAAGTTGGTGCCCGCTGAGAAGCCCTGAAGGCAGCCACAGACGAGACAGCAATCAAGCGTGTGGTGAATTTGCCGAACGCTTTCAGGTTTCTGAGGAAACAGTAAGCCTTCACTTGTACCACATAGGAAATGTGTACAAGTTGAACAAGTGGATACAGCACACACTATCGGCAGCAAAAATATAGAACTAATGAGAGTCTGTTGTTTCTCTCATGGGACCGCAATATACACGTATTTGGCTAAGTGTGCTCACGAGTGGCGAAAATTGGGTCCAGTATGACAGTCTCAAGCTTAGCAGGCATTGATTGTCACCACTTGACCTTGTGCCTCACACCTCAAGCCCTCTTTTGTATCCACGCAAGATCATCCTCTGCGTCTGGTGGACTAGTTGCCAAGTGGGGCATTACGTGCTCCTGTAACTAGACTATGCCATCACTACTGGCCAATACTCGCAGCAATTGCAACTAGCGCATCGTACTTGGACCAGATGTAGCCAGTGCTGGTTAATCGCAAAAGTGTTATCGATAGTGCAAGACCACACGTGCCAAAGATTATCAGAGACTCATTCAGTGATGTGGCTGGGAAATATTGTGGCATCTACCACACTCACTGAACCTAGTAAGATCAAATGATCACGCATTCCATTCCTGTACAACCACAATCGTGGGAAATCCTTCGACAATGAGGCACGACTGCAGCCCGCACTCACAGACTGTTTTGTCCAAGATCCCCCGAGTTTTATCGCCATGGCATTATGCAGCTTTAGGTATGTTGGCAAAGAGTGTTGGATACTATCGGAAATTACTTCGATACCTAATGCTGAATACCATGCGCTCTACGTTTGTCTATTTCTGACGATCGTGAATAGGGAGAAACTATTTTAGTTTCCTTGTAACTACTGAGGAAAAACTGTGATTTCATTAAGAACAATACTAGTACAAAATAATACTGGACTGCAATTATATGGAGAAATCTTACTGAAAATAAATATACATTTTGAAAATATGGCTATTTAATAATAAAGACGATTTTTAGAGTTCAGTATTGCGTATGATATCGCAGAGGCCAGGCAAAAGCACTGACTAACGAGCTGGACTGAGCGGACGTAAAGTATGCATAGTTTACAGGAGGAGGGGGTGACTCGAGGTAAACAAGCTTGGGAACAACTGCGATATCAGAACGAGACCAGTAGCCTACTCCAGGTCAATTCTTATTTGATCTTGTTCATATGCAAATTTCGTCTCATGTAGATTCTCGAATTCAGAATTCGAGAAAAGAGAAAATCCTTAGTTTCTGATGAGATAACCAAATAACTTGTGTTCCACACACATACAAGGTGTGAGGAAATAATTTTTGATGGTAACTATTGCAACGAAAGTGCCTGGTGGCAAATTCTAAGGGCACTGTAGCAGGGATCTCCTGAGGTTAATATCATTTAAACAAGAACCACAATCTGCTTACTCATTTAGTGGTTCACAGCTAACAGATTTAATATTCAGATAGCCTGCGACGCGGATGGCTGGCGACGTTTATGACTAGGAACCCGGGGAATGCTACTCTACATCCACTTCACGCGCATGGTGTGAGCCGTAGCTTTTCCCTTTATCTTGAAGAAAGTGCGGTCCTTTCGGGAATCCTGAAAGTGTAGAAGATGTAGCTCTTACTAAGAAGAAGTTATCTGTCGACCCTGATTTTTAGTAGTAGAGAAATAATCCATGACTTCCCTGCTCTAACCCGCTCCACTGCTTGGAAAAACAATTCCTATCCTGTTCTGTACTCCACTTAATTCCGACCAACTGAAATACCAGCAGTAGGACATCTGATTTTCTGCGCTTCGCTGTCAGATCTTCAGCTGGATATCTTAGTTTTTCCAGATGTTAGAGTATAGACCTTGGGTGGCTTTCTCAGCTTGCTGAATTTTACCCATCTACGCTTTTCCAAACTTAACTAACGGTGTTAGTCTCCTTTCTCTCATCTTGTTGTTCTAGAACCCTAATAGACAACTACTTGTGAGTGCTAGAACCCATATCATACTCCTGCATGTTCCTGGTTGACTAATTTGGATCTGGGACCTAGAAACTACATTGATGTCTGTGTCGGGGACCATGTGCCGTGAGTTTTGCGGAACAGTACCTAGAAGCAGTTTTCTGTTCCATCTAGACTCTTACTGAAAAGGGACGTTAAATTTCAACCAATCCGTAACTAAAATTCGCGGGCACCAAACCATGTTGGAAGATTTAATTTCACACGAAATCATTATGGAGGAACATGACATGGCTATAATTTCATAGCTATAGAAGTCTCGTTTAAAAAAACTTTTCCTCTTTTTTTTTTCAAAAGAATTTTAACCATTTTGCGGCTCGGATTAGTACATGCCGATTCTCTAAAGTAAGGTTTCTCAACCTGGCGGTCGGGGCTCCTAGGGTCCGCTAGAGGAATAAATGGAGGTTGCAAAGTGAGATGAAAAAGATATAATTAGGATATAGTAACGGAAAAATATTTTTAAAAACTATTTTAAATTATTTTGACAGACACATATACATTTGCATACTTATTCTCATATATACCAAAAGAATTGTTTAAAACCGAACCGAAGAATTGTTTAAAACAATCGGAATATAAAAGGAATAAAGCTAGTGAAAAATTCTTCATTGGAAAAGAAGAAAAATCAAACACAACAGAAATTGTCTGTTGAAATACAATTTAAAATAAATCTAAACTGTAGATCCATGCCTCATATAGCCTTAGTGATGAACAGGTTCGTTAAATTCCAACAGGCAAACAAAGAAATAAACAAACAAAAGAGCTATAGGTATTTTAGCTCCCTTTCTTAAGAGGCCTCATCACGGTGAAATTAAAATACCGCTAATTTTACAGTAATTATGTGATATCTTCCAATAGATTAAAATATAATCGAAAAGTGGAACAAGAGCTCGCTATCTTATTTTACATGAGATACTTTTATCACGACTCACTTATCTGCTTTCGATTTCCAGCCATTTAGAAAATCGGTATTTATTTTCGTGTTTATAAATGGCTTCAAACGGAAAGCTACTAGGAGACTCTTGATGACGGGTAACTCATGCAAGATATTGTCTAGCGCGCTCTTGTTCCAAATTTCGATTATGTTTTATCTGTTTGAAGATACGGCATAATTACTGTAAAATTAGCGGTATTTTAATTTCGCAGTGATTAGGCCTCTTAAGATCCAAATTTACAAAAAGGGCATGATAGCTCAGTGGTAAAGGGTTCCGTGGCTGGCCATATGCGTTTGTGGTAGACAACATTGCGTTCGTGTATTTTCTCGGGATTTTTCTGTTTCTTTTGAGATTCTTGTTCTACTAACTCTTTCATAATCATTCATCTTCATCAAAATTATCTATGAATTAGAAAGTTATTTAATTACCCTTTTATATTGTACAACAAAAACAGGGGGGTGTGGAGGCTCAGTGGTAGAGCCTTCACCTCTGGTGCTTGGGGTCCCGGGTTCGATCCCAGCCCCCGCCAAGTGAACTTTGTGGTGGACAAACACCGTGCTCGTGGGTTTTCTCGGGGTTCTCCCGTTTCCAACCACTTTCTTCATTCCACCATTTCACTCATCTCTCATCATCACCGTCTCCTTTAGCCTAACCGGCATAACCGTGGGACGTAAAGCTTAAAGATTTCATTTCATTTTTGTACAACAAAATGTACTTTACAATGGACAAATTCCCACATTATCATATGCAGCACATCTTGGCCAAACTCTGAACCCGCGTCTATTAAGGAAGTATGATTAGATTCCATCCGTTATCTCGAAATGTCATTTATCCCATGATTTTTGATGAAAATCAGCCTCTCACCTTTTTCTCTGTCTCTTTGTTTGTGTCCAGATATTTCATGCATCTGACGTTTCTTGAGCGCAGTGAAATAACGACAGGATAAAGACAAAATCATTTAATCTACGTACAAAGAAGCATGGAATAAAAATAATGCTGATGTAGCTGTGCAGAGATAAAACCTGTAATCAGATAGTAGCCAGCAATTGTCGTAAGGAAACTGAAACTTCAAAGTAGTCCTGGAGAAATATTTCCGGTAATATTAAACATTCCAAAATCGAGAGTATAACGGTTAGAAATAAACGTATTTACTTTCTTGGCTTAGTAAAGATATGAGTAATACATATTGATGACTCGAGACTGGAAGTTATCCAAAATACTTATTTCTTAGTGTTAGGTTTCTGTCAGTTTCCAAGATGTTGAATTACAAAAGCTAATTTTTGTACAGATCAGAGTGAAGCTCTAGCATGAGGCATACAATGTCGCCTCGAAAAATGTGAACGAGTTATTGCGGCTGCTACAGACCTGGACAAATGAGTGACAATTGTACAAGTTGTCAAAGGTGAGTTTGATTCAATGCTTCTTGTGTCCTCTACATATGACCGAAAAATTGTCTTAAAGTTTTCAAAAAGTGTGTTTTGTATGATGAAAGATAATCTATAAATTGACAAGTTCAAGAAATATGATTTTGTTATTAGTGTAGGTCACAAGGCGAGAACTTTGTTGTCTCGGAAAAATTAAATGAAATCTTTTAGTTAAAAGGAAGCAATGCTATATCGCGTAGCCTAGGCCAAAGGAGACGCTGATGAGAAGAATGAATGAAAGAGTGGAATAGAGAAAATGGGAAGGAACGGGAAAACCCGAGAAAACCCAGGCACAAGATGTTTGTCCACCACAAATCTCACTTGGCGCAAGCTGGGATCGAATCAGAGACTTCACGCATCAAAGTGTACACTTTTCTCGTCTCAGAAACAAGACGTGCCTTTTTCAAAATTCGAGACGAGAGGTCAAACGTGGTAAGTTTCTCGTTTTCGAGACGAGAAATTTTACGTATTTCATCGACAAGACTAGTTTATCCGAGTCTTAGTTCTCAAACATTATTTTAATTTACATTGTGCATCGTATAAACACTATAAGATGCTCCCCTGGAATTGAAAGAACATTTCTAACGGTGCTATAGGAAGGACAACAGTATTCAAAGGGAGCCTGGTCTCCCTCTAGTCATCACATATCCTTATGGCCTCGGTGCTGTAAACGTACGCAAAACCACAAACAAACAAAGTGCCATGAGAATTTAAGATACGTACTGGCAACATTGTTCTTGAGTTGCACTGGACAGTGAGTGAGTCTTTGCACGTTAGTCGTGTGCTGACAGCGGAGCACTCAATAGGAACGTGGAATGTTTCGTGGAGAAAAGTAAAGATGGTGATTGGACGTTAGAGGAACAAGAAAACATGCTTCGTTGGTTGTAAAGCTAAACCACAATTAAGAACTGGAGGCAAAATGGGGGAAGAGAAAGCGAGGCAGAGTCTCAGTAGCAAATACGGAATTCCCTCTTCGCATCTTACATGATTCAAGGAATCAAGAGAATATAAGGCCGATATTTGCTATGAGAACACTATAATTGATCCCTTTTCCCGACTTAAGCACAGAATGAAATTATTAAGTTCCCAGACATTCCAGTTTAGCCGTGACAGTCTTGCATTTACTTAATCTGTCCCTATTCAAAAAATAAATGTTCAAATTTCCAAATATTCCCATTTCCTTCTAAAACGTAAGTTAATATCATTCGTGTAATATTTTTTAAAAAATCCGTTTTTATTAGTCATCGATACTCAATAATAGGAATAATCTACTTTCTATCGCTCACTTTTGATGCGTGTGTTAGTGTATTACTTAATTAATTATAATAGTTTAACAAGACCTAAGTAGCGAAATAAGTGCTGGTCAACTGTTGATTTTTTGATAGTGCTGGCCAACGTATTAGCATTTTTCAACGGTTGCTAATACTTTGATAATGTTCGTTTTGTGTCAGTAGTTTTCAACTAACCAATATTTTACTGGAAAAGCAACCAATTTGACAACTACTTTTCAATTTAAACATCACAAATGAACGTTGGTCACATAGTGGATATTTGTTAGTTGAATTCTACGAAACTAGCAACCATAAATTGTAGACAAATTAAAAATAAAAATCTATTGTATGAAGTCAACGGTTTTGACCGCCGTAAAATGTTTGTGTCGCAAATTTGTTTTGACCATTTTGGTTAATTGAGGAAGCAAGTGTATAACTATGCATATACTGTTAAGTTCGATTAGAATGGAACGATGTTTTAGCCTGAGACGATATGATCCCAACAGGGACGACTATCTTAAGAGACCGCGAGGGACCGGGCACCCGCTTTCATATTTGTACAAAATGACTTGTTAGAAGACATCTCATAATGAAACATATAACTTACTTATATATTGCAAAATGCTTACCAATATTCTGTATTACGTTCTGTGTTTTCTTTACTCTCTCTCTCTCTCTCTCTCTCTGTGTGTGTGTGTGTGTGTATGTCCTAGCCCAATATAAAACTTACTTCAAAAATTTTAGCATGGATCGCCATTTTTGTTAAAAGAAGAGGAACTCACCAAGGAACTGATTTCCTTCATGGTTCCAAGTGTACAGGTTTGCTTCTGGGAACATGAGTTATTATAATTCGCGTCGCAACAGTGCACCTTTCTTCCAAATCTGACCGACACACATACAACTTGTTACGGCAAAAGAGAAAAAACGGTATAATATAGGTCTTTCCATAGCTACTACCACTTTTAGAAAATTGAACCTGTGATATAATACTTAACCTAAAGATAAATTTCTTAAATATTTTCATTTTTTTTATGAAACATTAATACCTGTTGATCGTCTGTAAAATGTTCTAGGTCTGTTATTGTTATACAAATTCTTATTAACAAATATGTTTCCCAGGTCAAACAAAAATTTATAACTCGTCTTCTCAATGATCACTACTTGGCATGGCTTTTCACAAATAATCAACCTGACGTGATGAAGCAAGCATGAATTATAAGTTCTTATAAAACATTCAATGCTGTAGAATATATCGTTAATCAAAACGATTTCACTCTATTTAAAATTCTTATCCTTTTTATATATTCTCGAAGATCAAAGCCACCTAATAGTTTCTCTCGCTTTCACCCATACATCGAAAACATTAAACAGTCCCTGACTTATTCTTTCTCTTAAAGAAATTACCTTTGGACAGCACAGCATACAAACCCCCTTGGAGATTTGTAAACATAGTCTACTTAAATTACCACACACATGTTTTCAAAACCACAAAAACAGGAAACGAACAATCAAAATTACATAAACAGACAAAAAAACTTGCATTACCACATCGATATTTCAAAAATTATAGTGAAAAATTGCACTATAAACATATATCTAGTCACTCCCAAAAGGTATTGCGCTAATGAGCCCTAGGAATGCTATGATGAAGGTAAGTTTTAACGTGATTCCCAAACAGCCACTGCTTCTTTTCTGGAAAATAATGTGCCAATAATTCTCATGAACATGTTATTGTGTACAAAGGCAAGCGTCCAAATCTAAACATTTGAAAGAAATCAGTAGATAATGCTATCTGTTGATCGTATTACCTTTTAAATGCATAGAATATACTCTCCCGTCTCGTAATCGATTTAATTAAAAGACCCATTTCATAAATCTCTCTATATAAAAGAAGTCCAATAGATTAAGCTTGAAACTTGAAATTTGGACAGGGAATTTCATTTGTGACGTAAGGTACAGCTAGAGAAGAATTTTTAGAAATTCCATGAGGAAGGTGGGAAAACAGGGGCAGCAATTATTGTATTAGAATCAGGGGCGTATCCAGGACGGACTTATGGGCGGGAGGTGGGTAGTAATACTGCTATTTAGAGCTACTTTTGATAGCTCCAAACTCTGGGATCGGTTTTATTTATATATAAAATAAGAAAGTTTTCTCTCCTGGGGGAAGGGGGGCAATTGCCCCGATCGCCCCCTGGATCCGCCCCTGATATAATGTTCATATCTCCAAATTCTTGAAGGTTAGAGACATGGAATTTGATACTTTGACTTTTAATTAAAAATAATAAAAGACTTCTTCCAGCGTTTTTAGATGACCATATCTCAAAATCCCTTTAAGAGCCTGCCTTACTACAAATTCCGCAAAAGTTACCAGTTCTCTCTTGCTTGTTTTTCATAAGTGAAATCAGATAATGAAATGCAACTTACCACAATCATAAATAATGTTATACTACAACAGAAAATATGAACCTGAAAAGTTTTCAGTGTTGCCATCCATAAAAATTACAGTGTTGCCAGAATAACGTTTCCCTTAAAATCTAAGTTTCTACTAATGTTATTAAAATTAAATATCATTGTTATTTAATTTTAATAATTGTATGTCAAAACTATTTTGTTTATTTCAAACTAAATGCAAATTATATTTAAAAAGTAGTTCACATGATGTCAAAACCATATGATACGTAATCGATTGCAGTTCAGTTCGTTTCTGTAGTCGCTGCCTCAACTTAGATTTTGGGGAAAATGTTATTCTGGCGACACTGTAATTTCTATAGATAGCAACACTGAAAATTCTTCAGACTTATATTTTCTGTTGTAGAATAACATTATCTATGATTGTGGTAAGTTGCAATTCATTATCTCCTTTCACTTATGAAAAACAAGCAAAAGAAAAATAGTAAATTCTGTGTTATTTTTAGCAAGGCAGGCTCTTAAAGTTAAGGACAACGAAATTGGTATTTAGACTTTAATTGAAAATATTAAATATTTGTTTCAGTGTTTCTTCATCTTTCCCTTAGAAGGGAAAAAAAGGGGTGAGAGTTGCAATTCTTATAATAAGATTGCTACATCTCGAAATCCTTTGAGATTATAGCTATGTTAGGGATGTGAGACCGGAGACCAGGGAAATGCGGGCATCTAAGGATAAAGTCCGCAGCTAGTCAAAGACTAGTAACAGTACAAAAATTTTAAAAATGCCTAGAAAAATGGCATTTTTTTAAAGAACTTCGGAAAATAAGTGTCGGTATTGTCAACACAGCCAGAGAAAAAAATATTAGTAACAACATACTCGTTTTGTTATCGACCCATCCTTGTGGAACAATTAGGCATCAATATGAATTAACTCTGCTTCACAAAGCAAAAAAAAAAAAAAAAACACACTTTAAACCAAGGATATTATAAAATAGAGGATCTGCCCATATGTATCTTCATCCTATAAAATAAATAAAGCCAAAAAAAAAAAAAAAAAAACAACCGAGCATCGGCACGTCTGATTGGCTACTTTCGTTTCCGCCATCGTCTGATTGGCTACTTTCGATTCCTCCATGATTGTTGGCTCAAAACATTGCGATCTTATTGCGCGGAGTGGACAGAGTAGGGGTGGCAAAACTGTGACGTATGGCTTCAAGATTTTGTTGTAAGGGCAAATCCTCTATTTTATAAGATCCTTGCTTTAAACGATATAATTATGCTAATCAATATCACACATTTGACTTTGTGCTATCTATAAGGCAATGGAGTGAAATGAAATATTTCAGTTTAAAACCCCACGTGTATGCTCTTCAGGCTAAAAGAGGCGAATGGTTAAGACATGTGAATGATGATGAAAGCATTGGTCGAATGATAATGTGGGAGAAAACGGGAGTACAAGCTTAGTTGGCCGGGGATAGCACCAGAGGTAAGCGCTCTATCACTGAGCCACGTAAGCCATCGTGAGCCACCGTGCGGGTCAATAATTGAATATTTTTCAGTATAACACAACTCATGATTATATCTTCTTAACCAAGCATAACCCAAGACTCAGAAAAATCCGTTCTTCGGACAGCGGTATATTGTACAAATATACGGAATCCTCTTGCTTACTACAGAAATCAGTATGGAGCGTACGTTATCCATATGCTACATCTGCCGTGTCGTGACAAAACGCTGTAACTTTGGCGAAGAAGTTTTGCGAAAATGAGCCTTAAAGTTTTTATCCGAAAATGTGATCTGTATCGTGTAGAACCAGTGTAACTAGGCAATAATGGTCAACCAATCAATTTTCACCAAATTTAATCACACAACATGCATTTACGTAACATTACATGTAACCACGTGTTTCCAAAGTCAAGATACACTGGTTCTACACGATACAGATCACATTTTCAAATGAAAACTTTAAGGCTCATTTTCGCAAAACTTCTTCGCCAAAGTTACAGCGTTTTGTCACGACACGGCAGACATACTCACTGACCTTAGATGTTACATCATGCCATTGAAGGATGTTTGACGTCTAACAGTTTTCTGTATATCACATGCATATATTTGTTGCCTCCAGTCCAGTTTGTTGCCGTTAAGTCCAAAAACTACAGGAATTACGCATGTAACATACCTTTTTAAGTACACCACCTACAATTTTTTTCTCAGTGAACGTAAGCAACATTGAGCGGGCTTCAGGGTGGCAAATTTCCAGTGACGGAGGCTTTTCAATTTAAGGGAGTTCTCTACTGGAAACAACACCGCGATCGAGTTTTCAGTGAGAGGTACAATGTTTTAGTGAGTGGTACAATGATACCTCTGTTATGAGATACTTCTGGTTCAATCCCAGTCCAGGGAGTCTGTACTGGACAACATGACCAAATGGCAGACCGCGGCCAGGACACCGATTGCGAATAAAATTTAAAATATATGATTTGTTAGTTTTTTTTAATTCCATGCGAAAGACAAAAAGTATATGGAGTTGTTCATCGTAGCATGCCTCAATCGAGACTTACTTTCCTTTAACCATTTAGATCAGGGCGTAAAATTTCAAAGTCAGACGCTCTCGCCAATCCAAAAATGATGATCACCAGTATCTCTCTCTCATCCGGGACCAGTATCTCTGTCCCCAGTATCTCTGTTGTGGCTTATTGCAGGTCTTTCGGGGTGGCGCGCGTTGAAGTCCCGGGCAATCACTCACACGAGTGCTTCTTTCCCCAGACATAAGGATGATCTCAATTCTCTCCTGTTTCGTCAGTGCCATCTCGCTCTTCCTGCAAGGAAACAGAAAACCGTCGATTTTGGGGCATCATAACTTTCGCACGGGACATGATAACGCATTTCTGCTTGCGGGGCTGTATTTCCCTGCAAAAAGCAATGTTAATTCATGTGTCACATGCCTACCTTCCTGTTTGAAAGAAAAACCTGGATTAAAGATGGCCACCATTCACCACGCATGCATTAATCGGTAGCTCTTTTACCCAAGTCCGTCCTACGCTAGTCAGATTTGCTTTAATCCTGTTTGTTTCCAAAATAATCCACTGTACTAAGACTTATGGATCACCCTGTATATCATAACATGGATGTTCATCCTACCTCCATCATTCTTGGGACACCCCACAATGAGTTTGATCCTTTACCCTAATCAATGTACGTGTCGTTGTATTATTTATACAATTTCTTAAAAAAAACTTAAGAGGTCTAATCACTGCGAAATTAAATTACCGCTAATTTACAGTAATTATGTGATATTAAAAGATAATCGAAATGTGAAACATGAGCGCGCTATATAATATTATTTTGCATGAGCTATCGTTATTACGTGTTACCTGGTAGCTTTCCGTTTGGAGATATTTAGAAACGCGAAAAGAAATGCCGATTTTCTAAAAGGCTAGAAATCGAAAGCAGATAGTGAGTTATGATAACAGTATCTCATGTAAAATAATATTTGTCTAACAAGCTCTTGTTTGAATTTTCGATTATCTTTTATCTATTTGAAGATATCACATAATTTCTGTAAAATTAGCGGTATTCTACTTCCGCCGTTATAGGGTCTCTTAAGTCGTGCATTCGATTACTTGTCTCATTTTTCAATTCTTTTTTTAGCACCGAGGCTATACGAGATATCCACCTACAGTTTGAGATGGAATTCGAACCACCGTAATCCATTTCAATTGTCTCCCACTGGATCTTGGTAATCAAACACGCTTGCGCTAGCCACTTTGGCGCAGAGAGCTTATGCTTCACTTTTTCTAAAATTTCTAGGACGCACTTTGTGTCACGACACCTCTGTTCCTTAGTAACCGTAACTACGAGATGTAACGCAATCTGTGGCTGAAAACACCAATTTATAACGCGACTTATTTTTGCATATTTTATAGCGTCACATTATAGCCCACAGTTCGAATATGTCTAAAATCTAGTTTACTGTATTACCAAAATTCACTTAAACACTCCATCTTGATATTACCTTTTATTATGATACGTAATGAAAAAAATATTTACACCCTTTAAATAGCATGTATGTAGATTATACAAGATGGATCCTTCGTTATATCTTACATCTCTCGTTGCTATGATGACCAATAACACATATCGTCAGATTACTATATTAACAAAACATCAATCATAATATCAGAAAGAAAATTAATTCTAGTTCTTTTTATATTTTCTTCTTCTTCTTTTAAAAGCTAATGCATATTTTAATAGCACATATTGCCCGTAAATACAAGTAAGAGTTATAAAAATACAAGTAATGATATTAAAAATACACAATATTGTTATAGAGAACACCCTTTATTTGAACATATTCATATATTTTCCTTCTGAATTTCTTTCCCTTGATCACGCAGATGAAATTTCTCACTCACAGATAACTAAGCTATTAATTTACATCATAAAAATTACTGAAGTAACTGACTCTATGATCTACGGAACCCGGAGGTTAAATGCCCCGTTCGCAAAAGCTCTCCACTTACTTCTATCCTTAGCCATCTCGATCCATTTGTACTTTGTATCCCTATTTCTACTAGATCCATCTTAATATTGTCCTCCCATTTGTGCCTAGGTCTTCCTAATGGTCGTTTTCTGATTGGATTTCCAGTTAGAAGTTTGAAAGCGTTCCTACTTTCTTCCACTCTGGCTACATGACCTGTCCACCTGAGCCTCCTAGACTTGATGACCCTAAGAATGTTTGTTAAACGATATAAATTATGTAGTTCCTTGTTATGAAGTTTCTGCCATTTCCCGTTCCCGTTCCTCTTGGGTCTGAATATTCGTCTCAAAATCTTGTTTTTAAATATTTCCCTCAGAGTAAGTGACCATTTTCCGCAACCAAACAGGATAACAGATGATTATCCTTTATATATTTTAAGCTTCAAATTGATCGATAGAATTCGCGATGACAAGAGGTTTTCAACTGAATAACAAGATGTATATAAATCGTTCGTTTTATTTCAAAAATTAAGCGAATAATAAGAAATTAATACTTCCTTCAACATAGCGGTACCAAATTAGTACACGTATGTTTGAAACATGAGTACCCATTGTTGTTGAGGTAGCATTTCCTGACTGGTTAATACAGAACTCTTTCTTTCTAAGCAGAACTTGCTTGTGTTAATATAAATTTATACATAATCGTAGAAGTAGTGGTTTTATTTATAGCTATTTTACAGGAGTTAACAGTAATAAATATTTTAAAACTAGTTGTGGCTTAGACACGAGAATATACATAGTGTATTTTGTGAAATTGTAAGCCAAAATTTAAGGCGAGGCTTATAAACGTGAAAGTGCTGTGCTTTACTTGTGTTTGTTCTTTGCGTACCATAAACTGAACGTCCATATAGTTTACTAATTTAGGCTGTTGATGCTGTTAAAGCGCCTTAACGGTGCTGCAACCAAACCAACGCCACAGTTAGTTTGGTTGCTTGCATCAATTTTGTAAAGTTCGAAACCAGAAAAAAATCCACACAAAAAGTTTTCTTAAGATATCCTAATCAATATACCAAAAGTCCCCGAAAATTCATGTTATTCTCTAGGACACATCTTGCAAAATGGCAGATTTGTTTAAATTTACAAAATATGCCACAATGTTTTTGCTATTTGACATGAAACTTCCAGTGTATCAAACGAAAATAAATACCTAATCTGATTAAAATAGCTTTATTTGTGTATTTTGTTATAATAAATGAAAAATAATAAAATTTTTGGATCGTACGGTAACATTTTTGCGAAATAGTTTTAATAGCGAATTCAGTACGTAACATAAACGATAGGCTGAAAATTGCTAATTCATTTAGGATATGTTTGATTGCAATATCACAAATTGTAAGGAAGATGTCCCTGTTTTCTTAGAAAAACAAATGAATACTGTTGTGTGGGTTGTAGAATAACATTTAAAAACTTGGGTTGTTCAAGTTTATTATGACGTTTGTTGTGATTAAAATATTTTGATAAACGTTTCACTAATCGAATTAGAATTATAAAAAGAAACATAAATTTAAGCTGCACATTTATTTCTAACTAATTGTGTTACATAAATAATCGTCATTTTATAATATTAAAAATGTCTAAAATAAATCAGTCTCTATTTAGTTTATTACATGAGAGAAAGTACTACTACATCGAGCATGTATCTTTCGTGCACTACAAGTTTTGGATAAATTCTAAAGCAGCTATTAATTTTTCTGAATAGAGCAAGGCGTATTTAGGGGGGTCTTCCGTGCTTAAGCCCTCCGAAATTTAACTTACTATAGTAAAGTATGTGAAATATCTTGCAGAATTTTCACATTTTCAGGCAAAGCCCCCCGAAACCAAACCGTAAATACGCCACTGAAAGAGCAACGATAGCTCGTTTACATACACACACAATTTGTTGACATAAATACAATATTTATCTGACATTCTTTGGTAGTAGAGCCTTTATTTCAAATGTGCCCTCAGAAAATAGGTGAAACACACCTCGGTCCCACCCCCGCCGCACTTCATTTAGGAAAATTTCCCTTTGCTTTGGGGAAAGAACCCTGTCTGCATCCAATTATTGAAGGATCTGGACCCAGCAACATGCTCCTCCTCTGTAGAGGAAGGAACGGGAAAACACACATCGACAGCAGCGCCAACAGAGGCACACTTGAAATAAAACGGCTTCTACGCATTGTTGAACAGTGACGAAGGGTCCTAGCACATTCCCATCTTGGCCCTAGCACAAGACAATTTGCTTAAATATGTTATGAGCTTCAAATTGTTGCTGGTGCTAAGAGTTGCGGTAACAGGTTTCAGTGAATACTCAACAAAACTTCTCGGTAGGATCTAATGTACTAGTATTTCTTAATTATTGATGTATTTGTAAACATACTCTATAAGAACGTTGCATCAACGCCAGCACCTGATGGTAATACTACTAATTCCAGTTTTGAATGTAGCTACAATTTCCCACCGATATGATTATAGTATAAATACCTACGTATATTTATCTAACGATATGCAGTGACTAGCTCCATATAATTCAAAAAGGTATTTTTCAACAGCTCTTGATATTTCTTCTTTGCTTGTGTTTCTACTAATAAACGTCCATTTCTTTTCAAAGAGTTTATTTCTGTTCTAGTAACCACGAAACTTTCATTTGGCGTTTCCAAAGGACGAAAGTAGTTTTAGGATTTAGGATTTAGATTTCTGGGTTTTCGGTATCTAAGGCCATTTAGCCCGTTACGTTTTGAGGTATGACGTCCCTCGGCGAGCACACAATCCGGGGAAAGGAACGGAAGAAAGGATTGAGGAAAGAAGGAAGCGACCTGGGACCTATAAGTTAGATACCACCCCGGCATTTGCCTGGTGTGAATGAGGAAAACACAGGAAAACCTCATTCAGGGTAGCTGGCCTGAAAAAGCATTTTACACTTTTTCGACCGAGTGCAGGACGGAACTAGTGTCAAAGCCATTCTATATATGAGCAAACTTCATAAACGTTTTTGAGAGCAGCTTTTGCTTCGAGATGTTAAAAACAACAGTTCGCTTCTTTTTTTGTTAACATGTGTAGTCTCAAGTTGCAGAAACCATTTTTTGTCAAAAAGTAAATAATACTAACAAATCATTTTCCCAGCCTCCAACAATTACTTCATTTCCCATAACAGCTTTTCGTAGGGCAGCTGATACACTGAGAACGTCTGCGTCGGCTTCGACTTCTTCAGTGGATATTTTATTTTGTTCTAATTCTGTTTTGAAAATCTGTATAATACATTGTTTGCTATTTTCGGATTGAAAGATCCAAATCAAAACTTTACTTGTACGCCTTATATCTGGAGAACTACATACAGTGTAGCCAAACCCAAACTATCACTTAACTCAGTATGATGTGCAAATTCCGTAGAAAATACGAAAGCTCGATTTAGGGACCATTCAAAAATTTTGTGGTCCTTGATTCAAAAACTAATTATTGACCAAGATCACAATCTTTTGATGCATTTTTTGGATCATTCCTAAAATTCTTCTTTTTTTAAAAAAAAATCCTTCTGTGTAGTAGAAGTATCGCACACCCGGAGGAAGACTATTACAAGTCAAAAATACTTATTTCTGAGACAGTGACTTGTCAAGTTCGTTATTCTACCAAAATCGCTTCCTGGAATACTGATATTTCTGCCATCTCGGGGTTAATTTGTTTAGTTACGTTTCTGCGAAAATACAGTCAGGTAGAGTTTGCTTCTCTCTCTCTCTATCTCTAAATTTCAATTTTTAATAACTCAATAACTCAATATAGCGATAATAACTCAAAATTTCAATTTTTTGAGTTGTAACCACTGTTCCACCGGTTCCGGTGATATGTTCCTGCACCAGAATGTCAACTGATATCCTACTTGCTCCTTGGTTCTGTTCTTGTGTTTTAGTGACAGCGTCAGTTCTGGTTTAAATGCTTGAATGATCGATGATTTCTTTGTTTTTGTTTTTGATATTCGTATATCGTCGAATCATCACAAAGATTTCGGTGGTAATTTAAAATTGACGCAATGTTTGAATTTACTTATGTTTTCTATGGAATATGGCATTCGATTAAAAATTAGCTGCTCTTGAATTACAACAGTAGTACTCTTAATTTTCACTTCTGAGCTAACTGCAGCTAGTTAATTTCAGTGCAGCCATTCCAAAAATGTAAAAAGAGTAGTTTTCGAATATTACGTGCGATATTGCTCCACGTAGATTCAGTGGCGGATCCAGGACGGACTTCTGGGGGAGGGGCGGTGGGTTGTAATACTGCTACTTAGAGCTACTTTTAAAAGCTCCAAACTCTGGAATGGATTTTATTTATATATAAAATAAAATAAAAGTTTCCTCTTCTGGGGGGGGGGCAATCGCCCTGATCGCCCCCTGGATCCGCCACTGCGTAGATTCGATCTTAATTTCTAGATTTGACACGTTTTCATTCACAATACCAACATTAGGATAGTCTTTTGTAAAGTAAATACTTGAGTATGATTGCAGTGACGTAACTAGGGGGATAAACGGGGCTTGTGCCTCAGGCGCCAAAGTGGAAGGGTGCGAAATTGGTCAAATATTCCGGGAAGTGTTTTGGTTTGGTTCGTCAGGGGGACACTAAGACGAATTCTTGCTCCTGGCGGCAACCAGCGTATTTCCGTCGCTGTACGATAGATGATAATCTTCGTTGATCAGCAAAACAATCTAGAATTTTCGATTTTCATTTCAATTTATTTGCTGTGTTTACTTTTTTTAAAACGAATATTTACAACGAACTTTATAAGCAGATAAAACTATTAACACAATAAAAAACTGTTTATTAACAAACTATTTATTTCCACTATTTACATAAGTATTTTAATCAAACTTCCACAAAGAATGTGTGTTGCATTTAATAAGAAGAAACCAAAGGTCGATAAAGTGCATGTCCTACTGTTCCAAAATTTCTAGCTCGCATTCCATAAATTGATTTATATCAATAATCGTGTCATAAGAAAACATTTATTAATGAAATATGAGCAAAATCTTTATACAGACTTTCGGAAATGTTTATCGTTCGAAGAAAACTAATCTCCTGTTGACCCCCCCCCCCTCCCTTGACTTCATGTTGACTTTTTCAAGAAAAGTTTCGTATTCTATACTATATTTATGAAATACCAACAAAATTGACTAACTTTAAAAAAATGTGAGTATAAGTCACTCCCAAAAGAAAACTTATTCCTGTGGATTTTTATGAGCAATTGTAGTCACAGTGGCTCAGTGGTAGAATGTTCACCTCTTGTGCGTGGGGTCCTTGGTTCGATCCCAACCTGCACCAAGTGGACTTTGTGGTAGACAAACATCATGTGCGTTGCTTTTCTCGGCGTTCTCCGGTTTGCTTCCACTTTCTTCACTCCACCATTTTATTCATTTCTCATCATCACCATCTCCTTTAGTCCAGCCGGCGTAACTATGGCACATAAAACTGAAATATTTCATCTTATTTTCTTTTCATTTTATGAGCAATTATTTACGCCACTTTATAGGATTGTTAATGAGAATTTTATTTAAAGACTACAGGGGAAAAAGGAGGCAAGTAGGGGAAAAAGGAGGCAAGTAAGTTTTTTATAAGTTCATACAATTGCTCTGTTTTCCACTGACCTACCTCCTTTTTCCTTTGTAGGCGAAATCTTTAGCATTAAATTTCTTAGTGACTAACTTTCTTCTTACTCTGGGATTTAGTCCATGCAAACTACACCTTTCAGGCTACATAATTTCGCTGTCAACTCATTTTCGGCCATTTCTTCACTTACCTGCTTTCTCCCTTGTGGTCTTCATTTAAGAAAAAATAAACGAAATTGTTATAGAAGTTTTCTACAAAATTGCAATTCTTCACTAACACTTTAGAGTAAAGTATCCTTAATTTTAAAGATTAGGAGTAGGAATAAGAAGAACAGGACTGACTGATTATCTAAATAATATAAATATTGGGAATTAAAAAAGGAAGCCGAATATCGAGAAACATGGAAGAAACATTTACAAGCCCAAACCTAAAATAATAATAATTAAAAATGCATTAGCCCCAGGACCTGGTAGAAAGCAAAATACTTAATAATATACGAACTTGTGTGGGCATTAAAAATTAATAATTACACATAACTGCAATTTTACAGTCATAGAGTGGCAGCACGTCTGCCAGTGGTTTACTGTAACATTACAAAATTTTACGGTGCACAAATTTCTTCAGTCAAGAACGTTTTTTTAAAGATTTTCGATGCACGACAAACCGAATGCGGCATAGCAATAAAATATCATGCGATGGTCAAGAAGTTCCTTAGAACTTCTCTTAAGCTATTAAAGGAAAAGGAGGAGTGTATGTGTATGTATATGTATATGCTAATTGCAGTTCAAAGTCTGAAAATCACGGCCGATGTTTATCTCTAGTCATTACCACCAGCACAACGTTCCGTTGCTAACGAATGTCCCCCTTGCAATAAAATCACGCAACAACTCCCCCCTTTTCGTCCGTTGGCTCTTACCTGTTACTTCATTACAACCACTTCTAACATCTTCATTTGCATATTTCAACATGGCAAAACAAGCGGCAGAACAAACAGTCAACATGGCAACTGAAAACCTCCTTTCCCCCCTAACCCCTCTGTTGGTCAATTGTCTGCAACACTCTGTTTGTTGTAGGGAATAATTTTTGGCTCCAATAAACGGTCGACCGTTTATAACTTACAGCATTAGGAAAATTTTAGTTTTTACCTGTATGCTACATCAGCGGATGCAATATAAATAATTTTGTCTATTAACAAAGAGCTTACTAGCTATTTAATTATTGGTTTCGTATCCTATGTAACAGAAGTATTTTAATTTATTTTCGACCTTCAGTTGCTTCTTCTTCTTCTTTTTTTTAAGAAAAAATATCTCACAAGGAAGTCTTTCGACCTTGATCAAAGGCGACGTGATGACAGACTTGAGTGAGCTCACCGGCGAAATTAAAATACCGCTAATTTTACAGTAATTATGTGATATCTTCAAATAGATAAAAGATAATTGAAATATGGAACAAGAGCGCCCTAGACAATATTATTTTGCGTGAGGTACCGTTATCACAAGGCACCTAGTGGCTTTCCGTTTGCAGCTGTTTAGAAACGTGAAAATAAATGCCGATTTTCAAAATGGCTCGAAATCGAAAGCAGATAAGTGAGTCGTGATAACGGTTTCTCATGTAAAATAATATTGTCTAGGGCGCTCTTGTTCCACATTTCAATTATCTTTTATCTATTTGAAGATATCACACAATTACTGTAAAATTAGCGGTATTTTAATTTCGCCGGGATGAAGACTCTTAAGTAGTTGGAAAAATATTGTGAAATGAAGTTGTTTAATTTCCTTTATGGACTACAAAAGTCAGAAGTTTGAATTTAGTCAAACTTAGTCAAAAAAAAATATTAATTTATTTATAATACAAAATTACGGTTGATGAAAAGATATGTAAATAAATAGCTAACACGTTATGCTTGTTTCTATATGTAGGGTGTTAGAAAAATGTGTCACAGAATTTTGAGAACAGATTAATCACATCAATATAAGAAAAAAGTTCAAATGAACCTGTGCTCAAAAGTGGATAGTTCCAGAGTTACATGGCGCCGAAAACATGAAACAGGTGAACTTCATAGGTGAAATTCATAGCTCCACTGCTATGGACCTATCGTAGTCGGCTCAAGAGATCACTGAGGAACTGTATGGGAACTATTTAAATATCCATGTTTAAGAATGCTCCAGTACTTGTACGTCAATTTTTAGAGAGGTAGTTGGAGAAGTACTCCCGAATACCCTCTCTAAAATGATTGTGCAAGTACCGGAGGTTGGAGGTTCTGAAAGATGGATATTTGGGTAGTTCACATACTAGTTCCTTAGTGATGTCTTCACCCGACTACGATCGGACCTATAGTAGTGGAACTATGGACGTTTGAAATTCATCTTTTCACGTTTTCGGCACCCTATAACTAAGAAACTATGCACTTCCGACTATAGGTTCACCTGAACTTTTTTCTTATTTTGATGTGAGGAGTCTATTTTCAAAATGTTACGTCAAATTTTTGTAACACTTTGTATATCACGTAAAAGAAAACCTAACTCACTGACTAATTAAGACATAAACCAAAGCACTTAAGCCAGAAACTCTTTAAATTTGGATAAGGCATAGGAGTTGTGACGAAAGAAACCACTGAGAAATGATTTTTTGAAAATTCGATGGTTAAGGTCGAGAAATAAGGATAACAATTATTGTATTAGAATGTCCGTATCTCCAAACTCCTAAAGGTTACGGGTATGAAATTTCGTATATAGACTCTTTGCTTAAAGCAAAAAGAAACGTTTTTCAATGTCTATTTTTGACCTAGAAAGAAAGAAAAAAAGGGTCGGCAATTACAATTGTTAAACTCGTAGTAAAATGTCCATATCTCGGAATCTCTTGGCTAGGTTAGAGACATATGGGTAAATGGACTTCTCATTTAAAATAATAGACACGTATTTAAGGGTTCATAACGTTTCTCATCTGTTATACATAACTAACGAACACCTTCCAGCATTCTAACTATCCCAACAGTCTTAGTATAGAAGATAAAGGGTGAGCAGGATAAAGGATTGAGAAGATTAGATAGGATTAGAATAGGGGCGTACGCAAGGGGTAGGTCCTGGGGGATCCGGACTCACTAAAACGCCGACTTTTTTGTAAATTTAGTCTTAATTTTAGAGGTGATTTTGCAAATTATAATATAATTAATCCTCATATTGAAATGTGATTCCTAGTAAAGGTTTGGATCCCACGAAATTAATTTCTGTGTGCGTCCCTAAATTACAATTATTATAATGAGATAGACATGTCTCGGAATACCTTAAGGTTAGAGGCATGAACTTTAGTTAAACACTGTTTGAGCGTATTTTTATGTTTGGCCTGGGATGGGAAAAAAGGAAGTGGGTGTGCTTTCTTAAGATATCCATAGGATACGTTTGAAGTTTTTGCAATGCCTCGAGTTGAGATGACAACGCAAAATATTGCCCACACTAACACTTTAGAGCATTTGCTAGTACAGTATTGCAAAATTACCCCGTAAGTATGGTCCAACGACCAATGAAAAGTTGTCTATGCAGTTTAGGTAAATAGATATCCTAAGGCCTAAACAACCAAGAGAAGGATTCCACAAAGCTTCAGGGAAGCTAAGTGGAAGTGGTTTAGGAATTCTCAGTGCTCCAGGCAAGCAAAGAGAGTTTGGTGTCTCTCAAAGCTCCAAGCAAGCTAAGCGAGCAGGGAAATCAGACCTCCATGCAAGCTGGTTGATTGCGGTTAGGATCTCTTACAAGGAGGAGGCAGATTTTGGTAAATGAACTTCGGGACAATTTTTGCGAGGTGGAAGTGCACATTTAAAGAGTTAATATTACACTGTTAGAACGCAAGGGCCAAAAATAACGGACAAAACCGTCTTAAACTTTTCTACTCGCCGCATATATCGTACGACGCGCAAGTTTATCAAGTGATGGCGTGGCAGAGTGAGAAGAATCTGTGACTCATGAGTGAAGCGTCCCGGTTTCGATTCCCGTTTGAGTCAAACATTTTGCTTTTGCTTCAACCAATAAAGTAGCCATTTGTAAATATAAGTAAAATATTAATTCACCATATGTATATAATAAATAAAGCAATAGAAATTTTCAAATCATTTGTAAAATCTTTCAATGTTCCATGTTAACTACCAACAAAATTTAATCTATTCCGTAAATATATTGGTATCACGAGTTATATTATGGTTGTGACAGTCGTTGTGAGATAAATGTTCTTGACGCTTCGTGTTTACATCTGTTGACAGTGTGCGAATTACAAAGGAGTTGAGGGGGAAATCCTCTTTGCTAATACTGGATGTTGCTAAAACCAAAGGACATTTCTCCCTCATTCCTCTTGTAATTCGCAAATTGTCAACAGATTTAAACACGAAACGTCAAGAAAAAAATTACACAACGACTGCGGTAACAATAATATTTACGGAATAGATTAAATTTGGTTGCTAGTTAACACGGAACATTGAAAGATTTTACAAGTGATTTGAAAATTTTTATTGTTTTATTCATTATAAACATATGGCGATTTAATATTTTACTTATAGTTACAAATTGATACTTTATTGGTTGAAGTAAAAAAAGGAAAAAAAGTTTGACTCAAAGGGAAATTGAAGCCGGGCCCTTTGCACATGAGTCGCAGATTCTCCTCACTCTGCTACATTGACAAATTTGCGCGTCGTACAATATATGCGGCGAGTAGAAAACTTGAAGACGGTTTTTGTCCGTTATTTTTGGCCCTTGCGTTCTCCCAGTTTGTGCACTTGAAATGTGCACTTCCATCTCGCAAAAAATAGTTCATTTACCAAAGTCTGCCTTCTCTTTGTTAGAGCTCCAAGGAAGCTAAGAGAGCGGTTGTTTTCCCTACAGAGCTCCAATCAAGCTATGTAGGCAGGAGACATCAGAGCTCCAGGCAAGGTAAGATGCTTTTGTTAGGTTAAATTTCTCAGAGCTCCAGATATGCTAAGAGATGGGACTTGACCAGCCAAAATTGGTGTCGATGGAGACCTTACATAATATTTTATATCCTCTTCTGGACAGCGACGATGCTAGTATTCCTTTTCTGTCACGTGATCTGATGATGAGAATCCTTATCGTCTGCTTCTTGTAGTAGTTGTAGTAAGAGAGGATGTGATTATGTTTATAAATAAGAAGCACGTGCTGCTACTTATAAATATACAAATAATACCGACAATAAAGTTTAGACAACTACAAGATAGCCAAACATTCCATTTACATCTGCATCCCTACTTTAATAATACTTAATAATACTTAATAATATACTTGCAGCCCGTTGTCCAAAATTTCCCTTTGTGCACCCCTATTATCCGAGCACAGCTTGATACGTTTCAATGTCCTCCTACTCATTCGGCTTAGCACTTGTGTCGTCACAAGCTGGAAGACTTCAAGCACACTAGCGCACAGAGCATCATTGTTCATGTACCTGTTCTTACTGGCATGTAATTTGATGATACCCCACAGAGCACTCTTTGGTGTCGTGAGGTTTAGCAATTCACGTGAGGAGCACTGTCGCCATATCAATGATCAGAATGAGAGGTTCAAATCTTAAATATATTAATATATTACAGTTACATGCATTTTTAGCTACCCTGTATAATGATATTCTGTGGATGTGCTACAAACAAAATTATTTCGTGCTACAAATATGAGTTTCATTAATGAATGCATAACAAATACTATTGCTATGGATTATGTTGGATGCATTTTCGTCTATTATTAAAATTAGCAATTTAAATTAAAATTAATATTTTGCCTTCAAAAAAGCAAGTCTATAATAGCGATATTTCATGTCCCAAAGTCATTAATTTTTTTTTTTTCACCGTGAAGAGAGTTATCACGAATGTGACGTCTATTCCTTTCACTAAATTTAATTATTGTTTATAACATTTTTGACAACATTTTTATTGATTTTTGTATGTCAATTTTAATTTGCATTCAATTTGTGTGTGTATAATTCTCCGTTAGCAGCAATGTTTCTGACAAGTCACTCTAAAGTAATATTTCTTGATGGTGGAGAAAATTGTTCTTGTTTCCAGTGAAAATTTTCCTCCTTTTCAATGATTTTTGACAAATTTTTTAGTCCTGTGCAGTGGTGCACCCACGAGGGGGTTCGTCGAATCCAGACCCCCCTCCCCTTCTGAAACTTCCTAACTCAACATACTTTTGTATACTTCCTCAATAAAACTATACTTGTTTAACAGGGAGATGATTGATGTAGAAAAAATAGCATGAAAATTTGATCTTACACTTCATTTGTACTCTTTCTCTTATAAAAACAACCTAGTTTTATATTTTTTTCTGAAAATATAGGTGGAAGTATTTTACAATTACTTATCGTCTTTTCAATTGCAGAATAATGCCCATTCAATACTACGTAGGGCAGTAGCTTTTACTATTGGACCTTCCCTCGAAACTTGCTTCCTCCCAACAAAAAATTTCTGGACGTGCTGCTAGTCTTTCATACTAACAAACCAATAAATAAGAGTGTGAATGGTCGAAAATAGATCACTAGGTCACAAGCTGAAACGGAATAACTGTTATCACGCTGTGACGATGTGTCTTTTTCTTTTAGACAGACTTATTTTCTTATTTATTTTTTTTAAAGATAACACGTTCTTTTGCAGTTTTTGAGAATCTGACTGTTTTCTATATTGTCATGATCTGAATGTTCCTTTAGTTTTTGATGAATTAATAACGGTAGTCCACATTTTGTCAATGTAGTCGTTTCTTTAGGCAATGTGATTGTTCTCGTTTTAGGTGGGGGTGACCTTTTTCTGTCTTTTTTTATAAATTATGTGACTGTTTGCTTTAAACGATATGACTTTTTTTTTTTTTTTTTACCAAAACCTCCTTTATACACTTACGCTGTTTGTCCGTATGTTCGTTCGTCCGGGAGACAAAAGATCTCAAGAACTACCCCACATAGCACACGGACGTCCATGGGACGTCCGAGACTGATAAGCAATGGACAACGGGACATCCGAATTTGCTCCCGGGACATTCATAGGACCTCCGCGGGATATCTAGATGTCTGCTAATATCTCGCAAAACGGTATATTGAACGGGATCTCAAACGGATGTCCGCTGGTAAATTGTAGGATAATGTCAAATAAATGAAATGAAATCTTTGAGTTTTACGTCCCACGGTTATGCCGGTTAGGCTAAAGGAGGCGGTGATTATTAGAAATGAATGAAATGGTGGAATGAAGAAAGTGGGAGGAAACGGGAGAACCCCGAGAAAACCCACGCACACGGTGTTTGTCCACCACAAAGTTCACTTGGCGGGGGCTGGGATTGAATCCGGGACCCGAAGCACCAGAGGTGAACGCTCTACCACTTAGCAACCGCGGCCCCGTGGGATAATGTGGTCCTAGGTATGTCCGGCATGGGATTTCCCTTGGATTTCCTATCCCATGGGACGCCCCGTGGACATCCTACGTGGGAATCCTTTATTGCGTCCCATGCAGGATGTCCATAGGATATATACTTATTATTCCGATAATGCTGGAAAATATATATGAGATGATTGGGATCAAAATGGGACGTCCTAGGAACGTCGTGTGCTATGTAGGACTTGATAAATCACCCTTTATTTTAGCCAGGGTGTACAGGGTTAAAAGCTAGGAATCTTGTTTGTTGGTGGCAGTGTTCCTTTCACCAGAAGAGGTAGAAATCAACCATTTTTGGTTTTAACATTGACCACTATAGAGCAAAAAACGGTAATAGATAACGAGAATATGTTTTTTACAATCAATTAAGCGTCTCAATATGCTATTGTATCTCCACTCTAATCCCTCTACTTAAACCGGTAATGGTAGAAATTTAGCATAACTTCTTGTTTCATTATTAAATGAGAAAACATCACGTCATAGAAAACAAACTTCTTCACATGATGTACACGATACACTGCTACTTGTTTTAATAATTTTACTGTTTGCTTAAACAACATCTCGTTTTGAGTTTTTGGCAAAATGACTGTTTGTCAGAATTCAACGGCATGAATGTTTTCTAAGATAATGTGACCATTTTCAGCTTTAGACGCAGCAACTTTTTCCACATTTTTGAGATGCAGCCATTTCCTTTAAGGTTGGTTTAAAGGGACAAGTTTTGCCAATAGATGTCACTACAGTCTTCGTATCTCTCTCATGTATTTTTTACCTTTCACTAAAGTTCACGATTTCTCTTCAAATTTTTAGAGAAGGAACTTCATAACCTATCGAAGGCAACACTCCGTGCCGATTTTTTATTTCGGATTTTTTCATTGTTGAAATGGCTTGATTGTTGAAATGGATATCCAAACCTTTAACAATATAACTGTTTCAACAATGAAGAAAAGTCTAAATAAAAAATCGGCACGGAGTGTAACCTTCGATAGGTTATGAAGTTCCTTCTCTAAATATATGAAGTCTCTAGGCTGGAATTTGTATGAGAAAACGTGGATTTTCGTGAAAGGTAAAAAATACATAGGAGACATACGAAGAATGTAGTGACATCTACTGGCAAAGGTTCTCCCTTTACAGCAACCTTAAAGCGACTATTTTCAGTTTTTGACGTAATGACTGAGAGAGCGACTTTGCTTGCACCCATAACGTCGACTAAAATAAAAAGAATGTTTTCAAGAAATCTCTAGGTGGCACAGGGGATCAGTGGTAGAGCACTTACCTCTGGTGGGTTGGGTCCGTCGTTCAATCCCTGGCCAAGTAAGTTTGTGGTGGACAACATCGTGTCCGTGGGTTTTCCCGGGTCTTCTCCCACTTTCTCATTCCTCCAATTATTTCATCATCATTCATTTGGGTCAATCCATGCAAAGTCATCGAGAAAAGAAAAAAATTGCCGCTCGACCTTTTCAAAAAATCTATTTTTTCATGAATGTTTATCCTATATCAGGGTACTTTGAACCCACAATTAATTATTTTCTACAACATCCCTTGGCGACACAACGGCTGCCTCCATTTTGCGTTTTTTTTTTTTATTTTAGGTGTTTACGTTGTTTTGAATATCTCAGTATGTATTTGTACTACCAAATTGAAAATTGCTGGACGCCTCCAACTCGTACAGAGCTAAACCCTTGATCTCTTAACATTTTTGTCTAAAACCTCTTGAAGGGGGTGAAATCAGGGCCTACATAGCAAAATATTTGGACATTGAAAATATGTTTTGGAAGAGGAAACAACTGACGTAGAGGTCTGAATTTGGGTGTGCATGTAGTCCGGGGTCACACGTTTATAGTAAAAAATTTGAAGACCTGTAGCTGCTCCCAGAGGCCTGAGAAAATATCGTAAATTTGGGTAATTATACCAATTTGGCATATTTCACTGTCCAATATCTTTAATGGGCCTGTATTTTAAAAAAAATTGCAATATTGGGAATAGTTACTCCTTTAGCATACCATAACACATAACACTGCGTTTTGTGTTTTTGGACAGAAGTTGTTCAAAATATTAAGTAATGACGTCATACTCTAGGAGGTGTTCTGTTTATAAATTCAACTGGAAATTTGTTGTTGTGAAGTAAAATAAAGAAGAATGAAAGGTTAGTCTAGTCAATTCTCTCAAGCTCGTTTCTTTCTTGTAACACTGTTGTATCAGACTCACAGCAGTACTGGTGAAGAATGCCGCTATCAGCAGAAGGCGAGGAAAGTCAAAATGCACAGTTGACAAAAAGTCTTTAGGTACTCCTTGCTCTTGGTGTTTGCTATATCAATGATATTCAATCATGTTTATTCTTGTTTTAACTGTCAACTCATGCAGGAAACTCTTGTCCTTTCGTTTGACCTACATCTCCAAGTCATCCACGAGTGAACATTTACTCGCTGTAAACACTGGACAGTGAAACATGCTAAATTGGCATAAAAATCCCAACTTTACGATATTTTGAGGTCTTTGGGAGCAGCTACAGGTCTGTAAATTTTTGTGAATTAACTTATAACCCCGGATTACATGCACACACAAATTCAGACCTCTACGTCAGTTGTTTCCTTTTCCCGAACATGTCTTCAATGTCCAAAAATGTTGCTACTGTAGACCCTGATTTCACCCCTTCAATAGGTTTTAGGCAAAAATGTTAATAGATCAAAATTTTAGCTCTGCACGACTTGGAGACGTCCAGCAATTTTCAATTTGGTACGGCAAATACAAGCTGAGATATTCCAAACAACATAAACGCCTAAAATCGAAAAAAAGCAAAATGGCGTCAGCTACTGTGTCGCCATAGGGTGTTGTAGAAAATAATTAATTGTAGTTTTGAAGTACCCTGATATAGGATAAACATTCATGAAAAAATTAGATTTTTTGGAGATGGTCGAACGACACATGCTTAATCGCTTAGAGTGGATTGACTCATTTGCCTTAATCATTGTCTTTCTTAACCTAAAGAGCATAAGCGTGGGAAGTTAAACTGAAATATTTCATTTCATTTCCGAAACCTCTAAAAAAAACTTTACTAGACTTTTCACCAAATTCGGTATATTTTAGTATACTAACAATATCCAAATTTATACATTTATATATTTTAAATCAGTGGTTCTCAACCTTTCTTGACGCCGTAACACTTTACTGAACATCTAGGAATTCGCGACACACTTGTTTGATATTTTTGTTATGAATAATAATAATAATATCTATTATAATAGTGAAAACCAATTAGTTTTTATAATGACTCTATATAGCACTGAGCATTATTGCTACCGCTGGAGATGTTGACTGATACAGTCTGTCTCGATTTTAACTAATTATTATTACATTCTTCATGATTTTTACATTCTAAAATTTCGCGACACACCTTAATAGACTGCGTGACACACTAGTGTGTCGCGACAACATCGGTTGAGAACCACAGTTCTAAATCGACATATTCAGTAAACAAATTTCGTTTAAATTTTAACGAAATTATCATGGAACAGACAGAGAGACAGACGCACAAACACACAAATGGAATCGTTGGAATGGTCGAAGCTTAGATACGCTCCCTTCAGCAATTACAAAAATTAAAGAGAGGTTGAAAATATAAGTATACTAAGTATATTTTTAAGATTTGGAAGGAGGTTATAATGCCTTTTTGACAACGGCCTTGTTAGATGGAAAATTTAGCCTTTCCCACACCCTTATCACTCAATATTACATAGTAATATATTAAGAAATGACGTCACAAGAATATAACTCACGCAATTACATCTAAAAAAAGAACCTGTTGTAATATGTATTATTTTAACGTGGAGATAACAAGGCACGGCATATATTGTTTAGCTTATATTTCGTTCAATCCATCAGACTTAGACTCAAGACCACTTAGCAACTGGTTATTCAGAGAACGTACCGACACGAAATATTTGTTCTAATTTGTTTTTCATAATAGAAACGAATGTTTCAGAAAGATATTCAGTCATGATACTAAGGGAGGACTTCTTAATCAGTGTTACCAGACGTTGAAGCTCAATCCTCATACCAAAAAAGTAGAATTCATATGTAATTGTTACACAGTGTATTTAGTAACTTGCGGGACTACCTCAAAATAAAATACTTAACGACGCCAGAATAATGTATTACCATGTTATTTTTGTAAATTCCTTTCCGCTTCACACACTCGCAAGCAGGGCGGATCCAGGACAGACTTATGTGCGGGGGGGGGGGTTGTAATACTGCTATTTAGAGCTACTTGTAAGAGGTCCAAACTCTGGGATGGGTTTTATTTATATATAAAATGAGAAAGTTTCCTCTTCTGCGGGGGCGATCACCCTCTTTGTATCCGCCACTGTTCGCAAGACCATCGTAGAGACTCTGAAACCTGAGGAAAGTCATTGATGGTAATAGTCATCTCATTAATTCTTCGGCTCATCTACAAGTTCTTGCGTTCTAGCGATATTTTTTGTTAGCATCAGCTAAGAGTCAGGGCAGCTGGCGACATCTATTATCCTGACCATTAACTGTTAGTAGCGTGACTGACAGAGTACTCCATTCTTCCGTCCATAATAAGGATAGAGGCTATCTAAACATTTTCGCCTAGATGCTTATGCAACCTGTTAATCTTAAAAGTTTTGAAGTTTACATATTAGCGATATTCACAGGCAGATATGTTTCTTTGCTTTATAATGAGGCTGATATGTTTTTTTTTTTTTTTAACGCACCACTTAATTGCAGTTCAGTTGTTTCTAACTTATTCTGTATGACAAGGGAATGTCCTGTTTCTTAAAATGACAACGTTGTCGTATAACAGGTAGATTTACTGCTTGTAACTAAAACCTCTTAAATAAACTACTTTTCTAAATTTGACACACCTGCCTAACTTATGATCACTTCTTCTGAATTCTCAATTTTCCCATATGTATCACTTATTACTCTGTAAATAGGCACCGTTTCAATTCAAGTGAGGATCGCTCAGTGGCGGATCTAACCCGGGGCCTGGGACCAAGGTTTCCCCCAGTTTTTTGAGTGACAAAAATAACTGAAGCTATTACTTATATATTTTTGAAAGTTTGTAGTACTCCTAGTAGCAAGAAAGCTCTGTCGAAAGGATTGAATGATATTTTAAAATTTCAAGTTACGAAATAGTCTGCAACAATAAAGGTGCAATAATGGTCATAACAATGATAACAAATACTTTTTTCAACATTAAAAATGTGCAGAAAAGTAACACAATATGAAACTTAAAGTTGTAGATTCATAATAGAGGTGAAATACATATTAATGTGAAATACAAATATACCTTTTTTCCTTTGCTTTGCAATTTGACTGCTATGGAATTAATAATTAGTTTCGATTTCCTTGCGGCACACCGGTTGGGAAACGCTGCTTTAGATCCTTCGCCGAGCGTCATAGCATCACTGGACGTTCATTTGCTGTTGGCTTGACTTGACTTGTAAAACACTTGCGTCAATGGAACACTGGAATCTGGATTGTGGCACGCTTGCATGTTTTCCAATCAAGCTGGATGCAAGTTTGGTCTACTTGAATTCAAGTTTACAGAAAGCGGTTTGCGAGTTGTCTCTGCTATTAGGGACCTATCATAGTCTGGGTTATTGCTGACCCCAGTTTGTTATCTTCTTGATCCGCCACTGGGATCGTTAACAAATATGTTTCATTGTAGTAATATAATTATAATTAATGATAAAAATAATGTCAAAATGATAATAATTAATTACTTAATTGTTGATATATATTACATTAGCCAAGTGGCTCACAGGTAGAGCGCTCACCGCTGGTAATAGGAGTCCCTGGTTCAATCCCAGGTGAACTGTATTTGTGGTGGGGAACATCGTGTTCGTGGGTTTTCTTGAGGTTCTCCTCTTTTCTCCCACATTGTCACTCCACTAATTATTTCAATATTATTTACCTTCATTAATTATCCGTCTGCTTTAATTTAAGGGAACAAAAGTATAAATTTAATTTCATTCATATACGTAACATTACTCCTATTCATGTTATACATCACTGTGACTTTAACAGTCACAGACTGACAGAAGTACTGCCAGTGACATGTTGTAATTTTACGAACAATTACACGCTTGCAGTTTTTCACTCCAGCATTTTATAAAGTTTATTACACATGTGCTTTTTATAGTTTCTATCAAGTCCAATATTCTCTATTTGAACATAATTGATCTACCTCTGGCAACACTGCCCTACATGTCAGTTGCAAGGTATTTAGGTAAGGATATTATCTTCACGAAACTTAATTCTATTATTGTAAGCATTTATTAGACAATATGCAGGCAAACGATTTACTCTATTGAACGCTCTGCCGTACTGTACACATGTATGTATAATGGTACACCTGCGTGCTTTGTAGAAATGTCAGAAAATGATATCTATCTCTTAATTTATTTAGACGTATATACGTCATTTCAGATTAGAAATTGATAAAAACCAGTCTCGTATATCATTGTAGATCTACTCAAGATTCATAAATATTTTAAACAGCACGTATTGAGGTTACTTTAAACATGGGAGGAAGTTTGTCGCTCACTTTGTATACAAGGTGTTATTGAATAACGTGTCATAAATTTGGGAGATGATTCTGCACATCAAAATATGAAGAAAAATATATTCATACAAACGTATGAAGTAAATCGTGTAGTTTCCGAAGGAGAGACCGCCAAAATCGGAAGAAAAGCAACTGTACAGCGGTGTTTTTTCGGCATGCAACAAACATATGACTTATAACCCTTTGCTGTCCAAAACCGTACATGATAAACATATGACTTATAACCCTTTGCTGTCCAAAACCGTACATGATAAACATTCACAATCACTTGTAATAGGTTCCTCAAAGGATGTGAAAGATCCCAGAAAAATCTCGTCAGATGGTGTGTTTTAGTATCTTCACTAAAGACCTTGGTGCTCATTTACTTCATTTTCGCCGAAATGATTGCTCTACTAGAGCTCTGCCTTATGATGTGTATATGATACAAGTACCTGACAATATACGTAACACAATGATCTCAATTTGCGAGATTCGTTGCATGTCTAAAATAGTTACTTTTGGAGTTATGCAATGATGCATAACTTACTAACTGACTCTATGGCCTTTTAAACCCGAAGGTTTAATGCCGCGTTCACGAGAGGTCTCCACTGACTTCTGTCCTTAGCCAACTGGATCCAGTTTCTACTTTTTATTCCTATTACTTGAAAATCCTTCGTAATATTGTTCTCCCATCAGCGCCTAGGTCTTCCTAATGGTCTTTCTCTGATTGAATTTCCAGTTAAAACTTTGAAAGCGTTCCTACTACATAACCTGTACACCTGAGCCTCATAAATTTGATAACCCTTATGCAACCATGCATAATATTTAAAACTTCCGCCTTTGCTAAATCCGATTACAGTGTTGACTTGCCGATAATCAATTGCTTCCAAACTTATTTCGATTCATCTTTACTTCAGAGACTTTTGGGAAATCCCGTTCACTGTCATTTCGCATGTTTACTATCAGCAAATTTCGATTGATTGCGTTCTGTGACAACCTTTTGAACCGCCAAGCGTACGTTGATCCTTGTCGAAGAAACGCCGGTCTAATGTTGCTTTCCTTCCAGTTTTGGTAATTTCACGCTCAAAAAAGGTGTTGTTTATTACGTATGTTTATGTGAACTTTTTTTTTTTCGAAGTTTGATGTCTAGAATCACTTTTCATTTTTATGACGCGCTATGCATTAACAAATTGTGTGCGGGATTGTTCTTGTTTCAGGCGCTAATAAAGCATCCAATTTGAATATGTTCTATTGGTAGGTTATTTTAGAATTTAATGTTTCTTATCAGCATGAATGACATATAAACATACAGGTTAACGTGGGATTCCAACCACGCCAAATCCCCTGGGAATCTAATTTGTTAGGCTTAGGATTAGAATTAGATTTTTTTTGCTTTCGGCATCTATGGCCATGTTAACCCTTCACTAGGATTAGGATTAGGAATTAGATTTCTGGGCTTTCGGCATCTCTGGCCATGTTAACCCATCACTAGGATTAGGATTAGGAATTAGATTCTTTGCTTTCGGTATCTATGGCCATGTTGGCCCGTGACTAGGATTAGGATTAGGAATTAGATTTTTGGGCTTTCGGCATTTATGGCCATGTTAGCCCGTGACTAGGATTAGGATTAGGAATTAGATTTCTGGGCTTTCGGCATCTATGGCCATGTTGGCCCGTGACTAGGATTAGGATTAGGAATTAGATTTCTGGGCTTTCGGCATCTATGGCCATGTTAGCCCGTGACTAGGATTAGGATTAGGAATTAGATTTCTGCGCTTTGGGCATCTATGGCCATGTTAGTCCGCCCCGTATTAGGAATGATATCCCTGGGCGATCACATTATCCGAGGAAAGGGGAGGAAGGAAGCATCCTGGGACCTGTATGTTAGGTACCATCCCGGCCTTTTTCTGGTATGGATGAGAAAAAACTCAGGAAAACCTCACTCTGGGTGGCTGACCTGAAAAAGCTTTGGCACTTTTCGATCGAGTATCCCTACCGGGAATCGAACCCTTAATCAGTTATACCAAAGACGAGAGCGTTAGCGACTACGATAAGCGGGGCCACTGGGACGTGTCTTCTACGCCGGAGGCACGTATGTTAAACATACAACTACGAAGGAGCTCCATATTCAGGGTATTCAGAGCACAAGGGAATCAAGTCACATTAACGAAAGTTGTGAGTAGACTAGACTAAAGTTAGTACAGAACGTTAGTTACAGGAAAAAAAGAACTTTTCTTACCTTATAAGAGTTACTTACAATATCTGATTTAGTATAAGAGTTACTTACAGTATCCATTAAGCGCTGACAGTGAGCTTGAGATTAAGTTGTTAAAGATTACGTATCTTCAAAATTACCCAAATGAGTTGACTATCTTGTGTCTTGAATTACTATTCATTCGTTCCTTTCCAGTACTGTAATATTCACTTGAAAATGTAAGACTTCCCAACTTAAAGAGAAAAGGAACTTCCTTCAAACTGAAGATTGTTTTAAACCAGTTGAACAAACTGAATCGAAAAAGAGAATTATGACTTTTGAAAGAAAAATGAACATGATTGAATACATATCTGAAAATATTACACATTTGATATTGGCCTACTTGTAAAGCAGCCACAATTTGAAAGTTGGAACTTCGCTGATTTTTAAAAACTCTAATTACAATGACTTAATATCGTAAATGCATACAAGATTGACTAAACACATATTGAAACTTTGGAGGTAAAAATTGAAGAGACATCTATTTTGACTTTAAAATAATAATATGAAACCACATACGGAACATTTTGTTGCGTGACCTTCTGCCATTTTTCCGGTAACACTAGAATCTCGTTGATACAGGATTTCTGTAGTTTGTGGTAAAAAAAAAAAAAAATGTAACATAATTTGCACAGATTTCTCTTGAAACAAAGTTAAACCTATTCAAGGTGCTATGCAGACTGAAGCAAATGATAGTCTCATGGTGACAAGTCTGGGCTATACGATGGGTGCAATAACACCTCTCAACGAAGTCCGTTCAATTTCTATTGGAACTTTAAGCTGTATGATGGTAAAGCTTTGCCATTGTTGTACATGACATCCTTTCTGTTGACCAGTCCCGGACGTTTATTTTGAATTGGTAGGTGTACTCAAGCTGATTGCCGGTTGTACATGTCCGAGCATATCGTTCTGCCCGGTGGCAGTAGCTTGTGATGCACGATGCCCTTCCAATCCCAACGAACCCACAGCATAACCATCCTGAGCATCAGTGTGGGCTTTGCCACAGACTTTGGTGCTTTTCCCCGCTTTCATCACGTTGTTGTCGTAGGTTATCCACTTTTCATCTTTCGTGATCAACCGTTTCAAAAATGGCTCGAATTCGTTACGTTTCAATAGACATTTCCAGATAGAAATTGGATGGAGTAAATGTTTTTGAGTCAGATCATATGGCATTCAAACCTCGAGCTTCTTTGTTTATCCAGCTTTCTCCAAAAGGTTTATCACGATTTATTGATGCATGTTTAAGTCATTCGCGATATCATGACTGCTTATATTCTGGCCTTGCTCAACTTTTACCAGAATATAATCCACTTTTGCTGTGATTGGTCCCGCTCTGCGGGGATCATTTTGAACATCGAAGTTTATACGTTTATAACCCGCTTATATAGAAAATGAATACAACTTCCGCTCTTCTTACGTATTATCAAACACACAAATAAGCAAGGTATCCATTTCTTCTCGGTTAATTTTCAAAATTTTGCTAGAAACGGACAACCAACTTACTATAACTGCTAACCAATGTGCATTATGTATATATTTATTATAAAATTGTTATTATATTTTTTCTTCTTTCTTTCCAGCTGCTCAGTTCAACACATACGTCACCTTAAAACTGCAGAATGTCAAATCCACCACAGTAACCGTCAAAGGTGCTAACCCATGCTGGGAACAGGATTTTTTGTTGTAAGTATCAACTATTTACTATCACAATAATTTAGGTTATATTTTTGTCTTAATATAATCACCCATACAATATCTGTAAAAGTTTCTATTTTATTTGTGGTCAAGAGGTTCAAAGAACATTAGGGATAGGGGGTTATATACACTTTATTCTCAGGCTCAATACTTTTATTATATAAAGATATACGAGGAATATATTTTATTTTTAATTTTTACTCATACAATAAGGCAGAACCATATGAGGTGACGAATTGAGGACAAAACAAAGCCGCTCATTGGACGTTGGCTAGAAGTAGTAAGTGCGACAGTTGAGGAAACTTTTTCTGCCTTTTGGTCCCTGACTTAGAGACCATGGTCCCTAGTTCAAGGTCAATGACCTACTGCTAACTAGGACACTTTCTTTACGTTTTGATCAGTGAGTACATTGGCAAAATCCCTCAAATTTCGGTAAGGGTGCAGAGGAGCATTCCTTAAATTTTGGACACTGCTGAAACTAAAAATTTGGTATGATAGTTCAAAATCATGGTATGTACCTATGTAAATTTTGGTTTCCCATCTCGTTTCCTTTCATTTGTAAAAAAGTGATGAAAATTGAAACTTTGATTTTTTAACCTATTTTATCCTCTTTCATGAGGGTTATAGTCAGAGCCGGATTTAGGGGGGTGCAAAGGTACACGTGCACTCCTCCTTCGTTGTAAATATACACTACCTAAAGTGAGAAGCTAGCAGAGAGTTTCGCAAAATCAACAGCTTAAGTCAATTTTCTGAAGATTGAAGAAAAAGAATTCATCGAGAGCAGACACTTAGCATTTCCAAAGGAATTCCTCATTCACATCACAGATGCCTAAAGGCTTTTTAAAAACTCAAATTCAATTCAAATGTACTGGTAGTTATTGGTGCACCCCCCTCAGAGAATCCTGGATCCGGCCCTGGTTATAGTGTTATACGGTTATATAGTTAGGTTAGCTTATTCTCCTTCATAAGACATCGAAACATTAACATGCGTTTCTAAATTTACGGAAGGGGTGCTAATTGACCCACTCCTTAAATTTGAGAAATGCCAAAAAAAAAAAAAAAGATAAATGTTGACTAGGACTCGCGTGTTTTTATCTTGTTGGTCCTACTTATACCATCTAGTGAGTAAAAAATTTGCAAAAATTCAAAATTTCGAGATTTTTCACCTATTTTATTCTCTTTGATAAGGCTTTATAGTATTATATGCTTATAAGAATGAGCACAAGGATCAATTCTCTTTTATAAGAAATGAGTATATTGACTCTTTGCTTTTAAAATTTAGAAGGGGTACATTTGCACAGCCCTTAAATTTGGGAATTGAGAAGAAATGAAATGAAATCTTTGAGTTTTACGTCCCACGATTATGCCGGTTAGGCTAAAGGAGACGGTGATGATGAGTAATGAATGAAATGGTGGAATGAAGAAAGTGGGAGGAAACGGGAGAACCCCGAGAAAACCCACGAGCACGGTGTTTGCCCATCACAAAGTTCACTTGGTGGGGGATGGGATCGAACCCGGGACTCCAAGCACCAGAGGTGAACGCTCTACCACTGAGCCACCGCGGCCCCAGGAATTCAGAAGAAACGAAAATATGATGAATGTTATCCAGAAATTGAATATTTCCTGTAAATTTGGATGGTCCTGCTTATTACCTTTTATGAGTACAAATTTATCAAAAATACAATGTCAAAAGTAACACTTTACATTTGGCGGGCATTTTAAATTTTGGAGGGAAAATGTATTAGCATGAGGCATGAATTTTAAATATTATACTTAATGTTCACTAAGATAGATTATAACATATTCTATAGTCATATAAATTAATACTAGGTCTCTTTGCGACGACCTGCCAGTAATCACAAAGTCCTTATGACGATGACGACAATTAGATAATACCCCACTGACATGGGGATATGAGAAATATACATTTTATATGATTAACAATGATTATACCAAAGTATTTTAAATTTTCTTTGTTAACAAAACTATTACAATTAAAGAATTAACAGTAATTATAGGTCTATTATTAAAATCACGTTACGTCTGGGGTCATTTCTAATTATACATTTCATAGTAATTTAAAGATGCTGAATCTAATAGAACTATTTTTAAACATATGCATTCATGTGGTGCTTAGAAAAGTAAACTCAAATTTGCGCTATCTATTTAGACCTATATATATATATATCTATATATATATATATATATATATATATATATATATATATATATGTATATGTATATATATATATATATGTATATGTATATGTATATGTATATGTATATATATATATATATATATATATATATATATATATATATATATATATATATATATATATATATATATATATATATATATATATATATATATGAAAATGAAAGTGATTATGTTTGTAACTTAATAACTCTTGAACCACCCGACCAATCTCGATCAAATTTTTAACGTAGATGACGTTCTTGCCTGGGAGTGTCTTTATCATTTCTTTTTGAAGGTGCAACTTAAGGGAGGAGGAGGGATATATAAACATGATCGAAAACGACATATTAGTATCAAATCTATAGTTTTGTTGGTCGCTGAGATGAACAATGACACTGCCGATGCCGTTTAAATCCAAATTCACCTCACAATAGTAATATTTAATTTTATTTGTATAGATTACTTAATGTTTACTGATTTTTCATTATATTTTCTTTGTTTCTATTGATTTAAGAGCGCTCAGAACATAGCCCTATTACTATTTTTTCTTATTTTAACCCAGTGAAGTGGATAATTGATGCTATTTTTTTTCGTGGCCCCCATGAACGGATATGAACGGATCAGTTTCATATAATTAATTCACTACTCTCAAATTACTATCAAAGGCGCAATTAGAAATGTACTTTTACCAATAGCATGATCGTTAGCTCTTTACTATACATAACTCTCAAAGTTACTGCTAAGAACCTTCAGTGTAAGTCAAAACTTTTATTTGTGCAATATGTATAACTCTTCAATTAGTAAGGGAATATATGTCTTGAAATGATTGTGTTTTGTTTCTTTCCAGTGAAACAAACGATTTGAACACGGGTTTGCTGATCGAGGTTTGGAGCAAAGGAATGTTGTGGGACAGGGCGCTCGGATATCATTGGATTCCTCTCTCCACGGTCCAGTACTCCAATGAGGTAAGTATTTTTTTATATACTGTGGTTCTAATTGATTACGAATGCAGTGATTCTCAGAGTTTCTGAATCAGAGTCTCTTTTTTGTCGTTAAAACTTAAACCGTAAAGCTCAAACTATTTTTCACTCTATACATTAAGATATACATATACAGTGTAAATTGTTCAGTAAACGTATAGAGAAATAGTGACGGAAGCCTCTAAACGGAATCTCTGCAAACTAAAAGACATTAAAGGTTGGAGTTGGTCCCCTTAGAGGGCAGAAGATAACAGCAATCAAAGCGGGCATGTGGAGATAAATGCTATGTAGCTATTTTTCCAGCTCGTCAACACCTGCACAGATTCAAATAAGCTAAAGAAAAATAAGCATATATCTGAACTGATTCAAGCTAATAGTACTTTATTACAGGACAAGTTGTTCACAGTACAAACACCACTAGACTTGTAAATAAGTCGCCAAATTGTCATTCAAAAATCACCAAAAAAGTCGCTAATCGGAAAAAATATTTTTTGTCGCTATACTGGAAGTCAAATCCCCTAAATTTAGCGACTTTTCCCTCAAATTGGCAATACTGGTGGAGCCAATCCCGCGGATGCATACTGGCTGTAGCCAGAACTTTTCACAGAGGCGTGCACAAAAGTAATTAATTCGATTCCCGATGAGGACACTCGGTCGAAAAAAGTATAAAACGCATTTTCAGGCCAGCCACCCTGAATGAGTTTTCCTGAATTTTCCTCATTCACACCAGGCAAATGCCGGGGTGGTACCTAACTTATAGGTCCCAGGCCGCCTCCTTCCCTCCCCAATCCTTTCTTCCTTCCCTTTCCCCGGATTGTGTGCTCGCCGAGGGACGTCATCCCTCAAATCGTGACGGGCTAAATGGCCTTAGATGCTGAAAGCCCAGAAATCTAAATCCTAAATCCTAAATCCCTAAAAGTAATTAAAGCAGAACTTTCATAAGTGTATCGTTAAAACTTAACCGTAACTTTCAGACTATTAAACTGTAAATTGTTTAATAAAGTTATAGAGAAATAGTGACATGTATATTGCCAATAGTAATTTATCAAATTACAATGAACACTAACATAGGAAATACGGTTGATGTTAAATATTGAATGACCGTTTATATAGCATAATATGTATTAATTTTCTCGGTACGCCTCTTCATCCTGCCTTTTGGACAATAACTGTTGTAAAACTTTGGTAACTTTAACAAAACTTGTATATTTTCTATAACATTTCCTAAATAGATCTATTTTTTGACGTGAAATCGGACAAACATAGAGATGAAAAGTATAATTTCCGCATTAGGCGTTTGGGCATAAAGAGAGTACATTTTTTCCCGCTCGTGTCTGCTAAGTGGGCGACATGTAACCATCAATAAGTGATATGGCGATAGCTATCAAAGCAGTTTGAGTACGTAAATAGTGCCACTGAAAGTAAATATCGTTTAATATGCCTCTTTTTCATAATCTCTCCGTAGAACTAGAGCTGCAATACATACATACGAATAATACTAATGTTATTGAAATTCTTTATAATTCAAGTTGAATTATGATCCACCCGGTTATTATCGACATGTGCTGCACATAATGCGTGGGAATGCGATGAAGTCTTCGTTCCAATTATCTGGTCGAAATTTGCACTATAAGATGCGAGGGTATTTCCAAAAGTTTTTGGTTTGAAACTGAAATATCACGTTACAGGTAAAACTCGTTCCTGGCATATTATGGAAGAGATAATGTATCAGTAAAACTTTGTAGCCTCGTCAGTATGTTGGAGGAGACATTTGAATCTGTACCTGTGGGTTGAGCTCGGATTCTCCATGGTTATGCTCCAGCTCAGATGACTGTAGTTGCCAAGGCTGCATTAAAAGACTGTGGCTCTTCGTGAAAATTACTTCGTGAAAATTCATCATCCACCTTACAGCCCAGATTTAACACTGTAGCCTGAACAACAACAACAACAACAGCTGTGTGGGTTGGAGCATTGTTATGCAAAATGCTTCCTTAACCCACAGCGACTGATTCAAATATAAGTCCCAAATAGACACAGCTAGACAGTTTTCTGTTACACTGTACAATTATCCTCCATAGGTGGAACATCATACGTGAACGGCTTGATATCGCGTGTGAAGACGAAAATTTTTCGAAATACTCTCGTATATTTGTCGATGACTTAATGCAGTGTTCGTAGTTTGAGGGAAATTTTGTAGGTAAATTTAGCAAAGTGACAAAAAGGGAATTTTCTATAAAATGTGAAAATTCAGAGAAATTTTCGAGCTGGCTGCTTGACCAATAAAATACTTAATTTATTTATTGTTCAGAAAGAAACCAATATAATTCTAATAGTTTGTGTGTGTGTGTGTGTGTTTGTACGTTTAAAGTAGCATAATTCTCACTATGGCTGGGTGTATTTGTGCATATATATATATATATTTTTTTTTTTAAAGAAAGTTAAGGTAAAAGTAAAAAATAGAAGCGAAAAGCAAATGAATAAAACAAGTGTGGTTGGAGCTGTCTTCAATATAGCTAATCATATCACATAACTTCTATCATAGGAATTAGACACTCAACAAACTAGGGAAAATTCAATAGGGAAAAGTTTCTTAAGGAAAGCTACGATCACTAACTTAATGTCGTTTTTATTCTGTCGAATACAGTAGCGATGTGTTTATTAATTTCGAAGATATAACTTTATTGCTAGTATTGATAAGTGCACGAATTTACAATTAATATAATAGAAATAATTTTAAAAATGTTATTTTTAATTAATTCATTAACTTTAGCTACTGAAGAAATTCTATATATTTTGTTTAATTTTTTTGCCAACTCTTTCGGACAACTTCTACAGTACTTGCCGCCGACAGAGGCGAGAGACAAAGTGCTGTATGATGATATAAATTAAATTTTTACATTACTTTGGTCTACATTACAACTACTGCCTATGTAGCCTATATATGGAACTGTTCGGAGTATCTGTCACTAACTTAACGGACTTAACTGTCGGAGTATCTGTCACGTAGGGGTATGTGGTCAATCTTAAGACAACATCAATACCAATATATATACAGCAGAATACAAACTGTCAATTATTATTATTATTATTATTATTATTATTATTATTATTATTATTATTATTATTATTATTATTATTATTATTATTATTATTATTATTATTATTATTGAGAACGAACGGCATAAAAATTAGTTTTGATTTTCTCCAAAACTACGCATGAGAATTCGGATCTTTCGATTGATATATGTTATCGTAGAACGATATTAAAGTTGGACAGAAATTTAAATTTAAAAAGATAATTGTAATTTTGCGCTCTATCTTATTAACCATCATATGTAAAAGGTGTCCCATAAAGAACGGGAACCTTACACGATTTTCATCTCTTGTCTTTCTGGTTAGTAGTCACGGAGCGCTGAATAAGCCATGATCACCCTCTGTTTACTGTACGAGTAGTAATTCACAACATTCACTACATTTGCAGTAAGTTTGTACAGTGGCAAGACGCTGTTCCGCTGTGAAGCGCTTCATTCCTACCCGTACAGGAAACAGATGGCAATCATGCGCTATTGGGCGCTCCGTGACTACTACCCACAAAGACAACAGATGAAAATCGTATAACGTTCAGTGCTGCCAACTTACGGGAACAGAAATAGCGGGCATTTCAAAAATTACGTTCTTTCAAAGACACCTTTTAGTGTCGTATTTAGATCTTGATCATAGCACATCTCACGACTAGTTCCACCTTAATACTTGGCGTATTGACATATTGCTCTAATTTTTGGATTACATCTTTTCCCGTAAACTTTACATAAGATTTAGATTCACAAATATCATCATGTTCATCTCAATGTGTTTTATCAATTGGTATGTCTCTCATCTGTGGATAAAGAACGCTAAAAATATGATAGTTTCTAAATGCAGAAACACGACAATCGATCATGAATATATTATAACGAAATTAAATTGCCACTTTTTATATCATTATTAAAACCTGCAACAATAACATTCCGTTAAATGTATGTCGATTTTTACATGAAACACTAAGAATAATGATTCGAGGCTCCTCAATTAACTTCCTACAGCTTGGATTTAAAATAAGTCAAAGATAATGCAGTATTTACCCGATCCTGTCTTCAAAACATGCTTCTCAAAATGTGTTCAATAACGTTTCTAATTTTTATTAATAATGGTGTGTACTGCATAGGGTCTTAAGAGCTCTTGTTACTGCTTGAGATTGAATAACAGGTTAGGACGATTACCAAGGTGATCAGACCAAACTTTTCTTTTAAAAAATCGGGAATATCACACATTTAACTGTTTGTACACTTACATATAATAGTTACTAGGTTTTTGTTAGGTTCTTAGAATAGGATTTTCTTTTCGTATAAAGCAGAATAGGAAAGCTTAAAAGAATTCATAAATTTTAATCTTTTATCGTGAATTCTGGGATTAATTTTTCTTTGCTTTACTAACTAATTGAATAAGCTCTGTGAACAAGTTAGGAGTATAAATAAAAATATATTATACTTATTATTTAACAAGTATCAGAAGTAAGTAATTCTATTTTTTGGACAATAATTGTGAAAATTTTCCAGCAATCACAAGAGCAGCATCTAACAGTATCATTTTTAACCTTAATTCCCAAGACCGTAGCCAGCCCAAAAATGTAAGGGGGCCTCGGCTGAAGTTAGGGGGGCCCGATTCAACCATATGATAATTCATCACCATATTATAGTTCATTTGCAAGCCTACCGTGAAAATTTTAGGGGGGCCCGGCCCGCCTAGACCCCCTGGATACTGGTCTGTTATTGCCTACAGCTTTCAGACGAATAATTCAGCTTAGAAACATTTACGAAGATGTGTGTCCCTTTATAGCATTGTTACTATACAAGAAATGGATCTACAGTTTTATGCTGTAATCCGTACCATCGTACTCTTAACAATCTCCCTTCGAGAATCGAACCTGATACCAGGGGTGGATCCAGGACAGACTTCTGGGGGCCTTGTAATACTGCTACTTAGAGCTACTTTTAAGAGCTCCAAACTCTGGGGTTGGTTTAAATTATATATAAAATAAAAAAATCCTCTTCTGGGGGGAGGAGCGATCGCCCCGATCGCTTTCCCCCTGGATCCGCCACTGCCTGGTACCATGCACACCAAAGGCACATCCACTAGACAATAGGTCAGCGGAAAAGGCTTAATATGATCTATGTTTAAGGCTTTTACTTTACGAACTTAAATTTCTTTATTTATTACTATGTTTGCTCATGTGTCCGTCTGTCTGGGGGACAAAAGAAATCTCTGCTTATGTGGCCGTCCGTCCATAAGACAAAATAATTATTCATCTGTTCATTTGTCTGGGAGACGACGGGAAAATTTTATCTCCTTTAACATTAGGATTGTTTACCAGTATTGAATGGAAATTAAAAGAGTATTTTGCGTTGTTTTGTTTTTGTCTTTGCATTCTAATTTATCTCCTTAAGAGTCTTCATCCCGGCGAAATTAAAATACCGCTAATTTTACAGTAATTATGTGATATCTTCAAATAGATAAAAGATAATTGAAATGTGGAACAAGAGCGCCCTAGACAATATTATTTTACATGAGAAACCGTTATCACGACTCACTTATCTGCTTTCGATTTCGAGCCATTTTGAAAATTGGCATTTATTTTCGCGTTTCTAAACAGCTGAAAAGGGAAAGCCACTAGGTGACTTGTGATAACGGTACCTCACGCAAAATAATATTGTCTAGGGCGCTCTTGTTCCATATTTCAATTATCTTTTATCTATTTGAAGGTATCACATAATTACTGTAAAATTAGCGGTATTTTAATTTCGCCGGGATGAAGACTCTTAATGTTAAGAAATGCTTACTAGCACTGAATATAAATGCAAAGAGCATTTTGTGTTGTTTCGACTGATTATCTTGAGATTATACTCATATTTCCTCTGAATCCAATATATTTATAAACGTTGAAAGGTAGAGAAAGTGACTTTTGTATGGATTTGTCGACAGAATCGATGCGTATTAGTCACGCTTCTTGGCCCGATAACGTATAGCTTTGTTGAGTCTTTATAACAAGCACTTGAGCTTTCTAAAATGGATGGCGGAAGAGTTCTATTGACATCCATCTGTTTCTCTTCACATCTGGCAGAAACGAGAAAGGCCATTTTCCCACGGAGAAAGCTTAACAAAATTTATTTTCACTTTCACTTAAAGATTTTCAGGTTGTCACTTGCTTGTAGAGTACATTTCTGTCAAGGAATTTTAGACTTTCGAACTTTGTTATGCATTAGTGTTGAAAGTTTTATTGAATCCAAATCAGAATTGGTTCAAATTTACTATTAATTACTATCGGTTTCAATAATGAGTTATACAGAGCAAAAACTATAAGAAATATCAAGATGCGGTTCCTTGCAAAAAATTGACCATTCCAAGAATAGTTTTCACTTCTTTTCTTAACACTTTATCCAAACCAGAAGTGGCACAAATTAGACATGTTTGGTTTCAACATTTATCGACATAGAACGAAAATGATAAAAGTTATCGAGAAGCGGTTTTCTGCTAACAAAATAGCGTCTTAAGGCAACATACCGTGACTATCCGCAATATTTTACTACTTTGTTCCCCCCCAGCCAAGTACCCCACCACCAATCTAATAAGCAAGGGTGGGTCTTGGAGGTCCGGACCAGGCACGTAGCCAAGGGGGGGGGGTCCGGCCCGGACCCCCCCTTCGAGACCAGAAATGAAAAAATTAAGGAAGGATAAAACAAAATGAAATGACAAAAAGAAGGATCAGCGTTAAAAATTAAAAAGAAAACTACAGGAAGCTTTTGCTTACTCTTTCTTATGAGGAGATTTGTATTACTTGCAATATGGTGGTGAGGTAAGCGAGGTATTTTGGAAGAGTCAGGGAATTTGAAATTTCAAGAAAAGTTATGGAATTCTCAGAATTCCTGCTATTAGTCAGGGAGATTTCAAGCTTTCGAAAGCATAAGTGCCGTTGTGTAACAGCGTGGGCATTTTTAATCATAACTTTTCGTCATCGCATCCTTGCAGTATCAAACATGTTATTTCAAGGACAATTTTCTGTTGCTCCTTTAACCTGTCATTTGGAACCGACAGTAGTTGACGGAATAATAAAAACAAAAAAAATATGTTGAAAGAAAGTTCTGTTAGCATTTGATTCAACAGAGAAAGGAACGCATATATTGTAAAACTAGTTGAATATACATATGCTTCGCACAGGGGCTGTATTTGGAAGTCAACGCCTGTGGGAGTATCACCATTGATCTCAGCGACCGCGAAAACTATGGATTTGATACTAATATCGGTCATTTTGGGATATTTTTTACATGCCTCGGTATCCACACCCCGCTGGCTCCCGGCCCGTATACTTGCAAGTCATCGCTAATTGAAGTGTCACCATTGATTTCAGCGACCGCGAAAACTATGGATTTGACACTAATATTGGTCATTTTGGATTACTTTTATATGTCTTGGTATCTCACCCCCTTCCGGTGACCCCCGGCCCGGAGGCGAATAGCGTGAATTTGGAAGTTATGCGACTGGAGTTTCGCCATTGATTTCAGCGACCGCAAAAATGTGAATTCGGCACTAATAGCTCAAGTGGTAGAGCGTTGGCTTCGCATTTGGGAGGTCGTGGTTTCGAATCCCGCTGCCTAGCATTCTGACTGAGGTTTTCCAGGGTTTCCCTCAGTCCTACCAGGCAAATGCCGGGATAGCACCTACTAAACAGGCCCTGGCTGATACCTTCCCAAATCCTTTCCATTGTTAATGTTGTTGGATATCCAATGTAAAATGGCTTCTGAGCTGTATCTGGTGATTGTTAAATAAATAAATAAATATTGATCATTTTCTACTACTTTTACATGTCCCGGTAAACGCCCCCTGAGACTCCCCTGGTTCGAATTTCGACAGAAACGTTTAACTCTGGTCTGGAGCTTGGACCAAGGTATTCGTGACTAAAATTTGGTAACTCTAGGTCAATTTGTCTGGTTCCCAAGCCGGTTCCGGTAAAGGCCCCCCTGAGACCCCACTGTTTCGAAATTTAAAAAAAAAACGCTTGGTCTTGATCTGGGGACTGGGCCAACCCCTGACCAAAATTTGGTAACTCCCGGTCCACTCGTGTGGTCCCCAGGCAGCACACAGGCAGACAGACAGACAAACACACAAACAAATTCTTCATTTTATTTATATTAAAGGATAGTTTACAAGACAGTATTCAGTATGTACTTTTTATAATAATTGAGGTCATAACGAAAGGAAAATTGTTATATTTGAATAAACAGGAGAAGAACGTAAATATTGCAAAATCTTTTTCAATACTTTTTTTTTATTATTTTGCTCGAAATTTCTTCATAGTTTGTTATTAAAATACTTGCCAACATATCCTCATTTTATTGTCCTAACAAACCAATATATGTTGATAGTAAAGTAGTTTAGATTGATCGAGCGCCTGGGCCTTCAGAATTTCATGCCCCCCCCCTCCCCGCCGTTACGAAATCCTGGCTAAACGAACCAATATATGTTCCAGTAAAATAGTTTAGTGATCGAGCACCTTTTGTGATGACCACAATATTTCATGTCACGGACCCCCCCCCCCTTCACGAAATCCTGGCTATGTGCCTGTCCGGACCCCGCGAAATTTCAACTTTCCTGTAAATTTAGACTAATTTTATGGGTAATTTTACAAACTTTAATATAATTTATCCTCATATTAAACTTGGACTCCCTTGTAAAAAAAAAAAAAAAAGGTGTTGAATCCTTTCGAAATAAATTCCTGGGTACGTGCCTGCAGGGCCACGCACATTAGCCAATCAAAATAATGATGTATTATGCTATTCTTCTGTGCATAATCCAGACACACACACACACACACACACATATATATATATATATATATATATATATATATATATATATATATATATATATATATATATATATATATATATATATATATATATATATATATAATCATAGTTCTGAGTATTGTATGTGAAGGAAGAAAAGAAATTACAATATTTTTGTAAACTTTTGGTCGGTCCAAAAAGACAGAAAGTGACCGTCATGAAAACATAAGCTCAAATGCGAGGATAGTATTAAGATAAGTCTCGCAAAAATAGAAATACAAAGTAGAAACTGGATCCAGTTGGGTAAGGACAGAAGTCAGTGGAGAGCTTTTGTGAACGCGGCATCAAACCCCTGGGTTCCACAGACCATAGACGTAGTTAATTGTGTAAACTTGTGTGTTCCAAATGACTTCGTCTGAAGAGAAGACAAAAACAGTTCCTTCCTGACTTAGTGGAACGCATATATTTAGATCTACATTCCTCCCTAGTTTAAACAGATTAAAGGGACCAATAGCGTTCAATGTTGTCGATTGTACCTAAGTTCTGACTGTACAGTAAGTCTGTGATTACTAATATGTACAATTTCAATATGACAAAAAAAAAAAAGAAGAAGTAACAGAGCACTTACTTTTAGTTTAAATGTTTTATTTTAGTATAGAATATGTGTAAGTTTTGCAGCTCAAGATAAAATGCCTTTCGTTTTTATTTACTGTAATAGAAACTAGTTTGAGTCACAAGAAGTAATTTGAGCTTTCCATAAACGTATCGTGTCATGGTATGAGACGCGTGGGTCCGATTCCCTTGTGGCACTTAACTATTTCATATTGGATAGTTGGATTTGTAAGTGTTAGTGTTCGAGTCTGTTCTCGGGGAGGATTGATCCTATGACTTGTATCATAATATTCATGGAGGTTTTGCGCATTTTTCAGTATTAATTCCAAGACATATTTTGTTATGATTATTCTATATTGACCCAAGTGTTTTTAATGAAATAGTATCATAACAGGTCATGTTAAAGTCAGGTAAGTTCTATTCGCGAGCAGTGATTAATCCTACAGTATCACAGTTAACGGCAACTTACATTCATCCGCTACACCATATGCTTACACTTGAGCGAACGTAAATTTTTTAATTCTCTTTGCTCCAAGAGGTGGCTAGGGCGATTATCTCAGCAGAGGTCGTTAATGGTATCAATCAGCTAATAACTTCAACGGTGACTTTTATGGCGGCTATCCTAATCCCACTTTCTACAATCGGAAGAAAGATAGTGGAAACTACATATCTTACTCTTAGACGGTAGTGATTACTCTCCAGGGGTTGACATCTACCGAACGAAATTGAAATCCAAGTGCATGATCCTTTTCTTGTTGTCTATCAAATTTTATTTTATATCTAGAAGCAAGGGCGCCGATCCTGGGAGGCGGAGGGGGCCCGGGCCCCCCCAAAGCTCATGTGGTTCCCCTATTGTATTTATGAATATACACTATTTGGCATAATTTGAAAGCAATTTGTCTTAAAATCTTCATATATATACTTTCTGCATCTGAATGCCCCCCCCCCATTTCCGGAGAAATCGGCGCCCTTCTCTAGAAGCATTGTATTTGACACATTTCTTTATCAAATAACCAAACATGTATTTTTATGAGCACGTGTAAGCTATTGCCATATGTACAGAAAGGTCCAAATTTACAAAGTGGATAAAATTTACAGAGCTAAAGAAAGAGTACAGGGCACTGCACTAAACTTTCTTGCTCGCACTTCTTAAACTGAATGATGTCATGCTATAGTCATTACGGATACATTTATTTATGAAATAGATATGAACTTACTAGGATTAGAATTAGGAATTAGATTTCTGGGCTGCAGTAATCTGTCGCCATGTTAGCCCGTCACGTATGAGTGATGACGTCCCTCGCCGATCACACTATCCGAGCAAAGGGAAGGAAGGAAGGAAGCGGCCTGGGAACTGTATGTTAGGTACCATTCCGGCATTAGCCTGGTGTGATTGACGAAAACGGATGAAAACCTCACTCAGGGAGGCTTGCCTGAAAAAGCTTTTACAATTTTTCGACCGAGTGTCCTCACCGGGAATCGCACCCGGGACCGCTGGTACCAAAGACGAGAGCATGAGCGACTATGCTATGCAGGGCCACATCAGCAAATTTATAATAGGACTTATCGGAAAACTTTGTCAGATGGAAACTACCTTCAAGAGCAAACTAACTCTTGAACACTTTTTTCATGCAAAATTACTTTATGTCCTATTGTAGAACTATTAATAAAATACTTATTTTTTTTAAATAAGAATAATCAGATAAACAATGTTTGAAAAAATAGTCCAAAAATTACCTCAAGAGTAAACTACCCCTTCTCGGTTTTTTAATGCAAAATGCTTTAGATATACCATTTATTGTAGAACTGTTTTTTTTTTTATATATTATTATTTACGAGATAAGGATAAAACCAACTTAACACTTTCTTCATAAATTTGTCCGGAAAAACTCACCTTAACTACTGCTTTTGAATTTTTCATTGAAATTCTGGTATTTTAATGAAATATTCATTTCTGAAATTACAAATATCAAACTTTTTTTTTTTTTTTTTTTTTTTTAAGGAAATCGTCCGAAAACTTTCACCTTAACAGTAAATTTCGTTTGTTTTTATTTCATGCAAAATGACATACTATATTGTAGGATCTTTAGTGAAATTTGATTTAAAAGAAGTGAACGAGTCCTTTTCGATAAAATTGCGCTTCCTTAAATTTTTACTCGTCAGTAAACGACTATTATATTTGGCGTTAGGAAGAAAGTTCCAAATACCCCAGAAAACATCTTATAAAAACTTTGAGTTTGAAATTAGGTCCCAATACGTTGAACGCTATGACTTCTAGGCGATTAAACATAAAACTTAAACATGTAGATGAAGATAGGCTTTGAAAATGACTTTTACGTTATATAGAGACCATAAAACGTGTAAATCTTTTGAAATCCGGATTTATTTTTATCACGATCATTGTTTTCTTCTCTTCTATCGGCACTTAAAAGTAGAAAGGGAAATGTTGTCGTTGGTGAAACATTTGTCTGTAGAACAATTCATGATATTAAATTCATTTTTTATATAGTCTAGTCATCGGGCCTTAAAATTTGAGTTCTAAGGGCAAATCATGTAACAATTTGGCATCCGATATTTTTTGAATATATACCTATCACTCATCACAAAAATGCCGGATGCCAGAAAAAAATGCCTCACGGAAGGGGAGGGGTAGGGGAGAAACCCGAAAGTTTATCCGTTTCTATTATTCACTATATCTCCGTAACTGTTAGAGCTAGAGTATCCAAACTTTTTTCATTTTGTTTGTCTAACTGTATTCTACAATTTAACTGTAGTGCATTTTTGGACTATATGTAATGGGTTTCTTGTTATTTTCATTTTTACTTAATATTGGTTGCGCGTGACGTCAGTTTTTTTTAAAGCCACAAATTCTTTACAAGATAGTATTCGGAAAAATGTTTCCTCTAAAAGTTTTTCGACATTTTATGCTTTTTCAAAAAATGTTTCCTTATATTAGTGTAGGAATAATAGTGCATGAGTTACATGTGACTTTACTCTGTCGTGTGCGAAACTGATCACGGCGCGGCCCAAGAGTTACCTTCCCACAAACGGTAGATATTAGCAAATTGATGATGATTAATATATATATATATATAATCTTGTCTGCGTGCAAGTATATAATCCTGATGATTAAGTCTGTCTATAATCTAATTAAAAATGTCCATTTTTAATATCAATTGAGGGGCTTTTTGGAAAAAAACCCTTGTCAAAACACTAAGTTTCTCTGAATAATGAGAAGAAAGATTTCTCTAGTACACTGTATGAGAAACTATGCAAATCTGTTTCTTTATAACTGTCTCTGATAGTTTATAAAACATGCACAAACATGCAGTTTTCTATTCAATTTTCTGCGGAAAAATCTTGTTTCGACATGGGTTGTTTTTGCTACAAGTCCTTAGATTTATGTAGGGCCTACTACGTAAATGGTACTGAGCAAAATAAAGCAGGAACCAGATTTCAAAATCGCCTTCGAGAGAGAGTTATGGACAATTTGTCATCCACGTTTTTTATATTTTACCACCTTTACCTCTTACCACTTACTGTAACGGTAAGTAAAAAGCAAAAAATAAGATATGCCTAACACATTATATAAATGATGAGTTTTTAAGCTGTTAAATCTTATTTGCAGAAGAAGCACTTGCCTATTATTAAGATTGTGTACAGTTGCTATAATACAATAAATATATAGTAAGAAACGTAATAGAAGGAAGCCCATTATATATAGCTCAAAAATGTACTACAGTTAAATTGTAGAATACAATTAGACAAACAAAATGAAAAAAGTTTGGATGCTATAGCTCTAGTAGTTACGGAGATATAGTGAATAATAGAAACGGCTATACTTTCGGGTTTCTCCCCCTTCCTTTCCGTGAGTTTTTTTTTTTTTTTTTTTGCATCCGGCATTTTTGTGATCAGTGATAAGTATATATTCAAAAAATATCGGGTGCCAAATTGTTTTTGCCCTTAAAATCGAAAAGGAGAACACTTTTGTCAAGTTGATGGCGAGGTTAATGTTAAAACTTTTAAGTATTGTGTCTAATTATAACCAACATGAATGACACTGATAAAACTTGAAATAGAACTAGTAAATGAATTATTTATCTCCTGATAGCTATCTAAAGATATGGCGAGTTTTGTAAGAAAACATTATATCATTATTAACCGTCACTTACAATAAATAATAATGGACAAGAAGACCAAATAGAGAACATTTGTTAAATTTCAAGTAACTTTCTACTTCTATTTCTTGACACAAATTACACTTAGGCTTTAAGTGATAACAACAAATGAGTGATGTCATCTCTGGGAAAACTAAATTACTTGACAGCCTATGAAAATGTAGAACAAAAACCTGGATAATGCTAAACATTTACAGTATAGTTACAGTTATGCACCTGTTTGTGCTAAAATATCGGAATTCTGGGTGAGCCTAGCTACAGCCATGCCTATACAAAAAAAAAAAAAAAAAAAAAAAAAAAATCGTTGAGTCCAAGCCAGTGTTTCTTCTAGACATGTTTTTGGCGAACACTGCCCCCCGGAGAGCAAAATAAAACTTCTATAACATAATAATAAATATAATAGTACCGCGTGTGCCCCTCCGACTAGTAATTGTGCCCTCCCGGAACAATTCTGAAAGAAATAAGCTTTGGGATGGGGGAGAATCGAATACCAGGCCCGTAGCCAGCCCAAAAATGTAGGGTGGGCCCGGTAGAAGTTAGGGGACCTGACGCAATCATATTATCGTTCATTTGCAACCCTATCCTGAAAACTTTATGGAGAGACTTTTAAAAATTTAGGCCCTGGTGGATACGGCTTGTCCAATACTAGAAGCCATTACGTTTATGCAATATTTAACAGATAATATTTTGTATCCGGTAAGTAATCGTAAAATACTTCCATCAATATTTTCAAGAAAGAATAACAGAACTAGTTTTTTTTTTTTTTTTTTTTTTTTTTTTTAACGGAAAGAGTAGGCCTATAGATGAAGTATAAGATCAAATGTTCATCCTACATCAATCATTTCCCTGTTAAACAAGTATTTATTGAGAAAGTGGACAAATGTATGTTGAATTAGAAAGTGTAGGGGTTACGAACCTAGTGTTGTCAACAAGTTGATACAAAAAGTAGCTAAATATGAGATGAAATAACTCCAATTTTGGGTGAAAAGTCGCTAGAATCTGGTGGAGCCACTCCCGCGGATGCACACTAGCTGTAGCCAGAACTTTTCACATAGGCGTGAACAAAAGTAATTTAAGCAGAGCTTTCTTAAGTGTGTGAACAAAATGGTGAATCATATAGAAATAAGGAAGTTTGTGAATTTGTACAGTCCGCAGAAAAAAAAACCCTGCAACATGAGCATGTAAGTTTATTGTGAAACTACGCCCAACAGCGCAGGGAATCAACATATGTGGCACGAATCACGCCAGGAGAAACTTCGCGTCCTTACCTGTACACTTATTTTGGAAAAAAGACTTCGTAGTTTCACAATAAACTTACATGCTCATGTTGCAAGTTTTTTGCTGCGAACTGTACGTGTGTGATTTCAGTATGAATTAGAAAGTTTTCATATTTACTAATTATAAATATTTTATGAACAACTCAATATTTTGGCATAACTATTTTTTTAAAACAAATAGCAATAATTATCTCGAAATAACTATCAGAAAATGTGCAATTTTAATGAAAATTTGCGTGTGTTTGTTTTAAAGCTTTTCATGTAGACCACACTTTGGAGAGTAAAACTCAGTGAAGGATAAAAAAAAAAAAGTTCCTTCAACTTTCAGAAAATATTTCGGGGTAACTTTCGTAAGTGAATAAATAAATAAAAATTCCTATTTACTTTAGTAATTAACAGTGAGCTATGATTTGGATAAAGTTAGAACAAGAAAGGAACAAGATCTATTGTGATAGCCATAATATTTCATGAACTTGAAATTTTAAATTGATTATTGGTTAGAATTCCTTTAAACACCGACAGCATATTAAAAAGGATTTAGTTCTTCAAAAGGGTATCCGAACCAATAGTCACTTCTCAGGTTTGTATCAGAAGCAAATATCGTCATCTGAGTTCGAACTTCGGACCACGTGTACGGAACGCACACGCGTTAGTACTTGGCCTACACCGAATAGACGCACACACACACATGACCAACATGCATGAAAGATTTGTTTAATTATGCATGTTGGAAGAATTTTTTGCACACACATGTAACAACTTGTTGTCCAACTTAGTAGAAGAATGAATCGGAAGGAAGAATCATGTGATTTCTTCCGCTGTCGTGATTGGCGAACCTAAATATAATACAACCAACTTGTATGAACGAACCCATACATGGTAAACATACATGAAGAACGGCAAAACCATCATGAGTGTGTACAGAAGATTTTGAAAATTTCAACGTACATGAACAAGACCATTCATGATCAACTTGCCTGTAATTTTATCATTTTTCATCCATGTTGGAAGGCTTCTTCGTGCATGTGTCTGCGTATATGGGCTCCTAAAGGCCCTTGAACACAGGTTATATTCGTAAGATTTTCTCTCTCTCTCTCTCTCTTCCCATCAGGATTCTGCCGCCTACAGTCGGACAATTTGTCCATGCCGACCAGATGCCGCGATCGGATTGCCGGCGCCGGACGCTGGCGTCTTTCAGCGTGATTTTCGACCACGACGAATAGTTGCCTTGCCGAGCAGTCGGCAAACAGCCTTAAATGAGCATTAAATACGCCGGCGCCGCCGTCTGAAAGTTGTCTTGCCGAGCAGTCTGCAAACAGCCGTAAAGGCGCAGGAAATACGCCGGCGCCGCCGGCATAAGGAGTCGGCAGAGGGTCGGAAAGCGGCCTTTTCGACTGTTTTGCCGACTCTGACGGTCGGCAACAGTCGGCAAAGGGCGATTTTCGACCGCTTGCTGCCTCGGCAGAAGGTCGGCTACTTTGAAGAAGCAAATCGTCATGCCGCCACGGACGGGTGCCGGGTGCCTTCGGCGGCCCGCCACCGTCGACGGCGGCAATCCCTCTTTCCAACCGCGACTTCCTGATGTTTTTTTCCCGGTAGGAGGCAGCGGGAATATAATTTTTTATTGAAGGGCACAATTGAACTTCAATTATACAATAATGATGTTTTTAAGAACTGTAAGCGTTTTCGTGGCTATATGGCTACCGTACGCGTCTTCGGTTCGGGAGACCAAGGTTGGATTCCCAGTGTTAATTCATGTTGCTCGAATCTCACGTTAAGCTGTAAGTCCATATCTCATATAGCTTCGCTGCTGAAAAGAACGTAAAACCAAAAATCAACCGAAAGCTTTTAAGAACGCTACTGTAAACGGGAACTTATCATCAATAACATTTTATATGCTTAATGATTATACCAAAAAAATACATTTATTTTTTGTTTGAAAGGGCAAAATTATGGCAGGAAGCGTAAGCGTATCAGTGGCGGATCCAGCCGGATGCCGGGGGCCTAGTCCCAAGGGCGCCCATCTGGGGGCAAGGTGGGGCGCTCGCTCCCCCCTAAGAGGATATTGTACTTGCGAATATTGAAAACCCAATAGAATTTTTACATTAGTTAGAGCAGAATTTGAAACTATATTTGAAACGTCGCTTATACTTGCCCCCCCTTGGAAACCACAACATGGGCGCCCTTGCCTAGTCCCCCTTATTTTCTTTGGTGACAAAAATAATTTAATCTATTATTTAGATATTTTTGAAAGTTTATAATAAACTCATAGTATACCGATCATAATCTGTACCCCCACATTGTACTTTCTAGATCCGTCACTAAAGCGTATAGAGTTCGATTGTGTTTTAAAAACGAGGGGCACAGGCTACCAAGTGAAATATTTCTTATATATTTGACTAGCCAATGAATGTAGAATATCATTTGGAGAGGACTATGAAGGGATTTTTCACACGATGTCGGAAATAATGGTAAATTTGAGGGTCCAAGCACTTGAGAGGGACAAAAGACACCGATAATTGAAACATATTTTCCGTGTGAATGAGACTGTTTGTCGTGAAAGAAATAACGTGGCTTTCTGATTTCGATTCCCGATGAAGGCATAAAGTCCCGCCAGAAAGAAGCATCGTGTGTTTGTTTGTTTCTCGAGCGTGGAGTAACTCGCCGTCTGTTGAAGTGCCTACGGAAATTACTTCCTCTGAAAGCTGTCATTGTTAGAATCGATACGGGGCAGCTGATGTCGTGATGAAGGTAGTTTCGCGTGATTTCATTTCAACCAAAACACTTGACTCCCAGATTGAGGATAAAATTAGCCTCAGTCAATTACCATTCACAGGAGCCACAAAACATTGTTGTTACACTTGCTTAGACGTCTTTCGTCCTTCTTTAAATCTGTTAGCCTCATTTGCCCTTATTTGACTTATAAAAGATCAAGTGCACTTTGCTTTCAACGGAGTTCAGGTCAAAAGTGTTCTCAAGTAGCGCTAGACAGGAAAAGTAATATCCAATAATAATAATAATAATAATAATAATAATAATAATAATAATAATAAATAATAATAATAATAATAATAATAATAATAATAAATAATAATAATAATAATAATAATTTTTCCAGAATGAAGACCTTTACTTTTAACAATAATTAAGGAATCCTGTTGTTAATAGCTTAAGACAGTGGTTCTCAATCTAATTCCTATCACGTCTCCCATTTTATCACATCATCTTGCCAGCGATCTCATTATAATTTCTGGTTTGTAATAACCTTATGTGGGATTTTTAATATACGTATTGCGGAGATATCATGATATCCATTTATTTCTATAATAGTACAATACATTTCTTGTGTATAGTGGATACAGTAACTTCCTTAACAGCGAATGGATTAAAACCAAATTTGGTCAGTTCATTCGTATTACAAATATCAAATCCGATCCGATCCGTCATGCTGTTTCAAAATAGAGGCCGTTTGAAAATTTTAAAACTTCATAACTCCCTTAATTTTGGGTCATATGATAAAGAATGAAGTTATTTCTAAAGAAATAATAAACACTTCTGACCAGAGTATATACACTTGTTTATTAAAAACTAAATATCAGTGTAACAGTTTCAACAACGTAACGTTGTCTTCATCAGAGTTGGGATTTAGTTTTTAATAAACAAGTGGATATACTCTGGTCAGAAGTGTTTATTATTTCTTTAGTGAGTTCCAGAGTCGTGATGGATAGAGTTGCAAGTTATTTCTAATTTTGGTTTAAAAACTTGGACATTTCTTTAAAAAGTTATTAAATGACTTGATAATGTTTATTACGAAGATCGAACCGGAAATTGTCGCACTAATGAAATCACACCATGATCAAGTATCTCATTAGCTTTCTATTTTAATAAGCAGGTTTTGTTGCATTTGTAGTTTTCTGATATATCAATATGCAGTTCTCATTAGTTTCAGATCGTACCTCTTTCGTTTAAATTGATTTTTAAACAACTCTAAACCTGTTGAAAATGTTTAGTAGACCTATTTTTTGGTGTTCAAAATATGCCTATCAGAACAAAATTCAAAATGATATTTAAAAAATATTTTCCGGTATTAGATTCTAAATATATTTATCTCTTCTGCTTATTTTCATGACACTCATAAAACCATCTCGCGACCTTCTAGGGGTCGGGACCCCCGAGTTGAGAAACCCTGAACTTAAGATATACGCTTATATAAGGGCAATAAAGGGCTGCCAACTCTAAAAAAAAGGAGTACGGTGATTCAGTGGTACACCACTTACCTCTGGTACGTGGGGTACCTGGTTCGATCCGAGACCATGTAAGTTTGTGATGGACAACATCGTGTCCTCCATGAGTTTTCTTTCCTCCCACATTCTGATTCTACTGATTATTCCATCATCATTCGTTTGTCTTAATTATCCGACTCCCTTAGCTTAAAGGGCATAATCGTGGGACGTTAAACTGAAAGATTAATATTTTTAACTCTGAAAAATTTAATGTATATGTATGATTACACGTGTTTCTTTCGTGGAGAAAAAAATGAAATGAAATCTTTGAGTTTTACGTCCCACGATTATGCCGGTGAGGCTAAACGAGACGGTGATGATGAGTAATGAATGAAATGGTGAAATGAGGAAAGTGGGAGGGAACGGAAGAACCCCGAGGAAACTCACGCACACGGTGTTTGTCCACCACAAAGTTCACTTGGCGTGGGCAGAGATCGAACCCGGGACCCCAAGCACCAGATGTGAACGCTGTACCACTGAGCCACCGCTGCCCCACTTCATGGAGACTGATCCACTTTATAGGAAGTTAATATAAATTATGCTGTTGACTATATATATATATATATATATATATATATATATATATATATATATAGATAGATAGATAGATAGATAGATAGATAGATAGATAGATAGATAGTTAACAGCATAGTAAGATACTTTAAGATACTACTGGATGATTAGCTCTAATAATCACCTTCTAAAGATTTTATAATAAATAGTCGCTGAATAATAGAGAGTCAATGTGGGGATATCTCTTACGTAATTTTCAAAGCAAAATTTAAATGAACAAATTAAATTTAAACAAAAAATTCGGCAAATTCCAAATCCAGATTAAGGTTGTTTCACACCCGAAAAGAATGATGTATTTATTATTTTGACGCTCTAGTAAATGCGATAAAGAACATACTTATTATCACAAAAGACTACTTTTTTTTGGTTGTTTTTATCTTCTCATATATATGTATACTTGCTCTTTTTTCTTTCTCTCTCTCTCTTTTAAATAAGTTTGTTCGTCGGGGTCGTGCATGTAGAATATCCACGTTGACATGTGGGTGAGGGTGCGTGTCTCTTCGTATGTATATATGTGTGTATGTACAGTGTTTGCGTGTCGCTGATAAAAACTGGAAAGTATATCCATGGTGATAAAAGGGGAACAAAAAATGTAGTTGTTTCCCTTTCCTCTTAGGTTCTTTTTATGTTTGCTTCGAGGCTAGTTTTTTTTTTTTTGTTCATATGTGAAGAATGGCGTGGGACAAAAAAATACTGATTTCTGTATGATTCACACGAATATTGTCCTCTTATTATGGAGACAACTAAAGTCGATCTTTTGTATTGAGGTCACTCTAAGTTTGGCATCATATTCAAGCAGGGTTGACAGAAGCACCTATTTTCCGGTTCACTTACTAAATCTGCCATCTCGCGCAAAGTGAGGTTAGTGGTATGAAGCATCGGGTGTGAAGGTTTTCTGAGGGTTCTCCGGTTGCTTCCTTCCATTTATTATACCGCCATTTCATTCATTATCATCATTGTTTCCCTTGCGTCAGAATATAAACGTGAGACGTTAAACGAGAAATTTCAACTCAATTTGACGACTAAGAAACACTTACGGCATTGTTAACCCAGTGTTCGTAGTTTGAGGGAAATTTTCCTAAACCTAGGGAAATTTTGTAGGTAAATATATTGAAAAGGGAAAAAGGGATTTTTTCGATAAAAGTAAAAAATCCAGGGAAATTCTCAGACAGACTGACTGACCAATATACAGCCTTAAATTTTTCATTGTTTCTCAGAAATTAACCAACACAATAGCAATTTTGTGTCTGTCTGTCTGTCTCTGTTCAAAGTAGTATAATTTGCATCCGTTTTTGGTTGGGTTTATTTTATGTATATTTTTTGTTTAAAAAAAGTGAAAGAAAAAGTATATAAAAAGCAAATGAACAAAACAAATGTAGTTGGGACTTCTTTTAATATAGCTAAATTAATTTTATTACGTAATTTCTATCTTGGACACACAATAAAATAGAAAATTTTATATCAGTCAAGGGAAATTTTCTTTAGGAAAGGTACGAACACTGAGTTAACCTGGGTTAGTTGGGATAAAATTTTCGTCTGGGTCAGCTAGATCCATGGGTGTCTATTCCCCAAAGCTTAGACAGAAAACCAATTTACCATTCGCTTCCCAAGTTTACGATGCTGATCTCCAAGTGTATACATTCTGTAGTTTAATAGTTATATTTTCAGTGACGAAGTTCACACTGTAATATAGTGGTTGCAGCGTTGGACTCATCAGTGTGGTCCCGGGTTTAATTCCCGGCCGTTGTTTCTCAACTTTCGGCGGTCTATCCAGGGTGGTGAGGAAAACCGAGGAGTCACGTGAATAAAAGGAGCTGTTGCGGCAAGTGGTAATTTTCATTGAAAAAAGATGTACATCCAACTATTCTCATGGGCACAACCTGCGAAATAAAACCTGCATATGGGTACCCCAAGCCCGGTTTCGATCTGCTTCCTTAGACCAGAACATACTCTGTGAATCAGAAGCACCAGAAATAAATGTCTGCTCTATAGCATTGCTGCAGAATATTACAGTAAACTAATGATAACAAATACTCGAAATACAATATTGAAATGCTCAATTTCCTTTGTAGCATTAATCAAGACACCATGTCTTTAATATGTAATATATAATTTCATGTTTATTTGTCTTTCTACTCTATGAAATAAAATAAGTTGTGACTGTTTGTCGGGCTATACGTAACATCCATGTCTGGAGAAGAATTCGAATCCGTCACGCATAAATCCTTCATCATGGCATCTGCGCACTAGCATTAGACCAGCTATGGGGAATATAATTCTTGCAATATCGTTTGATTGGTGTATTCTTTCGGATGAGTCCAGAGACGCCCGCTGATTTTTTTCCGAGAGAAGGAGAAGCAAAAACTAAACCAACAATTACATATATTCGTACATTGCATCATAACTTTATTAAGTATAGTAAATATACTGTACTTCTAAATAAGTATATCAAATACCTAGGTAAGGGGGTAAGGGTATCTAATGTGTTTTGACATGCATTTTCAAAATTTGAATCCGATTCGAAAATCCGGTGGTTGGCAATAGCTTGCCTGTGCCTCATTCTGCTTGGGGCCATTAAGAGACTAAACCACTGAGAAATTAAAATACCGCTAACTTTACAGTAATTATGTGATATCTTCAAACAGATAAAACATAATCGAAAAGTGGAACAAGAGCACGCTAGACAATATTATTTTGCTTGAGGTACCGTTGTCATGAGTCACCTAATAGCTTTCCATTTACAGCTACTTATAAACTCGAAAAAAAAAAATGCCGATTTTCTAAATGGTTGGAAATCAAAAGCAGATAAATGAGTCATGATAAAAGTATCTCACGCAAAATAATATTGTCTAGCGAGCTTTTGTTCCACTTTTCAATTATCTTTTATCTATTTGAAGATATCGCATAATTACTGTAAAATTAACTGTATTTTAATTTCGCCGTGACGGGGACTCTTACTGATTCCTATATTAGTTAAGAAAGGAAAGGGAAAAAGAAATAGAAAAAGAAATCCTAATTTCTCACTCTCTTTTTTTCTTGTTTTTATTACGTTCCGTACTGGTCTACCGGTATCGTAAATTAACCTCAACAAGGAGTGCTTGTTAAAGTTCAGCGTCCCTTTTCAGCATGGAGGTTATATGGGACATAGAACTACAATTTAAGATGGAACCCGAGCCACCACAATATGTTCAAAGCTTTCCCAGCGGAAATCGAACAACAAAGATGCATACGATAGGCACTAGACCAACAGTGTCCTGAATATTTTGGCATTTCTTACGTGTGTGGCCATTCAGGAAAATAAAATTCCATTGGTAGGGCGGCCTTTACCCAGCACGTTAAGGATAATTGGAAGTCTACCTGAAACAAGAATGTAGCGGGCTCCTGTTAGAAAAACAACACTGATTTCCTAATCATAGAGAACCACCTGTTTAGCTTACGTTGGTAAATCTTTATGTTATGGTGTGTTGCGTAATGAAATACACATATATAATTTCATGTATCCGCCAATTCCCAGTTCTAGCCGTTTTACCCACTAGGAATATAAATAGCATTAAAATTCTTTACTGCAAAATAATTCCTGAAAATAAAACAACTAGCACCGACAATTAACGTCCACACATCGAGTGAGCGCGATAGTTACGATAGAAGGGTAGAATAGGTTCGTATCAGTTTCAAATTACTGCAAATCCCAATTTCAGATTACAATTAACAACTTTATTTTGTGAAATTTTTAACAAATAACTTGAATGAAAAGTAATAAAGAAAGTCTTGCAGTGGACTAAATTAAATTTCAGATACAACATCCAATGAGAAACTAATACACATTAACCCCTTTTTTTCCCAAGATTTGTTTGACACTAGAATCTTTAGATATAAAATCCCCACTTTAAACGCAATAAAGAACTGCTTATCGAAACTTTAAATGATATAGAAATTCTCTACCCAATAAGAATGACCAGGGTTAGCTACTGAAACTTAATTTATAATTAAAAGCAAAATCCAAAAGGGGTTTTATTTAAATAGCTTAACCAAGGCATTTAATGGTTACGTAAGTTGACAGAAATAAGAATCATTAACATACAAACCAGAAACTATTTCATTCATTTTCATTTCCCTTTTTTTTTCCTGTCTCCAAACCTGTTTCCCTTACAGAGCCTTTTTAGTGGTTAGATATTCCTTTGGTCTCCTTGCAGCCAAAATCCACTGGTTCCTGTCGTATCAACTTCAAATATTAACACCTCCATTTCACAATTCCCACTATCAAGTTTTCGAACTTCACTCTAGCAGTACCTATGTTAAATTGTGCCGTCCGCCAGTTAAGCAGCAGGCAGCTGGCTGCAGCGACAACTAGCGACACAGAGCGGAAAGCTCGCGCACTTCACCACAGGCACCGCCAAGGTCACTCAATTACGAGTATCTCACGAAACTATTGCTATTTTAAAACGGAGATTTTATTAACAAACATTTTACATATTTTTATTTTTACTCCTAACCTTATAGATAGAAATAACACCCAAGATCGAATACTGCTCTCCCATATGGGCCATGGCCGCACCTACACATCTCTCTAGACTTGAGTCTGTTCTCAATTTCTTTATTGCAATAGTACGTTTTCGTGTTCCCGCACTTCGAATATTACCTATGGAGGAAATTTTGCGATATCTTAATATCCAGACGCCGGAAGTACGCAGAAATAACTCTGATGTGAAGTTTCTTCATAAGATTGTAAATGGGAACCTAAGATCAGAAACCCTAATTCAACAACTATCCTTACATGTCCCTTCCCGCAAAACCCGGAATACCCATCTATTCCATCTTGCACGCCATAGGTTGACAATTATACAGAGGTCTCTTTTTCACCGAGTACCCAACTATTATAATAATCTAACTAGAGAGGTGGACATTTTTTCTAGCTACCCGGTGTTTGAAAGAGCTAACATTTCCCTGTGTAAAATGGCACAATTATGCTGTATCTGGGAATTTGTTTAATAAATAAATAAATAAATAATGATTTTTTTGTATATTCGTTTAATTTGGACTGAATTTATCCCTGATATCTTTAATTTCAATCCCAAGCAGTGAGAATAATTGAGAACCGTTAACGGTAATATACATGCTATTCTATCAAAATTAAGTAGTTTTAAGAAAGTTAATGTGGAAAATTTATCTTCTATCACGTTGCATGCTTGTGCACACTTCCAACTTGAGGATGATATAACCTCATTTTATCCTCTAATTTTTGGGGGATATCATTTATAAATAACAGCCTTACTTTCAACCTTCTCCTTCCTCCTGTTCTACGTGTTTTTATTCAGTTAGGTGGGGTCGGGTTTTGGAATCGATGTCCTTCATCTGTTTCTATTTGTGTCATATTCGCTGTGACACCACATCATTCTTAACACCATCTTCTCACTTCTTCTTTGGCCGGCCTCGGACTCCTTTCCCTTTCATTTCTATAGCATCCACTCGGTGAGCTACGTATTCCAAAGCTCTTCTCTTTACATGCCGAAACCATCTCAGTCTATTTTCTTTCAGTATTTCTACTATTGGTATCACCTTAAGTGTTCCCCGGCTCACTTCATTCTTAAGTTTGTCCTTCTGCATCACTCCACACATCCACTGCAGCGTCTTCATCTCCACAACATGCAACTTCTGTTTCCCCCTCTTCTTTGTCGTCCAACATTCTGCTTTGTATAATATGGCAACTCCACTACTGTTTTGTAAAGTTTTCCTTTAAGAGTCTTCATCCCGGTTAAATTAAAATCCCGCTAATTTTACAGTAATTATGTGATATCTTCAAATAGATAAAAGATAATTGAAATGTGGAACAAGAGCGCCCTAGACAACATTATTTTGCGTGAGGTACCGTTACCACAACTCACCTAGTGGCTTTCCGTTTTCAGCTGTTTAGAAACGCGAAAATGCCGATTTTCAAAATGGCTCGAAATCGAAAGCAGATAAGTGAGTCGTGATAACGGTTTCTTATGTAAAATAATATTCTCTAGCGCGCTCTTGTTCCACATTTCGATTATCTTTTATCTATTTGAAGTTATCACATAATTACTGTAAAATTAGCGGGATTTTAATTTCGCCGAGATGAAGACTCTTAAGGCGTATTGGTGCTCTACAGTCACACAACACTCCTACTACTTCTTTCCATGTTGTCCAACCACTGCTAATTCTACTGTTTACATAATAGTATTCTTCTTCTTTTCCTATAATTTCCTGCAGTATTGATCCCAAGTACCTAAATTTCCTTGTCATTACGACCACTTCTTCACTCAGTGATATTCGCATATTCTCGATTACATTTTTCCTAAAAGAATAATATAAATATTCTGAGTTGGCTTTACTCATCCTAAACCTTTTGCTCTCTAATGCTCCTCTCCAGGTATCTATTTTCTCTTGCAGAGCTGCCTTGGTCTTACTCACTAGCAAGATGTCGTCCGAAAATAGCATATTCCAAGATGCTAGGTCTTGGTTATGCTTTGTCTGTTCGTCTATCACAATTGCTTAAAGGTATAGGCTAAGACTATATTCCTGAGGAAGTCCGTCTTTAATCAAGAAATTCTCTTATTCTGCTTCACTTCTGTCCTATATCCGTTACACATATCTTGAATGATATAAGAGGTGTGTTTGGAACACATTTCTTCCTCAGTGCTCACTAAATAAAACCTCAACGAACACCAGATAGTGATATGAGTGAGTTTAAATCTTCGTCTGTGCTTCTGGACGAAACTGAAGTTTTAGACTTCCAAACTTTGCTAAGCATGAGCATCAAAAGCCTTACAGAACGCCTATATCCGTCCGTGTGTGTGTGTATCTGTCTGTCGGCAGGTATCAAAGCAAAACTGTAAGAGTTATCAATAAAGTGTTTGCTGCGGTTGATTCAGCGTCTTAAGTATAGGTTGCGTCTCTCGTTAATTCTATATTCAGACCAAAAGTAGTAGAAATCGGCCATTTTCGGTTTCAACTTTCATCGCTATGGAACAGAAACGGTAACAGACAACGATAAGTTGAAATTTACTGGTACTTCCGATTTTAATATCTATTTCAGTAGAAAACCACTTGAGAATGCTCCAAGAGCATTGCGAGAACGAACTTGAAAAGAATTAATTTTTCTTATTAACTTCTACTACAGGCTTTATACCAACTGTTATATGTGCTTTATTATTATACTCATTAAACAATTCTTGTAATATATCTATCCATTTATAATTTTCTTCAGTACTAAATTTTTTCCACATGTTTTCTTTCAGATTTCTGTTAAAACCTTCTACGATGTGTTGCTTTACGAGGACACATGCTCAAAATGGAGGGTTCAAAATTAAAAAAAAAAATTGCAAAATATCATATCTCTATATTATCGTTCCCGAACTATGGTTCCCTAAATATCCTGAAATCCGAACATTTTTGACCAATATCTGGGAAACGGTTGCCAGTTGGCCAATGGTCATCGGTTACTATTTAGTACCAAAATGTACACCATCCTCTTAGGTATTTATCAACACCAATATCAACTCTCTATGACGTACGGTTCCAGAGAAATGGCTCCTTAAATCTCCTGAAATCGAACACTTTTTGGTCAATATCTCAGGAACGGTAAGTCATAGAGAGATGGTATTGGTGTTGATTAATACCTGAGAGGATGTAAAACATTTTGGTATCAATAGTAACCGTGGTCACTGGCCAAACAGGTGGCCAATTGGACAATGGCCACCGGTTACTATTTGGTGCCAAAATGTTCTTCATCCTCTTAGGTATTGATCAACACCAACGTGATCTCTCTATGACTTACCGTTCCTGAGATATGGCTCCTAAAATCTCCCGAAATCGGAACTTTTTTTTGGTCAATATCTCAGTAACTGTAAGAGTGACGCTTAAAGTTCTACCACTTTTTCAGATAGTTTTTGATGCTCTATCGAATGAACAGCTCAAATTTGAAAAATTCGCAAATAACAGTCAGACATAGATAATTAACTAACGAACTTTTCAAGTTCGTTGACTAGGAACAACTTAAAATGGTCTGTGAGCAAACACGCAGTGCACATCTTTGTGACGCCATTACAAACCTGTGACTTGTGAAGGAATGTGCGTGACGTGACAGCGAATATAAATACTATTAATTTTGCATACTTTCTCTCTTTGTTTGCCGAAGAAAAAAGGGGGGAAACAAATACATGATATTGAATTCATATGACAGAAAGAATAATAAAACTATATCGTGAACCTGGCAACCATGTTCAAAAAGATTATCCATTTGAAATCTTTGAGCGTTCGTGTGCTGGTTGGAAAATAATATGGAAGATTAAATTCAAAAAGACTGCAGATATGCAGAATGCATTTCGCTATATATATATATATATATATATATATATACCATTAAAGCAGCCCCTTATAAAAACGATCAATCTACCGAAAGAAAAAATCATTTACGTCAATATTGCGTTGGTGGACTTTTCTTCTTTCAAAGCTGTTCTCTTCTCCTTCTACGAAATCTTAATCTAAAAAGAAACTAGAAAAATTGGGAAGGCGAAGCAAGTATATGGAGGACGATAAAATAACAAGAACAGAGACGATATAAAAAATACTACTTTGCAAAATCAAGGAATCAATTTAAAAGGCCAACACAAGTCGTCTTATTTCTTTTACTCAAAATAAATAAAAAGAACATTGATAAACGTGAATGTAGTAAAATTTTTAGTATACAGTAACGTCCAACCTTTAGCTTTACGTTTCCAAGGGAGATCTCAGTTTAAAGTATCTAATTTAGTGTCCCATGATTACATACATCCTTTAGGCGATAAGTGTCCGTTTCTAATACAAACAGAAGAATAAATATTTAATTTACCATGACTATACTCTTTAGTCGTTAAGTGTCCGTGTCTTTACTTCTAACTCTCGAGTATGCTGAACCACTAGGTTGACCACTTACATGCAATTCACTGTAATGATACATATGAGACAAGCTTCTCCAGTCATCTGCAGGAAGAGTTGCGAAATTAAACTACCTACATACGTGTTCTATGATACAATCCAAACTTATTGCATCAAATAATTCAAATCCACCGGATATCATCTAAGATGATTATACAGGGTGAACGGTAACTATATGGACAAACTTGGACGGATGATAGTACATCTAAAAGGAAGCAAAAAGTCCTAGTGAACATGGGGGAAGGTCCGTCCCGTTTAGGAGTGACAGAATGTCGAAAGCGTGGGAACATGAACTTCAGAGGCCAACAGCTTGAAAACAATACATCATAGAGAGTGTGGTTAAAAACTCCACTTAGAAAGTCATACCTACTCTATTGACAAATGCATGTTTGAAAAGGCAGCTATGCGTGCACGCGGGATTTCCAGACATGCTGTAAAGGAAAGAAGTGTCACACGTTGTTAATCCCGTGCGCACACGTAGCTGCGTTTTCAAACATGCATTTGTCAATAGAGTAGGTATGACTTTCTAAGCGATGTTTTTAACCGCACTCTCTATGATGTATTGTTTTTAAGCTGTTGACCTCTGAAGTTCATGTTCCCACGCTTTCGACACTCTCTCACTCCTAAACGGCTCGGAATTTCCCCCATGTTCACTAGGACTTTTTTCTTTCTTTTTAGATGTATTATCATCCGTCCCAGTTTATCCACGTAGTTACCGTTCTCCCTGTATAGATTAAATAATACTTTATGCTAATGTTCACCGTTCATTAATTTTTATGTTTTCGCTCCAAAACAAAGTACACCTTTTTTGGCAAGTTACAGAAAAGGTGTACTGTAACTGAATGTATTCAGTAATGTATTCTACTGGTAGCAAATTACAGAAACTCAACATTATCAAATGTAAGACTCGTACATATGGGTCAAGAAGAATCGTCATGTATTTGTGAGCTTTTAGCGATCTTGAACTTTAGCGTTTCTTAACATATTTTCGCACCAGACGACAGGAAATGTCTAATGTCAAGAAGCAGTATTATCATTCAGGTGGCACAGTTACGACTAGATAGAGGCTGATCACTAGATGGCAGCACCTGTTTCTGATTTTCAGGATTAGAATTTGCTATTTCTCTGTATATTTGTATTTCTTTGCCAGGTGAGCGTAGGTTGGTAGCGTTCTTCTTTCGCAATCGAGAGGTCCTGAGGTCGAATCTGGTGACCATCCAGCCACAGCCCACAGTATTCCCGAGGTTTTACTATTTCACTAGGCGAAGCCCGGAATAGTACTTTTAATATAGGACCTGAGCGACTTCCTTCCTTATTTTCCTATTGCTGTTTGAGAGTTGTCAATTATTATCGTGTAAATTGACTGTGGATACTGTATTCGGATGTTTCTTTATAAATATTTGTAATAATTCTATCAAATTGCTTCCCAGTTGCTCACATTACCGGATCAGCTCAACAATTTTTCTGTCTTTTTTTCTGGGACGACTCTTTCTGGTTTTGAACAACACGGTAGTACAAACAGTTTAGCTACGTCTCTCGTATTCAATCCCTTGAAAATCCCAATTTTAAATTTAACGCTTCATAGTTTGCTGTATATATAGTTGATTTCTGCCTATGTAAATTGTGTATAAAGCAAGAGTGTAATGTAAAATTTCTTTCGAATGCAGGAGGGAGTTGGAGAATGGTTGTCTCTGGAGGCAGAGCTCGTGATGAGGGACGGAGAGGTAGTGGGGACTAAGAACCCCACAGGCCACTCCCTCCTCGTCGACTGTCGGTTCGAACTTCCGTTTGGTAAGTACAATGCTCAATTTTCTTTATTTCTATCGTTATTTTATCATTATAATATAATTTTTGTAATGAAAATCCATTCTTCATTACTCAAATCTTTCAAAAACAACCAAACCAAACGTTTTCTAATATATTTAGCTACTCCTTCGTTTCCGTTGGTATTAACTCTTTGAAGACAAATTCTAAAAATACAGGTGCCGCAAAACAGAATAGTTTAAGTAACATAACCATTGCATCAACAAATAATAACATTCAAAGTGCGGTAGTATCTCGGAAATAAAAAAAAATCTAAAATATATGTGAGAAATTGTACTCGAGTTAAAGTTAGCGAAACCAAAATTTTTGTTCTGCAAATAAAAATATTTTTGCTTTATTTTAAATTTTTCGGGAATTCATATAAATAATGTATTTTTTAAAATTATGAAATGTTTCTTCTACCTAAATTTTAAGAAGAAAATATTAATCAAAATAATAATAGTAAACATTTGAAGTTTTTCATTTCTAATAATAACAATAAATGTATTACGTTTTGAAATATCCTGTAAAATTTCAAACTATTTTAAACAATATAGTTTTATTGTTTTTTCTTAAAGAATATAACTAAATGTACTCTTTAAAACTTATGTTTTTATAGTTGTTCTCATATGGGATAAATTTTAGCAATTTTTAAAAATAGGGTTCTAAACTTGTTTGATTCTGAAGACCAAAGATTGTTATATTGTTTCAATTTATATTTTTAAATGGATTATTATTCAAATATATTTTTTATTTTATTCAAAAGTCGGAAGGTGTGTTTCAAAAAGAATCTTAAAAAAATGTTCGAGCAAATTTCGCATGACAGAGTTGAGACATATTAACGTACATTTAAAAAAAAAAGTTCTATTAAAATCAAAAACGTACTTTGACTTTTTGTTTGGGCAAACGAAAACGAACAAGATTTAATACAGTTTTAGAGATACATTACCGCCATTGATCAAATAGTCACATAGAATAGGTGATAAAAATAGGGCGAAGTTAGATCCTTCTTTTTGTTTAATAAAAGTCCGTCACGTGGCTTTCGTAGCAACTTCCACAAAATCTAGTATAAATTAGTAATATTATTTTTATTGCAAATTAACAAAATTTGTATTTCTAAATTGGTCCTAATCCCACTTTCTGAAGTCCGTACGAAATAGATATTCATAAATTACTGTCTAGTAAAAAACATTTATTCAGAAAATGTTTAGAAAACTGTAAATTTTACGATTTATGCTGCAATACAAACATTACCTTACTTCTAATTTACAACATAAAACAATATAAAATCACAAAAAAAGCCAAGAACACCATAAAGAGAATTAGAAGAGGAAAGAATATTTTTTAAAAAAAAATTGAGGTTGTTAATTTATTACTTTGTTTACAATGATAAACAAAGAATAGACACAAAATATCAGATATTTGTTCTACATTCCTCTGGGATGATAACATAACTGCTAGCAATCTACAGCATAATACAAATTCAAATTTTGGACACCCTTGGGGTAAAATATTATGGCCAACCCTTAAACTTTTATTCAAAAATTTAAAATCAGTGTTCCCGAACACATTAAAATCATCATTATCTGATATTCAACTTAAATATCCAATGTTGATAATGCAACATTTTCTACAAACTTATTAACTGTTTCTAATAAAAACATAGTTTAACACAATTTTAAAAATAGACCCTTTTCTATTAAAAATTCTCTTAAAGGTATTAGTGGCTAGTAACTCATTATATAATATTATATATGGTTTAATATCACTTGGTTATTATCATTTGTCTTAGTTCTGTAACGTAATTAGTATTATAGATTTTTTTTTATTTCTACTAGTTATTGAACATAGATATTGGAAATGTTAATTTTAAAATTTCATTTACAGGTTACAAGAGATTTGATGTTCTATATATATATTTGTTAATAACTATAATTTTTATATGTATTTCATAGTATTGTATTTATCATTTCAAGTTATCTTAAGTAATACATGTATAATTATTGTTTTTTTAGTTTCTCATTTAGTTCAATATAATGAAATTATTGATTTGAATGTAGTTGTAGATTAGTTGTTTCATATATACAGTATATGTTCATATTTTTTATATTAACCTGTGCATAGTACATTGAACACTTTCTTAACACATTGTATGAACACATTATGCAACACATTTGTGGTACTCTTCTCAAAATAAAACAGACACCTACAGGTCTGGAAATTAATTATATTTATATTATTTTGGCTATATATTTTTTTTACTATTACAAGAGGATAATTTAGACTCTCCGTAGTTTTTCCTCCATAAGGAAGGAGGTCTGGATCCATTTGAACTAATGTAATTTAGATTTATTTTCAATTCCATCAATTCGTCCCATGCAGTTTCGTTATTGTGGAAGTACCTTAAGATACAACCAAACATTATTTACTGTTAGATATCCTACATTTTAGTTTAACTACATTAACATAATGGAACAAACACATTTTATTTGATACATTTATCAGAACCCATAGAATTGTTAGGGAAATAATTTTTAATTATCATAGAATAGTGTACTTGTAACATAATATTTTCACAACAATCATCAACTTGATGTAATAAATTTTCAATGCTTGTTATTGGATATCCGAAAGCAAGTAATGATATCTTAAGTGAAAAAGATAGTAAATTAATTAATAATGGACGGAAAATGTAATATTTTAAAATAAAGGAAACTACAACATGCGATATTATAGCGAGAATATTTCTATATTATTATTAAATATTAAATAAATAATAGCAGCAGCAACTTTTATATGGCTATTAACAGCTTACACTTCTTTTATTCTGTGAGATGATGACAATCCTTGGCTATATCACAAAATATTTGTCGAATATATATCATCAACTAAATATCTTCATAACAACCATATCAACAAACTAATCAACAAACCTTTTCTTTTTTTTAATATACCTATTTCTGTTCAATTATTGCGCCTCTGATCATATACCTAAAACAGGTACAGATTGATAATATTATTTACATCGTTATATTTGACTCTTCCAAGAAATGGACACATGTAAGTACTAGATAACATTAATGGGAAGTTTTAACATACTTCACCAAAACACTGATACAATTTGTTAATACACGATTCCATAAAGCTTTCTTCTCTTTTCTCATAAAATTAATCACACTTCCTTAATTATGACTAATGCCTATTATGAAGTGTTTATGAAATGTCTTTATGCTTCTCAAACTAACCTTCAATATTGCCAACTACATGAATTCATACACTATATCATCTTGAAAGTTCTTGATTTTGAAAGAAAACTGAATATGCGTACTTTACTATTGAGTGGATATGGTTGTCCAAATAGTTTCAAGGTCTCTGCTACTCGTCCTTCTTTCCAAAGTATCAATCACTTTCTAAAAGCAGCGTTATGTGACTTCTCGAAGAGTAACGAAATCAATAGCGTGCTTCTTTGCTAGAAAAAGACAGTAGGAATTGTACTCTCGTGATGATTTTTCAACATGAACTATTTCTGTATATAAGAGCGTTAAGTTGATTCAAGGGTACACGAAGCCAGATCAGATTTTTCAGTTAATCAGCATGATTTTGATCTGCCACCACTCTTGCTACTTCTTGGAACACAAGAAATTCTATTATATCTACAACTCTTTTCTGAGCATTTTCGTTGTGCAATTTTATTCGCACAATGGTCTGGTAGAAATTGATGTATTGATGAAGATGTAAGAGAGCAGGAACTGTAGTTTCAATAATTTTTTGATAGAGATAACAATTTCCCTTAAAGACACCTACTTCTTGTCAATCTTAGCTTCACTAAATGTCAAAGACGATATTTTCTTGCGAATTGTACGTTGCTAGCCCAGACAAAATGAATTTGCCTCTAATGTCTGATAGTTTGGAGTCATCTTACTTGGTAAGTTCGTGTGGATTTGAATAGCAGTAGAAACTTTTTTCAGTATCATGTGTACTGGTGTCATAATGTAATCAAAACAATCAATTACAGGCATGGTGGATCAACGATATAGCGTTCGTTTTTGGTGCGAGAGGTCTCTGGTTCGATCCTAGGCTGTCTTAGTGTGTGGTGGACATCATCATCTTCATGAGTTCACCCATGGTTCTCTCGTTTCTTCCTATATTCTTATTTTACCAATTCAATTACATAATCCACTTTCATTAATCATCCTGTACCTTTAATTCATAAGGTATAACTGTGAGAAGTGAAATTGCATATTTCATAACAATCCATTTTCAAACCTATCAATTGTATCAGGTATAAATTGTAAAAACTACTTTTGCTTAATACGATGCTGTATTGCCATGGCGATATACATATAGCTATGGATATACTGATATTTTTTTTTGCGAATTATATCACATGCGCAGAACACTAACATATTATGCTATTTGGAAATAAATACAGTCAAACATAATAGCACATCACTTCTCGTCACGAAGTCCCCAGATGTAGGGTCTTCCAAAATGGCTAATAACTGTTGGTCAGGCTTTGCTCTACATAAGATAAACCAAATAAAGTCGCAGAAAGTGGAATCCACAGTAGTTTTTCTTCACCTTACTTCTGTATTTTACTTTCTACAGTATTATCATTTCCTGTATATCATAATACCATTTAAAAAAAACAATTATAGATTCGAAATTTAACTGCAAGCACCAAAAGACATTTAAATTCTAGCTTAAAGATTTATTTTACTAATGTTCTTCCCAGACATAGTTTTTAATATACTTTTGTTATGTATGAAAGCTTTTACATAAGCAAATAATTTTTATTTCAATTATGAAAGTATATTTTAAAAAAAACTCAAATTTAATCACGAATTGTGATACTAGATCATCCGACATTTATGCTATGGAACTTCATTAAATATAAGATTATAATCTGTAATAATTTGATCTAAACATAAAACGGAATGCACATTTGGAGCTTATATTTCCAGAAAAAGTATACGTTTCTAAAATTCATATAATTTTTCAAAAAATTTCAATAAAATAATTTCTGAAGTTAACCAAAGAAGACTCAACATTTTAAAAAAACACTCGCATGATTCTTTTACAAAAATAAATACAATAATAATATACTTACGTTATTTAAGGATTGTTTAAAACAAAACATTTGCTTACATGATGTAAAAATTATTTCTTTTCGGAGTTAAGATCACCACATGATATTTTTCATAGATTTGTTTAATTTCGACAGAATATGCTTTTTTTTTATCTTGCTAATAATTTCAGTTTACAAAGTTACTATATTTAATTTTATATATTTCACTGAATTAGGGAGAGGACAACATTAAATAACATTCTGTGTGACTACGTAGAAATTTCTTGTCTGTAGGAAGTAAGACACAAAAAGCTGTGTAACTAAGCAACATATTAGCAGTTCTGCATCAACACCGAAAACTCCGCATAGCCTACAGCATAAGATATTGCATTGCATATGCGCATTGATTAACAAGAATTATTATTCATATCGCATTAGTTTATTTACATCTATATGCATGTAAAGTTGATATAGGCAGACATATGTTTTCATAATGTTAATGTTTGCTTTAGAATATACGCATTTTCCTAAACAAAGAGGCAAATATGATGTTTTTTTTAAAATTATTATATTAGCAATTTTATATATTTCTCTTCCATCAGTTATCAAGTACGAATGTAGCATGTTGGAAATGGTTTATGATCTTTTAAATCTAACTGTTACATTTTTAAAATAACTTAATACCCTGGTTCAAGTATTAATTAAGAAAACTTACTAATTTATTTTTTATTTGTTGTACAACACAACAGGTATTCTGCCAATTTACAGTGTTTGTTTTCATATATGGTAAGCGACATTATCTTTTACGGAAAAAATACAGAAATTTTTACTGTTTCAATAACCAATTCAGTTTATCAGATTACAAATTGTACTTGTAAACACTCTTTCAGACATATTAAATACATCTATCACTTCACACTTTTTTCAATATTATTGTAGAAAGAGCTCGTTCTTCATGAGGGCGTCAGTACGTGCTTTCTTACAGTACAGGGTACTACAATCGTTCAATCTCGTTTTAGACGTTGGAACTTACTTAAATATATTAGAAGTTAGTTCTGTATAATCGATTTTATTATTATTTTATACGGGAAAACTAAATCATTAATAAACCTATGTTGCTCTAATGTTAGTATACTGAAGTTGTTTGTTAGTTCTAAGTATGATATATATGCGGGGTACAATCCAGTTTTTTTTGAATACATTAATAGTTTCAAAAAGTTGCACAGTACCTTTTCAATCATTTGGGTATATTTTGCATTTTGCTAATTGTTCTTTCTGATCAGTTCACATAATAAATTATCATTGTCCTTCACCAAGAATAGTTACTCCTAGAGTTAAAAAATATACATACATATATTCATCTGTCTTTCTAAACAGAAACTAAAACTGAAAAAGATGTTACGTATTTCTTAGTATGATTTACATTTCTGCATTTATACTAGCTAAAATCTTATGGTATGTTGTTTTGTAATCACTTGAAAGACCAATACAAAAATTCTACGAGTTTTTGTGTATGAGATTATGTTAGAAAAGAATTTGAAAGCGCACAGTCACCTACATTCAATGTCAAATCTGTAACTCATATCATTTCTGGACTTGCAAGGAAAAATTTGTTTATATTTTATTAAAAATCGAAATAGACTGTTCATAAGAATAAACTTTATATAATGAGTACCGTGCAATTTCCGCGTCACTACTTAAAAGTTAACAATTAGAATTTTAAAATATCTTGTTTCTAGTACAGACTGCTCTTTTTCTTAGATAGTTATGTTATGAAAATGAAAATACGTAACTTTGTAAAGGTGAAAAGTTTGTTACACTAGAAAACGGCATAATTTCAATTCATTTACGTTTTCAGCAAATGTAGGTTTAGAACCAAAATAATATTAGCAAATCTGACTGGCAATTTATTTAATTATATCGTGATTTGTTAGCTGGAAATTTTATTGTGTCTGTCGAGAAACACATTCACATTCGGTTTACACTCAACCATTTTCATCCAGATTAGACGAATATTAAATTTTCAGGGGATGGAGTTAATTTCCTGACTGTGTAAATTTCCAAACTTTACCCGGAAATTCATCCTCCGGGAAAATTCAGTCTATCTTCCTGAATTTATACCCAAAACGAATGTAAAATTAAGATCAGAAGCACTACATTTTTCATTTATTTGTTTATAAGCAATTTACTTTTGTAATTCAAGAAATTGGTATTCATTTCGTTTTCTTTAAAAGTCTATCTTGTATTGTGTTACTTCTATTTTTTAAAATTCCGTTAAATATAAACCACAAGTCATCATTGCATAGTAAAGAAAGAAAATATATTTCAATTGTTGATCATGTAACGAAATATTTTTATTGATTTTTTTTTCGTTGGAATCGGTTGGTAAAGCTTTGAGTATGAAGAGGTATAATATTCCTCGTTTCATGGTATAAAGATATTTCCGATTCTTCAAACCCTTGAAAATAAATTTTATATTTTTCACTCATTTTTTTAATATTCAGCCTACACACAATACATTACTTTTAAAAGGGTAGTATGTAATACGAATGTAGCTATGGAAATCTCTGAGAAGTAAAGGAGTACCACGTAGATAATAAACCTTCTACATGTAATTTATTGTTTGCAATGAATCTACAATAATATTTCACAATATTACAAACACACAAACTATACTTACACAAAATTCTCTTTAACTATATAACACAATGATGTAGATGCTGATTGAACAGTAGTATGGGATAAGGACCTTTGTAGTTAAGCCATAGAATATGATACAGTAGAAGAAAGCTTTTTATAGAAGAAGAGCAGGGAAATAGTAATTACTACTCGCAAAACCAAGACTTAATTCTGTTTTTGTGGGAACTCGACAGGAAGTAGTAATAGATAAACCAAAGTGTATATTCTTTTGGGTGTAATTCTTTAGGATGGAGTCCTATTCGACGCCGGGCTAGTTGCTATGACAGCCACGCTGACCGTCTTCACCAGAGACTTTTGAGATTGTTCATGTACAGAAGGTCAGGTAGGCAAAATCAGTTTCACAACAAACAAAACAAACAAAAAAAAGCGCCCACCCCCCTTTTCTCAAAAAACAAACGAACACCCCACAAACCAATTAACTGATCTGAAAAAGTAAAATTAAAAAACAAAGCAAATAGATTACATTTATATATATATTTACGTATGTACTAAAATGAAGCTCTATTTTTTTTTTAAATCAAAAGTAAATCTCGACACACCAGCTCTTTGTGTATTTGTCTGTACACATTTCATTTTTTGCCTGCTTGAACCTGTGTCTGTTCTGCGCAGCTTTTTGCTTATAGAATTTATTATTATTTTCTTTCTTACAGTTGGGTGGCCATGATGCTATATTATATATATACATATTCATGAATTGAATAATTGATGCTAGATATTTCTTGAGAAAAGAAAAGTTTAAAGTACTAAAGCTAGATAAAATTGTGTGAAGCTGATTTCAGGATAAGCATTATGTTTTGTTGTTGATGGGCTTCAAACAAACGTAATAACGAATTGTATAGCATTTTGTTATACTAATTTCAGCAGTAGTTATTAGCTATACAATTAAATAGTAACATTACTTAGAATTACAATTGTAAGTGGAACGGGTGCAATTATTATGTGTGTTTAATATTCAATATTGCAGCTATCTAATGCTACCACTCATCACAGGCATATTTCCTCGCACTTAACAAAGATTGTTTTAATTGATTTTATTGCACCTCATAATTAACGTATTAGGTTGATTCCACAGTTTTGAAAAATCTATCTTTGTTTGAACTCTCACTTTCCACAATGTTCTTATTCATCACATTTGAACATTTCATATTTCACTTTAATATCACCTCATTTTATGACCCAATCCACTCTTAGTATTCTACGTTCACAATATATTTTTTAGCTTGGCGCCTGTTCAAATTTAGCGTTTCATCACTGATATTATGTCATATTGAATACCTCAAGTCTCGTTTTGTTTTCAAATCTCCTTTTTCTTTGAAAATAATTACAATTCTGTGCATTTAAAAATAAGTGTATGCACATGTAAATATACGGTGTTTCGAAGTGCAGCACACTAGTTCATACCATTTCGTGTTTAAATGTCCTGGATAATTTTAACACAATAATGTTTCATGTTAGATCATATCGTCCCTCTTGAGACAAAGGGGAGTATCTAAGTTTTTTCAACTTTTCCGCGAGATAAGTTTAAAGATTTTATCATAATTTATTCTATCGTGTTATGTTAAAATTTAATTTGATTTCGTAAGTTATATACCTGAAGCGAAGGAAATCAAACTAAATTTTAAAAGAAGATGATAGAATAAATAATGAGAAAATGTTTAAACTTCTCTCCTGAAAGAGTTAAGAAAAAAAGATACACCCTTTCGTATCGAGAGGGGCGATATAACTACACATTGTTGCGTATGTATAACATTGTGGAAAATTTATACCAGAACATCTTTTAAAATAAATTACCTAGGTATATTTTACATTACCTCTCATTGCTATATGCCATTTGAAAGTAAACGTGACTATGTAAGTTCATATCTTGATACATGTTTTAAAATACCGTATTTCATGCTATTTATGCTATTCTGTGTCATTTATTTCATTACAATATTCATGATATGTTTTTTTAAACTATCTTTTGCATTAATTCTGTACAATTCCATGTTTAAACTTTCGTTTATAACATTATATTGTCGTATATGGTTAAACAGATCGTATTCTACATTTCATCACTCTAGTCTATATCATTTGGTCTGTTGTTGTAGAACATGTGAGGACATAGTCATCCACATACTTAGAAATGGTATGATTCATATCACACACTCTGCGTTATGTGATTAATAAGTTTGTTTTATTCTGTATAATTTATACTTATCAAATAGGACATTCAAAAGAATGATTTATTTTGGTATGTAAGGTTTATGACCACATTATTGCCTACCTAGAGTTCCCTCGTTGCTAAGTGGTAAGTGACCGCGCCTTTGGCGTGGGAGACCTGGGTTCGATTCCCGGAGGGAGCTCATGTGGTTCGGATTCCACGTTAATTAGTATGTCTCGTCTCATATCGCCTCACTGCTGAAAGGACGTTACACTCAAAATCAACTCAACTATTGCCCATCTAACAATTTTGGCCTGTAGCTCGAACAACAAATAGACAACAGTCAAATTTCAACTTCACTTGAAACTGTCATATTGTGTAGAATATATGGGGAGTCTGGTGCAATTCCATATTGATCAGCTCATGTTAAATAAAAAGGTTTCAAAGGAGCTTTATTAAACTAGGGTGACCACAATAAGCTCCACCTTCTTATATATTAGAATATTACTCTAAATGAAAAACCCCTTGCAATTGTATTGCTATACAATTAGATTATTAATTAGTTATATCTTTATCAAATAAAAGGGAATGAAGGCTGTGGAACAATAAGCGACTTAGTCTGTAATATTTATTTATAAATTTCATAGGGTAAATAATGGCATAAACAATGAGAATAATTACTATTGTAAAGAATATTCATGAACGTGACCTGATAGCAATCTAAATAATAAATTTCTTAAGATAGAGTTGACAGCATGTGTTTAACTTATCTTCAACAAAACTTAAACTTATAATGAAATATAGTCATCTTGTTAAAAAGAAATGCGTGTACACTTTCAATGATCGCGAATGTAACAACTAAACAGTATGATAAAACAATGAAAATTTCTTTATTTCTGTGGGCAAAGGTTCTCACTTATAAGTAATTTGACGAATTAACTTGTGAAAGAAAAAGTAAAATATTCTTTTTATTCTTAGAACTAGATATTTGTGTTGACAACAAGATATTTGTGTTAACTAGATAATTGTGCATAGGAATATACTCTTCTCGTCAACACCTATTTTAAGACATTCTTCATTGCACCATGTGTCTCATGTTGCCACCTGGGCTTTATTGAGTTCCGTTATATAGAATGTAATTTTGAAGTTGTCTCTGTAAAACCTAGATGAGCAACTATTTACATTCGATGTGTTATGTGTTATTAACACTGGAACTGTAACATAAACAGTATACATGATCTAAAATAATTTCTTTCAAAGAGAATAAAAAAAATGCAACATATCTTGTGAAAATTAAAACACAAGTGTCTTTCACTATGCGAAAAAATTTTAATGTGATAGATGGCTGCCATTAATAGATTGGTGCAAGAATGCTGGGTCATTAGAACAATTTCGATCAGGAACTTGTACTTGATGCTGTTAACTGTCAATATAGTTCTCAAGAAATTCACACTGTACCTTATTGTGGTCATTTATCTTACTAGAAATGTTCATAAACGATTGCCTGGGGAGAAGACAGTGATAATGACTTTAGAGTAAATTGGGGAAGAAAATTCAACATTATCATGCAATGCAATGCAATGAAACATACCAAACAAGCTTCAATATGCCAAACACAAGTACAATTCCGAAATTAAATTACCTACATACTGTTCTGTGGATGGATCTCAATCCATTTTTTACCTAATTGCTCAATTTCGCCGGAACTGGCGCTTATCATTGTCTTCACCTTAAATACTTCAAATATTGGAAGTATTTCTTGCAAAGCATTCATATTATGTTCTATGTATTAAGTATAATATTCAAATATCCGGTGACTTAGGGCGTAATTATTCTGAATGCTTCATTCATTACATTACTGACTTATAGTCTACGTTCATATCCTTGGCTCATGATCATAAAAAAATTATCTTATATAGCTCTAGGTACCCTAATACACCATCCTCATAAAACATACCTTATATATATATATATAATTTTATATAGATTTTAATTTCCTTTTATCTAAACTGGCTCAAGTATGTCTATTTTGTTTCCTCAAATCCGAAATCGAATTGTGGACCTTTACGATTAAACATTTCATTTGCTGTAGATAGATTCTTTTCCTGCGGCCTATAGGTAGGAATATTTCAAGGTTTGTTGTACTGCGCTTGAAATATATTATGTATCATATGTTTAGGGCCAATGCTATTCATTTAATATTTTCTCGAATTTCCACATGTGATATACAGATGGGATGGTGAATATATACTGTAGATGGATGAGACAACAGCATTGTAGTTTCATGTGCTGAAAACCGCACGACATCATGTTTAACATTTTCTAAATTTCTATTCAAGATTCGTAACTAATTCACAGATGGTCACTAAATTCTACTTTATGAATATACAGGTATTTCAAAACAACACCGACAATGTTTCGGGCGTGATTCCTGACACCAAGATGATACAAAAAGTATAGACTAAAGTGGGTGCCCAAATGTTTCCTTCGGAGTTATAGGCTGCAAAAAACATGAAAAAATGAACTTCAAAGGTTCATAGCTCCAAAAACTATAGGACCTACTGTAGTCGGGTCAAGACTTCACTTAGGATCTAATATGTGTTCTCTCCAAATTTCCATGTTTCAGAATCCTAAGGTACTCATGCAACAATTTTACAGATGGAGTTTGGCTACAGTCATATAATTTGAAGTACTCACTTAGTACCTCTATAAAAATGGTTGCAGAAGTACCACAGGATTCTGAAAGATGGATTTTTGGATAGGGCAGATACTAGTTGCTAAGTGAAGTCTTGACCCGACTGCCGTAGGTCCCATAGTTTTGGAGCTATGGACCTTTAATGTTATTTTTTTTTCATTTTTTCGGCATCCTATAATTCCGAAAGGAAGCATTTGTACACCCAGGTTGATCTATAGTCTTCGTCTTATCTTGGTGTCATGAATCACCTTCAATACGTGGTAGTTGTTGCTTTGAAATATTCTGTATAAATTAATGGAACAACATCATTTGTATCCTCATGTGCTGAAAACTGTACAACATGGTGTTTAACGAATAAAAAAAAATTACTCACAGATTCGTAACTAATTTTCAAGGTTGGTCACTGACTTTTACTTTGTAAATATATGCTTTCTACAGGTGTTCTTATCTATATTTCACTTTCTTAGAGAGATTACAGGTTGTCTTAGTTTACCTCGATTCTATCGTTTGAAGTTTACTTAAAATTCTAAATTTAAAAACTTAATTTAATCATTCTTTTAATGACGATATACGGTATTTGTATGAACGAAAATTTCATACCGTGAAGAAGCCCATACAACCTTAACGAATGTGAACATAATGCTTATTCTGTTCTGTATACTAGAAGACAAATTTTCATGTGCATGTAAATGCTACGTTTCAGCACGTTGTCACAGGCCTGAGCAGTTGGATTCGAAAACGCTGCTGTTGTATGTGTGTTTTTTTTTATTTGACAAAAAATTAAAAAAATAAAAATGTAAAATACAAAATTAAAAAAAATGTGTATATATATACAAATTTCCAGGAAGCATGTGTACCTATTAATACATAAGTATTATTACTATTAATATTATTGTAGAGGATAATATATTTATATACTATATATATCTATACTGAACCATTATCTTGTTTTCTACACAGGGCAACTTTTTATACCTACGGTTATGTCTGATCTGTTTTTTCACTTATCACCAACCTTTGCTCATTTTTCACAATGCACAAGACCTTATTGTTATTATCATTACTATTAATTATTATTATTATTATTATTAGACCCTGTCCCTTCCACCTCCAATTTAATTCAACTTAGTGAGATGGTTATGAATAACTAGTATGTCCCTTTATGCAATGCTAAATTGTTTGTTTATTTTCTAAATAAACCTTGCAGAAGTTTTGATAGAAACAGAATCAACAGTGTAAATAGAATAATTATATTTTTAGAAGTTTCCTTCTTGTTATAAACTTATTTAATAGATTATTTTTCAAAACAAGTAGTCTCCTTGCCTTACAAAAGAAAAGAAAAATAAATAATTTATCTAAAATAAAAAGGAGTACTTATGAACGATTTAAAATATTCGAATGTTTTAATAGATATTAGAAAATGCATTTAATTAAACATGTTAGTGTTGAAAGAAATATGTAACTAAGTATTATTAGAAATAATATAATGAAACTGTACAGCAACAAACATTTGTATTTACAGAAATATAATTAAATATTAACATTGTATAAAAAGTTGAGAAAAAGATTCATAAAATGCTTCGTGTGGAATATGCATACTTAAACGAACGCTTTACTCTAATTTTTATGAGTCTTTAATGGAAGTTCTCTTTAACTTATCCCGCACTCATATTATATTGGATATGGAGATATGTTGTACTTAGTTACGAGTGACTTGTAATAGTCAAAAAGTTAATGATATACGAATGTGACAAGAAACGAAAAAAATTCCAGTAAACCGCGGACAAGGACATCACGAACTCACATATCTGAAAATGAAACATGTTATACATTGGCGTCTCTGGCATGTAAAATTTAGGGGGGACATCAAAGGAAATGATCTAACTGCTAGTATCTCAGCGGAATTTTAGATTATGTCACTCAAAATATTGGGGGGACGCGTCCCCCCGTCCCCCCACCAGAGGCGCCCATGATGTTATATAGCATCAGACGTAGGCATTCTTTAACGTACCCGAAGTTTCTTCTACAGTAATACATGTAAACAAGAAATATATATATATGTATATATTCGGATCGCGGTCACGGTTTAAATTTTGGGTCGCGATGGCTCAGTGGTAGAGTGTTCACCTCTGGTGCATGAGGTCCTTGGTTCAATCCCAACTCGCTCCAAGTGAGCTTAATGGTGGACAAACACCGCATGCGTGGGCTTTCTCGAGGTTCTCTCGTTTCCTTCCACTTTCTTTTATTCCACCATTTCATTCGTTTCTCATCATCACCGTCTCTTTTAGTCTAGCCGGCATAATCTCGGGACGTAAAACTTAAAGATTTTATTTCAGTTTTTATTTTAAATTTCGTATTTTTAATATTAATATAATTTAACTTTTATCTATTAATTTAATTTTCGTTATCAACTTGTATTTGACTTTTTTTATCTAATTGTCTATTTTACTTATACACATTCATTACTGTTTCAAGTATTCTGTCTTCACTGACTAGCACTTTCCTTCTATGCACCACAACTCTCAGCTAATTTTAAGTTTGGCGTAAAATATTGTCCCCTTGATCAATTAAGTCTTCATATTCTCTGTCCTTGTTCACTACCTATCATACCCCAATAATACAAATTTATTCTCAAATTATGCTTTGACTGGTTTCTTCCTTCTTTTTAATTATTTTCAATTCTACTCTTCATCCCCCAACTTTCGCTATCACATTCTGATTTCGCCATTCCTATCTTGGTTTTCAGTTCACATTCACTTTGAGATCTTCACTAATAATGTGGTTTTCCTTCTAAAGGCTTTCCTTTGTCATTTTTACCCTTGATTCTGTTTTCTGATCACATTTCACATATCCATTTATAACGCTATTTAGATATCTAAAACTAACTAGTGACACATTCTACTTTTTTTCTACCTTATTCTCATATTTGCACATATCCTTCGTTATAATTACCACTTCTTTCGTTTTTAACAATCATTTCATATTTTTTACAACTTCTTGAGTTTCTAACTTTTGCTAATTTATGTTTGGGATATTAAAAGCCGTACCTTCTACAAGAGCCTACAGTGAAGCCTTCTACCTTGTATCAATACATCGTCTTTCCTAATATATTCCATTTAACTAATACCTAGACGTAAATATTTAATTTTGAATATGCTATATATATTTATTACTGGGATCGAACTAGTGTCCCCAAGCACCAGAAGTGAACACTCTACCACTGAGCCACCGCGGCCCAATAATATTGAAGAGAACCAACAGTCAAACTCTTTCAATAACAATTTTCTCTCACATCCCTTCTCCTGTTCTAATTTTAAGCCGCTCTTCACACGTAACTTTCTTATGATTCTTCAGTTCTTCGATTCCAATTCAAGCATCTTCAGTACTATCATTTTGATAACCATATCACTCTGTCAAATTCTTATTGTGACTCAATAAACACCGCATATATTTCCTTATTGACTGTCTTAACCTAAGCTAAAGGTGTTTTTGTACCTGTTATCCTTTTAAACTCACTCAGTTCCTCATGAATTTCCTAATTTGTTGTAGTATAAAGTCTCCTGAATGTATTTACTACATGTTTACGATATTAGATTAATTCTTCTGAACGTCTTCGTATGGTTTAGGTTTTGTTAATTTCCCCGCGGTCTGTAACTCCTGTTCCATAAATTTCACGACATATAATAAAGAGTTAATTCTTCTCCCTACATTTGTTAATTAGTCTAATGAATATATAATCGTCCCCAGTTACTTTCCCATTCATCGTGTTTCCAAGTGATTATTCAAATTCACTCTCAGCATCGTAAACCTGCCATTTTCAGTTACCTGCTTTCCATCCTCAGTATATAGATATCTAATCTCGTGCTTTGATATATTTATTCCATTTAGCTAAAGTTTTACTCTTTCACTAGTCACTGTTTCGTTTTTACGTTCTTACTATCATATTGTTCCTTTCTTATTTATGACCTAATTACGTACCTAGGTATATATTTGTGCATATTACTCTTTCTAATTCTTCTGTCTCTTCACACGTCTTCTTGTGTGATTTTCAGAATTTGTCAATTTTCCTTCTAATTCAACATTATGAATCCTGTATGATTTCTTGGTGTTTTCTTCATGCTGTGTCAGTAAGTCAGAGCTTTTAAACTCTTTTTCTTAGGTTTCTTCTGAATATGCTCTTTAGCTTGAATTTGTCCCATCCCATATTCATCCATGTGCCCATTGGTCTTGAATTTACATATTTCTCTTAGAGTGTCCAGATCAATTTATTCTTCACTTGCCCTCTTGCAGGTTTTCAATATATAACTTCCTCTATAGTATTTTTCTTCTCACTACATTTTACAGCTGAATACAAGCTGGTTGACATCAGATCACGATCTTAAAACACAACGATCCTATAAGAAACCTTCACGTCCTTTAAAGTATTTCGAAATCTTTTCTGCATATGACACAATCTACCTATTCTTTACTTGCAGTGCTCTCTAGGATCTAAGTTTTCCGAAGTTATTTTCCTCCCGGAGATCCAGGTTGTGAAAATTTTTACCTCCGGAATGTTTAGTCTTCGAGCAATCGTTATTCATATTTCCCCCTTAGTAAAAGTGATAGTTTCCGTTGTATTCCGTATTATAATATTCTAGGTATTAAAGCCATTTCGACCAACTAGTGTCAATTTGTTGTACAAACCCTACAATTTCCACCAAAGTACTTTTCGTCTGGGTACTGCATTTAGACCAATTTAACAGAGGTGGCCAGTTTGGTAGTACCGCTCACATACACATAAATTTCACTGTACCATGTAGTTATTCCTATTGGAATGTTAAAAATTTTGTTCTTAAGTTGAAGTCTATCAGAAAGCTTTATATATTGCTCAATCATAATTGATTAATTCCACGAAAATGGCAACATTTAAGACAGGCTTGTAAATTTTCTGCACAAAGTATACTACTGTACGTCGCCGAAAGTTTCCTTTTCATTCTAAATTTCTTGTAATTCACTACAAAAGATACAAACTTTACTATTCATAGTTTTTGTTATTATTATTAATTTTATTAAGAAATATATTTCTCGAAATAACCTCAATTCTTAAGAGATCGTGACTTACAGTGAAAGCAAAGACTCGTTTCTGAGAAACTCAAAACACGAGAAAGGAAATTAAGAAGTCAGAAGATCTACGTGCTAATATGAAACAACTTTCCTATTTCGTTATCACGATATTCGGAAGAATCATTTAATTTTCCCCACCTATATCCAGAAATTAGACTGCGAAATTGTGTCTGAAAAAAAGTATTGGGGACGTTTATTTCGTTGAACTTCCAAACTATGCTATGCATAAGTATTGATTATTATCTTATTACGTGCTATGTCCTTCCGGCTTTATGTCTCTCGACAGGTATCAAACGGTAAGGGATCAATAAATTATTCTATATGATTATGAATTTTATGCAGCAAGAATAAATTAAATTTTTTCCCTCTTAATTTAAGCCAGAAGTGGCAGAAGTTCCTATTTCCAGTTTCAGTACTGATCGTGATAGAATGAGAATGGTAATACTTAGCGAGAAGCTGGTTTTCGATATGGGTTCAGCACTACAAGAATAGGTATAATCTCCGCCCTTATGAAACCTAAAAATGTTTTGTGGTTAATTCGTTCAACACCACTGAACAAATTGTAACAATTTTTGGTGCAAAAATGGACCATGGCGTAACATTGACATTTGCTGAGGTGAATAGTGATAATCTGGATGGCGTTTAAGTACCAAGTCAGCTCCCATTGGGGGTAAGACACTCTTTGCTCCTAGGAGTAGAAGTTGAAGAGGAGGGATATTTAAAAATAACCGAAAACGACGGACATTAGTCTTCAATCGATAGTTTTCGGAGTCGCTGACTTGAATAGTGACACTCTCAATGCCGTTTAAGTCAAAATTTATCCTTCATGTTTATCCGAAGGGGGAAAAAGGTTCAAATATCCTCCATAAACCTATTCTTCCCGTGTGAAGAGCGTTCATTTCAGCTTGTCTCCCTACTAGAACCTAGGTGATGAGAAATCTTGATATATATATAGCGAAAACAAGAAATAGCGTAAAACTGTTATTGTTAAAAATTCAGCATCCCAAGAACAAGTAATTTTTTGTTGTGGACTCTTTCCAGGATAATCACGGAACTAGTTTTACATATCCCAATATTGTCCCGTGACATGCAGTTCCTATTGAAATCCAAAAGAAATCCCGTGGATATTTTTTACACTTAAAGTTCCTATTATGGCAGAGACATTCCATTGAAATCGAAGGGAGATCTCATAAATATTTCCATTATCCTTGGAGAGTTTGTTTTTTTATTGCGAGCTTGAATATCCTGGGAAAGGCACGGATTCTATGGGACGTCCCGTGGACAAGTTAGGTAGATTTGAACAAGATAGTTTTAACAAAATAGATCCTTAACATAGATATTTAATCTATAAGTGAATTAGAAGAATATTTTTTGATAACGGCAGATGTAAGAGAAAAATAAATTAGAATATTTTTGATAACGGTAGATGTAATAGAGGAATGCATTAGAAAAATATTTTTGATAACGGCAGACATAATAGAGAAATGAATTAGAAGAATATTTTTTGATAACGGAAGATGTAATAGAGAAGTTAATTAGAAGTATATTTTTCTGATAACAGCAGATGTAATAGAGAAGTGAATTAGGAGAATATTTTTTCTGATAATGTAAGGTGTAATAGAAAAGTGAATTAGAAGAGCATTTTTTCTGGTAATGGCAGATGTAATAGAGAACACCATCCTTTCAATTCAGATGCATTCTAAGCAATGAATTGTCTCGTCTTTTAATATTTCACAGTAGAACGACCTCTTCTTCTGTCTAAGTGACAATATTAGTATGAAAAAGTAGAATCAAATCTAAATTTACAACTACTACTACAACAACTACTACTACTACTACAAGCTTTGTTACTAATGTGACCTTGAGTGCAAATGTTAATTCTGTTTTGCTGTAATAAAGAATAACATACGCATCAAGCAAATAATCATATTGATTTATTGCAAGTAACTTAAATATTTTTTAAATAGAAGATATCTATTCAAAGATGCAATAAGAGAAGCATTTATCTTTATTAATGGAGATTTTTCTTTTTTTTTAAGAAAAAGTTATCTTGTCTCTCGATGCTAAAGACTGATAAAATAGTATTCGAAAAAATCTCCTCATTTGACTTCTAAAAAACGTTTGAAACAGAAGCAAAGTTGAGCAAATTTACTTGATCTTATGGTTATTGTTTCAATATGAGATTCATATACCCAATTTTAAGCTTTTACAAACGCACTTTTTAAACATTTACATGTTATGAGTTTCGTAGTTATAAAAATTATATTTGCTCCGTTTTGAGTATTTACAAGCGGTCATGTTAATATTGTTATACTCTGTGTGTACTCATTTCAGACGATCTACATTATTATTATTATTATTATTATTATTATTATTATTATTATTATTATTATTATTATTATTATTATTATTATTATTATTATTATTATTATTATTATTAACTGAAGTCATACTACATAAAAGTTTCTCATTTTGAAAGCTCTTTTTAAGAGTGCACGCAAAATATGCATTTTTGAACTCCGCTCCCATGAATTCATATACTATATTAATTAGTCGCTGCATCTCTGGTGTAAAGGGTCCTTGGTTCGAGCTCAAACCATGTAGCAACGAAGTCATATCAGTGTATTTTTCCGGGCTTCTTAGTTTCTCATGCCTGAGATTCTTCTATCATTATTTATTCTATTCATCATCCATGCATTTTTAGGCATCGAAGTGTAATAGAGCGATAGCCAAGTAAAAATTTAAATTCTATTTTTCGCCTGATCGGGACACACCACTTACGTAAAGTTACTTCGTCTTACTTTCGTAACCAATATATTTCAGCAACTTTTCGATCTAATATGAATGTTTGTATGCTGTACTTATAATTCACATTAATAGAATTTAGAGATAATCTAAGTATTAATTAAAATTTCTGAGTATTAGAAAGTAAGTATATTAGGTTGAACAAATTATAAATGGTATATGTAATTAGCTCAATGAGGCAATTTTAAATACACATGGTTCTATGCAAAGGTGCATCGAACTTTACAGATAGAGTCTTCACATTATGGAAAACCGTGAATATTTCTTGTATTTTGTTATTAACTATTCATCATACATTAAATGGCCCAAGATACTTAGTAGGAGGAAAAGCATAGGCAGCTAAATTATCAAAATTAAGATTTTAAGAAATTTTGATAGCTTAGACTTTTATCGGTCTTCAGACAAAATCAACATCTAATTGCATACTTCATAGACTATACAGAGATTCAAAACCGAGAAAATATGTTGTTGAAAAATGTTGTCGAAAATATCTTCCATGTTCATACATTGACCAGGACATTTCTTATCAACACCTTTACGTCCCATCGCAATCAAATAGATAATATGCACCGTTGGCCTCTATATAATCATGCAAAATGGTTTTATGATATTACATTAGGCATGTCTCCTTACTAAGTATATTTCTAATTCTTAACGTATGAGCTCCAATATCAATTTTATCTCACAAGAAACTGAATGCCGTATGCTTTGAGGCCTTGCTATAAAATATTTAGTTCATTCACATTGTCATCTTAAAAGCTTGTGAAATTCTTGGGTAAGTTGAGAAATGCAAAATATCCTTTTACCGAAATCTTATTTATGTTAGATACATCAGTTTTCCAATAAAATATCTCACACATATCAACATATTTGGGAAATAACTACGATGTTCTAAGAGAAAACTTGATTTTTATTGTTTTATAGCAACCATTTTTGGTCTTTGCTCTTCTTGCATGCGCTGTTTTGGCCGTCACTGCTGTTACGGGCACTATTTTTTTCTCTTGCTTTGTTTTTGTTGCATGTCTTAACATCGGGTTATGCTTTTACGTTGTCAATACAGCTGTTTATAGTACGCGTGGTTTTAGCTTTGATTCTCGGTGCGGTATAAAGGATTTTCGGTGTTGAGCCCACAATGTTGAAGTAATTAGGGAACTAAAAGATAAAGCTCTCATCTAGAAGAGTGAAAACGGCAACGATGGGAGTCGATAGAGTGATCAGAAATCAGCCAACTAAGAGCTATACAGTATTTGCCTTAGACCAGGGGTGGCCAAAGCATCGGCCAATTGTCAACCATCGAGTAGTGCGTGATGTCTGTTATACTGTCTGCATTGATTACTGTCATTTTTTATGATTCATATGGTGATCTAGTCAACAGATATATACAATAGACTGCCACTGATTTCTGAAATGAAAAGTAGCTCTGAAGGCTTGGGCATTCTTGCCACAGAGCCTTGTGCTGTAACACCGTAGAGTTTTGGCTAAATAGAATTTTATAAAAACAGTACAAGTCAAGAACAGCGCATGCAAGAAATTTCACATGAAGTAAGAGCGAAGATCAAAACAGCGCGGCTACAAATTCCGTGTTTAGTTTTCCAGAAGTATTAAAAAAAATATTTTTATTGTTTGCTAGTGAAACAACGCTGAGAATTTACTGTTTTTATATCCCTTTTCGACTGGAATATAGAATCCAGGAAATAAAAATATGTTCAAGAGATTGTCAAACAATATATTGGTCCTATTACTAAGATACCAGTAGGTAGTTTGTTAGAATCGAACGTGATAGAAGATACAGTTTGAGATGTTTCTCTATTTTTTGTGTGTTTAGATCGCGAATAATTTCTGTAAATCTGTGCTAAATTGTTTCGTGATTGAAGTAGCCCAGAGGCTGTTATGTTAAGAAGAATGTTATTTGATTTTCAACAACACATTTTCACGATTTTCGAACTAATTAAATAAAATACACTATAATTAAAACTTTATATTTTTGTTTCTTTCTTACGAAATCTAGTTTCAAAATAATACTTGCTCTGAGAAATGTTTTGCTGTTGGAAAATACATCCACAAACCAATTGTGAATGTTGTACGGTTAGGTGACGCACTAATAACCAAGAAAACCAATTTCGAAGTTATATAAATACAAGTATATAATTGTGTTTTGTAAGCTGTAGAAAGTTTTATGGTTAAATGATAATTATAATTCTTTTTCTTGGCGTTATGTGAAGACTCTGTCTGTAGACTTAATTTCTTCGGTATAAATATGTTAGCAATGAGTTTGTCATTTTGAATGAAAATAAATTCAAATCCGATAGGGAAAGAGGGAAAATAGACATTATAACAGATATTCTTAAAAATGAATACTCAATGTTGCAATTCAAATCGACATATGTTTTACTAAAAACGTATTATATGTAGATTTTAAAACTCGTTTGTAACTTTAGAATTGCTAGTAAATAATACCTGAAATTTTGTACGATGCAACCTTCAACAGGACGGCATTGTTTCATATCGTTTACAATACCACCAGATTAACAGTATTACCAACCCAACATATTTCAATCTGTTTCGGAGTTTAAAATAATAGAGATTGCTATACTGCTTAAAATAACGTTTTTTTTCGAATTTTTGTAATGATTGTTGCTTTCAAATTGCTTCTGTGATATAACGGTAACATATTTTGTTGATTGTGGTTACAACAAGATCTACAGTTACATGATTTTAAGCAATGTTGCAACTTTACAAACTTTACTTATAAAGGAAAATCATTATTAATTATATATTCTCCATAGTGCACTTTCACACGACCCTGTTCAACAACATATTGCCTCCTGACTGACTGGTCAGAGTTTTGTTGAACATTTACGGACTTTCTGACGTTATACGTGTGATTTTGGTTCATCTACTGGCTGCGTTACATACAGTGGTTTCCCATCAAACGTATAATGGACATTTCAATCGCACCAATCCAATACGTCTACAGAGTCGTTGTAGTGTATTCGGCAAGGAATCTGACTACCAAGTAAGAGACCGGGGATCGAATCTCGGTTGGGGTGGATTTTTTCGAGTTCTACCTACGTTTGAATGAAGCTTAAGGCTTCACTTATCCTTTCTATAAAAAGATGCCGCGGAGGTAAAAGTAGCCAGAGTCTGCTGGTGACTAATTCATCTCGTGTAAGTGGCGACGATAGAGGAAGGCCAGGAGAGCGTGTGTTCCCCGGTGGCTTTACTTGTGCCCCCGACTGCCCCCAGAGATGTTGTAATGTAGGTCAAACAATATAAAATTATTATTTTCGGTATTCAGAAAAATATCTATCCCTAAGGAACGTTTCCCTGCTCCTCCGCTTACCCACTAAGAAATTAACTCGTTCGCTGCCACTTGACGCTCTATGGCGTCATTCATATCTATTGCTGTGTGCCATTTGACGTCAAGAGTTAGTTCTCATTGTAGACATTCTCTGTAGAGTGGCACACAAGTATAGAGCTTTTATACTCTGGTGGCACACAGTGCTGGCCTGGTCATTTTCTGCAGTGTGCATTTTTGAACAACTACTGTGAAATTCGGTTGAATTATAGAAACAACATTTAGGTAGGATATTGGTGTTGCATATGCTCACTTTCTGATGTTAGTTTTCCAGCGTAGCATATGGTATACTAATAGGTGAGCGCATTAGTTTAGATTAGTCAGGTTGAATTAGGTTGGATCAGATTAAATTTACAAAGTCAGATTAGGTTAGTTTACTATATTCTAAATAAAGGAAGTGAACATATGCTTCCCAACATGAAGAAAAAAGGGAACATGGACACGAGGTAGACACAGGCTATCTCGACATCTGCAGAGATAAAATAATAGAGCGCTGACTCTCCTCTATTAGGTTAGGAGCAGAGTGAAAGCACAATGATTAGAAAGTCACAACTAATAACATTGCTATAGCAGTGTTAAATAAATAAATAAATGAAATACATAAAATATATAACAAATAAATATGAAAGTACTAGTAAACGATACATGCTCATTACGCCATTTGGCGTCAAGTGGCATATCATACTCCAAAGACTATGTTGTGTGCAACTGACGCTAAATGGCATCATTTGTCCGCTGTTTTTTTCATTTGGCAAACCAGCCTCGAAAATCAGATATGCACATCATATTATGGGGGGTAATGCAAAAAAAGACTGAATGTTTCAAAAGTGTAGGTGGTACATTGAGGTCACTGCCACTGAAATCAAGGTGGCAGCGAACGAGTTAAAGCAGCCGTCTTCAGTGCCTCTTGTACGTACCGAGGTCTGGAAATGGTGAAACTTTACCGCCCAGCCATTAGGCTTCCAGGCCTGTGTGAAGGGTTGTCTTTTACTTGTACTTTTTCACTCACATCTATAACAGCTTTGAGACAATAACCACCACACCCGGGCCCAGGGCGTCAAATTTCCTCATCTGGGTATAATATTATAGTTGAAAATGGTTTGTCTTTGAAGCTGGATTAAAAAACAAATCAGTTCTTAGGTGTTTCCTCTAATACTACAGCAAGAATACTCATTTTGCTAGTGGAATTGCAGATATTGTTGTACTTGTATCCTAGAGACACACTTGAATAGTTTGCTTTCTGTGAGATTATTATTATTATTATTATTATTATTATTATTATTATTATTATTATTATTATTATTATTATTATTATTATTATTATTATTATTATTATTATTAATATTAATATTATTATTATTTCTGCTTACACATAACTGAGTACCAAAAAAATAAAGGGAAAGAAGCCAAATGTTTTTGGGAGCGAGGTTCGTAAAACATAAATACGGGTCTGATGATCAAATTATTATTATTATTTTGATAATGCTACGTTTGGATTAATGCAACATTGAGTATTCCCAGTAGATCTACCTTTTTAGCATAGCTAGCTATACAAAAACATGAATTTTCATATTTAAAAGTATCGGTTTTCGATCATTTATTTCCTAAAGTGAATACATCTGAGGAAATAAGTAGTTTTCTAAATTACAAGTTGTATAATACTATACCAACAGTGATAAAACATAATTAGTTATACGTATATATATTTTTTTGTTATCTCAGGACATATTTTATATGAATTCAAAATTCAAAATTACTAGTGAGCAGTAGTACCAGCACACTTTAATAAAAGTGTAGGGTTATATTCTTACATTACTACTTTTATGAATTAAAAAATAAAATTAGAAGTAATTAGTCGAATATTACAGATAGTATATCTATGTTAGAAAATAATGTTTTTCAAAAGTGTTATTTAAAACGAAAAACGGGTTTATATATTTTGTCAATGTACATAAACTATGAATATATAAGTATATATGATTAAAATTTGGCTGGGGAGGGGTATGGCTTCATCGCTGCGCCTGTATCTCTGCAGACCCGGATAACACAGAGGCGGCCGATCTTCAACGGAAGCTAGAGATGCTGAATAGCCTAATGGACCAGGAGGTCAGAGCGGAACAGGCGCGGCGACAGCTGCAATACTTTGCGCACTGTGAGTATACAATACAAGGCAGTCAAAACAATCACCAACAATAGTTAGATTGTGACGTATTACTAAACACAACAATGGTATATCGCAGCTGAATTTGTTACTTTGCTATTTTTTTCTCACTGCATCTTGAAACTTTTGTACGAAATTAGGAACCTTATTATCACATCTATTGTAGCAGTTACAGCTACTTATTTTTACTTTATTTGTTAATAACAACAAATGTACTCAAACCATTAAGCATATGCCACAACCATTTCTTTATTTTGCTTATATTATTTTATTCTGTAATGTTGTTTGTCTTCGAATGATACAGTCAACAAATGTAAATATATCCGTCTTTATATGTTCTTTTGTAAAAACTATGGACCGGGTTCGATTCATGGTAGGGGCACTCGGTCGAAAAAGTGTAAAAAGCTTTTTCAGTCCAGCCATCCTGATTGAGATTTTCCTCATTCACGCCAGGCAAATTCCGGGGTGGTACCTAACATATAGTTCCCAGACCTCTTCCTTCCTTCCCTTTCCCCGGGTAGTGTGCTCGCCGGGGGACGTGATCCCTTATACATGACGGGTTAAATGACCATAGATGCCGAAAGCCCAGAAATCTCAATCTAATATCCTATGAAAATTTTGGAATGAATATACGAATTTTAGTGTCAATTTCTTTAGTTCAATTTAGTTTACCTATTCCAAAGTTATTTCAAACAAAGCATGTAGAATGGAGAAGCACGTACCTTTCCTGGCGACTGTACCTGAGATGTCGCTAAAAAAGAATTTTACAAGAAAAGTAACATGAAAGAAATAAAGAAATTGCCATACTATTATCTGTATGAGAAGTAAACATTTTGCTACTTAGAACATCAAAAATTATATACATAAGAAATAAACATTCATCTGTGTTGGTCGAGGCACTACGCTGGAAATAACAAGACTTATCTGGCACGGGTTCGAAACCTATTCAAGGCATGGGTTCTCCGTTTACCATTTATTTCCTTATCTTGATTAATTTCTTAGATCTCGTTTTGCTTAAAAGGTACAGAGATAGGACGAAAATTCAGAAATAAATTAAGAGAAATAATGAATAATTTTCAATGTATAATGATTATTTATAAATATTTTAAAATTATTTGCGCGTATTTACAAAATATGCATTAATTTGTATAATCACATCCAAATACATAGCTGCTATGTGCAAATCCCAAAATAATTTTCAAGATTTTTAAGAAAGAAAACGATTTCGCTTTCTATTCATTGTGAAACTATTTTAAAATAATATTTTGTAACTTTTTTGTACAACGCTTTGGAGAAACGCGTGTAATAGTGAAATTTCCTCATCAACATCTTCGGCGGTAGAAACTACCAATACTCATGCAAATTCATGCAGTGAAGCAAGCAGATTCTATTTTTAAAATAACCACATGTAAAAGTATGTGCCTTTATGTAGTTGAGGTGTCATTTCCATTCAAACTCTTCTCTCATCTTCTAACTACATCGTGCAAGTTCGTGCAAATAAATTTCATATATGTTTATTATATATCTAGAACCCTTCTTTTCCTTAATTTTCGTATGTATGTACAACGCTTGCGTACATCCGTTGTATACCTAACGTTGTAACGTTGTATACCCAAAATATTCCTTATTTGTGTCAACCGTACTGAATTTGTGTAATTAAATTATATATATTTGTATTTTGTAAAACAAAGAGCCGTCAATCGTCCTCCCCGCTGGTTTAGTAATTAGAGCGCGCGCTCGTTTTGTGTACGAGGTTCCGAGTTCGATTCGTTGTGTAGGATTCTTGAAATTTGAACTCATTACGTCGGTTTTGATTTCATTTCAAAACTGTAGGTGCACGTCTCATGTTGTTTTGGTGCTGAAACTCCAACCAACCAAGAAACCCTTAACAGAACAAATTTCTTGCCTATATGTGCGGAAATTCAATATCAACCATAATAGTAATTACTTTTTCTTTTTTCCCCATAATTTTGAAATATTTTTGAGTAGTCTGCTTCTCTTACGCTATTGTTCAGTTTCATGCAATGAAAGTTGTAACAATTGGTAGCGTTTGGGCAACTATTCTAAGATTTTAATCCACACATTCGTGAAGGTTTCATACAATCAATAGAGTAGTATGAGTACTACAAGTATGTGAGTTATTGAGTACTACATGTATAGGCACAGCCTCCAGAAAAGTTCTTGATGTTTACAATTATAGAGTATAAATAATATCGTCCGGAAAGAGATGATTGGAAAACGTTAAGCGAAAATCTCTGAAAATATTAGCCAAAATGCCCAACAATAGGTAATGAACATTGGTACATGAACAAAGCATTCTTATATCGTATCTAGTTGCAACAAAAATTTTCACACTTACAACCCCTCCCCGTTGGTCTCATTAGTAGTGTGTGCCTGTTGGTGGTTCTGGGATCGATTCTTAGTGAAAGAGCATTGAATGATCTATGATGCTTCGGATTCCACTTTAAAACTTCAAGATAAACTCAGTAATAGGGAAAAAAATCTAAAAAACTTGAACATAAAATTCAAAATTTTCACAGGTTCTCGTTGCTCTTACTACATTTATCATTCCTAATTCAGTAGGTAGATATACCCTTATTTTATTACGTTTATGTGAAAAATATTGCAAAAACATGAAGACCTTCCGGAAAGTAAAACGCCTAGTTGCATTCTTTTTTTTTTCAAGAGGCCACGCTAACACAATATGTGAAATGATAATTTCATTTATTCATTTCTCTTAAAAAGGGTTTCACTCAAAAAAAAAAAAAATATATTACAGGAACCTCTCACGTGCTACCAGCGTCGCAGCGAAGTTTTTTTTTAAGACACTGAAAAAGAAACCGAAGAGTATCCAGTAACTTCAGAGAAACTTTTGTTCCCCGGATGCAAGCTAAGATCTCTTTAAGTTACTCAATATAATCCTAAGCTACAATTAGCAAATACAACCTACCACAAGTTGAAAAAAACTCTAATTACTTTGTAAAGACCTGCAGGAATGGGATTTTTTTTAATTTTAAGAAATTATAAACTGAAAATTAATGAATATCTTAACGACTGTTACAAGTCAAAGACAGGAGGATGATATTTATAGAGTTCAGAAAGTAACCTGCGATTGGTCACTGTGCGTGAAATAGTGGGGGAAGCCATCTTTGTACAAACGTACGCGGTAGATTAGTCTGCATCCAGCCGTGGTAGAATGAATGTTGTCTGATCACTAGTTCCATTTTGTAGCGTCTCAAAATGTGTGTTGCAATAGAAAATCCCGCCAAGTACGAGGTGCGAGCTGTTATACGTTTTCTTACAGAAAAAAAAAAAGAAAAGAAAAAAATATTCGGCAGTGGTTATTCATCGGGAACTTTGTGTCGTGTATGGACCATGTGTGATGAGTGAAGAAGTAGTTCGTGAATGGGTTCGTTCATTTAAAAGTGGACGAAAGAACATTCATGACTCAGAGAGGAGTGGCAGGCCATCAGTGGCCACTGAGGAACTCGTTCAGAAAATTGATGGAAAAGTTCTTGAAAATCGACGTTTCACAATCTCGGAAGGAGTGGTTTAGATCTCAGTCGTTTGGTGATGATGAGGAGCTAAAAGATGCGGTCACAGACTGGGTCAAGACACAAGCGGGAGATTTTTATGCTGATGGAATTTTCAATCTAGTGCACAGATATGATATTTGTGCTTGAATGTTTATGGAAACTAGGTTGAAAACTAGAACAAAGAAGTAGTTTTCAGATGTATATAATAAATTCTTTTTATTTACTTTGGTGTTTCTTTCTTTACCAATCGGGGTTACTTTCCGAACTCCCTGATATACAGAAATTTCACAAAATAATCTTCGTTTAGCGAAACATTGTCGTCACTACATTTTTACAACGTTATATATATATCTGATTTTTGCTTTTAAATCTGCTTTAATATCAGCTAGTTTTCTCTTAAGCTTAATATAAACTCACTTTCTTAAACTTGATACTGTTGCTTTTCCAGGAAGAAAGAGTATTCTCGTTGTTGGGTGATCCTCTGACTGATTAGCAGTTGTAACATTATTAATATTATTACGAATAATAACCGTTTCTTGAGAAAAGTCATATCGGTAAAAATAAATAAATAAATAAATTTTATTATCGCTACAAGCCAAGGGAAAAGAGCCTACAATTTATTCATTCTTGTATACAGCGGTATTTCCTTTAGTTTGCAGCTATAAAATTTAAGAGTCCTAATCACTGCGAAATTAAAATACCGCTAATTTTATAATTTTAAAAAGCGCTAAAATACTGCTAGTAAATATTGTGATATCTTGAAATAGATAAAAGATAATCGAAAAGTGGAAGAAGACCTCGATAGACAATATTATTTTGCATGAGGTACTGTTATCACGAGTCACCTAGTAGCTTTCCGTTTGCAGCCATTCATAAACGCGAAAATAAATGCCGATTTTCTAAATGGCTGGAAATCGAAAGCAGATAAGTGAGTCGATAAATAGGTAGAATTAGCAGTATTTTAATTTCGTCGTGATAGGACCTTTAACCCTTTACCGATCTCACTTCCCTCAAAAACAGCCATTGTTCATAAAATCAAAACCCAATCTGCTTTCCAATGTTTTTATCCATCAAAATTTGACTATATATTATTACTTGTTTCTTATCTTGTGAAATTATATTTAATACGTGTTGTGGCATATGTTTATGTAAAAAATGATATACTTCAGCTATCGTATGGAGATGTAGCATTTTGTTTCGTGTAAATACTTTACTGTGTGTTAGATTTTAAAATTCAAAATTTATTAGATTTCCCTTTAGAATAATAATTTACTAATGATATATATTCGTGTGAATGGAGGGAAAATATGCAAGGGGTTACCCCGGCCCTCCGTTGGTTTTAGGTGAGCTCTATACGGAAGTAATTGTACTAAAAATTATAGGAAAAATAATTTCGTAATAGTTAACTTGTTTCGATCAAATATAACATTGAAAATAGAAATAAACATTATTTCTTCCTGGCAAGGAGGGTACTCTATTTATAATTTTTAGCTTCCCCCTCCCGTGCTGATTGCATTATTTGCTTGCACGCTCATTTCAAACTGCACGACAGGGCAGGGGTTGCCGCCATAGCTGTAGGTATGTCCAAGTATGAAGCAAACTAAAGAATTTGTTAAAATTCAAAACTATGATGTTAGATGTCACACTTCTACTGATCCAGCCTTGTTAATGTTAGACTGTGTATTTTTAGTTGTTATTTTATGTGAAAAAGACGTTAATGAGTTTTCATAAAATTACATTTAAATGTCTGTGCGATTGCAAAGCAAGAGACATTTAACAAGGCTTGAAGGAGATATTAGTAAAATCAAGGCATTAAAATTGTAATTTATTTCAAAGAGAATAAGGTTTGTTCATTAAGTCACTGGGCTAAAAAACAGATAGTGAAGGTATTCGACACAATGTAGTATTAAAAAAAATCAGACCAAGGTAAAGACTTATTATTAAATAATTTTTGTTTCAGTTTCGGAAATACATCATAGTCTTAATCAGACAATTGAAAAGCACTCTCGGCAATTTATTTTCATTAAAATAATTATTTCTTTTACATGTGATTCTTAAAATACATATGTAAAAGAAACAAGCGTGAACCTTTAGATTTTGTTGTATACTCATTTTGCTCAGACACTTCGTTTGTTGTAAATTTATCCAGAAACAAGCTTTAACATAATCTACCTCAGAAATAGAACACCCTGTAAACTGTGACAAAGTGATAAAACTCGCTCAGGTATATTAACAATAACCTGGTTTACTTCAAATTGGTTCTTGCATAGTCCTTGCACTTTCATCTCGCCAATATAAAATTAATTTTCTCTTTGATATTCAAGAATATTTGTGTTATGATTTCAACACATCAGCATGAATATTAATTGTTGCAAGTGGACCAATTTGCTTTAATCGCCTCAGTTACTTCAAATTTTATTCTTCAATATTCCTTGCACTTTTAAACTTTCGGCTCACATCTGCATCCTTGTTCACGGAGAATAAAAATATTAATTAAAAATCAAAACATCGAGGAAATATAAAGGATACAACTCACCGAAGATGGGTAATGGAAATATACTTCTTTCAGTGTGTTACTGGGACTGTTCGCAAAGTGGCAATATGGCTCGCCGCTTCCTATCCTCCTCTCCTCCGATGAGTCCCTTTTCTGTATTTCCTTAGTGTTTTTATTTCGCTTACTCCTATTTTTATTTTCCGTGAACAAGGCTCCAGGTATGAGACGAAAATTTGAAAGTGCAAGGATTATTCAAGAATCAAATTTGGAGTAACTAAGGCAATTAAAGAAAATTTATCCACATGCAACAATCAATGCTTATTGTGAGGTGTTGAAATCAGAACATAAATATTCTTGAATATTAAGAACAAAATAATTTTATATTGCTCATAAAATGAAGCAAAATCAAATTAATTTATTATATGAACACACTTCAAATCTATATTTTAATAATGCATTTTAAAATTTTTTGTGCTACATATACTTGGACATTCCTATATTTTGTGTGGAGTCTTTTTGGTATGTGAAGCTACTGGGAAAAATTACTATTTACACGGTTCTTTTATCAGCATGTTCAACCTTTCATCTTTTGTTTCAATGTGTTTTCATTCAAAGAAATGAAGCATTCTTAGCTTTAAATTGTTTATATATTATTGCTATTCGTATATATTATATGTGTGTGCGCACTACAAATAATGTCTATCTTCTTCCCCTCTTTATGTTGAATTTCATTTTATTTTCTTCATGAATTCTTGCAAACTTTTATTCAACGTTAAACAAAAAAGTAATTCTTAACTTCAAATATAATTGTATTCAAATACGACATGCATCTTTTTGTAAGAGCTTTCCGTCTAGAGTTGTAGGTAGAATTCTGTTAGAATTTATTAATAGAGTCACAAGGTATCTTAGTTCCTTTGTCCTTTTTGTTTCTCAGACATTATTTCAATTGATTGGAAACCATATGTAAAAAGTAACTTTTTTGAATCTACATTTATTCGGTTTCAAAACAATAAACATTAATATATTTTAATGTAAACCGATTGAAGAGCTAACTTATCAATAAGCTTAAATAGTACCCACTTTGCCCTTCCAGTTATTATTATTATTATTATTATTATTATTATTATTATTATTATTATTATTATTATTATTATTTTACAAAAAGGTCATACTGAACTCTGAACTTTTGCTGAAAAATTTTAACATTATCAAGATTTGAGTAAGAAAAAGGTATTTGCTGGAGATAGAATTAATAGAAATTAGATATTTAACTCTAAAACAAAAACACTTTGTTCCTCTTCAGACTATACATTTTAAATCTTTGTCCTTTTTCTTTAGTTGTTGTTGACAAAGGAGATGGTGTCAATAATGTTGTTCAAACATTTGTCCAAAATATTAATGTCCAGTATCATTCCGGTAAAAGTTGGAATAAAATCATTGATACTTTCGCTTCGCCATAAACAACAGAAGAAAACAGATTTAAATTGTGTATTCTGTAGAGCAACAAGATGATTTCATTTATGAGTGTAAATATTTTATTTCTATATAATTAATAGTTTTCTGACTGAAGTATGTAATTATTTATTAAAATTATAATAAGTCGTAAGAGTTTCAATTACTTAACGTTATCTTCGTCAAACGTTAACTGGCAGAAATATCTTCATAAGATTAAATTAATATTGTTGTGTCCGTTAATAACAATATTAATTTAATCTTATGAAAATATTTCTGCCAGTTAACGTCTGATGAAGATAATGTTAAGTTATTGAAACCTACGACTTATTTTCATTTTAGTAAATAAATATATACCCTGGTCAGAAAAGTATTAATTGTTTAAACATCAGTTCTAGAGTCAAGATACTTGAAGTAATTTCTATACATTCTATCCCCGCTTAATATCTTTCGTTAACAGTCTTGACAATCCTAACAGGTGTCAGCAAACATTAGAAGTTTACTATGTTTTTTTTAAAAAAAAAACAAATAATCTATAGCAACTGGAGAAATAAAGTGAATAATTTTGAGTTTATTGGACATCTTAAGAAATGGTTCATTTAACCGTCAGGATTGCTTATGAGAACTTATTAGTTCTTACTATAGATACAGTACCGACCGGATTACATAGCCACACACACACACACACACACATCACAAATAAATAAATAAAGTTCTGTGCACCGGACCACATGATATGGATTCGATGCATTTTGTTACATAGAATACAAATTTCGAAACCCCAGAACGATCGATGCTGTCAAATTTTTTATGGGTGAAAAATTTTAGCAATTTTGGATGGGGAATATACTGTATATGTATCACAACCATACGAAAAAAACAAAAGTTCTGTGCAGTGGACCCCAAATTATGGATTCGATGTGTTTTGTTACGCCGAATCCAAATTTCGAAACCCTAAGACGATCGACAATTTTGTTTTATGGGCGAAAAACTTGGGCGATTTTGGATAGGGAGGACACATATTTTTCGCCCATAAAACAAAATTGCCATGGCCAATCATCCTGACGTTTTGAAATTTGGATTCGGCGTAACAAAATACATCGATTCGGTGCCCTGGGGTCCACTGCACAGAACTTTTGTTTTTTTCGTATGGTTGTGTTACATATATATTCTCTATCGAAAATCGTTAAAGTTTTTCGCCCATAAAAAATTGACACGATCGATAGTTTTGGAGTTTCGAATTTTGGATTCGGAGTTCGGTGAACAGAACTTTTATTTATTGTGTGGCTGTGTTATTATTAAATCTGAATGAAGCCTTGTATTTCGTAAAACCATAATTAGTACTAATTTACAGCCATACTTAACTATTTTTTAAAGAAAACTACAAAGTTACCTTATCTTTGACTTTTCAGACATTTTACCTACAAGTATAAGCAGATTGCTCTTCATGGAAAAGAATGCAGAGTCAATTTTTTGACAAATTCAATACACACTATAGCATCTTGCTGTAACATTTTTAATGCAAAAATATTTTCTTTAAATTCAATTTTTTTAAATAAAAATATTGGAAACACAAATTAATAAGGTAATCAATGTAATTAACCGAGGAGAATAACCTTTAGACGAAATATTAATCTGAAATTTTAATTGCGAATTTCAAGAAAAAATGTTATAAACATAATAGTTGTATTTTCAAAAAAATTTCCATAATGCAAATAATCATTTATATGCATTATTGCAACGTCTTTCTTAAATAATTATTGACAACTTTACATAATAGCCTGAACGACAAGATAATATAGTGTCTCCATCTACGGAAAATGAAGTTCTTAAATTCAGTTTCATCAAGAAGAAAATAAAATATTTACGGTTTATGGTATGTGATGAGTGAAGTAAGTTCTTAACATAAGTGCAATATTTGCTTTTAATGTTTAAACGTATATTTCCATTTCAGGCTACACTGAATTATGCACTTTTTCTTTCTATATAGTATTACAGTGCATTTGTACGTTGTGGTCAATTCAATATAGATGTTATAATATTAAGGGATCTTTAGAATAAGCAATAATATTTGTACATATATGATGATATGAATACATGGAAGCAAAATATATTTTAGTGATCATTTTGTTTCTTCTTCTTGGTGTAAGGTCACGACTGAATACTGCTAGTTTAGTCCATTGTTTTATTATTAATTTCAATATTTAAGCCACATTTAGTGGATAGTGAATAGTGCTAGTGGATAGCCACATCTAGTGCTTTAGTGGATAGATATTCAACACAGACTATAATAACTGAAATAACATATCTGTACACAACACGGAACTAATCTGAATAATTTGAATAAAATACAAAATGCCATATACTTATCATGGAGTTACCCTTAATGAAATAAATTGCATTTCTGACTTCCTATCTGTATTTTTATTTACTTCAACCCAGTAGCGCATAGCGTCCAATATATTGGATGTAATGCAGTAATGGGTTAACAGACGTTTCAAAGACAATTTACTGCCTTTATCGTCAGTTACAATAATAAAGACAGTAAAATGCCTTTGAAACTACAGTTCATATAAATAAAACATTTATTGAGCACCAAAAATTCAATTTAACTGAGTCTGTTAACTGCAAACATTCGTTTCCTGTCAAATTTGACATATATAGTGACAACACCATACTCATGATAGTTCATCTCTGATTCAAAAGTATAACACTTTGAAGCTTAAGTGAACCACTGACACTTTTTTAACTTTCATTATCTATCGTGCTTCATAAACTCTGCATCCTAATCGATTGTATCTCATTTAAAAAATTAAGCAATAGATTTATAAACTATATTAGATATTAGCTTTAAACTAAACTCCGTAGCACGAAACTGATTGTTTGAAGAGTGTTTTCAGCATAAGTCTTGCACCATGATCGTTGTGGTTAGTTTGCTTAATCCGAGTCCGCTTCTTCTTCCATTCAAATAGCTTTGTAATTATTTTTACACTCTTTGGTGTAAGCCTCATTTGCCAACAACGTCTCATTTCACCCACCGTTCACTTATCTAGGCACGGACCAAACCAGCACTGCTTGATTTTTGGTGATCTCACAGACGACAGTGTTCTAGTACACCTAGAATTACAGGACGAAACAACGAGAACAATATTAAAAAATATGCATATTCGGTGTTCTTTTATTCAATAATGAACTAAAAATAAAGAGTAAAAATGATAGGAGCATTTCCATTTTCCACATTATATTGTTGGTTACAAAAATCTTAAAGCTTCTATTATATATTTTTCTGCTGCATTTAAGACGAGTGTAAAGCCGCGTACATCACGAATATTTGACAGTATGTTTCCTCTTCTTTCAGTGCGGATTTAGACGAAATCGATCAACTATCGACCAAATATTTACCATTCGCCAAATACTCGAAAAAAAGTGGGAATACAATACCCCGGTATATCAACTATTTATTGATTTTAGAAAAGCGTACGACTCGGTTAGGAGAGAAGCATTATACAACGTTCTTACAGAACTTGGAATACCGAGAAAGCTAATTAAATTAATTAAGATATGTTTAAATGAATCCCAAAGTAAAGTCCGGATAGGAAAATTTTTGCCCACGAGCTTTCACGTCGAAAATGGCCTGAAGCAAGAAGATGCGTTGTCGCCATTATTATTTAACTTCGATCTGGAATACGCTATAAGGAAAATCAAAGATAGCAACCAGGGCCTACAGTTGAACGGTATTCACCAGGTTATGGCATATGCTGATGATGTAAATTTAATAGGGGAAGATAGGAGAACAATAGAAAGAGGGTTTAGAAGTAAATGCAGAGAAAACTAAATACATGGAAGTGCGTTGAGACCGGAATACAGCAAATTATGGATGCGTTAAAATATTAAATAATACTTTTGATAAAGTGGATACTTTCAAATATCTAGGATCAATATTAACAGAGGAAAATCATATTCAAGAAGAAATTAAATATCGACTAAACGCAGGGAATTCTGTTACTATTCGGTTCAAAATCTCTTGTCTTCGGGAATTCTGTCGAGGAATTTGAAGCTTAAAATATATAAAACGATAATCATGCATGTTGTTCTGTATGGTTGCGAAACATGGTCACTTACTCTGAGGGAAGAACATAGACTGAAAGTATCTGAGAACAAGATCCTGAGACGAATATTCGGACCCAAGAGGAACGGGAATGGGGAATGGCGGAAACTTCATAACGAGGAACTACATAATTTACATGGTTTACCCAACATTGTTAGGGTCGTCAAGTCTAGGAGGCTTAGGTGGGCGGGTCACGTAGCTAGAATGGAAGAAAGTAGAAACGCTTTCAAAGTCATGACTGGAAGACCAATCGGCAAACGACCATTAGGAAGACCTAGGCGCAGATGGGAGGACAATATTAAGATGAATCTCGCAGAGATTGGAATACAAAGTAGAAACTAGATGCAGTTAGCTAAGGATAGAAGTCAGTGGAGAGGTTTTGTGAACGCGGCATTGAACCTCCGGGTTCCATAGGCCATAGAGTTAGATTAGTTAGATTTTAGTTTCCTCTTCTTTGTAATATACATTCTTGGACGTTAACCATTGCTACTCATCTTTAATTCCTTATATTTCCCTCATTTATATTATTTTCTTTATAAGAATAACCTGTATATCTATTGATGACTGTCTATCCGACTCGAATTTTCAATTCCTATGAATTCTTCACCTGAACATACACAGTTTCATACTTGAAATAGGTGCTTAGCCATCTAAAACACACAGAGTATAGCAACTCTTTGTATGCTTGGATAACCCAGTGTTTACAATTTTGAACATCTATGATGGCTGAATTGAATATTATACGATAAATGGAGAATCGAGTGGTTACCGCACCGCCACCAGAAGTTGGAAACCAGGGATTTATTTTTATTCAAGTCGTACATTTTTCGTTATTTGAATTTGATTGGTTTCGATTGAATTGAGGAGAGAACGGGTATATCGACAACATAGCTATTTATCCCCGTCATTATTGAATTAAATTAGATTCGTCTATAGTAGATACGGTGAGAAAAAGTAGTCTTCTCCATTTATCATGTAACGTCTAAGTCTACTGTGATAGGTGTTCAGTAATATAGATCTGACTAGCCTAATATCATCAGAAGTTATGGTACAGCCCATAGTAAAGGAATGGCTGAGCACCAACCTCAAAGAGCAAAATTAGCGTAACAGCACCGTGAAGCTGAGACCATACTTCGATTTCTAGCCCAGTCGCAAGTTTTCGCTTTTTGATTTCCATGGTATTTTCACCAATAAAAGAATGTGGTGTGACGTAAATTGATTGCTCATTTTTGTATTTTCATAATATTTAATTTGAAATATTTAATTTTGCTTACAAGTATTCATATCACATATAAATGATTGAGAGCCAAAATGGACCATCTCCTGTGACGGGAGTTAATACATTATTTCTACCCTGCTCTGATTTCTATGGTATTAGGTGTAAAAGAAGGTTACATTTTCAGAAACTTATCATGTCGATACATCAGCTAAAAATTTGAAGATAAGCACATTCTAAATGAAAACAAACTTTTGAATGTAATGGATATCACTGTTGTCCATAAGTGCACAGGTAGTTCATTCTGGTTCCCAAACTTTTACATATATAAATGATCCAAATGGTTAGAAGTTTTGTGATTCCTCAGCAAATTGAAGGTACAAGTGGAAAATAAATGCATTCTAACATCGTAGAACATTTAGTTATCACAATTTACGTGCATAGGATGTGAAATATGCTGTGTATTTATGGAAAAAGTCATTAACCTAATATTATTTATTTTATTTACTATGATACCTCAGCGGGCTATTCCGAAGATAGTGATTACACGAGTGATATCAACTACCCCGTGGGACAACACGCCAACTCTTCTGCCTCGCAGTACCGGAGCGCTGCTCACCAGCTTTCCACACCCCAGCGCTCTCTGGAGACCAGCCGAGAGAACTCGTACGAGCACGAAGACGTTCCGGGTCACCATCATTCCGGAAGTCATGGGAGGAATACTTCCGGCGGTGGAGGTACAGAGGACTATTACAGCAATGAAGGACGTCGGAGCGATAATGAGTCCGAGCCTTTGTACTACAACAGTCGGCCCAAGAACTATAAGGAATATAGGTAGGATACATTGCAACAAAGTAAGGAAATATATTAATCTTAACTTTATTTCTGTGTAATTTTCATATTTTAATTTCTAAATTTGTGAAATAGCTGATGAAGTAGGATTTAAGATTAAGAGTAAAATTAATATACCTAAAGTAGGTTTCGAAATGTTGATGGGCTTCCGCCTGTTTTATACTTATAAAATTAGTAACGATTACAGAGTGGATGTTTAGTCATTAAAAACCTGAAAAATAGGCACTTAAAATTTAAAGAATAGGCAGTAAAATAGGCACTAAAACAACCCGAAATAATGAAGATAAGTACTCAATGCAGTTTAAAAACTAATTCAAGTCATAATAATGTTCAAAAAATATAGAAGCATACATGTTTGTTCACGTAGAAAAACTAAGCTTGACATGTATTCCATGTATGTTTGGTAAATACATTCTATATAACTTTTTATCACTACACATAACAGTCTTATTTTGGAGAAAATGCATAGAATAGGAAACATTAGGCACTAAAGCAATTTTGTAGGCATTAACGGGCGAAATAGTGAAAACAGGCAAAATAAAATTGACTTAAATTGAAACTATAGCCTCCCACATAAACTTTAAGACTTTATTTTTCATCATACTTTTAATATTAAAGAATAGACATTTTGCCTAACAGCCTTTCTCTAAATTATCTCTTATATCATTATAAGATTAATTGTGCTGTGATTATGTTTTTAAATTGTTAAATTTGGTTGTATCTCAGAAATCTCAGACATTTGAACGTGAATATATGAGAAATAAAAATTACATTGTCAATTCTAAGAATTAAGTAATGGATACCTCAGAAATCTCGTTCGAAAATTAATTCGAAAACTAACAGGGCATGATTAAAACTTTAATAATGACAAACTTGATTTCTAAAAGACTGTTATCTTCTTAGTAAATAGAAGAAATTTTTCTGTGTTCATAGTTGAATGTATTGAAATGTACTCAAAGTTTATTTCCCACGACCGTTTCACTAATTCTTGTAGTAGCACCCACTATGGGTAAATTGTCGATTTAGTAGCACCCTCAGATGAATGTTAATAGCCTAATGCAATAACATACATCTGGGAATATTTATATCCAAAGAAGTGAAACATTCTCCTAGAATAAATATTAAGTTACTTATTATTTTTCATCTACTAGTAAATACCTTTATCAACTGCACTTTAGCTTTATGCTTTTCTGAAGCTCATGGTAAAAATTATTCTTATTTCAAAGATTCTACGGGACAAGAATTTTAGTTATGATCCAAAACTGGATCAAAAGGTTGTGATCTTGGCCAATAATTAGTTTTTGAGTCAGGTGCCACAAAATGTTTCAATGCCCCCTAAATCGAGTTTTGGCATTTTTTTTTTTTTTTTTTTTAGGGAATAAGTATATTATGCTGAGTTAAGTGATAGTTTTGGTTTGGCTGCACTATATGTAGTTCCCCAGGTATAAAACTACAAGAATTTTTTAATTGAAATGTATTGAATTTTTTATGCATTTTTGGATCAGGATTCACAAATTTTTTGAAGGGTTCCTAAATCGAGTTTTCGCATTTTCCATTGAACAAGCACATCATACTGAGTTAAATGATGGTTTTAGTTTGGCTACACTATACGCAATTCTAAAGATATAAGGCCTACTAAAGAATGATTGAAATATATTGGATTTTTTATCCATAAAGACTTCAGGGTTAAAAAAATCGTTTCTCAAAAAACTTCGAATAATCAAGTATGGTGAAATGTAATTGCTTAAAAGATTTCGAATAATTTGGATCGTGGGTAGAGTATTCTTGTGTAAAGTAATATTTCTCAATATTTATAATGTTGATATGTCTTAAAATGAGGAGAGTTACATTTCTGAATGACATCAAATAAGCCAATTTATGCAAATTAAACTTTAAGTTCAAAGATATTCAAGAAACTGGAATTTACGGAATCAGTCAATTTATGCAAATTAAACTTTAAGTTCAAAGATATTCAAGAAACTAGAATTCACCGAATCAGTAAATTAATGCAAATTAAACTTTAAGTTCAAAGATATTCAAGAAACTAGAATTCACCGAATCAGTCAATTAATGCAAATTAAACTTTAAGTTCAATGATATTCAAGAAACTAGAATTCACCGAATCAGTCAATTAACGCAAATTAAACTTTAAGTTCAAAAATATTCAAGAAACTAGAATTCACCGAATCAGTAAATTAATGCAAATTAAACTTTAAGTTCAAAGATATTCAAGAAACTAGAATTCACCGAATCAGTCAATTAATGCAAATTAAACTTTAAGTTCAAAGATATTCAAGAAACTAGAATTCACCGAATCAGTCAATTAATGCAAATTAAACTTTAAGTTCAATGATATTCAAGAAACTAGAATTCACCGAATCAGTAAATTAATGCAAATTAAACTTTAAGTTCAAAGATATTCAAGAAACTAGAATTCACCGAATCAGTAAATTAATGCAAATTAAACTTTAAGTTCAATGATATTCAAGAAACTAGAATTCACCGAATCAGTAAATTAATGCAAATTAAACTTTAAGTTCAATGATATTCAAGAAACTAGAATTCACCGAATCAGTAAATTAATGCAAATTAAACTTTAAGTTCAAAGATATTCAAGAAACTAGAATTCACCGAATCAGTAAATTAATGCAAATTAAACTTTAAGTTCAAAGATATTCAAGAAACTAGAATTCACCGAATCAGTCAATTTATGTTAATTTCTATTTATTTTTAAGCTATAACATTAATTAAAAGATTCTTCTTTTCAAAATTTAGGAGCATTTAAGATCAACTTGTCTTGCACTTGAGATAAAACCTTAATTTCTTCACTGTTTTACAACTTCTTAATCATTATGTTTAAAGCATTAGTTTATTATGATGAAAATTCGGTAATTATAACAACCTGAACACAATTTTAAAGATATACTGTACTTTCTCAAATTCTTTGTTTTATTTCTATAGCACGTGCCTTCTTTGTGAAATTATATATATAAATGATAAACATTAAATGAAAATTAAATGAAAATTAAATGATTAAATGATTAAATGATTAATGATTAATGATTAATTAAATGATTAAATGAAAATTAAATGATAAACATTTTCTGAAGATCAAAAAACATTACTCTTAGTACTTTGGAAATATTTTGGGGATCAAAGATCCAATATATTTCAATCAAAATATTTCCCTGTACGTCTTATATCTGAAGAACTACATGTATTGTATCCAAACCAAAACTATTACTTAACTCAGCAGGATGTGCTTATTCCGCAAAGAAAAATATGAAAACTCGATTTAGAGGTCGTTCAAAAATTTTGTGGTCTCTGATCCAAAAATACACCAAAAGATCCAATATCTTTCAATTAAAAATTTTCTTGTACACATCATATCTGGAGAACTACATATAGTGTAGCCAAACCCAAATTGTTACTTAACTCAGTATGATGTGCTTATTCCGTAAAATAACAAGAAAAATCGATTTAAGGGCCATTGAAAAATTTTGTGGCCCCTGTTTCAAAAATACTTCAAAAGATCCAATATATTTCAATCAAAAATTTTCTTGTGGGCCTTATCTCTGGAGAACTAGATATAGTATAGCCAAACCCAAACTATCACTTAACTCAGTAGAATGTGCTTATTCCATAAAAAAAAAACGAAAACTCGATTTAGGGGCCGTTCAAAATTGTGTGGCCCCTGATCTAAAAACTAATTATTGGCCAAGATCGCAATCTTTTGATTCATTTTTTTCGATCATTCCTAAAATTCTTGTTTGCCCATAAGATTAGAAGCATGTAAACAAATATTCCATAATTTCCAGATTACATAATTTTATTTTTGTATAGGGTTAGAGGTAACAAATCATTGCAGTCCTATGTACACTGATTTGCTTTAATAACAGGATCGGATACTTGTAATGTCAATGCATTCTTCGTCACGTAAATGTAGACAACTTTGATGATGAACGTATTATTCGAAACTTTTTAATGTAAGAGAGGGAAGCAGATTTTAAAACTAAGAATATCATCCTGAAAGTTGTAGTTTTGAAATAAATTTATTAATGTATTTCAGGAACTTCAAACAGAACATTCTCTAAACAAAATATTATATATATATATATATATATATATATATATATATATATATATATTATTGCGAACTACTTCTTTTTGTTTAGTTACATACATCACACGTATCTACGGCATATAAAACATGAAAAGAACGTTTTACCAAACATTAGACCACACACACATACACAGATACTTAAAATATATTTGTAATAGCTTGGCAATTGGAGGGAGTCCATTTTCCATTATAACTATGTATGAAGAGTTGTATAAAGGAGAATATTAGGTACAACAACTATGGAACAAATCATATAATTATGTGATAATAAGTGCTAGACATGCAACCATAAAGCCAGAGAGTTTGTTTTTTAAAGAAAAAGTATTAAAGTTCCATTTGCCAAGGAAAATATTAGACTCTGTTTCTTAAACTTTCTCAACACTGCTTTTTCCTTTATATGAGTTGTGAGTTTTTAACGAAATTGTTTAAAGAAACATATTTGATGTAGAAATGACGTGTTGAAAATTGCTTCACTCAAGAATCTGTCACAATAACAAATATCTATAGTTCTCTTCTTTTTATGTGCACAATGTTACGTAATTACTTATCTGTTACGTTCTAATGTTTAATTCAATATATATATAGGTAAGGGATTTTCGTGAAGAGAAATTAATTCTGTTGATTGAATTTTAATTTTAAAAAATTGCGTGTTTTCTTCACGTTATAGTAAAAATCACGTTAGATTACGTTATAGTAAAAATTTAAGAGGAAAAATATTTGATGACATGCTTCTTAAGGGATTGAAAGAAAATATCAATTACATACCTAACCAAATACACAACCTTTTTCTTACGTAGCAGATGTTACTTCAATTTTGGATGTACCTTGAAAGTTACGCAAAAAACCTTCTACGTATATATTTTATTCTTAAGCAAGAAAAGCGTTTATAAAATTTAGTCACTTTCTTTGAAAAGTACTAATAATTTGACAAGATATGAAAGATTACTCCTAGTTTTACCATCTTTACTGTTGGATATTGCGGTTCAATCCCCGGTAGTAGTTCATGTGATTCATATAGATTACATTCCACAGGCTATAGGATCAAAATTCAAACATTATATAAAAAGCATCTGAGCAAATTATATAATCTATAAATGGTGGAAAATAAAGTTTGTTTTTTCTTTTATATACTTCTTTAGTAAATTTTGATTTACAACAATGCACAATTTTAGAATATTCCCTCCCTGTAAACATTTATTGTTAAGAAGAATCACAAAATTTCCAACCCACTTTTGGAAAATAAATTTTAGCATTACTTATATCTTTTCCAAAAAAACAAATGGCGATATCGCATTTGCTGCTAATGCACTTGCTCTTTCAAGAGGTGAGAGACCCGAGTTGTGGGAAAGTTTGAAGATTAAAATTACATGTCTATGTTAATATTTGACGCAAATTAGTGTAAACCTTCTGAACAATTGATACAATTTCATCACAGAAATATCGTTTCTATCAATTGATTCAAAGAAACGCGTCCTCGTTATTGGTTTTGCTTACTTTGATTAACAAATTGACAAACCAGATTTACACATTTAACAGTTCTTCCAATATATGTAGGATCATATTGTGTATTAACTTGCCCATGTAGTGTCCTCTCCGAGATTACAGTGAATATTTGCTGTTTGGTACGTTGGTTATATACTTATCAAGTATTTAAGGTAGCATTTTGTAAATAGCATTGTAATATCGATGGCTTATAGAAACAACAGCATTTTTTCTTCACCTCTAATACAGCACTTGTAGACAGAAAATTGCATGCATTTTGAATGGATTCGGCATAGATGAATAAAACATTCACAAATGTTTACGCCATATTTTAAGAGTTACAAATTCGTACGAACTGTTACGAACAATTATTTCCGTTTTACTCTAAAACATAATGTTTAAAAGGGTTTACTCAAAATACTTGAGATTTTACGTATTATTGAAATAGATGTCAAATAACCCTGTCTCTAATAAGCTAGAAAATGTATTTTTCGATTCCAAACTACCGACTTACGGCTTTGAAAGAAAATAGAGCGTGAGTTTCAAAATTTGTAAGTGTAACTGAACTGCATTTTGTGGAAACGTACAAATCTTTATATTTACTATGAAAGAAATAGCTATATCTACGAAATTTTAAAGTAAGTTTACATACTTATTGTATTAATCAAGTTCATATTATATCCAGTACCTGTGAGGGAAATATATATAAATGAATTTTCTTATGATCTCTTGACATACTACATGGTTGTGTAGTGCTTCTATGAATTCTTGAACCGTAAGATATCATATTGAAAGTTATTTAACTTGAAACCTTAAGAAAAAGTAATTGCTTGAATTATTTACAGAAAAATATTGCGCAAGTACACGTATGATCATCCATCTTTTTTTAGTTAATAATTCAGTCAACTAAAAAATTAAAGTAATGGAAATGAAATCCCTTGCAAGTACTTTAAGTATTTTTGTCTGAGTGATGAAGAAAGTGGTGTATTTCTTCATTAAAAATTAAGAAAATCATGGCCATCATCATTTTAAGATACTTAGTCAAATCTGATGAAACGTTCATAGATTAGTTCCTGCTCTAAACATTGTTAATTATATAATTCAGTTCTAACGAAAAAATTGAAATGTTTATTTAAAAATTAAAAATCATAAGCTTTCAGCACCAAATATTAAATAGCATATAGTGTTTTAATAAGTATTTGCTGGAAGATTTATTTTAAGAGCTAGTAGTGATGTAAATATATTTGATGAAAATTTTAGATGTCCATACATCTAGGGAGTAACACATTCGGAGGTTGTCCTATTAAGGAAAGGGTAAAAATTTAATATACATCTATCAAATGAAAAAAGAATGGAAGTAAGTCTTCAACTTTGTTCTTCTTACAAGAATTTTACTATTATAAAAGTAAATTGTAAATAATAACTTGAAGTGATATATTTTTAAAGTATTCTTTTTGGATCCAGTGTTAGCATCTAGGACTAAAACCAAAACATAAATTCATAAATATCTTAAACTGGAAATAAAAATCACTGAACAAAATAACGTTTATTTAAAAATAACAAATGTGTAACAGTTTTGTCAACTAACTGAACATAATAGCTTCATCGGACACTCTGATGTCTGAGTATATGAAGAAACCAATATATTCAGTTCTTGACAAAACTGTTACATATTTATCATTATTCATATATATTGATATATCAACGAAACCACCACTAAGCCTGTGCATGGTGACATGTAGAAAATTTTATTCAGACATATGTGATACCGTAGACATATGAAAAAATTAAATATCAAATGAAAAAGAATTGGAAATTTATCTGCTTTCTTCTTAGAGACGTGTTCTTTACGTCACTTAAAGATATTGCAGTGTCACTGACTTCTAATACAATAGATACACTAATTGAAGAGTAAAGGGATATATGGTATCCACCAAAGAATAAAATTCTTCTTGAATATTGTTACATTGTAATATAATTAATACAGATGCACCACCGCGTTGCACATGTGCTTTCTTCTTTACATCTAGCTAACAATCTGCGTTTATATCAAGAATTTTATGCATAATGGTTTTATGTGAAACAGAGATCGTGCCTTTACATATAGATACAGTAGTTATTCTAATTTAATTTTAGTAGATGATTAGGATATTAGAAAAGTAGAGATTGAAAGCTGGTCAACACTACGGATCAGTCGTAGTAATTTAGAATATTTTTTGATAGTAGTTATCTAGAGAAATAGTCAGAACGAAGCAAACGCTGAAAGAGTATGCTTAAGTTATAATGTTACATTCTGTTTCTAATTTAGGTGATTGATTCCTTTCTCTCTAAATACAACAAATACATTTATATTGATATTTATCCTTCCAAAAAATATTTAAATAACTTTCGGTTACATATAAAGTACAGGATTTGAAGTTTTAGCTTTCGAACCTTTATTTAAACACATTTTCTACAAAGACAGCGGTTATTTATTATTATTATTATTATTATTATTATTATTATTATTATTATTATTATTATTACTTTAAAAATCCAATCAATTTATCTCTCACAGTACTAAATAATTTCCCCGGTCCCGAGATTTTATTTTCAGACTATTAACTGATATTAGAAACATAATTAATTTTAATAAGTTAAATATTTCGAAATTAACATTTATAACAATTCACTAGTTTTCCTATCATAAACATAAGAAAAATACACGAAAAAAGTGTTATAAACTTGCTATAATTACAATTATGTGTTATTCAATATATTAATCTTTCTTTGCATATGATATAAAGATAATAAATCTACATTTTAATTTATTATTATTGCCAGCAATATTTAACTACTTTTAGATAACGATACACCTTACAAGTATAAATTTCATTCAAATGGACAGTTGACGATTAGAGACCCCATCACGGCGAAATTAAAATACCGCTAATTTTACAGTAATTATATGATATCTTCAAATAGATAAAAGATAATCGAAGTGTGGAACAAGAGCGCGCTAGGCAATAATATTTTACATGAGATACCGTTATCACGACTCACTTATCTGCTTTCTATTTCCAGCCATTTAGAAAATCGGCATTTATTCTCGCGCGTCTAAATGACTGCAAATGGAAAGCTACTAGGTGATTCGTGATAACGGTGCCTCATGCAAAATAATATTGTCTAGCGCGCTCTTGTTCCACACTTCGATTATCTTTTATCTATTTGAAGATATCACATAATTACTGTAAAATTAGCGGTATTTTAATTTCGTCGTGATGGGGCCTCTTATTAAGCAAAGTTATTAGTCTAATGCTACACCTTAATGTTAAGCTTTGATATAGAGCAAATTTAATGTATACAGATGTGTTCATATCGTATAATATACTTGAAAATGAGAAGTAACTACAGGAAACATTCCATTAGTTTTCTAATCTAAATTTGACTATTTTTTCATATAAAGGTTTATGATTGCAATTACGCAAATTGAAATTATAAATATTTCTCTTTTAACTCAGACATCAATTACGTAATTATGCACCAAATATGTCTTAATCATAATATTATCCTTATATATTTCGTCATGAACAACTTTTTAAATGCATATAGTACGTAGTCTCGGCAATTTATTTTATGAAAAGGAAGACATTTAAATTTTCAGTTGATTTTGAAAGGATATTTTGATTGGAAATGTTTATATTAAATAGATAAATTGAATTGTATTTTCTCATATGAATAATTATCTTTACTGGCATTATTACTTAGTAGTATTATGAAATAACAACGAACTATCATTAAAATAGAAACTACTGTGCAATGTGTGTATCAGTAACAAAGACTTATTGAGAGAAGATATACCGTATTTACTCGCGTAATTCTCGCACTTTTTTAGACGAAAAAAGTTGTTTCGAAACAAGGGTGCGTAAATCATGCGGGGAAAAAATAGCCACATCAGTGAACATCATCTAATTTTTTCCCCAGTCAAAAAACACGAAAATACCGGTACACATTTTCTTTGTAGTAAGAATTGACAACAAACAACTATTTCTAAATTTGTAGAAAAATAACATTAAAAAATTGATTAAGAAGTCGTGTGGTTTCTTACCTTACAACAATGGCTTTGCTGCGTTGCCAATTGTTCATTAGCTACCATAATTGATTCCTGGGAAAATGCTGTTTCACAAAAAGTTTCCGCGTTCGCAAATTACGCGAGGAAAATAAAATATACAGAAAATGCCCTTCAAAAATTGGGATGCGAAAATTATGCGAGGGCGAAAATTACGTGCGTATTTACGGTATTTGCTTTTAGATTGCTTAATATAAATTTTGTAACCAAATAGTTATAAAAATCATCTTCTGTAGCCTACTAATCTCCTGAAAAAGGTAGCCGCGACCACCGAATATACCTATTTAAAAATGTCTTCAACAACGAAGGAAAGGGCGATTAAAATTATAACTATTCAACATATATTAATTTAACTAGCACGTGCGTTGTTCCTCATTAAACATATGGCTGAAACCAAACTTGGAAATTGACACTTAACTTACAGTTGTTTAGAGAGCGGATGCGATCACCTAAACATACATAGGCTGTGACGTTAGAACTTAAGCAGACTTTAAATAATTAAGCATGCTCTTCAGAGCACCTTATTTTTTAAAAACTAGTAGATTTAAAGATAGAAGTCGTGTACATTGAATGTTTACTTTTCAGGCATCGGAAACACACATGGGACACAGAAGACAGGTAAGAAACAAAACACAATCACCACAAAATTTAGCTTCTTTTCTTTAATAAATACCTTTTGTCAAAGGGACGTGTGGAACAAGCTAATTGACTTCGTTTTGTGTCTATGTTTTTCGAAAGGTAACACTATTTCTTAAAACACAAGCACAATCTATTCACATGTGTGTTATATATTTACACTTCTATTTTAGCGAAGTTCTGTTCGTTTCTTTACATTTTCTTTGCATTAATAAAGTAGTAGAAGAGATTAGCATTGGCTAATAAACTCATAACGATCTGTTTTATATTTGAAATGAACGTTCTAGGAATAAATCTTGCATTAGGAACAAATATCCAAGCTAGCTCTCAGGGTGTCTCACAAGTTCCCTGACATAGGGTAATTCTGTTATTATCAGAGTTACAACAAAATGTAAGAGGGGCACCGTCTCCAAATATGATGTTTTCAATCTAAAGTGAAGGATTCTTTTTAAAAAAATCGAACTAGTCGTTTGAGCTGTACACTCTTTATGCGACCAATGCTAAAGGAAAATGCAACGTTGCCATTTACCTGAACCCACAACATAAAGTAAATGGGCTGATGTTTGAAATGATGGATGCCATCGACACGTCAGCATGAAAGACAGTAGCTTCATTCATTTATGTTGTGAGTCCAGGTAAGTGGCAAGTTGCATTCTCATTTAATATTGGGCGCATCAAAAGTGTACAGCCCAAACGGCTCATCCGATTTTAAAAATTCCTTCACTTTAGATTGAAAACTATTCACTTTAGACATCATATTTGGAGACTGTTTCTCCCTTTAAATTTTGGTATGTCTGATAATAAGAGTTACCCTATGTCAGGGGACTTTTGACACAGCCTGTATATCGACTCGAAATTGAAAATATTATTCGCAACTCCAGTCACGAAATAAAATCACTTTCTTTCTTTCGGTTTCCTACGTTTTGATGGTTTTCTTAAAAATTAGACGTACAAGTTCATTCAACTACCTGATGTAATTCTCTCTCTCTCTGGGAGCCTTTTGTAAACTTTTATGACGTGTTCAACATCGCAGAAGACTGTATAATATATTGCTAATTGATAGGCTAAGACCCAAATTAGTTTATCTCGAACTTCTATCTGAATAGAAATCAAAGTCTCACAGCCAATATGTTTTTGGAAACTACCATATTTCAGTATTGGGAAGAAATATTCCTGAATACACGAAATATTTACAGATGACAAATATTTCAAAACACAATAACTACAGTAATAAGTTATCAGTATTTCGGTCATACACTAAGGTATTAGACCTTATCATTCCATAATTCCTGTGACTATGAACTCCCTAAACAGGAGTGGATGAGTCTGGTACATTTGTATCTAATACGTGCAGGACTTCGAGAGTTTTCACTCCTTCAGTATCACAATCAGTGTCGTAACTTGTTGAGGCAAATCCCGGTCAAGGTCCCCGCCATTCAAAGGGGGTCCAATTCAAGATAAAACATTCTTATTCTATACGATATGGTACGAATATAAATGTATTAACTTACCATAAAATAGTTTACTACCTACAAAAATCATAAATGAAACGAAAATGTGACATTGGACCCATTTCAGTAACATGGCTCTTATAAGAGTCTCCAGATATAATATACAGGGTGTATCAAAACAACACCGACAACGTTTTGCAGGTGATCCCTGACACCAAGAAAAGACAAAAAGTATAGAACAACCTGGGTGCATAAATGCTTCCTTTCGGATGTATAGGCTGCCGGAAACATGAACTTAAAAGGTCCTTAGCTCCAAAACCATGGGACTACAGTAATCGGGTCAAGACTTCACTTAAAAACTAATACATGTGTTATCCAAAAAATACATGTTTTAGAATCCTAAGGTACTCACTCAACAGTTTTTATAGAGACAGTTTGGCTACGGGCATATAATTTGAAGTACTCACCCTATAAAAATTATTGCGGAAGTGCGGCGGGATTCTGAAGCATGGCTATTTAAATAGAGCATATGTTAGTTCCCAAGGAAAGTCTTGGCCCGACTACGGTAGATCCCATAATTTTGGAACTATAGATCTTTAGAGTTCTTTATTTCATGTTTTCGGTAGCCTATAACTCTGAAAGGAAGCATTTATGCAGCCAGGTTTGTCTATACTTTTGTCTTATCTTGGTGTCAGGAATCACCTCCAAACGTTATCGGTGTTGTTTTGAAACACCCTGTATATTTTTTAAAGCTTGAAGTAGTGTCAGATATTGTCGTTTCAATGTAACTAACTTATAATGCACGGAATGGACTTACCATACCATTTCCAGAAAAACAAAATAATTTAACACGGTGCTGCTGCTCCATCGTCAAAATAAAATATATTTGAGTAAGACGAAGCATACACATACTTTGCACAGACTTTACTTAAAAAAAAAAAAAAAAAAAAAAAAACAAGTAGAGCTTCTAGAAGTAATACAAGTATTTATTAAGATTTTAAGTTTGTCAAATATGGAACCTACAAAAACTTGAAATAAAAATTTGTTATGTTCCAAAAAATAACCGGGGTACTACATGTCACAATAGAACGTTAGTATATGAACTACATTATTTTATTAATTCATGTGTATTCATAGGGGGGGGGGCAAATCTTTTATTTAGGAGGTCCAAGTAATGCTTGCCCCTCGAGGGAAAGTTACAAGTTACGGCGCTGATCACAATCGATCCTTTTCTGATTTTCAATTTTACTTACTTACTATTTATATATGTATTACATTTTGCACCGTGTTTGTTTTATTGAGAGCAAATATTCATATCACACAGTTGGAAATTTACATACTTAGCTAAATGTTTACTTTCAATTTGTGGTAGTTTGGACTGTGTGAAATATGTAGCGTTGTCTCTCCAGTAATCTAATTAATGGACCTGTAGTTTTTCCTTATTACCTAGTTTGTTATAACGAAATATTATGTTTACCTATGCATGTTTTAATAGAAAATATTATATAGAGAGTACATTACTGTATTAGTAGAAGTTATTTAATATTTAACAAAGGAGAATATTAAAGTTTGTGTACTGTTTTGTGTGTTTTAGTAATGTGCTTTGTACCTAGGGTTAAAATGACTGGTATAACTTGACAATTCATCTATGTATTATCATTGTTATATCATTATTTATGCCAGTGAAGAAGATGTCACTAGCTTTTGAAAACATTCAAATTTCTATTTATTTAAGCTTATTCTAATTTTATATTGTAACATTTAACAGAAACTAGAATTAGGGGTATTGATTATCTCGCGAATTTATATTCTTTGATAAATGAGTTTCTTGTAAAAGGGTTGTTCTTTTTCTTCAAAATATTGTTGAAGTGCATACAAGAATCAAAATCTTACTTTGCACTCTCAATTGCTGCTCGTGTTTAAGATATTATTACACACAATATTTCAATCCTCTTTGCAATCATCTTCAATGCAGGCGGCTAGCATCACATGTGCATTTGAAGATGATTGCAGAAAGAATTGAAACGTAGTATAGAATAATGTTTTGAACACAAGCGGTAATGGGGAATGCAAGGTAAGATTTTGTGTTCTTAACTATAAACTTACGAGCACAATGTAGTAACTATTCATACAAGAAATTATTACAAGCAACAGCAGCAGCATTTTAAAATATAAAACGGGACATTTCGCGTTCCGTTTTTGATATTTTCAAGACATTGGACATTTTTCTAAGAAGATGGGCAATCCTATTAGAAACAGGAGGTTTTGGTGAAAATAATTCATATCAAACTTACAACTATGTATGTTTTAGTTTCCGTAATCAATACCGAAATATTTTTTATAACCTGTTATTTGATTTCGAGTACCATTTTGCAGATGAAGTTACCAAAAGAGTAAAGTATGCAATAGAGTACATTTCGATCAATAAAGCTATTAAAATTATGTTGTATTTATGCAAATGTCTCAATATTTTGTTAAAAAATAATTGTTCTTTGTGTTTGTTCTCTCTTATGTTCATGATGAACATCACTGGTGGGAACGAAACATCGAATATTATAATATTTAAGTAGTTTGTATATCCACCGTTCTTAATTTTTTAATGTGTCTTGAACTTATAGCTATTATCTACATATGGTTAATCACTAAATTAAAACAAAAGACGCGAGGACATTTATATCCGAGTATTTTTTGTGTCTCGCATTTAAGAGAAAAGTCTCTTCGTTTCGTGAATATAGCAATGCATCCTTTTAACCGAAATTTCTATAATCTATACCAGTGATTATCAACCTTTTCTTGACTGAGCACACACTTTACTAAAGTCCAGGGTATCGTGAGTCACTTGTTTGATATGTTTATTACAAATAATAATAATAATAGTAATAATAATACTATCTACACTGACCATTACTGCTACCGCTGAAGTTGTTGACTGGTACAGTCTGTCTCGATTTTAACGAATCATTAAATTCTTCATGATTTTTAAATTCTAAACTTTCGCGACACATCTGAGGGGAGTGCGTGACACATCAGGGTATTACGATACATCCACTGATCTATTCGGTTATCGTAGATTATTCTCATAGAAAACACAAGTAAAGAAGAATGACTTGAACAAGTTGTAACTTGTATGATTCAAGATAAGTATACTGTAATCTGTGTTTCTTCCTTATGATATCAAGTTCTGCTGTAAAATTGTTAGGTCTCGCGTCCATTTTGTCGTGTTTACCAACGCGGAAGTGCTTTGCTAGTTTCTAGTCATTCATGTCACTTTGCGATGCTGTTAATGACGAGTTCGTCAAAAGATTGTCAGATGTTATGAATTACGATACGATAGCATATCCAGAAAGAAAGTATGTTATGGAAAAACGCCATAAGAGGAGTCTGAAACATCTTTTAATTTTATATATTAGTTATTCGAAACTATTTACTTGATGGTACTCATAAGTTACTCGAAAAATATAGAGGGCTGCGGTGGGTCAGTGGTAAAGCGTTCACCTCTAGTGCATGGTATTCTTGGTTCGATTCCAGCTTGTGCCAAGTGAACTTTGTGATGGACAAACACCGTGTGGGTGTGTTTTCTCGGGGTTCTCCCGTTTCCTCCCACTTTCTTCATTCCACCATTTAATTCATTTCTCATCATCACCGTCTCCTTTAGCCTAGCCGGCATAACCATGGGAAGTTACACTGAAATATATTGAATATTCCTATGAATTCAGCAACAACCAAGTAGATATTCTTAAAAGAAACAGAATTTGATACTGCACAGTATATGGCGGAAGTTAATAAAACACAAGTGGAGTAATTTAGTGCATACTATTGAGTATAATATATACAAACAACCAATGAGTTGAACAATAAAGTAAAGTACTGAACAGTATAATAGTAGTAAACAAAATAACAGCAGTATAATAAAGTAAAAATGATGCTTACTATAACGAAATAAACAATCAGTAAGGCGTGTAATTGAGTACAGCTACACAGGTTAACGTACTTGATGACCAAAAGCTGTGCCATAAAGTGAAAATACTGCACAGTAAAATGAAAGTAAACAAATTACTTTAGAGGCTTAATCACTGCAAAATTAAAGTACTGCTAATTTTATAGTAATTATGTGATATCTTCAAATAGGTAAAAGATTTTCGAAATGTGGAACAAGAGCGCGCTAGACAATATTATTTTGCATGAGGTACCGTTGTCACGAGTCACCTAGTAGCTTTCCGTTTGCAGCCATTTAGAAACGCGAAAATAAATGCCGAATTTCTAAAGGGCTGGAAATTGAAAGCAGATAAGTGAGTCGTGATAACGGTATTACCTATAAAATAATATTGTCTTATTTGAAGATATCACATAAATAGTGTAAAATTAGCGGTATTTTAATTTCGCAGTGATAGCTCCTCTTAAATGAAACAATAAATAAACGAAACAAAATACGTTGTACATCATTATTTAAACTATTTTTGGGAGGCGGAGGGGGGAACAATGTAAATTATTTCCTTAATTAAAAGAGTATAGCATAACATAGCACAATAAAGGTCAAGCAAGAGTCACGTATACTGAGAATGAATGCTAGCTCTTTCATATATATAAACTGACTGAATTCTGAGTTATGAATTCGGTTTGAATCAAGTATTAAGTTAATTCACTAACTAGCAAAGCTTTCTTCCCAAGTAATACTAAACCTTAAATATGTCTTAAGAGAAACAAAAATTACCTTTTTTTGTAATAATGTTGATATCGAATCTTACATCTTGTCTCAAACCAATCCGTCGTCATGTGTTTGGCCTTGTATTATAAAGAGACATCATAAATATTCTATATTCACGTGGAAGTGTTTTCACTTGCACACTGTACTTAATACTTTGAGCTTCGAACACAATGTAAGTGCCAGAAAAATAAGTTTACAGTGAAAACAAGAAGGCAGAAAATTAAAACCGGAAACAAGTGAAACAAAAAACAAAGCCAGCAATGTAATTAATTTATTAAAACACAAATTAGCTACAAACCAAGGAATATGGAGACGTAACGTAAGAGAAAAACTTATTGGTCAATTTTACCATTTGCCACTATTTGGACCAGATTTACAATAATCGGACAAGAAAGGAAATCATATTAGCAATATCTTATTTATCTTCAAATTCTGGCTCTTAGCATGTATATTTCTGAGCAGTGCTAGCTTCTGTAGAAATAAGTACTCTTAAGTAATAGGTAATGAAAAAACGTACTTTTTAAAAATAAGTTTCCATATGGTTCTTGTGATTTCTATGTTCCTATTAATTTTATATTCTTTTCAGCCCGGATACATGGTACGGCGGGAACTACCAAAACTATGCTGACGACGAAGGCATATACAACAACAGCGGAAGTTACTATTCAGGAAACAGTCGAAGGAACAAAGGTATCAAACATGGGTTCTACGTCTTTTACACCTATAAACATAACCATATGTTTTCCCTGTTCTAGAAATTAATATTCAATTTTATTATCATGATAATTTGTGAGGATGTTAGTACAAAGTGTTAAAATAGATTTGTTTCAATTTTCTAATTAAGATTGTACATGGTACCTTATGTAGCCAAGGATTGCTACGAGTGTACCACGCAAGGCTTTGCGTATCGTAGTCGCTAACACTCTCGAGTGGTCCCGGGTTTTATTCTGGATTGACACTCCGTCAGAAATACAGTGAACCACTTTTTAAATAATAGTTGTATTCAGTTTGTAATAAACAAAATAGTTTTAACATATAGTTATTAAAATTAAATAATAATGCTATTTAAAAAGTAGTTCACTGAATACCAAGACAACATGACACGTAATGAAATGTAGTTGAGTCCCTTTCTCTAGCTGGCAACAGTGTAATATCTATGGATGGCAACACTGAAAATCCTTTAGGTTCATATTTTCTGTTGTAGTATAATATTACCTATGATTGTGGTAAGTTGCATTTCATTATCTTCTTTTACTTACGAAAAACAAACAAAAGAAAAATGGTAAACTTTGTATTATTTTTAGTAAGTCAGGCTCTTAATAAATTACGTCCTCCAGTTCAGTTCAGTCATATCCAAACTCTTTGCAACTATCTTCCATATATTTCCTGTACCGTGGGAGAGGGGATAATGCGCTCACCTCTGGCGCGTGGGGTTCCTGGTTCAAATATGCTCCCACCAAGTGGGCTTTGTAAGTGGACAAACACTGTTTGCATGAGTTTTTCGTGCATCTTCCGTTTCCTCCCACTTTCACCATTCCAACATTATCACCCATCTCATCATTAGCGTCTCCCTTAGTTTTGTTGCATACGCGTGGAACGTTAAACTAAGAAGATTGTCGAATCGGAATCATTTTGATATTTTCTGTGATTTTTGAAAACGTAATATTAAAAGTTAGGATTAAAATACATACAACAATATACACATCATGCTACTTAAATGTTTTACGTACAATAGCGCGTAAATAAATAACCTGGTGCAAAACAATAAACATTATGATTTATTATTGGCAACAAGCTTTTTTGTGACTAGGCGCTAATATCCTGTCAAAGGGTTACGCCCTCTCTTAGGTAACAAGTGTAGGAATACTAGATGTGAGGGATTTTGAGAGAATCTCAGACTTCAACGTTGTTAGAAGAATTATCAAAATAACGACCTTCTCGGACCTTAACATCAAGTAGGATACGTGATGAAGCAATTACGTGATCTAAATTAACGGTAAGTCTGAACATAGAGAATGAGATGGACAACGTACTCACTATTGCAATAGAAATTACATTTTATCAAACACTGTAAACCAATACCGTGCCGTGTGGGGAAGCGGGGCGACGGGCCCGAGCGCCGAAGTAAGGGGCCGCAAAATTCGAGAGGAAAAAAGAAAAGATGGAAGGAAAATGGAGAGAAAAGGAATAAAAAGTGCTTAAAATCAAGGAAACGCAGGATATATTTTTGAAAATTTCCTTACGCTTCGCGCCAACCATGGTTGCGCTTTGCGACTGGTCTGGTGACCTCACTCATATGTACTGTGGCGCCGTCGTATGCTCTGGCCCCAGGCGCTGATTTTCCACGGCACGGCACTACTGTATACAACAATTTATCGTGACGTATGTGATTTTGTACAGCTCGATGTGATATATCAATTTATGTAATGTCTCATCTTGCATAATTTTATTGTTAAATAAACGCTATAGTGTTTAAGTCATGATTCTGAGCATTTTTCATTAGCTGAGCTGGGGTATACTATCGTCTTCCTAATGTTATAATGGAATGTTTGATAAGGGCACCCTTTAGCATCAATTTCATCCTAGATGGCGCAGTTATCACGAGACTTTAGTTTTTAGGTTTATTAAAAACAGTTATATGTTAGTAATATTGTAAAATATTGCAGACTTTGTAACTCTTTTTAATACTTCCACTTGCCTGCACCAGAAGCACACTCACAGAAGTCCACACGGTCCGGATTTAATCCAATCTTCAGCAACGCAAAAGATGTTTGTTTACTTTCTTAATAAAATCATGGTTGCGATAGTCGAGGAGTAATAGATGTGGCGTTTTTTGATAAGATTTTGAGCGACATCTGTTCTTTGACTTGTTTCATTAAAGCAGTTTAGTTTAATTACTTTCTCTCAGAAAATAGGTAAAAACACTTTAAAATTACTTGTCGTGTCGGATATAGAAAGAACAGCACTAGTTAAATAATACATAGATATGAGGAGCATTTTTTCCAAAACTCGATAGAGCACAAAACATCTTCTTTTTACGACAATTGTATTTTTGTTCTTATTGTACATAACCTCTAACGAGTTCTGACAAAACGCTCATGATTTAGTGTTCTATACACATGGCATATTTCGATATCTGTCAATTTTGATTCGCAGCTCGATTGGTAACACAAGAAGCATACCAGAAAAATTCATACCTTCATTTCTTAAAATTTTCTCTATCGAGTTTTAAAAAAACGGTCCTCATATGCTGTCTAGTACTGTTTTACAACCCAAAACTTTGGATCCTTCCAAGAAAAATTTCTGGTTCGTATCTGTAATAAGTACTCTGATAGGAATATAAAAATTTGCCAAGTATCTATTTTGCGCAAAGGCTATTGTGCAATTAAACACGCAGCCTCCAAATACGCAGTATACAGGAGGACAAAATTGTAATTACATAATCCCATAGTTTCGTGAAAAAATAACTACCAGAAATTAGGTAACTTCTATCTTACGACTCTAGAATATCTAGAAGACATTGTGAACCATTATGTTATTAAAAAGCAACACAAGATGGGGTAGGAAATTCTTCAGAATTAAAATTTGCAAGTATATTTTTAGGCTTTAAATTTGAAACAAATTTTTACCCAAAAATGCTATTATAAGTTTTCTAGACATATGTCCATTAAAATATTTATTAATGTTCTAATAATAATAAATAACTTACCAAAATTAGTAAGTCCAGGGAATGAGTACGCTTTCCTAATATAAATAGACAGACACTGATGGAGAACTTCAATATAACAGATCTCCGAGTGCATGTGGACGTACATTGTAGTAAGACAACTGTATAACTGGTACGTGGACGTCGCTGTCAGAATCTGATGGGAGATAATTGGAGGTTGTGTAATTGGAAATTGTTTTATATGTACGATTAGGACCATAGGTCCTGTGAACACAATATTTTACATTGCAGTTAAAATTGGATGGTAAGACATGTATAGGCCCAAGGTAGAGTCGATTACAACTCTGCCACACTTGAAACGTGCTGCCGTTCGAGGTGCAAGTACCGTACCCAGATATCTAAACAGGGGCGGATTAAGGTTTCTTGCGCCCCTAGGCACTCTGGCATAAGAAGCCTTTTCCCAACATACACCTACGCACTTCTCATCAAACATCAGCCACAAATCATGTTTAATGTAAATGCATGTACCAGTATACAAAAACTCCGTTCATCACATTATATAAAACAAACATTTATGACGCTTTGAATCTTAGTGGTTATAGCCTACACCTTTACATGTCATAATATGGACTTTAACATTCTCTTTTTAAATTTAAACATCAACAGTTACTGGAAACAGTACGATATTTGTTACAAAGTAAAACACTTCTTCATGGCCTTAGCGTCTGCAAGTATGGTTCGCTTTGAGTACACATTTTACTAACATTGTAAGAGCTGAAATTTTTTGTTGTGCATTCTGGATCGTAAATGATTCTTAACGCGTTTCTTTATATGTATGTTTATTTTAGTTTTTTAATGAAAATATACTATGTAAATTGCATACCTTTCTCAAAACAGAAAAGAACACAATATAAAGCAATCAATATCAAAGATATGGAGTCACCATATACGGAAATCAAGAAAAGGAATAAACTTACAGTTGTTTTCAAAACCAATTTTCTAGTACAAAAATTTTGAAACCTGATGATTTTACCATCAAAGCCAGTGCCGTGCCCTGGAAAATCAGCGCCCGAGGCGAGAGTGAGGTCAAGAGACCAGCCGCGAAGGGTCACATGGTTGGCGCGAAGCGTAAGAAAATTTTAAAAAATAAACCCTGCTTTTCCTTGATTTTAAGCACTTTTTATTACTTTTTGCTTTCCATTTTATATACGAGATATGTACACATGCATTTTCCTAACATGAGTAACATTATAGGACCACTTCCTAAAGCAAGAAGAGGATTTAAGTACATTTTAGTAATGTTCCAAGTATTTTTTCCTCTCTTTTTTCTTTCCTTCTCTTTTCTTTTTTCCTCCAATTTTGCGCCCTCTTACTTTGGCGTCCGGGACCGTCGTTCCGCTCACCTTTCCCACGGCACAGCATTGGTCAAAGCTGCAGCATTGACCGTCTGAGTTATACTTGCATTAGGTTTCCATATTTTCTATTTACATATATAAACGTGGGAATTTGATACAAATTACTTTTATGATAGTTTTCATATATTTTTCTCTCACTTGGCCTTTCTTTAGGAAATCTGCCTTTGATATGATACCACTGTAACAATATATACATATTAGGCCTGTGTGTTTCAAATTACACAAACATATTGATATCAATTTCAGTGTTAACATTAAAGTATTCCTTTCATCCATTGATGTGTAACACACACAGTAACTACATGAGTACTGACAATGGCTATTTATACCAAGTAGAAAATTGCGTATTAAGTCTACATAGAGAAAAATCCGTTCTCCGGACAGCGGTATATTGTACAAATATACGTTATCCTCTTGCTTACTATAGTAATCAGTACGGAGCATACGTTATCCGTATGCTACATAGGCACTGCCCTTGCATGCTACATCATGACGTTGCAGGATGTCTGACATCTAACAGTTTTTCGTTTATCACATGCATATACTTATGTTACCTTCGTCAGCTATATGTTATATACGTCCATTTGTATGTGAGATCCTGACCGCCTATATTGTTTCATACGGAAAGTATTATAAAACATGGGTTTCCAGTTACACGTCTGCTGTACGTTAAGTCTAAAAACTACAGGAATTACGCATGTAACCTATCTTTTTAAGTACGCCACCTACATATTTTTCTCAGTGTATATTTAACACTGCACTGGGCTTCGCCAACCGTATGTATCAAGTGAAAGAAATCAAATCTAACCTAACCAAAAGTAATTATTGTATATTTGAAAAGGTGATGGGGCTTAACGGAATAAATACCGTTTGTTCACAAAGGCGGATGAACTAGCCCCCACCCCCCAGTTTTTTGAGTGAAAAAAATAGAAACTATTACTTATATTTTTTTGAAAGTTTAAAGTGAACTCATGATACACCTATCATAGTCGAGTTCTGTCCTCTCCAGTTTTTACGTTTTAGATCCATCTCTGTTTGTTCAGTTTCTTGAGACTGAATAATGAATGGTGGGTAATTTTTAATATTAGATTGGTACCTGCCAAAAACGAGCATTCTGATAACATGAGAGTTGCGTGGAAAATATCTCAAACTTTTTAATGTATCTTATATTCATTAATAGTAGATGGCTCCCCAAATTTTGTAACATTTTTGTCTTTATGTTATTCAGAAAAATAAAATAAAAAACAAATCTCAAATTTAACAGAACAAATTCTCAATGATATTTCTTACAAGATGTTATTCCCTACTTTTAAGTCTATTAAGATAGAAATAAACTAGTGCTGGATATTTTGTCTCCTACAGTCCAGTATTTGATATTAAGTTTCTTAAAGCTAGAGACCTGATTTACGAAATAACGTCAAATATATGTTTTCTTTATATGAGTTATTACTGTGCATGGTACGATCCTGACTAGTTTTATCTTTTATATCACCTTCATAAACCTATTGATTTGTATGGGGAATTATTTTTCTATTTATCTTTGAAATGAATTGAAATGGCTATGGTTTGATTTTACTCGTTTCCAGCCCAAAAATGTAGGGGGGCCCGGCTGAAGTTAGGGGGGGGGGGCGATCCAACCATATGATAGTTCATCACCATATTATAGTTCTTTTGCAAGCCTACTGTAAAAATTTTAAGGGGCCAGCAAAAATTTAGGGGGGCCCGGCCCCCTAGACCCTCCTGGATACGGGCCTGCTCACTTCTCTCAGTCTAGTTAAATAATAAATATGCATTCTATTCAAAACGTAATACAGTGCACACCCGCTCTGCGAATACGTCCCAATAACGGCCAAGGTATAAAGTATTCTTAAGGGACATAAACTTCCTTTTTACAGACAATCTGACACATATACGGACAGACTTCTTTTTCTCCAACTTCTTCATAACAGACAGAAATTATAGTTTGATCATGTTTTACACAGAAAAATACTTTCTGCATCTAAAATATCTCGGATACGGTACAGTAGATAAAAAATCCCTTTTCTAAAATGTCTTTGTCGTAAATCAGTGACCCATTGAATCACCACACACACGCACACACACACACACACACACACACACACACAACAGTTCCAAGTTGAACTTGAATTGAGTCTCACCTCTGTCCATAATAAATAAGTTTGTCCTGGGGATACTAGGAACCTTCTGTGAGTAAAAATAATCGTTGAGAATCAGCCGTATAGACAAAAATTCTGTCTTTCTTTCCCCCGACAAATTTACTCTTCTTTCTCGTGGGGCTTGTATCTTCCCCTGTTACTTCGAAGATAAAGTATCAAAATACTATTTGTCCTCTTATACTGTTTAGGAAATCCCTCGGTAATTCAAGCACTGACCACATTATTTCGATATTAGCCTATGTTCACATTTATAACCAGTAATATACAAATGACTGCATATTTCATACAATTATTGCATGAGCTGTGAGCAATGCTCGTAGTTTTCCTTAAGAAACTTTCCCTCGACTGACACAAAATTTTCCCTTTTGTATCAAATTTTTCCTAGTTTGTTGCGTGTCCAATTCCCAGTGGCATATTTAGGATTTTGTTTTGGGGTGGCGGCTTTGCTAACTTTCGGGGCTTTGCCTGAAAATGTGAAAATTCTGCAAGATATTTCATATACTTTACTATAGTAAAATTTCAGGGGGCTTAAGCCCGGAAGCCCCCCTAAATACGCCACTGCCAATTCCTATGATAGAATTTAGTGATAAGATTAGGATCTAGTTTACCTATATTAAAGGAAGCGTTAACAATATTTGTTTTTTCATTTGCCTTTTGTTTGTATTTTTTTTTTTTTTTACTTTTCCTTCACTTTTTTTAACAAAAGAAATACACACAAATATACCGATCCAACAATGGGTATAAATTATGGTACTTTGAACACGCACACAAATACACACATACGAGTATTGCCATTATATTGGTTTATTTCTGAAGAACAAGGAAAAATGTTAGCATTGCTCAGTCAATCAGCGCGAGAATTTCCCTGAATTTTCATGTTTTATCTAAAAATTCTCTTTTTTCCCTTTTTGCTAAATTTACCTACGAAATGTCCCTCAAACTACAAACACTATAGTAGGACCAGTAAGAGAACGTCTCTGACAGCTCGCAGTGACATTGCCACTACTCGCGTGTCAAGGTTTTTTCGGTGCAACTGTAGTGGCAATTTAATTAATGGTATAAGACAGAGTGATCGTTTTTGGTAACACTGGTATCAAAGTAGGGGCTGCAATGTTCCACCGTATGTGGTAAGAAACGTCAGAGACCATCTCTTGTTGGCCGTGCTATAGCTGTGAGTAATCTAAATTTGTGTAACATCTCTATAACGGACACCTCTCTTTTACGGGTAAATAATTATGAAACATATGAGATATGATGAAACATGTTCCATCGCTGTTCGCTATTCAGTGGTTTTACTGTATAATACATTTGTCAGGGGGTAAAAGTGCGGGGGGATGCCGTTCTCTCACCTCCAAAAAATATGTACGGCGTCCCACCAGTTTCTAAGAAATTACAATGGGCAAAGATAGGCAAGGGGACGGCGTGACTTCATGCCGCTACCTACCGTCTGCCTACCTTTTCAGATCCATTATTCGGCGAGATTTTTCAATTTCTGAGCGTGTGATCAATGTCCAGGCCAACCACTTAAACTAGTTCCTTGAAATTTAGACATTGCATAGTAATTTGATATTAATCTATATTACAATATAACTAACGTGAAAATTACTGTATAGTTCGTACAATTACTGTATGAAGTGTGAGTAATTTAAATTACTATGTAATCTCTCAGTAACCGACACTTTTCTTTTACGGACACCTGTCCTCTAATCCGAGATTTCTCTGTATTACTTAAACTAAATTTCATCAATAAATATTAAGGTTATACAGAAAATTGCTAATTTTTACGAAATAACGAACCTTTATATAGATTTAAAGAATAAATTAGTAGCATCAACTAAACCAAAAACATTCATTGATTTCAAAGAAAGCAGACAAGTACGAGGGTCGTCCAGAAACTGGAGAACGATTTACTATATCTCAACAAACAGTATCAAAACAAAACTTCATTTACAACTATATTAAACGCAACACTAATTTTCTACATTGAAGCTATTTTTATTGAAGCAATTATAACGTTTTCAATACGGATGTTATGCTCATCTGCCGCTAATGATTGAAACCATTAAGTTACTGCCAGAAACTAAAGAATGATTGCATGTATGCTACTACACCGCACGCAGACCATCCACCATGGCGACTGGCTCTCATTCACCCACCTGTCTCACTTTGAGCTGTCTCGTTCTTGTGAAGTGATGTTCATTTAACTGGCCATTGTTCGAAGTTATGGTTTGCTTAACAGAAATATTAATGTTTCAAGTAGGAACTTTTTAACCATCTTCTTACAGTCCTGACTTGGCCCCTAGTGACTTTCACTTTTTCCCAAAAATAAAGGAGTTTCTCGCAGGAACACAAAGTTTTAAAGAACCAGTAAGTTCATTGTTTAAGTCATTAGCGACAATCATGCGCCACCTCGGCGCATCGATCAAACCTATCACATCGGCACTGGAAAATTTGTCTCGTTGTGATAAATACGTCAACAACAATGGCAACTATGTAGAAAAGTTGTGATAGGTTTAGTATTGTTGGGAATGAAGTTTTGTTTTGATCTCTTTCGTTTTTGTTGAGATATACTCAATTGTTCTTTACTTTCTGGCCAACTCTCGTATTTTACCATATAAATCAATGGGCTAAAATATATAAAGAAAAAATAAAATAAAATGTGCAGGTATTCCGCACCGTTAATGTTTCAGAGTTAAAGTTGCTCGTTTTGAGAAAACAATATCTTACAGTCTCGTACGCAGAATTTCATCAAAGGGGGTTCAAAGGTTCAATCTCATATCGTTTCAGGATCCGCATGATTTTTTATGTATATGTATAGTATAAATGTTTATTTTTACCTAACATCTTGCTCCTCAAGATAGGGCATAAAACCTCAAACCACCTTAGGTACACCACTGTTACTGTTGGATGTAATCAAATTTAAGTTCGTATTTAAATACAGAGGTCGCTGATATTTGAAAATGAAATGAAATCTTTGAGTTTTACGTCCCACGGTTATGCCGGTTATGCTAAAGGAGACGGTGATGATGAGTAATGAATGAAATGGTGGAATGGGGAAAGTGGGAGGAAACGGGAGAACCCCGAGGAAACCCACGCACACGGTGTTTGTCCACCACAAAGCTCACTTCGCGGGGGCTGGGCACTGATATTTGATTACGAGTATTCTCGTAAATATGAGAGCATATAAAACGAACTCACCATATTGAAATTCTTGACAAAACCTGCTTTATGCACAGAGTAATTCTGCTAGAATGTAATTTTGTACACTTATCTTGCTAGAATGTAATTTTGTACACTTATCTTGCTGGACTTCACGTAATATAGTATGTAATGCAATACAGATTACATTATATGAAACACATGTATACCCGACCTTACAAATTAACACACTGGTCGACTTACACATGCAGAAACCATAAAACTATCGAAATCCGTGACATATTGTCCATTTTAACATAAATGTACAAAACTAATCAAAAACAATAATTTTCCTCATTCTCTGTTGCTCAGCTACAAACAACAAAGCAGAAACTCAGTATTATTAACAATAAAATTTGTGGGCAGTAATTTGTTTCATGTAGACTGAATTTGAAATACGAGTATCTCTTTTTACTTTAAACTTTACTTCTTAAGTATAACTGTATTCAGCGGCGAACTACACTTTCTTTTCGACTGGCAGCTTTACTGAGTTCCCACGCTGAGGTTAGTTTAGGTTAAAATAGATCATTGTTGTTATCATTGGAGACTTTAACCGGTACGTTTGTCTTAAAGGGTTTAACTTGCACATTGTCAAAGGATGCATGGTGAAAGTAAAATGTAACGTGTGAGGTATATACTTATATTCAGAAATTTCATGTCACATCAGTTGGGAAAACCTGGCCTAAGTAGGATTAACGTATTTTGAAATACCAAAATGCCAATTCAGAATAAATAATTTTGTTATTATTTTTATAATCCTACTTTATTGTTTAGGATGTACTGCAATCCCTTATCTAGATGTGTAACCCGACTGGGGTTCGATTCTCATGTTCGGGCTGTTATTTTTATATTTAAAGCGGACTTAGTGGTTAGAACGAACAAGCGCTTCACTCTGTAGGTGGTAGTGGTTAGGATAAAAGTCATACAAATTTCCAAATCGAATCATGAACCAATATAAACTCAGGCTGAGGTTGCACTCGCTTGTACCCACCGTCCTCGGCACGCCCATTTATATTTACAGAGTGCTCACAAATACCTGTACATAATACCAACAATTCCTGAAGTGATTCATCCAAGAGACGCTGAAACGATAACAGAAAACAAAACAAATACATAAGATTTTATTTGATTAAAAATAATTCAAATGTTAAATTACTTACGTATACCCTTTTTCAATAAATTTCTGTCGATAAATCTCTTTTGTATGTTTTCAAAACCTTTTAGCCCATTTAGAATTTCAATAAAACATAAAAAATGACGAGGAATAAATTTTAAAATGAAATGGTAGCTTTTTCCCGCGTGTTTTAAGCTTGGTGACACACGACCATCTAGCACATGTTGATTCACTTAGTACCACTCCACTACACAACACTAACAGGGGATTTAAAGGAGGGGGAACTTAGAGTAATTCTAATGAAAGTTTCCTGGCTCTATCTTGGTTATTGTGGCTCACCTCTTCCCATGATGAAATTTCTGACAAAATCACTTAATATTAAATAAATTGATGGCGCAGCAGATGGAATTGTTCTTGCAAATAACTCATACTGTCTTACCATAATTATCGACGAGCTTGATTGCGAAGATTAAATTTTCTTCTAGATGAAATACGTACATTCCTAGTTTTTACGGCGTGCATTTAAGTAACTTTGAGTAATCTGCATTGTTTTAACATATGTTCAATAACCTCATTAAAATTTCACGTTGAAACAACTGTATTAACCATTGTTCACATTTGCATAATTAATTCTACAATACTTCGAGCGATGATTCCTTAAATTAGAGATTTTCTTAACACGCAATGCACCTCTTGGTTCATCCACTTAACCATGGCGTTGGAATGCTCATCTTCGCGCGTAGAGCACAAAGCGTCTGTCTTCCTACGCCTAGTACTGACTACGCTTATTATTGAAAAACACTCTTTGATAGGTAATATGCACATTGACGAGTTTTATTCTTATTCGCCATTAAAATAACATAACCAAAGTACTGAAAATAGTAGGAATAAACATCGATTACGCAGGAATTGACTGGACTATTTTTTTAAAGATTACAGCCACTTCACAGCTCATTCTCGCAAATAATGCAAGTCACCACTGCAAAGCTTTGGCAACACGATGTAACAGACAGGACCATTATATAAGGTTTGCGTCAACGTATAATGCATAGAGCGTTATTCCACTTCAGATGAGATTGACTGGGAATTTAAAATGGAATGGGAGTGAGGGAGGACACACGCTCATAGATGATATCCTGAAACAGCACAATAATATGAAATAGATTTCAGATTTATCCATTGGCACACACACGCAAGGGTCCACCGGGTTCTGACTCTCCTTAAAACTTTTTAACTCGATTAATATCACAGGGCTGCAAATGAAAATCATCTGAAAGTTGTTTCCATTTTGATAGGTGAATTAAATATTTCTTGAGTCGCTGATTCCGAAAATGAAATCCGTTTTTTCTCATTACCCTAGGTTTTTCCGCAAATTGACTTTGAAAATCCAAACCAATACCACAAAATTAGTATGTATATATTATATATGGGAACAGAAATACGAAGGAACTATACAGATGTCTGTACTGAAATGTAAATCTGAATGAATATAAATACATTGACTTACAAAAATATGTTCATTAAAACCCTGAATATGTAAGAAAAAGAAATACTTTTCAGTTGTTTTTCAAACGCTTTTTTCTGTAAGCTTTGATGAGTTTCTTATGATTTTTCTTCCGCCGTTTGTCTGTTTGTGCTCCAGCAATAGTCCGCCATCATGCTAACACTCCACCTACCCTGCTATCTATGCTCCATATCTCTCATATCCTAGTAAAATCTCTCATCTTGCTTCTCACTTACTTGAACAAGATTTTCTGGAATGTAATTCAGATGTCAATGCAAGACATGTATCTTAATGCTCATGTCGCACCAAAGTTCTTGAAATTTCAACAATAGTTTCTACAATGTTCTTATAATCTGGACTTCTGTAGTTACCGAGAAAATTCTGTTACACTTTTGAATACCACCCAGTCATTTCTCTCAGCTCGATTCATTGTTGCTTTAAAATTTCTGTTTTCCATAAGCTTTCGTACATCGACGCCAATAAATATGCTTTCACTTTTCATTTTTCCATAGGACAAGGATGGAAATATATTATACATAAACTTGAAACATTGTCCCTGTTTGTCAAGTGCTTTCACAAATTGTTTAATAAGTTCCAATTAAATTTCAAGATGTGGAAGTAATATTTTGTCCTAAGGAACTAAACGTTCATGTGCAATATCTGTAGATCCCGGATTCCAAAGTACTCATAATTGCCTTTCCCTTCTTACCCAATGCTCACTTCTTGCCCTACTATCCTACTCGCAAATGAAACATGGCATCTTCGTACATCCAGATTGCTATCCTAGTAAAATGCTCAAAATCTTGAAATCACACACTTCTCACCCATGTTCTTGATATTTAATTATCTTTGGAATTAATTTCATAGTTTCTTTCATTGAAATCGAATGGGCAATAGGTACAGATGGGTACTTATTTTCATTGTGTAAAAGAACACATTTTAAACTTGTTTTGTTAGAATCAACAAACAGTCTCCAGGTAATGGAAAGTACAGAAAAACTTTACTTACTAAGTAAATCCAACACATCACAACATTACACAAGATATTTTTGTACAAAGTAGGGTGAAAATTGTCTTTCTCTGTCTGTACCGGACAAATGTCGTTCCAGATGTCAAAAGGTTCCTTGTGTGAAGCCTAGAACTAAGAACTTCTGCTGACTCCTTCGACAAATTTAAGTTCGGAACCAAATCATTAAGATCATTTTGTGAAAAAGTATAGGTTGAGATGAACCACTAGGCGGTTCAAAGTTGATATCTTCTACGTCACTTTCCTGGCCTGGTGAACTAGAATCACTAACACACTGTAGCAGTGATGAAGGTTTTGGGATAGGAATGTCTGGACCGGCTCAGTGGTAGAGCGTTCACCTCCCTGGTTCGGTCCCAGCTTGGGGTCCCTGGTTCGATCCCAGCTCGCGCCGTGTGGACTTTGCGGTTGACAAACACTGTGCTCGTGGGTTTTCTCAGGGTTCTCCCGTTTCCTCCCACTTTTTTATTCCACCATTTCCACTCATCCCTCATCATCACCGTCTCCTTTAACCTAACCGGCATAACCGTGGCACGTAAAACTTAAATATTTCATTTCATTTGTCTTTCTTTCCCTATAAAAATAATCTGTTTTTCTGAGAAAATACGTAGTAATAATTAACAATTACTTACCGTCTTTTCGGGTGTAGAATAAGAGTGGTTCAATACTGCATGGACGTATTCGAGCTCCCAGAGAAAAAAGTTGGATCCTCTGATCAAAAACTTCTATGTGCGCACCTCGATTTAATCATTTAAATATGTTAGTATGTTCACAAAGCGCTAGTCTTGTAAATATCACCTGAAAGAACCGGACGCAGAGAAACGGAACGAAAAAAGAGGAGATGCGCTAATGAAACCTAGTGCCGTGCCTTGGAAAATTAGCGCCCAGGGTGAGAGTATAAGACGGTGCCCCGTACATATAAGTGAGGTCGATAAACCAGCCACGATGCGCTATGGTTGTTGGGAAGCGTAAGAAAAATTTCAAAAATATTTCTTGCTTTTCCTTGATTTTTATTACTTTTCCTCCATTTAATATATGTACACATGCATTTTCCTAACATGAATAACATTATAGGACCACTTCCGAAAGCAGGAAGAGGATTTAAGTACATACTAGTTTGTACAGATGAGGTATGAACCATGATTTTAGGATAAATAGTGACGATGCAGTAGCTGCTTGACTGAAAGTCTAAAAAATACCCCAAAAAACTAAGATCGCGAGAGGGTTAAAATATTCCAAGTAATTTTTCCTCTCCCTCTTTTTCTTTCTTTCTTTTCTTTTCTCCCATGAATTTTGCGCCCTCCTTACTCGATCGAAAATTACAAACCGCCTGCTGAATGCATTGTCTATTTTGGCTAATAGATTAGGCAAGGTCACTTTACTTTACGTTTCGGTCACAATACTATTCTATTTTAAGGGGGCACACTTACATTCATGAAATATTACCTTCTTTCTTAGCACGAAATGCACGTTTCACTGCCTTTGAAAACGATTTTTAAGGTAGATTAGTGCGTGCAGATTGACTTTAGGAGGGCTGAATATAAAACGAAAGAGTTTTAAAACACCAACCAATATGTGCTTATTGATCATTAAAAAAAAAAAAAACAGGAATGCTATCTAGCCGAGTCAGGCAGGAGGCAGTAGGGAGGTCAAGGGCATCCTGGGGGGGCCGGGAGCCCCGGGAGCCCCGGGGCCTCCAAACCTCAGGTAGGCACCCCTATTCTATTTATGAATATACAATATTTGGCATAATTTGAACGCAATTTGTCTTAAAATCCTCATATATGTACCTTCTGCATCTGAATGCCCCCCCAAATTTACAGGGATATCGGCGCCCTTGTCCGAGCGATAGCAAGGGGGTGTATCCATAGAAAGTAAACGCGCCAGCGACGATAGGTATACGCATATAAGAGGATAGCAGAAAAACACTTGACATGGAATAAAAATGCATGCCTTGCGTTGTGACACGGCTTTGCGACACTTACTTTGTACACTTCTTTCACATAGCACTTCACTTCATTATGTCTTTTTTATAGAATAAAATGAAACACAGCACCTTTTTCACTATACTTTTTATATTTTTCGTAGTTACAAGTAAAGAATAGTTTAAATTTTATTCCCTCAAATATCCTACTAATAATGTACATATATGATATTCTAATTACAGTAGAGCGTCGATTATCCGAACGTCGGTCAACCGAACGACCGCTTAACCGAACTGTGTACTCGCTCGCACCTGTTACTCTCCCACCCTACCGTCCATCATCCCCCTCACTCCCAAACCAAGTTTCCCACAGTAGTCGCCGCACTGAGCCACCGCTGGCGGAACATTGCTTCTAATGGGGCCTTCATAAGGCGCTGCTGACCGGCCAAGCCGCCAGTCGCTGTGTTTCAACAATCAGCACACTTCTGTCGGTTTAGCACTGGCTGTAGAAGTAGCGGCAGTATCAAAGCTGTTCACAGCAACAGCTGCGCCATGTACCACATACTATATATTCCTACTAAAGTTGCCTTTGTACGTTACTTTGTAATACTTAAAGAGATGCCTGTTTTTATGAATAAATTTACTGTACAGTACTTCTTTTTGGCAAATAAACATGTACAGTTCGATTATCCGAACAAACCAGTTTTCCGAACACCGATGTCCCCCAATTACTTCGGATAATCGACGCTCTACTGTATATGAATAAATCCTAGTACTTTTAGTTTAGTTTGTCCATAGATGTCAAGGCCATAGTAAGAACATGAATTTAAATATTGTTTCTTTTGATTGAAGGAATACAATTTCTGGCATACCGCAGCAATTAAAAGTAGCAATAGTAATACGTTCACAAATATTATTTTAGAAAGAAATTAAAAACAAAAACAGGCTAAATACAATCGGTAATGACAGTTCTCACTTATGTTAAAAGTAGGTTTTGATTCTAGTACTAAGTTGAAACAAATGAAATAAAATAGAGATATGATCTGTCGTGCAGTTCCATTTGTACTTTAGAGAAACATAATGAAGAAAGTAGTGGTTGAAACTTAAGCAGCAAAGGTTTTCTCGTCAATTGGCGTAATTCCCACATTTCCTAACAGTTTATCAGCTGTCATTCAGAGGTAAAAATCATATCCCCTATTTTATGTGAAATGCGAATTCACATTTGACCTAATTCCCATTTCGCAAGGATCTTATCAAGCAGGAAATGCTCCTTCTGACAGTGTTTCCATATCTGTGCTTATACATTATATATCTATATCTATATCCATATCTATATCTATCTATCTATATATATATTTTATATATATATATATATATATATACTACCTGAACCAGCGCTCTCTATACAGCGTATCATTCACATATGAGCATGAATCTCCTTGTCATTTCTCACATCTGTACATGTCCTTTTAAAGATACAAGTGAAAGACGTTTTGATAAAAATTGGCAAGGGGTACCACAAAGGGGAGATTTTCGATTATTTTTTCAATATCTCGCACTTTTTTCGAGATTTGAGCCTACTTCCGGTTGAAGTTTTTAATTAATATATGATCAGTGTTTTATTTCTTCTTGCATGCAGTATGTAATAAGCAAATACATAACACATACAATTAATCATAATGCCAGTGATATATGGTGTTCATTGGGAAAAATACTCCAAACAATAAAGATTCACCTTAGACTGGAGAAATGGTTATCCGTCGTTTTCCATTATTGTTTGGAAATGAAGCAAACGCCGGAGAGATATACTAACCCCGTATACACGTGTGGTGTTGGAATGTATAACTCGTAGGATATGATGCTTCACTTTTTAAATTTTCAATACCTCCAGTGCACCTCTTAAAAATGTAGTAAAGAAATAACTGTCATTTTAAAAATATTAGAACTGAACAATCCAATCCAATTAGAACTGAACAATCTACACGAAATTCGCAATCGATCAGTGAAAACGGCATCTTTCTCGAGAACTCATTGTCAAAAGAATTAGGCACAAACATATAGACTTTTCTTGACCACAAATGTATAAACCTAGCATTTTTTTTAAATATATAGACAGAAGACCTTAGGGACAAAATGAATAATTAACTATTTCATATACACATGTTTATTTCAAACAACTATAACATAAAATACTTCAAATACACAACAAATCCCATATATCAAGAAATCACTACGAACATATTATCAACTTTCCATAATGAACAGCTGAATCTGTCTCAAAATGAATGCCTGTAAATAAACGGTGTAAATATCTATAAAATACACCCAGTCCATCAGCAACAGACAGCCATAGCCAATCTCTGTCAAAGGAATTTGTTTCTAGTATATATTAAACTTTTTTTGACAATAGGTTTACTTCAATGCACTACAACCTCTTAATTAGAGTGTGTACATGGTATCACATAGCACCTATATAAGAAAACAAATTTCTTCATTTCGCAACATCTCTTTTAATAAGTCGATCTTGTCTTCAGCCTTTTCCACTTCCGGTTCGGCTGTACTTTACGAATTTCAACCTCCAGTTACTTTATCATTCCATTTTCTGTCTGCCATTGTTGAATAAACGTGAACACATTGGATTGGTGTCTGGAGAAGCGCTTGTTTCAGCGAAGCAACTAGGCTATTTCTTGCCCGGAGCAAGAACTCGCCTTAGCTCCCCCTCCCCGTGACCAATCAAACCAAAACGTTCACTGACTACACCTGATATTGGCATTACACAGTAAATCTTCTATTCCATTTTTTCTTCAAGTGTGGTCCCTGGTTCGATCCCAGCTCGCACCGTATGGACTTTGTGCTGGACAAACACCGTGCTCGTGGGTTTTCTCGGGGTTCTCCCGTTTCCTCCCACTTTCTTCATTCCACCATTTCACTCATCTCTCATTATCACCGTCTCCTTTAGCCTAACCGGCATAACCGTGGGACGTAAAACTTAAAGATTTCATTTCATTTTTTCTTCAAGTGGTAACGCTTGATTTAAAATTGCAGTACATAATTTAATTTTTAGTACAAATAAAACACCAAGCTAATTAGTACTTGATTGCCAAATAATCTGGGAGTAGCATGCTTGAAATATTCTTATAGTTTTATCATAATAACTGCAAATTACAATGTTTTTGGAATTATATGGCGATGTGCATATGTGTAGAATGAATAAACAGTCTGTTGCTTTAGAATAGAATGTTTAAAATTATGACAAACAGTCAAGCTGTTGTCTCGTGTATTATACTCGGATATTTTGCAAATCTCTTAAATTGGTGTAAGTTAAATGAAAACACAAGCAGCTGGAACTAAAATTTAACTTAGCAGGCTCTTTTGGCTGCAAAGGTATTTACAATGTCCTCAAAATATCTTTGAAGCTAACTTATGCTTTCAGGACATGATCCTAAAGTTGGTAAGTCATCGTTGTCCTGTTGAGTTTCTGAGGTAACTTTTTATGGTCTTTAGTTTGCTAAAACTCCTTTGCTTACCTCATAGTTAAAATAAACATTTGCTCAGTTTGGCGCCCTCTCGCATTCCGCTGCCCGAGGCACAAGCCCCGTTTGTCCCTCCTTAGTTACGTCACTGGCTTGTTTCATTTGGAACGCCAGCATTCTACTTCACTTCTTGTCCTATCGAAGTGAATGTATTTGCCAAGGACGAGATGTCTATCCAGAATGATGCTCAAGTGTTTGGCTAAGATATTTCTTTTCTTATTTTAACGTTTCACGATTATGCTGGGTGGCTAAAGATGGTGGTGAAAATATGATAATGAACAGAGTGGTAAAATGAAGAAAGTGAGACGAAAAGGGAGAACTCATAGAAAATCCATGGATAAGGTGATTTGTCCACCAGAAAGCCCACTTAGCCGAGCTGGGATGGAATCAGGGAACGCACGTTTATAAAGTCTTACCTTATACAGATGTCTTCTTGTAGTTCGACGCCATACAGATGTTCCAGAAATGGCATACAGTTGGTTACACAGCTGGTCAGTAGTGCTTCAACGATTCCTTTTAGTAGATAACACCAAACCATAGTTCTCTGCTGGTTTGGCAGTGAGTGGAAACTCTCTTTAAATACATCTCGAGGCATTTTGTCTTGTACATTGACCACAATCTTGATACTGTGCCGTGGTTAGTTCCCGATTTATTTGCACCTTCATCTAATTAGTCAATAAAACTACCACACTCATATTCACTAATTCATCTGTTTGTGACTGAAATGTCTATAATTTGGGTTACAACCTTTCCAAAGCAAAAAGTAGATACACTTCATCCGGCTAAATGGGGAGAGGGAGGGGAATGTGCTAGCGATCCTTTCTCTGCAATAGAGTAATATAAGTCTTTCTAGTAAAGACCAAACTATATTTATATATTGATACTGTACAAGCAAAATGAGATAATTTAAATCACTTTGGCACTTGATCATATAATAAATAATAAAAATATGACCTACTTAAATGGTATGTTGCCTATTTATAGGCCTATATGTTACAAATCTACCTACTTGCCTGCCTGTAGCTGTTACGAGATTTTCTCTGCCAATTTGAAAACTTGTATAATAATTTGGAAACTAAATTTCAATTAAAAATAATAAAAATCACCTAACTCTAACAATTAACATGAATGTCAGCCATTTTAATGTCCCGAAAGAGCCAAGTGGGAACGCGGAACATTTTCTCTCAAATTGAGACTGCGCCAACGAAATCAGGATGCGTGGTAATCATAACTGTGATGAGCAATCAGTAATTTTGCAAGGTCTTTACGAAATAAGACGTCACACCATAAACCACACAAAAGCTGCGCTTGTCAGCTTCGCCGCTTACGGTGAGCAGGCGCGTAGCCAGAATTTTGTAATAGGCAGTGGTGCCCACCCCCCTCAACTCCATGACGCACCCCCCTGAATTGTCTATCCGTAGGTGTTCTTCCATGAAAAAAATTTTTTCGATTAATTTTTACACCCCCTCAAACATATTTATATAGATTTTTAACCCCACAAATATTTCAATGACGCAGTTTGCGTCATAACCCCCCTTGTGGGCACCCCTGTAATAGGGGAGTCCGTGACGAAATACTGTAGTTGACACACTAGAGGCTCGGTCATTCAAAACTATTTTACTGGCGATATATATTGGTTCGTTTGGCCAGGATTTCGTAATCAAGGGGGAGGGGTGCTGATACGAAATACTGTGGTTATACAGCAGGGGCTCGAGCAATGTACACTATTTTACTGGAACATACCCATATTTGTTTATTAGGCCAATAAAATGAGGATATGTTAGTAAGTATTTTAACAACAAACTATGAAAAAATCTCGAGTAAAAGAATATTTTTAAAAGAAAAATATTAAAGAAGATATAGTGTTCCGAGGTTATTCAAACTCGGTTCTTCTTGTCTTCTTCTTTTTCTTTTCTTTGTTTAATGTCATCAAGGATAGCAACGAGATCTCTCGGCAGTAAAGACATCCTATAAAATGGATTAGTGTTGCCTCGAAATTGAAAATTTCTTTAGGAAGTGTAACTATAACCTGTGTTGCCATGCTTATATTATTCGTGATTGTGGTCATTTCTTCAGTTCTACCGGGGAATCTAACTGATAGAACCAGTTTATCGATCGTCATTTGTAGTCCATAGGATCAGCATGGAGCTAGATGGAATTTGAAATGCTCCGTTACAATAATATCCATTTTTAACTTGACCCCCTCACCCGTTTCATCCATACAAAGCTCCTCATACGAAAGATTAATCAAGCGCTTCCTGTAGCTTTTTATTTTTAACGCTGATTCTGTTTTTTCTCGTTTCTTTCTGCTTCATCCTTCCTTAATTCTTTTCGTTTCTGGTTCCGAAAGGGGGATCCGGACCCCCCCAGACCCACCCCTTGGCTACGTGCCTGCGGTGAGCTACCCTGTAGCTTTCAAGAAAGAAAGAATAGGCAAATAAGAGTTCTGATCTTTGTTTTTGCATGATGTAAAGGCGCATTAGCCCATATTTTCGGAAAACAATCTCTTGCTCATGTTTTGGACACCAGTGTTAAAAATGAAACTTAACGTTTAATGCAACTATTCATCTATTTGGTTGTCTTTGAATTTCTTTGTCCTCAGTGGCGGATCTAGAAGGTAAAAACTAAGGGACCAACCAGAACCCAGACTATGATAGGTATATCCTAAGTTAACTATAAACTTTCGCAAATAGATAAATGAAGCGCTTGGAGGATAAAGGTGTTACGTTACATTTTTCGAAATGTTGCATTCTGACTGTTCATGCACGTGTTATATGCTACTCATGCTACCTAGCACATTATTTGGTGAGTCCTCGTCCTAGTGGAGATATTTAGAAACGATGAAGGTGGTATATTAAGGGACAATGTTGTGAAAGTCAATTTTCCCATCATATTCAATTTGTTACACACCACCTTTATCCTCCAAGCGCTTCAAATAATAGCTTCAATTATTTTTGACACTTAAAAAACTGGAGGGGCTATGCCCCCGGTCTCGGGCTAAATCCGCCCCTGTCTCTTGTAGTTTCAACCAGTTCAATCTGTTCTTTTGCTAAAAAGCAAATAATATTTAAATCTTACTAGGGGGTTCCATCCGCGCTTTGTAGTATAACGTTCAGTTTTTTGGTCCCAGGTTCGATTTCTGGTGGAATAGTACTAAAAATTTACTTTCATAAACATTCGCTTTCACCAATTATCCGACTCCTTTAGCCTAAAGGGCATTAACGAGGGATGTTAAACTAAAAAATCATTTAATTTCATTCCTTTGTGCGTTTTTCGGCATCAGGGCCGGATTTAGGGGGTGCACCAGAGCACGTGCAACCCCCTCCGTTCTGAATATACACTATCTAAAGTGAGAAACTGGCAGTGGAAATAGCAATACTCTCCTAAAATTTCATGTCATGTTTCCGTTTCGGCCTTACAAGAAAGTGGTTTTGCTAAACACAATAGTTTAAGTCAGTTCCTCATACACATCATAGATGCCTAAAGACATTAAAAAAAATAAATTTGATTCAAATGTACTGATAGTTATTGGTGCACCCCCCATCAGAAAATACTGGATCCGGTCCTGATTACAGGCAGTGAATTAATTTTCCAGTGTCGATCGAAGATTTGAAGATGGGTAATTAATTACGGGTAAAAAATAATGAAAATATCAGCAAGTTAAAAATAATTTTTTATGATAAACTTAAACTAAAAATACAAATCGCTGAGCAAAGTAACGTTTATTTAACAATAATAAATGTGTAACTGTTTCGCCAACTAACTGAATAGGAGGGAGTTGCGTATAAATATAGAATGATTATAGAAGCTAATTCTGAGCATTAATTGGCTCAGAACAGACTCAGCCAATCATAATAAAAGTTCAGTTAGTTGACGAAACTGTTTCACATTTAAACTAACTAACTAACTCTATGGCCTATGGGACCCGGAGGTTCAATGCCGCGTTCACAAAAGCTCTCCACTGACTTCTATCCTTAGCTAATTGGATCCAGTTTCTTCTTTGTATTCCAATCTCTGCGAGATCCATCTTAATATTGTCCTCCCATCTGCACCTAGGTCTTCCTAATGGTCGTTTTTCGATTGGTCTTCCAGTCAAGACTTTGAAAGCGTTTCTACTTTCTTCCATTCTAGCTACATGACCCGCCCACCTAAGCCTCCTAGACTTGACGACCCTAACAATGTTGCGTAAACCGTATAAATTATGTAGTTTCTCGTTATGAAGTTTACGCCATTCCCCATTCCCGTTTCTCTTGGGTCCGAATATTCTTCTTAGGATCTTGTTCCCAAATACTTTCAGTCTATGTTCTTCCCTCAGAGTAAGCGACCATGTTTCGCAACTATACAGAACAACAGGCATGATTATCGTTTTATATATTTTAAGCTTTAAATTCTTCGACAGAATTCGCGACGACAAGAGATTTTGAACCGAATAGTAACACGAATTCCCTGCTTTTAGTCGACATTTAATTTCTTCGTGAATATGATTTTCGTCTGTTAATATTGATCCTAAATATTTGGAAGTATCCACTTTATCAAAAGTATTATTTAATATTTTAACGCCTCCACAATTTGCCGTATTACGGTCCCGACGCACTTCCATGTATTTAGTTTTCTCTGCATTTACTTCTAAACCCATGTCCCTGCAAGCGTTTAATAAGATCTCGCATTTCTTTCTATTGTTCTCCTATCATCCCTATTAAATTTACATCATCAGCATATGCCATAACCTGGTGAATACCGTTCAACTCCGTGTTACACACTTATTATTTTTAAATAAACGTTACTTTTCTCAGCGATTTATATTTTTAGTTTAAGTTATTTAAGATAGCAAAGCTAGTGTGAACCAGTTAGATATTCTATATTAAATAATAAAATGTACAATTAATATGCAATTAGTATGCAATAAATGAAAATAGACTGAAAATAATGTGTATATTTTAAGCACAATTAAGTATGCAAGGTCAGCGATGAGGAGACCGATTTTTATATTGTTGCTACAATTTAGATATTACAGATGTAGCACCAATTACCAATCAATCAATCTATTGTTTCAGCTCATGAATTTGTTATCAAAATGAATGTCGAGAAGGTTTAATAAAAATTAATTTATCCGTTTCGATGTGATAACATAATGCAAGACTTTCGCAATTGCTTGTCTCTGCTTTAACTTTGACCAAAAAAAAAAAAAAAAGAAAAGAAAAAAGAAAAGAAAAGAAAAGAGTAATAGTAATAAATATTGAATGCAGAGTGACTTCAAATATTTTCCAAGACATATCGTACTTCAACTTTTAATTGCTGTTAAAAATTTGACTTGAGAATTAATTTAATCTAACTCCCCTGGCTGAATGATAAATTGACCTATCTAATGGGATATTGTAAACAAAGGATTTGATAATTACAATTTACATCATTTGACCTAGTGTTGATGTTGGCTATATCAGTCTCAGTGCTGTATCACGAATGCGTACCAAGTCTAACTTCCCTCTATCATTGTCTTAAAGAATGTTTTCATATTTTATATTGTAAGTAGGTTCTAACACTAAATTAGAGTTTTGAGATTGAGTTCTCATTTTCTGCGTCCTTATGTCACTCCAAGGTTAGGAAACAGGGAGTATATTATTAACGTTTGCCCTGAACCAGGACTGTGAATGGAATTCGCTGTAGTTCGCGGATACACAAAGTATCATTCAAAATCAACTGTCAGAGTATAGGCTGTTTCTCACTACATTACCCTGTCTCCAAGACAAGAGAGTTGGACAGGACCACGACACCGGCGAAGGCCCAAAATTACAGAACGTATGGTAATCTGTCAGGGACCAGCAATATTACACATACTGTTCACCTTTGTAGCACAATCTTAATAATTAAACGGTAAACATCTATGATTCACGCCAATAGATGTTGCTACCTGTTCTATCACTTGTCTACCTGAGGCTAATGAATGTTACTACCTGTTCTATTTCTTACCTGCCTCCGCTAATAAATGTTGCGGGTTAAATTCCAAAGTTGGGCTCCGTTTCCAGCAAAATTTTAAAAATTTACAGGAAAGATATGGATAATTTGATCGTATGTGTGCTTGATAATATATAAGAGTCTCGAAAAATCTGTTTATTTGTTATATATAAACGGTTATAAACATGGGACTATACGGCAAGCGGAGGGAACTACTTGGCGCAAGGTAACCAAACAGTTGCATTGTGGGAAAGAAACGAGCGTTTATGTTATCAACATGGCGAATGTGCAAGGGCAATGAACTAACAGTTTTAACATTTGTGAAGCAATTCGTTGATAACGATCAAAATCTTTTAAAAGTTTGTGAAGAGCACGAATTCATGAACCTAATAACAAACACTTATTGCAGAACATGCACTTATTGCAGAAAGTGTGGAAAGGAGATAACAGCGAAAAACCGTGGCGAAAACGGACGCCCAACTTCGGAATAAATGCCAATGTTGCTACCTATTCTATCACTTGTCAGCCTGGTGCTAATAGATGTTGCTACCTGTTATATCGCTTGCCTATCTGACGCTAATAGATGTTGCTACCTATTCTATCACTTGTCTGCCTGACGCTAATAGATTTTGCTACTTGTTCTATCACTTGCCTGCCTGTCGCTAATTGTTGTTGCAGTTTGCGTTATCGGACGTTAAACTGTTTGTAATTTCCCAATTTAAATTTACCAGTTTCCATTCAAACACAAGGAAGAGTAGCAAAAACATTTAATTATAAATACTATTGCATTTATCTTTTTGGGATTTATGGTTAACTTAAGTCAATTAGTATTACGCAGTGAACAAAGTATTAGTCAGATATTAATTAGTACTGTAAGTAGGATAAAACTCACCTCAGGAATCTCTACTTTTTATTTTCATAACCCAAAGAATTTTTTATTATTGAGATTTATAAGTAATGATTGAAATTTCTTTATTATCGTTTGAAATTAAGTTCATATGTTGAATACATGAATCAGTTAAACAAAGTGTATAATCTCAGTAATGTTGCAACAAAAAAGAGAGACATTTGATAACTACATCTACAAGCACACGAAATTTCATGAAATTCGGTTAAATTTGTAATATGAGTCAAATATACCTGTGAAATGTTATCAAATGTGTCTAATGTATGAACGTGCGCAACAATTTAGTGTTTAACACCGCGACAAGAAAACCGCAATAAAATTTATTGTCGTTTACAGTCCGTTTAGTGAGAAAACTGTGAATCAATGTTTGGTAAGTTGGTAAGGAGCTGAATTTAGTGCACTTGAAAAGAACAGATTGACCATTGGGGATGATCCTGGGAGAGGTCGATCAGTGTCTGTCAGAGATGAAAATTGATGATTGCAAGTAGATGAATTGATTGTAAAGAATGACAAATTTCACTGAGAATCACTTTTTGCAGTGTTAAGATATTGATCAGAGCACAATATTGTAGCTGCATTGACCCATTTCTCACGATAGTTACATAAGAGATTGAACAAGGTTCTATGAAGCTTTCCTTAAGCACGTGGCTACCACTCGTGGTAAGATAGTACAATAATATATATAGAAATAAGATTTCTGGTATGATATTATGTATTTTACAATGGATGAGTCAAACATGACATGCATATTTCTGACAGCGTTTATTTCTGGTAGGTTTGAAAGAAGTATAGCATGTTGTGAACTTGCGATGGGTATGTCTTTCGCCGATCTGAAATACCGTACTAAATGGTAAAATTGTATTTTTGGCTAACTTTGAGGAAACACGAAAATGTTGAGAGCAAATGGATCAAAGGTAAGGAAAGTAAACAAACGTAATTTCATGAAAATAAACTGAAATCAGCGTATGTTTTCTTTACCTACAGATCCTTGCACTTTGATTGATAGCAAAAGTGACGAAATTGTTCGCCTCTAGTATAGCAAATTAGTTTCAAATTTTGGTGGAAGCGGGGGAGAGGTGGAAGACACCCGATGGAAGTAAATATTCACATTTTCCATTGGTATATTATTATCATATGGATTGTAAAATGCAGCTATATACTAAAATCTCAAACTTAGGGAAGTGGCAATTGCCCTTTGGAACCCAGTGGCGTATACAAGAGAGGCGAGGCTATAGGATTTTAACTTACCTTCTAAAAAAATACGAAAAAAATAACTTACCGTATTAATATATAAATACAAAAATCGCATGTCCTGACTTGATAGGAATTTCAGTGCTTGGCCTGCTTGATGAAATTCTATGTACACTACTTGACTCATCCATTGTCTGAAACAAAGCAAACGAATGGAAATGATTATTACACTCCTAAATATAGGATATTTTATTTTTCTAGCGGGGCCCAAGCGACGTCCAAGCCTGGAGCGGCAAACGACCCTTTACGATGACCAGTACTATGGAGACGGGTATTACAGCGAGTCTGGCAACTACAGGGATAACAGGTATACATCCTACGATAACTACACTAACTTCGATAGCTTCAATCACTACGGGTCATCCTACACTAACTACGATAGCTACAGGTAAGGTTGCGCTGTCGAAACAACCTCTTGTAGAAGCAGGATGTGTTGGTGTTACCTCTACGTTACTACTTCGGGTGCCATGCTGTCTGTGTCTGTATTCATTCTCATCTTCCATTCTTTTATTCTCGGTAGAATTGTGCTTGGTACTTTCCTACCATATTTAACAATTACCATTATACTATATCAACTATAGTACTTCTCTAATAGTATTTCCTTCTTTTCACTTCTCCCTTCCCCACATGTGTGGTAGTTAGGTTATTTCACTTCTAGGATACCGATATCTCAATTTCAATTAAGGTGAAGGTTCATGTCTTTGTTTTCCGCGCAACACGATGAAGGTTTTAGTTTCTCACAGTTACACCATTTGTTTCACTTCTAGAATACCGGTTTCTCAATTTTTGTTAAGGTGAAGGTTCATGTCTTTGTTTTCCGTGCTAAACAATGAAGGCTTTAGTTTCTCACAGTTACATCATTTATGTCACTTGTAGAATAATAGTTTCTCACTTGATATCATAATGAAAGTTCATGCTTTTTTTTCCACAAGAGAATGATGATATAATTTCTCACATATACATAATTTATTTATTTTCTGGAACATCAGTTCCAACTTTCTACTTACATTGACGTTCGTGCCTTTGTTTTCAGCGCGGGACAATGAGATTTTAATTCTGAACAGATGCACAATGTTTATTTCACTTATAGAATAAAGGTTTCTCATTTTCTATTAAAAGATTCACGTCAGCCAATGAGCCCATCCCCGTAAACCAATAAGGTTTTAGTTTTTCATAGATGCAAAATTTATTTCAATATCAGAATACGGTTTCCCGCTTTCTCGCTTTCTATTAAAGTGAATGTCCATGTCTTTGTTTTCCGCGCAAGGCGATAAAGGTTTTAGTATTTCACAGATACACCATTTTTTTCACTTCTAGAATAATGGTTTCTCACTTGCTATCAAAGTGAAAGTTTTTTCTAGCGCAAGAAAATGATGGTATAGTTTTTCACATACATAAATTATTTATTTTCTGGAACATCAGTTTCTCACTTCGTAGTAATACTGATGTTCGTGCCTTTGTTTTTAGCGCAGGACAATGAAGTTTTAATTTTTAACAGACATAGGTTCTTTCACTTACAGAACAAAGGTTTCTCACTTTCTATTAAATAAAGATTCACGTCTTTGTTTTCCGCATAAGCCAATGAGGTTTTAGTTTTTCATAGATGCAAAATTTATTTCACTATCAGAATACCGGTTTCAAAATTTCTATTAACGTGTATGTTCATGCCTTGGCTTTTCGCATAATTTTTGAGATTGAGCTTTTCACAGAAACAAAATTTATTTCACTTATAGAACACCGATTTCTCAGTTTCCATTAAGGTGAATGTTCATGCCTTCGTTTTCCGCGTAAGCCTACAGATTTCTAATTTTTCTAGATACAACATTAGAGTGTAATGATTGGGTTTCTTTCACAAAATCCAGGGACACTTCTATGAACAATACCCCATTTCCTACCTCTTTTTTTAAAAAAAGAAATTAGATTAACCTGCAACCCGTAAGTAAGTATCCAGGGAGTGCTTGACGGTTCGCAAATTTTTTTATATCAGACCGAGTTATTGCATATAGCGTAATATTTTTTTTGTAATTAAAAGATAAATATTCTGAAATTTCGGATAAAGTATTTACCGGTATTCACTTTTTCTTTCCTGTTTTATTAAGCGATACAAGATAATGTTCTTGGGTTTTAGTGAAAACCAAGATCTACATTCAGAATTACAACTCAAGTGAGTGGTCACTAAACACGACCGTCACAGTTCATGTCAAAAGATAAACTAATCAGCCTAACACATTTTCTGAGTATAAAGATATTCCATTTTATACTTTGTACAGTAACTTAATTTAATGCTCATGGATTCCAAAGTGGACAAGGTTAGGGAACACTGATGTCAGTTTCTTTTTAATTAACATTCGCGGAATTAGTTAAGACTCTGCATTGGAATGTACGTATAGTTAATTCGTCACCGAAGCTTTTTTTTTAAATAAACAACTTCAGTTGAAAAAGGAAGCGACCAGGTTTATTATAATTTCACAACGATGAATCACAGTTTATTTACAGTTTTATTAGGTTAGGTTAGTTAAGCTAAATTTGTTTCACTACTAGCACTACAAATAATACAAATAGTATCCCCAAAACTAGTTGCGTAAGTAAAAGACAAGACTAGAAGTTCTGTGGAAAATATATGGGTAGGTAAGGGACTTACACATTGCTTTTCCACAAGTACTGTGCATCAGTTCTCCGGATGCAGCAATATGTAATATATATCCTGCTGCTGAAGAAACCCCTAATTGCTGTTATGGTTTCAACTACTTCCATTTGTAGTGGGAATATGCAAATGTATACAAAGTAAAAGTGGGGGAAATCATGGAATAGAATTTTAAGGGGAGAAATTAGGGACTTACAGAGGACCTGATAATTCTATAGTGTCCCCGTTAAGTCTCCAATTTCCTTTCTTAAAACATGTCCGAGGATATCACGTGGACAGAATTTTGTCGAGGTCCTAAGATGAAATAACAGGGACTCTTTCCTGAAAAGGGAAAGTTAACTTGAGTTAATTTTAAGAACGGTCGTAGTTAATTGCACTAATAGTTCCATTTGAAGAAAGCTGTAAATAATATTCATAAAAATGGGTATCATAAATTACAAAAGTTAATGTGTTGGTTAAATAATTAAACAAAATAAAACATTTAGACCATTAGAAACAAGTTTATAATTATTCGTAAAAGCTACCGTTGTGTTACGAGTTAAACTGTGGTTTTACAAATGTACTTTACATAAATAACACCTTATTTTTTTTTATAAAATCCCCATTAGGGATATTCACGAATTAGTCCCAAAATAATAATAATAAAATAATCAAGAGCTTTTAGTATTTTTCTTTTATTGATTCTCTTTTAACATATATTTATAGCATGGAACATCCTTGTTCATAAGGGGGATTCAACTACTACTTAAGTTCTTATCCCAGGTAAATACTCCTACTGGGAGTCGAACAGCCCACCTCTTCCACTTTTCCTGCCCTAGACTGTCGATTATTCAAAGGTCCTTTACAGAGCACCAAATTTATAAAATCAGATAACAACTGATGTGGACATTTTTTAAAGCTACGCAGCTTTTTACAGAATAATTAAACAAATTCAAAATAACTAAAAATGAATTAAGAAACTTCATCTTTGCTTTGTTTTAACCATGTTTTATATTTACAATGGACATCGACATGGTTTACATTACAATAAAACTTTAATTTCCTATTGCTCTGTGGTTATATTAGTAAAATTTCATTCCAAATGCTATAGCAATAAAATGTTTTTTTAAAAAAAAAAAAAAAAAACATTGCGTACAAATTACTTGTTAACACCATAGAGAGGCATTAGGAGTAAGTTTTATTTTATTTAAAGCTTAAACAAATTGTAACAATGTTGGTAAAAATGTCAAGGGTGACAAGGCTTCACTTTAGTTTGGGTTCGGGGGGAGAAAGAAATTGTAGGGGTGCAAACATACTTTCCACCTAGGGTATAAAATATCCTAGAGCTGCCCCTGCTCCTTACCTTTTCAGAATCACTTTTATCCTTGGAGTCGAACCCGAAATTTTGACTGCAAAGGATGTGCGATATCCAATTGGCCACGATAAGCCTATCAACCTTTTTATTTACTTCCAGGATAACATTTTCTAACGGATATTTAGGCCCCTAGCCAGCACAAAAATATAGGGGGAGCCGGTAGAAGTTAGGGGGGGGCCGATCCAACCATCTTATAGTTCATTTGCAAGCCTACAGTGAAAATTTTAGGGAGTCAGTAAAAATTTAGGGAGGCCCGGCCACCTGGACCCCGTGGATACAAGCCTTCGGAGATCTTGTTAATTTTTTTCAATATTTAATTTTTTTTATTCTGGTCAGACTTCCATTTTCAGTTGAAGCAATGAACTCGGAAGTGCAAACTCAGCGTCATGAGTTAATTAAAAATCTAACATAAAGGGACGTTGATAAGAGTGCTGCTTCTATTTTCATATCAGGTGTTATGTAGCTATTTGTCACTAGTTTACCTAAAATTTTAAATACGTTACATTCTGCACTTCTAAATGAGTTAAAATTTTATTTTGTTGTTCAAGAGCTCTGCAGATTATTATATATCGTGTGATAAATCGCTGGTATTTTAGCAAAATCATCCCAAACTACTATGCCAGAGTTGTACATTTTGTCAGTGCATCATGCACAAGCAATTTGATTACCATAGCTGTAAAGAGAGACATGCTCAGAGAATCTGATAGGTTGTAGAGATAAGCATTCCTTCAGTGTACTATCCATAAGCAAGCTTATGAGTTATAGGGATAATCCATTTCCCCCAGTGCAGTATATACAAGTAACTCTGATTACTCGGTCTGTCTCTTCTCTTCTTCCTCGTGTTCTCGTCAGGGTTAGAATTCATTGCTTTGAGCATCACCGTTTACCAGAGTGAATACAAGTTGATACGGAGATTTCAAAGATATTGGAAAACATTCAAGGTGTGATTCATGATTTAGCTTAACATAGGTCATGAAATGATTAGTTTCTAAAGTATTAAGAGCTTTAGGTAAATACATTATAGATAATACTTTTTCTTAGTTCTTCTTAAAGAACGAAAGTGTCTTTTCTTTTAGATATGTTCACCTAAATTTCGTAATTGTCCTTTCTAAATACGTTATGCCTAGTTTCTATAAAAGGTTATGGTCCGTTTCAAGCACGTACGCAGTAATTTATTTCGGGAGGGGTTCCAAGCTTATGGGGAAAGCAAATTCCACATGAGGATAAATTATAATAAAAATTTATAAAATCACCCGGAAAATTAGATTAAGATTACAAAAAAGTAAGGATTTCGTGGGGTCCGAACCCCCAGAAACCACTCCCTGGGCACGTCCCTGGTCCGTATGCTCAGCATGGGTATTTTCTCTCTATATGTGTCCCATAATTGCCAAATAGATAACGCGAGTCCTTTCGGGTTTGGTGATTGAATAAAAATCTGAGTAGAGGTGCGTACCCAACTTGAAGCAGAAGGTTCTGTCTCATGTAGCCCTGATTCTGAAAAACGATGTTAATCTGTTATCCATTAGTCAATAAACTAATTACATTTGAATGTAGAAGAAAGAGAACAGAAGATCGTAATATTAAAATTAAAGAAAAACAGATTTATTTTCATAAATACTTGCTTTTTTAAACTAGTCCGGATGAATACAGGAAAAGAACAACTGTAGGGTGCACAAGAAGAGCGTAGTGGAAATTTCAGTTGGGGGAGAAAGATAGGCGAAACTTTTCAACAAGTTAGTAAGAAAAATATATTTTTAAAAAATAGAGTGTTTATGTAACCTACACATTAACTACCGACGGGCCCGCACCCAGATTTTTTTTTTATTGGGAGGGGTCCAATTATATAAGCCACTACGTCTATCTAGTATTGAACGGGTACTATTCTGCTCCCGAAAAGACGATAAGTAATTGTAAAATACTTCCACCTATATTTTCAGAAAATAAATTATAGAACTAAGTGTTTTTATAAGAGAAAGAGTATAGACGAAGTGTAAGATCAAATTTTCCTGCTACATCAATCATTTCCCTGTTAAACAAGTATAATTTTATTGAGAAATTGTACAAATGTATGTTGAGTTAGGAAGTTTTGAGGGGATCCGGACCTCATGGGTCGCCCGTGGTTGAGCCCGTTTCAGCTAGAACTAGACTGTTTTTATAAGAGAAAGAGTACAGATGAAGTGTAAGATCAAATTTTCTTGTTACATCAATAATTTCCCTGTTAAACAATTATAGTTTTATTGAGAAAGTGTAGAAATGTATGTTGAGTTAGGAAGTTTTGAGGGGATCTGGACCTCATGGGTCTCTCGTGTGTGAGCCCGTTTCAGTTAGAACTAGACTGTTTTTATAAGAGAAAGAGTATAGATGAAGTGTAAGATCAAATTTTCCTGCTACATCAATCATTTCCCTGTTAAACAAGTATAGTTTTATTGAGAAATTGTACAAATGTATGTTGAGTTAGGAAGTTTTGAGGGGATCCGGACCTCATGGGTCGCCCGTGGTTGAGCCCGTTTCAGCTAGAACTAGACTGTTTTTATAAGAGAAAGAGTACAGATGAAGTGTAAGATCAAATTTTCCTGCTACATCAATCATTTCCCTGTTAAACAAGTATAGTTTTATTTAGAAAGTGTACAAATGTATGTTGAGTTAGGAAGTTTTGAGGGGATCCGGACCTCATGGGTCGCCCGTGGTTGAGCCCGTTTCAGCTAGAACTAGACTGTTTTTATAAGAGAAAGAGTACAGATGAAGTGTAAGATCAAATGTTCATATTACATCAATCATTTCCCTGTTAAACAAGTATAGGTTTATTGAGAAAGTGTACAAATGTATGTTGAGTTAGGAAGTTTTGAGGGGATCTGGACCTCATGGGTCTCTCGTGTGTGAGCCCGTTTCAGTTAGAACTAGACTGTTTTTATAAGAGAAAGAGTATAGATGAAGTGTAAGATCAAATTTTCCTGCTACATCAATCATTTCCCTGTTAAACAAGTATAGTTTTATTGAGAAATTGTACAAATGTATGTTGAGTTAGGAAGTTTTGAGGGGATCCGGACCTCATGGGTCTCTCGTGTGTGAGCCCGTTTCAGTTAGAACTAGACTGTTTTTATAAGAGAAAGAGTATAGACGAAGTGTAAGATCAAATTTTCATGCTACATCAATCATTTTCCTGTTAAATAAGTATTAGTTTTATTGAGAAAGTGTACAAATGTATGTTGAGTTAGGAAAATTTGGATGGGGTACGGGCAGCGACGCAACTAGGATAGAGTTGTCACCCGGGACAAGAACTCGTATTAGCGTCCCCCTTCCCCATGACCAATCAAACCAAAATGCTCCCCGACTACATCTGACATTGGCATCACATAGTAATTCTCCCATTTCATTTTTTCTTCAAGTGGTAAAGCTTTGATTTCAAAATTGTAGTACGTAACTTAATTTTTAGTAGCCAAATAATCTGAGAGTATCATGCTTGGCATATACTTATAGGCTTATTATAATAACTGCAAATCACAATGCTTTTGGAATTATATCGAGATGTGCATGTGTGTAGAATGAATTAACAGTCTGTTGCTTTAGAATAAAATATTTAATTATGACAAACAGTCAAGCTGTTGTCTCGAGTATTATACTTAGACATTTTGCAAATCAAGAAGCTAGAACTAAAATTTAACTTTTCAGTCTCTTTTGGCTGCAAAGGTTTTTACAATATCCTCAAAACATAACTTTGAAGCTAACTTATGCTCTATGGATATGATACTAACAAGGAACGGATATGAACTTGTCATCCGGACATCCGAATCAAACCTATTCCATTCGATAAACGTAACAAAGATATGTTCATGCACAAAAAGATTAGGTGCCACAGACAACGGATTAATCCTGCTAGTACAAAGAAAATCGTAGACTCTCAGTGACATAGCTATTGCATCAACAGTGTTCAGTGGAAAGTCATGGTTTAGTTCATTCAAAATGAAACAAGTTTTCTAGAGGTGCTATGTATTGGGGTCCCTAACGTACTTGAACAGGGAAAATTGGGAGAATGTTGGGAAAATTCCCTCCAGAAATCCCTCCCATCAACTTTGGACCCGTCTGGAGTGGCTCTGGGTAAAAGCACACAATCCTCAAAATACCCTACATGGGATAAGAAATGTGTATACCAAGTTTTGTATTGATAGGCGGAATAGATATAAGGGAAAAGTTTGTATACTAATACACGCTTCATACTAACAGGGTTAATTGGCCACAGGGACTTACTCCGTTGTCCAGGATACCTAATTTTTTGTTCATGAACAATCTTTGTTATAATTATCGAATGGACTATGTTTGATTCGGATGTCCGGATGACAGGTCCATGTCCTTTTCTTATAAGGTTGGTGAGTCGTTGTTGTACTATTACGTTTCTGAGGTAATTTTTTTAATGATCTTTAGTTGGCTAAAACTCCTCTCATTGCCTTATAGTGAAAATAAATATTTGCCCAGTTTTGCGCCCCATCAATCTGGCTCCCGGGACACAAGTCCCGTTGCCCCCCACTTAGTTACGTCACTGGGTACGAACCCGGTGAATCCATCCTCTTCACGGGTGCGTCCTTGATAACCAACAGTATCCATTTGGGGTAGTTCCCATGCTCGTGATGCCAGCAATGAAAAACCTGAGATTTCTCATATGTAAGGAATTTTCTTATGGATAATTTGTTCGAAATTGGTACTAGAATACAGTTTCAGATACGAATAAAGTAATTTGTCCCATATTAGATTAGTTTTATTGATATTGGGTATGAATTTGGAACTTTCACAAACATCACAGTAGAAGTAATGCAATTTTCAAGTTCGAAGGGTATCCAACCAATTGGATACTCTCCTCAGTTGTGCATGATATTTTGATTGCCAAGAAAATAAACGCAAAAATAATTCGTTTGCCACTTCAATATTATTCAAGTTATATATATATATATATATATATATATATATATGTGTGTGTGTGTGTTCGTATTGCTTTAAACGCTCTCAGAAATGCTTATGTGGTCTTACACAGTCTTAAAAAGAATACATCGACCTTGACCTTGGAAAGAGAAAACTTTGTTACAGATTTTTTTCTTTTATTTCTTTTTCTTTTCTCTGCAAAGTTACTGATAAACCATCAATTTCTAGATTTTTTTAATCAGAAGGACATTTGTTATAAATATGAAAACCTGAAGCAATTTGACGAACACATTTTCCTCAGAGTTTATGCGTGGTACAGCCTCAATAAAACAAAAGGCTTATGCACCATTCTTTTAGGAACGCTACTCTTAGTAACCAAGCCAATTAAGTACTTTTAGTTGAAATACGTCTTAAAAGAGGCAAACATTTACAAATTCTTCTATCCTGGATCAAAATATAGTGTTTTTACTATGGATCATCTTTATTCATTTTGAATTCGACATAGGATTAAAAAAAAACATTGTATATCATTTTCTTATTCGGTGAAGATTCAAAATTTAATACAATGAATCACGTAGGGGAAGGTAATACTAAATGGAACATACTTTCTTTCGTAAAAGACCTTGACATTTTTCCCCAGGTACAATTTCTGTGTTGTTAAGCATTCTCGAGTAACTAGCTAATTCGGAAGAAACAAGCGTGGAATAACATGAGATTTGGGAACATTCTTGTGTGTGCAAGCTTGTAATCATATAGACCTTTAAAACACATTTGTGATTTGATCAATGTACTAACAATAGCGAATAGTCCCATTTAAATGTAGATTATGAATGTGGGAGCAACTCCTCCGAGAATTTACCTAGAATCTGTTAAGTCAGAAACGAATATTTAAAAAAAATACTTGTTTACATAAGGCAGCAAAGATTAAACTCATGTATCAACTTAGATACATTATTGAAAAGTATGCTAATCTATGATCTTGCAATGATATGGATAGCTTCCTAGTGAAAGTAAAAAGTTGACTTTGGCAAAATCGCTTTTGTGGTATGAGTGCGTGAAATAGAGGTGCACTCACACGGGGAAACCATCGAATCCGGACTCCTTAAAACTTCCTAACTCGACATACGTTGGTATATTTGGAGTATGTTTAGTACAAGGTGTCCAGAAGCACGTGAAACACACAAAATTTACAGGAGAAATGAATGATGCAAGTACTTAGACGTAACATAACGTAACCAAATCTTACCTAACCTAACATAAACTAACCTAAGCTAACCCTGACTAACCTAATATTAGTAGAAATAAGCGAAATTCTATAATTTTTTGGAAAATTATGCGGTACCCCTACACTAATATAACATAAACTAAACTAACCTAACCTTACCCAAACTAAACTAAACTAAACTAAACAAACCTCACCTACCCTAAAATAACCGAATATGAACAGAAATTACCAAAATTGTATCATTTTTTAGAGAAAAGAGCTGGACCCCTTCTGGTAAACATAGGCCGTATATTTTCTTAATAAAGCTGTTTGCTTAGCAGAGAAATGATTGATGTAACATGAAGATTTGATCTTGAACTTCATTTGTACTCTTTCTTTTCTTATAAACACAATCTAGTTCCATCATTTTTTTCTGAGAATGTACTAACAGTATTTAACAACTCCGGACCTTAAAGGCAGAGGGGAGGGCATAAGTCATTTTTATGAAATTTTCAGGAGAGACAGAAAACAGTGACTTACTTCTTTTTGCCTTTAAGTGCCTTAGGACTTATATCCAATTTTATTGTTGCTATTTGATAAAGTATTCATAATACAACTACAAGTTTTCCAAGAATAAGAGAATCAGAACACGCGTTTCAAATCTGGCAATAACTCATTTTCAAAAAAAAAAAAAAAAAAAAATGACTTACTCCCTTCTGCCTTTAAGGTCCGGAACTACTTTTATCGTCTTCTCGGGTTAGAATAACATTGGTTCAATACTACATAGATGCAGTGACTTGCAGTATTGGACCTCTCTCAAAGAAAATCCGGGGTATCATTATTCAGACACAAAAGTTATAAACATATCTTCGATTACAGGCACACCACCTACCTACAGATGCACTTCCGCTCAGCCGTGGACCTATCAGCTTTGCCCTGATCTTAATCGAAATATATATACACTGTTTAGTATAGTGACCTCGTGGCTAAGAACAATGCGCGTTTTGCTCGCGGATAAATGTAGTCGTTTTCGAGGCATATAAGTTTGAAAGCATATTATAAATATGTTCGCAGTTGGTGGGCATGCGCCAGGACTCTAGAATTCATCAATGTATTATTTAAACAAGGAAACTGATGTAAAACTATGTTATCAAGTGGCCCCCATATTCTTAATTTGCATGCATATTTCGAACACACATGACAACATTGTCTTAGGATAACGCACATCAAATTTGACTATTTCATTCCATTGATGGAAGAAAGTAGAAACGCTTTCAAAGTCTTGACTGGAAGACCAATCAGAAAATGACCTTTAGGAAGTTCTAGACGCAGATTGAAGGACGATATTAATATGAATCTCGCAGAAATAGGAATAAAAAGTGGAAACTGGATCTAGTTGGCTAAGGATCGAAGTCAGTGGAGAGTTCTGTGAACGCGGCATTGAACTTCGGCTTCCATGGGCCAGAGAGTTAGGTTTTAGATGTCATTCCACTGAGTTTGGAAATGCGAAGTAGCTCAAGTGGTAGAGCGTTGGCTTCGCATTCGGGAGGTCGCAGGTTCAATTTTCACTGCCAACCATCTTGACTTGGATTTTCCAGGGTTTTCTTCAGTCCTACCAGGCAAATGTCGGGATGGTACTTACTAAACAGGGCCTGGCCGATACCTTCCCAAATCCTTTCCACTAGATATCCAGTGTAAAATGGCCTCTGTGCTGCATCTGGTGATTGTTAAATAAATAAATGGGTTGAGTGTAGTAGCACTACGGTAATGAATCAAATACCTATTCTTGCACTCACTTCTAGGGGGTGGAATCCCTGATTATATTCCTGCTCGCGCGAAGTGGACTTTATAGTGAACAAACACCGTGTACATGCACTTTCTTGGAGTTTCGCTTCCTCGTATTTTCTTCATTCTATTAACTTAGTCTTTAAGAGAAATCAGGGAAAATAAAACATGTTTGTGTTGTGCATTTCAGAGAAACAAAATGACGAGAAGTTAGATTGGAAAGAAACGTCCAGCCTCTTGACTCAAGAATCCATTCTAACCATCTTATTTTCCTCACTTAGCACTATTTGAATTTCGGCTGTTTCCAAATTAAAAGTATCATTAAAAGTGTACAGATTATGATATTCAGGGCTTCTAGCACTACTCGACGGATATAACATTTTTAGTGTAAAGAGAAAATTCCTATTTAACTGCATCATCTGCGACCATTGATAACCTTCCATCTTGTCTACAAAAGTACATTTTAGCCAAACGAGAAATTCTGGTGTGAGCTGTTCCGGGTTCGATTCTCCATGAGGGCACTTTCTCAGGCCAGCCACCCTAAGTGAGGTTTTCCTTGGTTTTCCTCATTCACACCAGGTAAATGGCGGAGTAGTACCTAACATATAGGTCCCAAGCCGCTTCCTTCCTCCTCCAATCCTTTCTTGTTTCCCTTTCCTCTGATAGTGGGCTCAGCGAGGACATCATCCCTCATACGTAACGGATCACAGATGGCCACAGATGCCGAAAGCCTAGAAATCTAAATCCTAAACAAAACACCTACTGTGATGTGAAACTGTTACATTCAAAGCGGCTTAAAACGAATCCATCCACGGGCTGTAATTCTGAGAGAGTGAAGGGGTTTAATTTAATAATTCCATCGTGTAGAAATAGTTTTTAAATATAACGCACACCAAAAATCTAAGAATAATACTTCTTAATTACGGAGATACAAAGCGCCAAACAATGCAAAGATATGATTAGTCACGAAAACAGCAATGACCTGTTCTGGCGTGACGTCGCATATCGGGTCTCACCTCTGAATCACACCAAGTACAACATAAAAGTTAGTCGAGCCGAGCCTGTCCCTGGTCGAGCTTGGCCACCAAGTATAGCGATCTGTCTCCCATACATGATGATCTACTTGTCCACCAAATTTCATTCATATCTGGCCAATAATTACCGAAAAATAAAGTACCATATACACATACGTACGTGCCCCATTGTTCCCTCCAAAAATAAAAGAAGACATTTCCTCATTTACTAAAGATCAGCCTGGACCATTTTAAAGCCCAAAAAGGATATATCCGGAAAAAATAGGACTCTGTCAACTCTAACTATGCACATACAAATTTGTTAGCACTACAGTTTTTCTTATGGTAGTCAAAATCTGCAAGTTTCTGCATTGTAGTTGTGGCATTGGCACAGATATAGATTGATAAATCAAATAGCTGCAGGAAATTGGACATCGTCCTATGGGGAGCTCTAAGGATTTCATATCGATTTCTTAGATTTTTAATATGGTTTTGAGCTGTTAATATGGTTTAACTCGCTTAGAAGGGGCGTTATTAATAAAAGCAGATAATTATAGCAATTTATTTCTAATACTTTGTTTTCAAACCAAATCATTAATGGTGAACCATAAAATACAGAATACAAAACACACAGACAATAAAGTATTTGTACAGGAGATCTCTAGTTTCAAGCAATTTAAATCTAGGTAAGCATTATCTAAGCATGTTTTAATAACTGAACTCTGCATAACTTGTATCCTTCACCTTAAGTTTCTAAAACAATTTCTCACTTGTATTACTAAAATGGCTCCATATTCTTGCATGTTTAGTAAAACTCTATTTTACTTGAATTATATTGTATCACAGGTTTGACTCAAACATTCTTTTCACGCATGTGAGCACAGATCTGTAAGTTACAATAAAACTGTCCTGTATTTGCAATAAAGTATCACTTTTATAAATATAAGAAAGGTAGATTTGCACATGTTTCACTTTGTACCTTCTCAAAATAAAAGATCTTTTAAATGCGTTAGTACTGCATTCGGCATGCCCCCTTTAATACTTCCAAGCTTGCTATTTTTAAGCAATGCATGTGTAAAACTTTTAAAAATAATTTTTCGCCCATTTTTATTAGTATAATATTCATTTTTGAACTGATTATTGATATTTTAAATTGTATTCTAGTTAGTGATACCATGTTCATTTATTAAATCGCTATTCAAAACTGATTATTCAGATGTCAGTCATGGTAACAAAGAATAGCTTATCTCGCAGTTGGCATAGTATCCAGACCTACACTTACCACCAAATATTATTAGATTTTCAAGTTATACTATGCAAGGAATTTATCGCGGGGGATCTAAAGTTTTATTTTTTTTGTAAACTTGCCCCTGAAATTATACCAAATTTACAAAAAAGTCGGGATTTTAGGAATTCAAACCCCAGGACCTACGTGTCTGATACTATGCATAGTCGTAAATGTGAGAAATCTTGTACAAACATAATATTCGTTTGTCTGTCATGAAGAGATAGCTGAAACTATCGTGAAACTTCAGTAGGCCGTTGAACGATGTGGAGCCACTATAGTAAACGAAAGTAAAACTTTCGATAAAAGGATAATTGGAGAGATGGGTCATATCAGCAACGGAAATACGTTAGTTGGCACCTGGGGCAAGAATTCGCCTTAGCATTCCCCCTGACCAACCAATTCAAAAACACTCCCCTCCCCAAATTTTTGCCCAATTTTCCGTCCTCCTAATCCGGCACCCGGGGTACAAGCACCTATCACTTCCGAAATACCTATCACTTCCGATTAAAATATAAGGAGAACCGCATAGATAAAATGTATGCTTGAAGCTGTGAATCCATATAAGTAGTATGCCCCGGTTTATGGCTTAATGACCCCTGCCTCAGGACCCTTGTTCCCTAGCCCTGAGTTAATGACCTAGGGGTACCTAGGACCACCACTTTGGCACGAATATCTTGATCCTTCCCCTAAATTTTGGCAGGGTTACCCCTTAAATTTTGGAAATTGTCAAATCTAAAAACTTGATATGGTATTATAGGACTAGGGTATGTACCTTTGTAAGTTTTGGGAGCCCATTTCGTTCCCTTTCATGGGTAAAAAATTGTCAAAAATTCAAATGTCGGAGGTTATTGACCCGATTTATCTCCTTTGATGTCTTATTACCTTATGTGGTTATATGGTAATAAGCAGGGGTCTCTTATATGTAGAGGGGTCTATTCCCATTCACAAGACAAGGGTATATTGGTTCACCTCTATGAAAATTTCAGAGGGGTACATTGGCCCATGGTAATTATTTAGGCACGTCTTCATACCTTATGCTTTTATGAATGAGTACAGGGGTCCATTACCTTTCATAGACATGGGGTACATTGGTGGACCTTTCATAAATTTTGGGATTAGTACACCGACTCACCCCTTAAATTCCTGAATTGCCATGGGTATATATATATATATATATATATATATATATATATATATATATATATATATAAACAATTTCTTCCTATTTCCTACAATGTTTACTCTAAAAATTGAAATATACGTCTTCGGTGCGGGAGACCCGGATTCGATTCCCAGAGGGAGCTCGTGTGGTTTGGATTCCACATTAAGTTCTAGATCCACGTCTGATACAACCAGGTATTGAAAGACGTGATAAATTCTAATCGAATACAATCTAAAAATGAATGTTTTAACGATAGCCATGCCATATATTGAGGGGAAACTGATACTAAAATACACACTAATCGATAAGCCTGCCATACGTTCCGTAAAAAACCGGAGAGTACCGAATTTGGACCCAAGTGTCCCGCGTACCCGTAAATTTATTCGGGTCAGGCAAATATCCCATATCTTAATCCCGTCTCATTCCTGCTATCAATATTAGCTTATTCGAAAAGTGAAGAATCAAAAATTTTGACATTGTCTGCAAATCCTGTAATTAGTGAATGAACAATAAGTTGTGATATGTAACAGTTTCGAGCAAGTTACCACACCATCCTCTCTGGTTTGATAGCGAGCAAGCCAATAGACTCGCAACGCAGAGTTGCAGTTGTCCGTTAGGAGTCAAGGAGATCTGCAATCTTTGATAAAGTGCACGAGCTGAGCTGTCGATAATACATTACAAATGATGTGTTGCAATTTTATATCAACAAGAATGTCTAAGCTGAAGTGTACGTTTTCTTCCAATTTGAAGGAGAAATACCCATTTCTGAAAGCAACAAAGTTGAACTATGAAGTAGTCTGCAAAATTTGCAATGCTACTTTTTTTCCATTACATGCGGTGGTAACCCAGACACTTTCAACACCAAGAAACAAGCAAACATAAGATGGCTTTATAATCTACAAGCTCCGGGAAAATAAGTGTCTTTTCCTCCAGCAAGGCATTAGATAAGTTAACGAGAATTATAAATAATCTATTTGAGAGGCTAGGGACACAGAATTGTGCTTTGTTCTAGGGATTAGAAATATATATGCAAATCCGGCCCTGACAATTACACACGAATCAAGAAGGAAAAACAGCTAAGTTTTCATCAGATTTAACTGACAAACGTAATTTTGGCAAATACAGCCATGCAGGGGCGGATCCAGGGGGCGATCGGGGCGATTGCCCCCTTCCCCCAGAACAGGAAAACTTCCTTATTTTATATATATAAATAAAACCCATTCCATACTTTGGAGCCCTTAAAGTAGCAGTATGACAACCCACTGCCCTCCCCCAAGTCGGTCTTGGATCCGCCCCGTAAATGAATATTACTAAACGCGCGACAAATATTGAAGATAAATTGTATCACAAATTTAAATAAGACGAGATTATGTGCTTGTTGTTTTCCAGTAAAGCATTTTTATAAGACTTCATCTTGAGTTTTAAGGCGATTCTTTTGTAGTTAGATTGTTAATATCTTTACTCTGTAAAATCAATTGCGGGGAACGTAGAGAGAAAAGTAACTGCAGCTTAGAAAACTTTCGCCTATTATACTGATGTTCACAACCAGAGTTACAGATCATTGGATTGTGTTGGAAAGTTTGGAGGGGGTGGGAGGGGAATCGAAGGTGTCCCGTATTCTTATGAAAAAAAAATATGGCAGGCTTACTAATCGACCTTTTGATTTTGACAGTATAGGTGCAGAAAGGCACGTTGACTCAATAGTAGAGTGCTTACATCTGGTGCGTAGGGTCCCTGGTTTGATCCCAATAATTTTGTGACGGACAACATCCTGTATTTTGGTTTTCTAGTGGATACTTCTATTTCCTTCCACATTCTCATTCCACAAATTATTTCATCATCATTGACTTGCTTCAATCATCCGTCTCTCTTAGCTTAACGAGCATAAACGTGAGACTTTAAACTGAAAAATTTTATTTAATTTTTTGACGCTATACAGTATAGCTAATGAAATATAACTGAAAACCATAATTAACTCTTAAATTATTATTTTTATTTAACTGTATTATAAACAAATGAATATCAATCGTTACATTTGTTCGAGCTGAAGAATACGATATCGTTGACGCCCATTCTCATGAGCAGTTTTCAAGAGAAATGGAGAATTTTTTTTATAAAAATTGTACGTAGTTTGTTTCCAATAATAATAGACAGCATTTTATGTTTATAGAAAAATGTTTATTAATTTATTTGTTTACAGTAAATGTAAAACAATACACTGTTAAGTTGTAGATTGCATCCAGAGGCGAATTTAGAGGGTAAAAAAGTAGAGGGGAGGCAGCCAGAGTCCAGACTATGATAGGTATATCAAGAGTTAAGTATGAACTTTCAAAAATATATAAATAATAGCTTAAATTATTTTTGTCACTTCAGAAACTAGAGGGGCTTAGGCCACCACTGCCCCTGGCTGGATCCGCCACTGGGTGTATCTTTTATGTGTCTTCTTCTAACGTTAACATAGATACTTTAAAGTGACACACGATACATTTGTAAATTTATCACTCTGGAACATGGTTAATTTATTTTATTTGCAAAGGTTTCGTTCATTAAACACACCATTTCGCACGCACCATTCTCACCTAATTTATTTTCAGTCGTCAATTCCCACCTTTTCTCTCTCGAAATAACCCAATCTTGTGTGAAAAAAAGGCTAATGACAAAATATGTCTCTCCAGTCTGCAATCCACAGAGTAATGCATCCTCTGGGATTTTGAAATTTCCAATAATAAATCTGGCACAAAAGGTTTTGTTAACAGGACTAAATTGAGAGCACATTTGTTCTAATTTATCACCTACCTTTTAATCTTGTGCGTCAATATCACGTGCAACATATAAATCAGAAGGTTAATCATCGAGCGAGCATCGAACTCAAACTGTGTTTCCTTAACTGTGTCAAACGAAAAAAAAAAAAGTCAGTTTCTTTAAATAGATTTGATGTCATTTGTATACACTAATGAGTGATATTTTACTCACTACTACAGTAAGTCATGAGATATGTATTTGGCCATTAATTGTTAAGGTATTTAGTGCACCCCAGGCCTATAAACTACGTGCTTTTTTTATTTTTATTATTTTGAGATAACGCTAAGTAATCGAATTTAGGGTGTTGCAGTGGGTTGTATTGATATTTTGTTGTAATCTGAGTGCTTCAGATTCAATACGTGGTTCAGTCAGATTCAGAAATAGATTCACTAAGATTATTATTCTTTTTACGGTAAATTTTGTCTAATTTTGTGAAAAATTGACAAGTAATTTCGTACGAGACACAATAAAGTATCAGACGATATTCGAAGGTGTAGATCAGAGTCTCTACTTTCCAGTATTCGTCTGAAGGAATTGATAAACAACAATGCGGAAATATGATACACTAGGTTCCAGCACGGAGGCCTTTAATTTCATATCTAATCCTTCGTTTGAATGTAGTACGGGGAACTGATTTTGGGCAGGAAACAATTTCTTGGTCTTGCAGCACAAACGTAAATTGACATTGCTAAGTTTTAATAGGTCTATGAACTATCTAGAAATACGGGATCAGTAAAAGTAAAGATAATATCAGAATTCATGTTCTGACTCATAAAAATAGTTTTTCTTTTCCAAAAACTGTGCATAAGAATTTATCCTTAACTATGTTCTTTTGTTCGGCTTGATATGATCTCTTGATTGGCATATGTATCATTTCAGCCTATGTTGCCATAAGTACCATTTCTTCCTAGACTCCCATATGTACGTACCACCATCTCTGCCTAGATTGGCATATGTACCATTTCTGCCTAGATTTACATATGCACCATGCCTGCCTAGATTGGCATATGTACCATTTCTGCCTAGGTTGGCATATGTACCATTTCTTCCTAGGCTGGCATATGTACCACCATCTCTGCCTAGATTGACACATGTACCATTTCTGCCTACTTTGACATATGTACGATGCCTGCGTAGATTACATATGTCTAGATTGGCATATGTACCATTTCTTCCTAGACTGGCATATGTACCACCATCTCTGCCTAGATTGGTATATGTACCATTTCTGCCTAGATTGACATATGCACCATGCCTGCCTAGATTACATATGTACCACTTCTGTCTAGATTGGTATATGTACCATTTCTTCCTAGACTGGCATATGTACCACCATCTCTGCCTAGATTGGCATATGTACCATCTCTGAGTAACCCTGAAGTTAAAGAAAAATGAAAACATTTAAGAGTTAATAATAATTTTATCTTTTATTATACCTCACTACCAATATACAGTATAATGTGTTACGTTCTCTTGTTAATATCATAATGAAGAACTTGATGTGCGTATACTTCAGCAGCACTTTCATCTTAATTAGTAGTGTCGCTACTGTATAGTAGCAGCTTTTGGTCGGTTAAATTAGTCTGTTGTCATTTTTAACGTCGAGGCTATATCAAATCGGGAATCGAGGATATATGAGCCTCTGTCGGGAACCGAACCCAGGTCTCCTGTTTCGAAGACTCATACGCTAGCCAAGCTACTGTAAGCACTGTTGATCTCTAACATTTTTTGAGTTTACATCTGTGACGACGTTAGAGGGGGTAAGTGGTGGTGCCCTTATAGTGGCATCACCCCCCCCCCCCGACTGTCTCACAGAAACGTTGCATTGCAATGTAAGTACGTAAAATAATATAAAACCGTTTGTTTTTCAGTATACAAAAAGAATAGCTGCCCCTCCGTTTGCCCCATCTAGAAATTAAGGCTGTCTCGGCACTGGTTTACATAAGAAATCGTTTTCTTTTTTTCAGGTTTCTCGAAAACTATACATAAAGAATTACTATCACCCATACCGTTTTCTTAAAATTATTAAGAACTAATTGTCCATTGGTATATGCCTCGTCTAGTACCTGATTTTTGTTTATATGTATATTATGTTGTACAGAGTTGGTGCTAGCAGTCCCGGGTTCGATTGCCGGTGGGGACATTCAGTGAGAAAGGTATAACAGCTTTTTCAGGCTAGCCATTCTGATTGAGATTTTTTTCTGGATTTTCCTCATTTACACCAGGCAAATGCCGGGATGGTACCTAAAATAATACTCCCAAGCCACTCCCTTCCTTCCCCATTCCTTACTTCCTCTCCAATTTCACAGGCAGTGTCATGGGATCGCCGATGCTTCATATGTATGACGAGCTAACATGGCCATATATCTAATTCCTAATTTTGTTGTACAGAGTGTCTCAGAAGTCGTCGTACCCCTAGATTTGAGTGTGAGATAGGTCCTTGCCAAAACGATCTGTAGACGCAACCATCAAGTACGTGATTGTTTTCGGTTTGTGTGTACGTCTGTGCACCCCCCCCCCCTCCACGCACACATGCTATTATGCATTCCTCGACTATACAGGGTGTTACAGAAATGTGTCACAAAAACAAATTCCTCGCATCAAAATAAGAAAGGGAGTTCATATGGACCTGTGCTCAAATAATTTCGGAGTTATGGGGTAGCCAAAACATGAAACAAGTGAACTTCGCTCATGAACAAGTGAAACAAGTTCATAGCTTCGCTACATGGGACATATCGTTGTTGGGTCAAGACATTACTGAGGAACTGGTATGTGAACTATCCAAATATCCATGTTTAAGAATGCTCCGGCACTTGCACACCAATTTTTAGAGAGCTAGGTGGAGAGTGATCAAGTACTCCCAAACAGCCTCTATAAAAATGATTGTGCAAGTGCCGGAGGTTCTGAATAATGGATATTTGGATAGTTCACATACTAGTTCCTCAGTGATGTCTTGACCCGACTATGGTCGGTCCTATAGTAGTGGAACTATGGACCTTCATTTTTTCATGTTTTCGACATCCTATACGAAACTATGCAATTACGACCACAGGTCCATATAAAATTATTTTCTTAGTTTGGTGTGAGGATTCAATTCCCAAAATATTGTGACAAATTTTTATAACACCATGTATAACTAGAACCACTTACATGAGCTCTAGCTGAGCTCCTCCGTGGCTAAGCGGTTAGCGTACGCGCCTTTGGCGTGGGAGGCTCCGGTTCGATTCCCGGCGGGAGCTCATGTGGTTCGAATTCCACGTTAATCAGTAGGTCCACGTCTCATATAGCCTCGCTGCTGAACGGGACGTTAAACTCAAAATCAAGTCAAGTCATGAGCCGTAGCTTCACAACCGAGATATTTAACTCAGCCTTGAATACAAGGATACCAGACAGTACTTGAAAGCAGGGATACTAAACAGTGCTTGAAAGCAGGAATACTAAACACTGCTTGAAAGCAGGGATACTAAACAGTGCTTGAAAACAGGGATACTAAACAGCAGTTGAAAGCAGGGATACTAAACAGTGCTGTCTGTAACAGTGTTACAGTGTTACGGTGTTAATGAAAATAGTATTATCAAACCACAACTAAAATTACACTGACTTTCTGTTGTACTCAAATCTAGGAGCAAACCTGTATCCACGGGAGGGCATAGTAGCCGGGTCGCCGAAATTTTTAGTGACCCCTAGAATTTTCACAGTAGGCTTGCAAATGAACTATAATATGGTGATAAGCTATACTATGTTTGGATCGGGCCCTCCCAACTTCTACCGGGTCCCATCTACATTGTTGGGCTGGTTACGGACCTGCCTAGGGATACACGAACTTCTCGGAGATCCTGTAGAATGTATTAAACAGAACAAAGCCAAAGGAGAAAGCGTGTTGCTTCATCACCTGTGGATATCAAACACACTGAGAATAGAATATAGAATATTGTATTTAGTACAACGAAGATTATCACTTTTTCATTTATTGATCGGAAAATGCGTACAAATACATACGTATTGTTTTCCGTTGAGTTTAGTTCAGATGACACGACATGTGAGTATTAATTTCATTGTGCAGTGTTGAATTTGTTACAACCAACATCGTGTTTGAAACAGCAGGTGTTTTATAAATGGTTACATTCTCCGGTTACAGACTACAGAATCATTCGACCGCATGTGTGTAAGAGGAGGGGGAAGGGAGTGACTGTGAAAAACTATCAAGACAAAAAGAGGGGGAACAAACCAGGAAAGTCACAGCTGATATGAGTTTAAATCTCGTAACAAGGGCTGAATTAGTGAAGCTTAATCTATGTCAACAGCAGAATAACAGATGGGAATGGGAATATAGTTCACAGTTCACAAACCACTTCATCTGGGCTCATAATCTCTTCCATACAAATGAATTTCTCTAAATTTATATGGACGGATTTACATACGTATATAATTGCATGTGTTACATTTGACATAAACTAACATCACGGTTATCAAGTAACAACATTTTCGTTAGCTATATTTATATCAAGATTACGTTACAATATACTGATTTGGGAATTTGATGGTTATTCCAAGAACGTTTCTCTTATGACAGGAGTCATAAAATGCTAGAAAGGCTGCCATGTTCTCTCGCTATAGCGGACGATGGCAGACTCTCTAGAACTGTATTAATAGTGCCATAAAGTAGCACTGTCAATATTTTAATTTTGACAAAGTCAAGCACCACGGTATTTTCTGGTTATATCCTAGCACATATGAAAAACAGATAAGAACAACAGATGGCAGAACTGCTACACATGTAAACATTGCCAAACAATCCATAGGCTAACAAAACTATTTTTGTCACCAATTAGAGAAAACTTGTTACTTGTTATAAATGCCAAATATACTGAGTAAAGCTTTGCATATAGCAAACAATAAAATCCAATGCAAATTCTCTCTGCCAATTATTAGTTACCTGTGATATTCGCGGAAGGCAATGTCTTTGGTGTTAAATTAACACACAAGTAACACCCTAAAGTGGTAAGCATTTTGTGTTGTTCTAACACCTCATTTTTTGCTGTGTAGTATCTGCTTAAAACAAAGGTATCGTTTGGTGAAAGGAAATCCGGGGAATTATTCCAATCTGAATTTGAGAAATACATATTTCTTAAAAAAAAAAAAAAAGAATTGTATACTAATAAAAAATCGTGAAAATCTTAAGTAGATGAAGAATCCACCACCACCACTGAGGAAAATCATAAATGACACTGTTTGTTAATCTTTCGCTACATTTGTTTTGGAAAGGTGGTAACTCTACTAATATATTATTGTATGGTGTTACTTGGACACGAACTTACGTTCCTGGCATGAGCAGGATCAAGGGGCATATTACTGGTATAGTTTAACTTTAGACTTATAAAGAAGAAGGTTGGTTTGATTCTCTTTTACTTGGGCAGTTTTGGATCGAAATACCTGTCTGCTTTTTCGTAATTGTTCGAAAGTAACTCCAGTTTATTGAGGCGAAGGTTAAGTTTTGATTAACTTTAAAAGGGTAGTTATTTTTATCCTGCAGATTTTTATCCAAATTCCAACTGTGTAAATGAAATGAAATCTTACATTTCCACGTCCCACTGTTGTGCCGGCTAGGCTATAGGGGACGGTGATGATGAGAAGTGAATGAAATGGTGGAGTGAAGAAAGTGGGAGGAAACAGGAGAACGCCGAGGAAGGAGACCCACGCACATGATGTTTGTTCACCAGAAAGTTCACTTGGCACGAGCTGGAATCGAACCAAGAATCCCATGCAACCAGAGGTGAACGCTATACCACTGACCCACTAAGGCCCCAAAAGTTAAGATGTGGCTTAAATGTATATTCCACTTCTTCATATCAAACTAGGGACTTCAGAACGTATATTATTTTCTAAATACTAGATATAGAAGACAGTTCGAAAACTAATAGCAACTTCAAGTAATTTTATGCGCTTAGAAGCATTTACGAGAAGTTTCGTAAATATGCATAAACATACAATAAAATTGCATTCACTTAAAAGAAATTTTATGCAGAACAGGAATCTAGTTACAAAAATTACTTATATTTGGAACAATTATTATATTTAACAAAATGTGAATTACATGGTTAACAAAGTAATATTTAGGTACGTACAGCAATGACTGCATTTCATTAAAGAGACAATAAAGTTTAGTTAACTCTATGCTAAATACATGCAATGAAGCTATTAAATCGTGTGTAAATCGGAAATTATCAATTGGCAAGTAAGAATTTACATCAGCGTATGTGCGCTCAGTTTTTTTTTTTTTTTTTTTTTTTTTTTAATCTCAGTCGTAAAGATAATGCTATCACTCTAATGCTGAAAGTGTTTCAGGCTAGAATACACAATCTTACCTTTTATCACCATAGTACTTGAATGTGTGAGTATCTAAGAGAAAAACAACATACGATGTATGCATGTGATTCAGTGGCTGCTCCCAAAGGAAGTAGGTTTGGTAAAGATTTAATAATTTGGCGCTTCAAACTAAGGGAATAAAGCTTTGCATAGATTCAGAAGTTTGTAAGTCAGCGACAAAAGTTCTTGCTGTTCGTAAATAACCTTAGACTGGAAACACAATTCAAGTGCAGCTTTCAGTAAATTAAAAAGAACGTAATTTTTCGTACATTACTAAAGATATACCACATTGACTTGACACCTAGTCTTCCCTTCAAAGCGTTGCTATCGGCTGAAGGAATTCCACTCCCTTTCACTAAGGCTCTCTCGCTTAGCAACGACTGAACTCTTATTGGCTCAACGTGTGGGTGTGTCTAGGGTGTGAGCTTTAGTTCGCATTTTTGGCAGCACTATACCATCGTCATTCGTAAAATACCCACCATACCACCGTTATTTCCAAAATAAATTTTACCATATGGAAAGAACTTTTGTCATTGACTGTACAATGATTAGGACATTAGAGATAAACTTTCATCTCTTAGCTTGAAACAATAAAAATTTGATTTTCCTCGTGGGCCACCATTAGTTTTAAGTGTATCAACAGTTTTCAGTTTCTTTTTACCTTCTTGTATCTATTATCATCTTCAGAAATAGTCCTGGTAGTTGTATTGGCCAGTAACAACAAACACAATTTCAAAACACACACACACATCCCTTAGATCCTATTTGAATCATTACAGACCGAATAAGATTTCGTTTCCAATGGAGATCAGAAAACGTAGTTTAGTTCGTTTGCATGAAGTAAAACGTTTTTAGAAGCATGCTGTAGTTCTGTGGTTGGTGTAGTTAACATTTACTATAATATATGCAAGTAGTTTTGAGTAGATTCCATTAATTTAGTTTCTTTAGTATACGTAATTATAGTACAATTTGCTATTTAAAATATTTTTTGTGTCTTGTTTCTTAAACAGATGTTTTACTCAAAAAATCGTTAATTTTTTCTCTTACATTATATATGAAAATTAACTTAAGTTTATTCATAAATCTAGACATAATAACAACAAAATGAACTTGAATTATTTTTTTGACTTTAGGTTCAGTTATGTTTAGGAATGTGATTTAGTACAAGGCTGATTTGTATATAGCATAATCGTTTGCCTTTCAGCCATGTTTTGTCTTATTTAGAATTTGCACTTAGACATGATTTTTTCAACGATAAGTTGATAGCGATAATATTTTTTTTTAATATTGCATGCTGAAAACAAGTGATATAGTACTTAAATTTACATAGTGTCCTCTAAGGCTAGCTTTACATGGAAGAAGTTTAGTTTGAATATCAGGGGTCAGCAATTGGTTTTCAATTTTTTTATATATATTAACGAATATTATGGTTGCAAATATGGCCGCTTATTGAGGGAAGAATGCAGACTGAAAGTATTTGAGAACAAGATCTTGAGAGGAATATTCGGACTCAAGAGGAACGGAAATGGCGGAAACTTCATAACGAGGACGTAATTTATACCGTTTACCAAACATACTTACGGTCATCAAGTTTAGGAGGCTGAGGCGGCAGGCAGGTCATGTAGTCAGAATGGAAGAAAGTAGGAACGCTTTCAAAGTAGAACGCTTTCAAATATTAAGATGAATCACGCAGAAATAAGAATACAAAGTAGAAACTGAATCCAGTTGGCTAAGGGTAGAAGAAAATGGAGAGTTTCTGTGAACTTGCGAAGTCCACAGGCCATAGAGTTAGTTAGTTCGTTAGTTATTAACCAATAGTAGCAATTTTACTAACAAAAAGTGTCAACTAATATCGATGGAAAATTCGCTCTTCTCCTCCACCCCAACTCTACCACAGTAAAGCCCGGAACGACACTGCTGCCCTGTCTAGATAAATAAAAGAGTTAAGAAAATGCTGAAACCGAATTTATTTATTCAAAATAAAACGAAGGATTTCAGCTTTAGTTCTTATGATTATACTAGGGATACTAAAGGAAATGATGATGATGAAACTGAATTAAATGTTGGAATGAAGAAAGTAGGAGGAAACGGAAGAACTCCAATTAAACCCATGGACAAGGTAGTATTGTTCCTAATACTTTATTTTTATTGGTGGCTAAAACTGCTTATAATGCATTGTTAGTCACTACTGTCTTAATTTTGATCTCAAGTAAACATTGAAAGTTGTTATGTTGAATGTAGATTAGTGTTATCAAAAAAGTATGGATTAATGTATTTCGTATACGAGCAGAATTTCTAAAATTTTTGGCCTAACTAGAAAGAAAAGACCTAATCATCATAGTTTCTTTCTTATTCCACTCGTACTTCCAAAGATTTAGAGGATGAGTCAATCATAACGTACTTCCGCCATCGTTTGTATCCTGAGAGTTCCAGAGAAATGAATGTGTCAAGCATGATATACTTCCGACATCATTTGTATTTTGTGGATAATTATAAAGAAATGGATGTGTCAAGCATAATGTACTTCCGACATCATTTGTATTTAGTGGATAATTACAAAGAAATGGATGTGTCAAGCATGATATGCTTCCGACATCATTTGTGTTTAGTGGATAATTACAAAGAAATGGATGGATCAAGCATAATGTACTTCCGACATCATTTGTATTTAGTGGATAATTACAAAGAAATGGATGTGTCAAGCATGATATGCTTCCGACATCATTTGTGTTTAGTGGATAATTACAAAGAAATGGATGGATCAAGCATAATGTACTTCCGACATCATTTGTATTTAGTGGATAATTACAAAGAAATGGATGTGTCAAGCATGATATACTTCCGACATCATTTGTATTTAGTGGGTAATTACAAAGAAATGGATATACAAGCATGATGTACTTCCGACATCATTTGTATTTAGTGGATAATTACAAAGAAATGGATGTGTCAAGCATGATATACTTCCGACATCATTTGTATTTAGTGGGTAATTACAAAGAAATGGATATACAAGCATGATGTACTTCCGACATCATTTGTATTTAGTGGATAATTACAAAGAAATGGATGTGTCAAGCATGATATACTTCCGACGTCATTTGTATTTAGTGGATAATTACAGAGAAATGGGTGAATCAAGCAAGACCTATTTTTGCCATTACTTTCGGAATCATTTACATACGATGGGTTCTAAACAAGTCTGCTGTTTAAAGAACTTATAATGGTTATGTTTAGCGTTAATCTACAACCATTACAATGAAATATAATTTTTGTGTGTTTCCAAAACACTTTAAGGAATAAATTGGTCAAAGATAAGGAAAAGTTTGTATGAGTATAAAGCAAGCACTGGTCTACGCCTTATTTACGTATAACAACCGTATTGTATGGAAGTGGTTCCCAACCAATGTATCGCGAAAGTTTAGAATTTAAAAATTAAGAAGCATTCAATTTAGTTAAAATTAGTTTTGAGACATAAGTCAACGCCTCCAGCCGCACCAACAATACTGAGTACTACATAGAGTCATTGCTTTATAGACACTTATACTTTACATAATTATAATTTGTTATTATTAATAAAAAAGCATAACATTAATTTTGTTATTATTATTAATGTAAATACGATTTCATAGGTGTTCAGGAAAGTGTGTCGCCAGTTAAAAAAGGTTGGGAACTGTGTTGAGTGGAACGGAAAATGTTACTTTTGGACCCTTGCACCTTCGATGTCAACAAAAGTAACGGAATTACTTGAATTATCCAATTTAAAATTCTGCAGCTTTCCCAGTTCCCCAAAAGATCCGTCTTGCTCCTCAAACTAAGTGTTTATCGCAAATGTCACAATCATTGTTATGGAAACGAAATTCCTTAAGGATAAGAAACCACTAATTGTCACAAAGAGCTAGTCTTGGTAATAGAGTGGATGTTCTAACAACATACCCTTGAGTTGTGACACGGGTCATTGTCTTGGAATAAACCATTTGGGCTCGTTATGAGTTGACTGACACATTTTTATCCTTTGGCACACAGGATATAACTACCAGCATTAAACTAAGAATTTTATTTCATCAAGCATATACCCTTCCATCTAAAGCAGGCCTTAGAAAGTTAGAAAGAATGTTTATAAGGATCTTACCGTACTTTGTGCAGAATATTATGCGGGTAATTCATTTAACTTACTTTTTTCTTGCTTGTTTTTCATTTTAATACATTTTTATATATTTTTGAGAGAGAAACGTTGGCACCGGGAGTTGAATAGCACAAGTTAGGTCAATTTGTTCCGTATTTAAAGTCTTAGAATTGACCTTTCTTGTGGCATTCTCCCCTAGGGTATACGACAGGCCGGATGACTACAGTACGGATTATCACAGAGGAAGGGGCTACTCGTATCAAGACAGCAGGTAAGGCGTCTTCGCATATTTTCGCAACATCCTGTATTTGTTAAATAATATCAATAATAAACGCTTGTGAATTTAGCTTACTGCACAGCGCTTGTATTTCGCGAACAATAATCGTATCTAAGCGCTTTAGAAATGTACATACAATGTCAAAAGCCCTTTGCAAGTCCATAATTGATCGTTTTATAGTCTGTTTACTATTATGACCATGGCACATGTCTATGGAGATCATTTAGATGTCCCATAGGTCCAATATTTGTCACTGGACATCCAGACGTAAAGTAGAAATTTAAAGTAAAAGGGATTATCTACAGGAATTTCTCTGGATGTCAATTACATGGTTGTGAGGTTGGATGAACGTGTTGTTAGATTTGTGAAGTGAACATGATTCTGACAAGGAAACTTACGGAAGTGTATAACTCATCGATTTGAATGAAATTTTGTATATTTGTATAACATCGATAAATAATCGACACGTATTTTTCTATTTCGACAATGGTGCGAGTTTAAGGGTAGAAACGACACTTTGAACGTTAGGGGTGGCCTGACAAGCATAAACAGAAAACAATCATTTAATGTAGAAGAATACATACTTCCCGCGAGGGGTTAGGACAGCTGTTCCAGAATCTGATGTCAAATTAGCAAATTCAAAATGGCGGATGCAATATGGTGATTACAATTATAAAAAGGCTTCTGGTTTGAAATGCTCCGCAGTTAGCGAAGGACAATCATGGTTGGCAGGGGTTACTGCGAGAAGATTGCAGACCAATTTGAAACATCTTTCTGTACTTATTTTTAAAGGGATGCTTGATTAAAGTGTATCTCTGCACCTCTCACTATTTTGGGGTGCCTACTTAAAGTGAATCCCCTCGCCTGTCACTTCGACAACTCGAGGTTTAGTGAGTGTGATGTTGAATTCATGACGTGAGCGTTAATCTGAGGGACGTTAGTTCAAAGTGGGCATCCGTGATTGTAAATCATATCAATAACTGAAGAGCATAATTTATATGTAGTTATGTCCACAAGAAGTTATGCACCATGCAACGTAACTAAGAAAACAAATTACACTTAGATTAAATGGAGCTTCTTTAAAAAATGATTTCCGTGAACTACAACATTCCATCAACATTTAACATCATTTTAAACGTTTATTTTTATCATTTTAATTGCAAACACTCAAAAAATGTTCTTTTAGCTTTCAAATTATTATAGGTTCAAGAGGTGTCGGTTGTCAGGCTTTCATATTATGGATGCATATCAGTCACGACCTTTTATTATTATTATTATTATTATTATTATTATTATTATTATTATTATTATTATTATTATTATTTGAAAATATTACAGAAATCCGAGTAATCCAAAAATTTATCTGAATAATTATTTTGTACTAAGAGATATTGCATAGTGAACAATTACCTGTACGTTTACTACTCTCAAGAATAGGTCTTCAAATCAATAACGGTGACATCATAACGGACTCGGCTCGAAACCATTTCCAAAACTCTGACTTGTATAGTGAGTAGTATTTTATACTTACCCGGACAAGTTTAAAGAAAATATAAAAGTGTGTACATTGCTTATAAGCGCTTTTATAGTGTATATATTTTGCTGTTTAGTACATTGTAGATTCCCATTTTGCTCGCTAAATACAAGCCTGGATCTTTGTAGTATTAGTTTGAAAAGTAGGGACATTAGTTCATATAATACAACTGTATTATATTATTTTAAATCTTTATCCTTTCTTATTCTAGTTATTTATCAATTCTTTCTTCTCTCTTTCTTGTGAAACACTTCTTCTTTATATTCTGTGTTATGTATTTGTATGTATTTTGTGTGTGTTCAGGATATGTTACCGGTAATGTGTTTAAAACAGACATTATACAGAATGCCTAACAGATCTATTTAACACGTAGCAAGTTTTGAGGAAAGTGTCATTTCTGTATGTTATATACGTTTGCTATGGGGACACGCGTGACCAGTGCTTAGAGCGTTGACTCACGTGCACGTAATCCCGTGTTCGATTCTCGGCCGGTGCTTCCCAATATTCGGCGTCCACCCATCGTCGTGAAGCAACCTGGGGAGTCATGTGAATAAAAGACGTGACGAACACTACGTCTAGAAAACTGCCGATACGCCAGTTAGTAACAGGGCGAAACCACGTGTTGGTCGTTACGCTGGACGTAGTTCAACCGGTCGCTCACAGTTGGCGTTGGAGGAGCTCAGGTTTGTTTTGTTTTTTTATATACGTTTCCTAGGTATTGTTTTTAGTACTTATACGTCAGTAGCGTATGCAGAATTTCATCGAGGGGGCGTCGAAACATACAATATCATATCATTTCGGGCCAAGAATGATTTTTGTAAATACACCTTAACATACTAAATATTTATTTTTCCACAATATCTTGTTAAAGGAGAGGATTTATATCCCAAAACCACTCCTGCGTATACCACTGCTAGAGATTATACAGAATAGCAAGTACTATTCCGGAAAAGTACAGAAGAAGGCCTTTATTAAATAGTTGTCTCGAAAATAAGAAATGCTGAGTAAATACAACACTGAAAGATATTTGTTTAAACTAACCTAATACAAACTAACACAACTTTACCTAATCTACCCTAAGCTATTTTGCCTTAGAATATCACTACATGGAATAGTTTAAGCTTTGACCGTTTGCCTTTAGGCATTGTACGGAATGCATAAACCATTTCTCAGTTTGAAGTACTGCTTCTGACATTGTATAATGCGTAATTTCACACATTGCCGGTATCATATATAAAATTTTGCTTTTTCTAGACTTTTGAATTTGTATATGTGTTTTGCTCCTTATAATTTGTTTCAAGATCTGCTTTCTATTAATATTATCATGGCATCCTTTACAACTACACATTTCTATTCTTTGTTTTAAAATGTTTATGATTCATATAAACAATTAATATTTCTTTATTTATACTAATTTTTAAGTTAACAAATTAATTAATTAGTATCACTAATAAGTCAAATTGGTAATATTATTTAACTATGAAATAATGCCAGCATGTTTGTCAGTACTTCATTGTAATTTTGTTTAAAAAATCATCTACACTGTATCACTGAAACTGTATGAAGAAAACGGAACGATAGAATTGTTTACATTTAAATGTTTTGTCCATAATCATAGATGTAATATGTATTCTTGTAATAGGAGACACGGAAACGTGTATCACCCTGAGCTATCCAGTTTACTGGACACAAAGTAAATTATCTGGTCCTTTCTGTATCAGGTTTGTTCAACTAAAAGCTACAACGTTTATGGTTTTCCTTTTTTTATATATGTTTTTAATCTATAGGGATTGCTATGTTTCACAAAATGTTTTCAGTTGGAATGAAAATTGTATAATTGTACTGCAAATAATTATTAAGGTAGTTCTCTAACCTAGTAACTGTTTCCAGATATTTTCTTATAGGTAAGAAATATAGCTGCGCAGCGTTTAACATCATAATCCTCTTGCAGTACTTTTTTTCTTATACGAATACTGTTAAACACAAGAATCTATATTATAAAATTGAAAGTGACTATGTTTGTGACTCTTAATCTCTTGAACCACCTGATCGATCTCGTTAAAATTTTCAGCATAGATTCGGGCCTGGGGTGGTTTCTAACATTTCACTTTGACGGTGTAACTTAGGGGAGAGGCGGGGGAGATATTTAAAAATGATCGAAAATGACTGATATTATTGTCAAATCCATATTCTTCGGAGTCGCTGAGACGAACAGTGACACTTCCAATGCCATATAAAAACCAAATTCTCCTCTTTTATGTCTAACATGAAACATATTCTCCCCGTGCGAAGAACGGGTATTTTGCTAGTTCGGAATAAATCGAAGTGCAACTTACAATTTTACGTTTCACAAACTATGTCCTGTAGGGGAAAAGGGGCCTCGATTTTTAATGATAGTAAACGATTATTAAGGAGTTGATAGAATGGCAGTGTAAGGGGAAGGAAGAATGGGAGAGCCCTAAGAAAACTCACGAACACGATATTGTCCACCACAAATTCAGATACTATAGAATTAAACCAATAGCTTCAATTCAAATTTTCCTTGTCGATGCAAAACTTCCACCAGCATAAGTAGTTTCACGTTTTTCATTAGTATATTACAGTAAGATCTCGATAACTCGAAGCTGAGTGGAAGAGATGAAAATTCGATTTATCGAATTTTTCGAGTAATCAAAGTTCGAGTTAGCAAGGTGGCCACAGCAAAAATTCGAGATATCTAGGTTCCTCCTTTCTTATGAAAAGTGACTATATAACCTCTATAACTCGAAGCTGAGTGGAAGAGATGAAAATTCGAGTTATCAAATTTTTCGCGTAATCAAGGTTCGAGTTATCAAGCTGGCCACAACAAAAATTCGAGATATCTAGGTTCCTCCTTTCTTATGAAAAGTGACTATATAACCTCTATAACTCGAAGCTGAGTGGAAGAGATGAAAATTCGAGTTATCGAATTTTTCGAGTAATCAAAGTTCGAGATAGCAAGGTGGCCACAGCAAAAATTCGATATATCTAGGTTCCTCCTTTCTTATGAAAAGTGACTATATAACCTCTATAACTGGAAGCTGAGTGGAAGAGATGAAAATTCGAGTTATCGAATTTTTCGAGTAATCAAAGTTCGAGATAGCAAGGTGGCCACAGCAAAAATTCGAGATATCTAGATTCCTCCTTTCTTATGAAAAGTGACTATATAACCTCTATAACTCGAAGCTGAGTGGAAGAGATGAAAATTCGAGTTATCAAATTTTTCGCGTAATCAAGGTTCGAGTTATCAAGGTGGCCACAACAAAAATTCGAGATATCTAGGTTCCTCCTTTCTTATGAAAAGTGACTATATAACCTCTATAACTCGAAGCTGAGTGGAAGAGATGAAAATTCGAGTTATCGAATTTTTCGAGTAATCAAAGTTCGAGATAGCAAGGTGGCCACAGCAAAAATTCGAGATATCTAGATTCCTCCTTTCTTATGAAAAGTGACTATATAACCTCTATAACTCGAAGCTGAGTGGAAGAGATGAAAATTCGAGTTATCAAATTTTTCGCGTAATCAAGGTTCGAGTTATCAAGGTGGCCACAACAAAAATTCGAGATATCTAGGTTCCTCCTTTCTTATGAAAAGTGACTATATAACCTCTATAACTCGAAGCTGAGTGGAAGAGATGAAAATTCGAGTTATCGAATTTTTCGAGTAATCAAAGTTCGAGATAGCAAGGTGGCCACAGCAAAAATTCGAGATATCTAGATTCCTCCTTTCTTATGAAAAGTGACTATATAACCTCTATAACTCGAAGCTGAGTGGAAGAGATGAAAATTCGAGTTATCGAATTTTTCGAGTAATCAAAGTTCGAGATAGCAAGGTGGCCACAGCAAAAATTCGAGATATCTAGATTCCTCCTTTCTTATGAAAAGTGACTATATAACCTCTATAACTCGAAGCTGAGTGGAAGAGATGAAAATTCGAGTTATCGAATTTTCGAGTAATCAAAGTTCGAGATAGCAAGGTGGCCACAGCAAAAATTCGAGATATCTAGGTTCCTCCTTTCTTATGAAAAGTGACTATATAACCTCTATAACTCGAAGCTGAGTGGAAGAGATGAAAATTCGAGTTATCGAATTTTTCGAGTAATCAAAGTTCGAGATAGCAAGGTGGCCACAGCAAAAATTCGAGATATCTAGGTTCCTCCTTTCTTATGAAAAGTGACTATATAACCTCTATAACTCGAAGCTGAGTGGAAGAGATAAAAATTCGAGTTATCAAATTTTTCGCGTAATCAAGGTTCGAGTTATCAAGGTGGCCACAACAAAAATTCGAGATATCAAAGTTTCAGGTTCCTCATAAAAAGATGGCTATATAACCTCTATAAGTAGAAGTTGTGAACGTTCCTTAAGGTAAAATACTAGACATGATTAAAGCAGAATGATAGTATCCATTAGCAATAATGACAGGACTAGCAACAATGACAATTATATAAAAGCATAGAGCTATAGCTTCGAGTTATCGTTGTCACATCGAGAGAAATTCCACTTTTTAGAGGCAAACTTCGTTGAGTTGAGTTGAGTTGATTTTAGTTTAGCGTCTCTTTCAGCAGCGAGGCTATATGAGACGTGGACCTACTGATTAACGTGGAATCCGAACCACATGAGCTCCCTCCGGGAATCGAACCCGGGTCTCCCACGCCCAAGGCGCGTACGCTAAAAGAGGCAAACTTCGAATCATAGAAGCTCACAGATATGAAAGTTCGATTTACCTAGGTTTTTAAATATGCTTATGAACAGTGTTTCTTCCAAACATGTTTTTCGATGAGTACTGCCTCCAGGAGCTCTGAAAGTGCCCCCCTCCCCGCCGGAGGAGACCAAAATAATAGGTCTATAATACAATAATAAATAGAATAGTGGCGTGTGAAAATAATGTGTGCCTCTCCAAATACTAAGTGTGCTCCTTCCGGAACATTTTTTTTCCAGAAATAAACACTGTTTATAAAACCCTCAAAATTCGACTTATCGAGGTTGTAACTTTTAAACATTGGACTTACAGAGGTTATTTTAACATTGAGTGTTATGAACAATTCAAGGGAATGTGAAAAAATTCTAGTTAGACCTATCAAAAAATTCGAATTATCGAGGTCCAACTGTACAATATTTCTAATTAAAATTATATATACTCGTATGAATTTAGGGGAACAATTGCCCTCTATAACCCTCTAGGTGACACCCCTGGATTGAATTGAGGGGGTGAACTCAACAGTGGTCTAAACCCCATTTTTAAAAATGGAGAAAAATCAAGTTAAACACATGTTTTTTTACTATATATATATATATATATATATATATATATATATATATATATATGTGTGTGTGTGTGTGTGTGTGTATGTGTATGTTTACAACGTATGACACATTCAACCACTTATATTTCCATTTGGTATATTGTACAAAAAACCACGTGTGTTTAAGTTCAACTTGATTTTTCTCCATTTTTAAAAATGGGGTTTAGACCACTGTTGCGCCCACCCCCTCAACTAGGGACCATATATTACCAAAGATGAGTATTCTACCACTTGGCTATCTGCACGAAATTAGAGAGATACTCCATTGTAATCTAATTTTTATTATCTTCTCTTACGCATAAAAAAAACATAGCGTACTGTTAATTGATTGTAATAGGAACAGTACATAATTTTCAGCAATTAAAATGCTTATTCCATGTTTCCTTTTTTTGATTACTTTCTTCTTTTAACATTTTAAAGCTTTTCCGTTGATTTTCAAACACTTTTTTTTCTTTGTGGTATAATTTTTTTCTCATTTAGTTCTATAGCTGACTTTATCCAACGAATCTGCTTTCACTTAATTACCCTGGTAAAATTATGGTAATTTCATAACTCTATGATTTGCTACTAATTGGCTTAATAATATTCATGTATTGCGTGATTATTAGATATAGAATTTCATTCGCTGAAATCTGATACGTCATTCTATTATATAGATTATTACTTAATTACACGGTTCCTGTTTCCATTTTCATTTGATTATTAAGGTCTCTACTCTCTCTCGCGTTTGAACACTGGAAATTATATGATATTGTTTAATTTTAGTTAATGCGATTTGGCAAATAACGAAGTTCGTAATACTATGTATGTAATTTCGAGAATGTAATTTAATATGCATGACGAATATTCAATATCTAGAACGACAATTCGAACATGGTTTTATTTGTATTATTACCATAATGTAGTAATGATTAATTGAAATTTTTTATAATGCTTGGAAATTAGACTGTTCTGTTACAAAGATAGCAAAATTAACTATGCTTATTCGAAGATCTACCGTGCCGTGATGAATACCGTGATGAATATACCAGATATTTGTATTTTTGAAAAACTCATTCTTTTGTTTTGTTTTGTTCTTTTGGAACACATGATAATTTGAGCCCTTTATCTTATAGGTACGAAAATTGGTTTAGGGAACGTGGTTGCTCAGTGGTAGGATGCTCCCCTCTGGTGGGAGGGGCCTCTGGCTTCATCCTAGGTTATGTGAGTTTGTATTGGGCAACATCGTGTCCATGGATTTTACCGAGCATCTTTTGTTTCCTCCCACATTCGCATTCGAATTCCTTCATAATCATTCATTTCCCTTAAAAATAATCATCCGACCCCTTTAGCCTAAGTGGAACCTTTGATATACTAATGTGACTGTAGCTTTCGCATTATTCGACGAATATTAATAATTAATGCTGTTAAAATTATTCGTTATTCAAACCATTATTTCATTATTTTTGTGCACTGTTTTCCGAATATCCAAACATTCGTTTCCAATATTCCAATAGGCCTAATCATTCGTGAATACTAATGACATTATTTAGTTCTCCATGAGGGGGAAGGAAGGGGCGATTCATCCTGAGTTTGAGATTTAAATACATTTTAATCAATAGATTAATAATATACCAAGGAAAACCATAAAATCCTACTTACACCGGAGGGTCCTTTCTCGAAAGCAAAATCTGAGATGATTGTGCTGATGAATACCTAATATTCATAGTAATCCTGAAGAAAATCTAATAACCGATTACTCGAATAATCGAAATAATTGATCACTCGAATCTTCGTAACTCGAATAATTGTTCGAATTATTATTCAAGTAATGGATACGTCGAATATTCAAATAATAAATGATTCGATTTTTAAACCCACAAATATCACTTTTACTGTTGATACTGGTGTGATGATTAAATTTTTAAACGCTTTATCTGCTGCCAGGAAATCGTAAGTAAAATAAACCAAGTTAAGTTTAAACATGATTAGTAATAGAACGCATTGAAAGACAAGAAAATAGTACTTAAGAAAGAATTTGCTGTCAATTTAATTTGTTTCTCAACAGGTACGACCAGGACCGCCAGTGGGACTCGGGCGGGTACTACCAGGACGACTACTACGGCAGGGATCAGTACGAGAATGAGGTGAACGCGAGGTACTCAGCAGTGGACGGCTCAGGGTACGACACGGCTGCTGATCAAATGAAGACTGGGGACGCCTACTATGGTGGTGGAAACAGCGGGTACAACACAGGTCATTACGACGGTTATGACTATGGGACATCCGGTAGTGCAACCGACAAATACCAGCAAAGTAGTTATGGTGGTAGTAGGTCAACTAGATCTAGTAGACAAAATTCCGCGGAGAACTATGAGTACGAGGAGAAGGACGTGTCTTACGCTAGTGGTGTGAATGATAGTGCGTCGCATGGTGGAACAATGACTTATGGTAATAGTTCTGCACGGGACAACCAGTACTACGATAGTACGGCTACTGACGGGTATGATACTGCCTACCAGGACGTTACTGGCACAACAAGTACCACCACTACAACGACTGCGTATACTAAAAACCATAACACTACCAATTCGCTTCATTATAACCACTCCGGCGGTAGTAGAAGAAACAGCACTTCCAGCGGGAATGTACTGCGACAGCACCATAGCTATGAGGAAGACTATGACTCCTATTACAAGGGGAGTGGTTATAATGAAGATTACAATTATGCGTACCGAAGTACGGAAAATCTATCAACGGTACAGGGTAACGAAGACCGAACTGTTATGAACGAACCGGAGAGTGCGTATTCCAGGACCAAGGAGCCGTTACATAACTCAACAAACGCTAGAGTGAGTGCTGCAGACACGGGTAATAGAGTGAACTCAACGGCAGTGACTAATTCAAGAGCTACTAACAATAAGGCGAGAAATCACACAGACGTAAATAGTGAACCTACAAGAACCCTTCAACGTAAGAGCAGTCGAGAGGACTATTATTATGAACAGGATCACTACGATCCATACGATGGGTATTATGATCAGTACGAGGATCAAACGACCAAACAGCCGCCTGTGACATCTTCAAGTGCAAAGACGTACCCTCATCCGTTGCACAATGACTCTTTGGACTCTCGTGATTCGCGAGATTCTCGTGATGATTATGATATCCGCGACTCGTTCGAAACTGACGTATCTTCATCGGTGGCGACGGCGCCAAGTTCTCACAAATATGACTACCCGGCCTACTCTACTAGTACTACCACTACTACGACGACTATGCCTTCCACGACGGCGACTACGACGACGCTAAGCACGACGACGGCTGCCATCTCCTCAGCGGTGCAGCAACAGCAAAGGTACAGGGACCAAGAACCGACGGCCGTCGTCGTGCCTCCAAAAGCAATGGCTACAACCACCGCTACTTTAACAACCACGAGCGCGTTAACGTCCGTTACCTCCGCGGTTACGAGTGCCGTTTCCAATAATCAAAGCTACCATTCTTCAGCACAAAAAGTGAACAACGGTATGTCCAACAGTAACAATAACCAGCGTGGCATTCTGAGGCCACAAGACTCTTTGGACAGCTATTCTGAGGACATTCTTGACACCCCTCCGAGATCTTCCTCACGAATAGACGACTATAGAGACTCTCTCGATAGGTACGATGTGCTTCCGGATTCCTCTTTGGACATTGGAGAACCACCGCGGGCTCCTGAAAACAGTCTCATAGAGCCTTACCAACCCCAGAAACCAGTGATGAGCCCGGTGAATGAAGTGGTGTCCTCCCCCTCTCAGGAACCCCAACATCCCCCGGGAATCTTGAACTCAGGCGAAAAGAGTGAGTTGACAGAAAAGTCAGCTCAACCCAAACCGGAAAAGACTAAAAGCGTGTCCTTCGAGGAGGACGAGAAACCAGAAAGAAGAAAGATGACCGCCAAGGAGCGGTGGCACTGGGCCTACAACAAGATCTGCATGCAGCTAAATGTAAGTACCAAGTTTTTAAATTATATATACTGTATTATGCATTAATCTTCAGTGTTCTTGTAGATTCTCAACGGTGTATTTTTTTTAATGAAATTAAAATCTTCTTTTGATATTAGTTGGAATGGATACAATCACCAGGTAAATAATTTGTAAAAGTTTCAAGACCATATGCTGTTTCGCTGTTCGTATTTGCTTCGTGTTTTTCCTCAAGAGTATGTCATATATATCAAAGGTTCCTAACATTTTTAGTCATTCAGTGAGTTCAATGTATACAGTAATATCTTATGAACGATTTTGAGAGATCTTCGTAGGATTAAATGGAAAGTATATTACTCTTGGAGAAGTTACGTATACAAAAGATTTGGAATAACAGGACAGATTTGTTTTTAATTCTGACACAGATCTAAAATTATAGTATATATATGTATAGCGGGTGTTTCAAATGAAACATTTAGTGCTCAGAATGAAAGAAAAAATGAGGTAACAAATTCTCAGAGGGCGTCTCAGACAAAGAGTTTTGCTTTTTCCAGAGAACCTCCTATTTAGGAGCTCTAGGAGAAATACTCGAAAATGGCGAAATATGTGAGATGATACATAACTGAGAAAATAATGGAAAATAAAACCTTTTGTAGGGAAAAGTTGTTCGTGTAGAGCATCATTGTTACAAAAGGGGAAGATACTTTGTGCTTTGGTATTGCTGCACGTTTCATCTCCACCACATCCAAATGACACCAACTGTGCAGATACGCACAGTTAAATGGTAGCCAATACGTAAACGTCTCTGGTATGTGTAAACTTAAGAACCTGAAAAATCCAAATATCCTTTTACGACATGACCTTTTCTGCTGCATACGTTCCTCGTTTGCTTGATGTGTAAAGCCTACAATCTTCATGACCTCTTGTTGACTACCTAACTAACTATCTGCCTCTGTGGCCTATGGAACCCGGAGGTTGAATGCCGCGTTCACAAAAGCTCACCATTGACTTTTATTCTGAGCCAACTGAATCCATTTTCTACTTTGCATTCTTATTTCTGCGAGATCTATCTTAATATTGTCCTCCCGTCTACGCCTAGGTCTTCCTAATGGTCGTTTTCCGATTCTACTTCCAGTTAAAACTTTGAAAGCGTTCCTACTTTCTTCCATTCTGGATACATGACCTGCTCACCTAAGCCTTCTAGATTTGATAACCTTAACAATCCTTGTATAAATTATAATGATTTGGTTCGTATTGTTGACGTACCAGTGATGTAATTGATTCATTAGTGCATGTTATATCTGGGTCGAGTTTTGGTAGGTGTGCATTTTTTGTTAATATTTCGTTTCGCTTATACGTACAATCTTTCAGTAACCTGCATCCCTTACTTGTTTTCTCGTGCCTATCATAAGCACGTTCTTAGACTTTATGTAGTAGCGAATTGAGAGAGGAATTTAAAAATCGATATAAGCTGTTAAGAGTCTTCATCCCGGTGAAATTAAAATACCGCTAATTTTACAGTAATTATGTGATATCTTCAAATAGATAAAAGATAATTGAAATATGAAACAAGAGCGCCCTAGACAATATTATTTTGGGTGAGATACCGTTATCACAAGTCACCTATGGCTTTCCGTTTTCAGCTGTTTAGAAACGCGAAAATAAATGCCGATTTTCAAAATGGCTCGAAATCAAAAGCAGATAAGTGAGTCGTGATAACGGTTTCTTATGTAAAATAATATTGTCTAGGACGCTCTTGTTCCACATTTCGATTATCTTTTATCTATTTGAATATATCACATAATTACTGTAAAATTAGCGGTATTTTAATTTCGCCGGGATGAAGATTCTTAATTCGTAGTAGGACTTTGACTCGATATGCATCGTACATAGAGTTTTCAAACAGAACAAAGCAAGTTCCCAATGTAATGATGGAACCTTCAACTTCCATAGTAGACTGGAAGTCAGTTCTTTTAGGGTAGAATGTAGTAACTTTAAAATTCGCATTTAGAATGAGTTGAGTTGATTTTGAGTTTAACATACCTTTTAGAATTGAGGCTATATGAGACAGGACCTACTGATTAACGTGAAATCCGAACCACATGATCCGCGCGGAATCGAACCTGAGTCTTCCACACTAAAGGCGCACACGCTAACCGCTTAGCTACGAAGAAGCTCCGCATTTGGAATGATATCGCAGAATTTTAAACAAGAAGCATTTTATATTGGTATGTTCATTTTGAATCAAGATCAAAACAATTACTAAATTTCATTTACAAAAAAAATAAAAAAAAGAAGTCCATTGCGTTTAAATTTTCAACGGATTGTAACTCCGAAATAATATATTTGTACACTCACTTCCAAACATCTCTGATATATTTATAATTTTAAAAATTGGAATTTTTAATAGCATCAATATTTTAGATAGGTAAATTACCTTTCATGTGGACCTGTTTATATATACAGGGTGTTTCAAAACAACACTGACAACGTTTGGGAGGTGATTCTTGATACCAAGATAAGATCATTAAATTAGGAACTCAGAAAGGAAACATTTGTGCACTGGTTGACCTATACTTTGTGTCTTGTCTTGGTGTGAGGAATCAACTCCCAAACGTTGTCGGTGTTGTTTCTGAAACACCCTGTATATATAGTTCATGTTAAGTTGCGAATACACTTTTCATATAGCCTCGATGCTGAAAAATATATTAAACTTAATATGAATCAACACAGTGGCGGATGTAGCCCGGACCCTGGGGGCCTAGGCTTCCTACTGTTTGAGTGACAAAAATAATTTCAGCTATTATTTATACATTTTCGAAAGTTTGTAGTAAACTCATGATATACCTGTGGTATACATGTACCAGTCTAGGTTCTGGTACACCCTCCCTCCAGTGTTTATCTTCTCGATTCGCCTCTAAATCAACGTTAAGATATTGTGTCTCTGTGTCTAAACGAACTGTCTTGAGATTAGTCTGCTGGAACTGGGAAGATACTTGACAAATTCTCTTTCATATTTTTTAACGATACGATTCGAACAAGGACGTTCCGATTTGCGAAGCAGAAACTTTAACATTTTACTAGCTTCCACTCGTTATAAAGTTATAAAAACAGCAGAAAAAAAGAAAGAAAGGCAAAGCTTTCTTAATTCAAAAAAACGTCATACAAGAATTATTTAATCTCTTTCTTGCGAGGGTAAAGGTTGGTTAGACATAGCCTATTTTAGTTGATGCTGGAAAAATCTATTGCTGTCAACAGCCATTACTCAAAATTAATTGCTTTAGTGCGTGATATGCTGTCACATAACAAACCAACATAATATATCACCCTTCTTCTTCCTCTAATAATAATAGTAGTATATTAAGTCTAAAGTATAAATAAGAATCTAGGTTGACCTGTACACAATTGGTCCTTCTAGACATGTGTCACGGTATTATGATACGCAAGCTTGTCTCTTCAAAGCCAAGCTGAATATAAAACACACCAGTTTCACAGTCTTCTAAAAAAAACTGAACCCTCTCCATATTTCATATCTTGAGGTAGCTGCAGTACCATATTTCAATAAAGTAAATCACCATGCTAAGCGGGTTTGCATATCCAAACTTCTAACTGTGAAGTCGTTTACGATCACTCCAACCTCAATCATTTCACTGATTCAACCTGTTTTATATAAGTTATTACAACGTAAAGTCGAATGTAATTTATTCGAAACATACTTTTAAACATTGCAAGAGATGTAATTTCCACATATTCACTGCAAATTCACAGTCGTATTGGACTAAACAAAAGCGAGTGTGAAGTGGAAAACTACTTCACACAAAAATCAAAAGAAAATTTATGGTCGCCTTTGAAATGGTCGAGTGAATTAAGTCAATAGTCTATCAATCAGGAGTCTGTGTATTCAAACCTAATAGGAATTCCTTTTTTTTTTTTTTAATGTCTTCCTACTTTCATCCGGATACAGAACGTTTATTTGAATAACTCTTTGTAACTCCTTTTCTTTCAAATTCGATTGGAAAGGAACAGTATGTGTATTGTAAGTCTAGAATCCATAGCTGGAAACAAAATATTAAGGATGTTCACTATTCCATTACTATCCTCTGATATGTAACGAAAAACTATTGATAAGCATGGTGATTTCAGAAGACATTCCCCAGGGCTGTTGTAATATGCGAGGGGAGGGAGTACTATAAAAACACTGGGAATACACATTAAGTACTATCAAACGTATGGCCCTGAAGGGGAAAATTTCTAAATTTGAGGGAGTCTTAAATTCTCCCCCAAGCCACCCTTGAATTCATCGCTGTTAAAAGGTTTTCTTAACAAATAGAATATTACTAATTTGAAATGACAAAGCCATAACTTATAGAGAATTGTAATAAGAGCATGAAGAATTATAATACTAATTACGTAAATATTATCGTGTAAGTTATCATTTCTGGTCGGAATAAAACTCGATTTTTTTTTTTTTTTTTTTGATTGCAGTGTAAAGTAAGTTCTCTGTACACAATCCTGACTGGAAAGGCATGTTTAACTCCCATTAATTAATTACTATTTTTACTTATATATTTTATTGTAATTTCTAACAGACTGTAAGAATGCCTCGCTCGACAGCAGTGGGGGAAGCGAGTGCGTAGCCTTCTCTTAGGGGAGGTGTGAAGAGGGAGTAAAGGGGCGCAAGCTACTGGCAGAAATAAATTGTGAAATGAATAAAGCTTGTAATGACCCTTTACAATGTCGCTTGACAATTTTGTAATGATTATTTACAAAAGATAATACTGCACTAGGAGTCTTTTATTTCACTGCACGTCTTTTATTAGTAAATTACTGTAATATTGAATAACATATAGTGCGTGTCTCAAACTCAGGGGGAAGCAATTGTTTCCCATTCTTCCTTAAATGAGGCCCCTGAGACAGAACACTAAGATAGGGGACACTGAGATAATTTGGGTGGGGTTTAATTTTAGTACACCTTAATGTTCTTACATATATACAGTGGAGTCTCGCTAATTCGAACTTGGATAATTCGAAATATTGGATAATTCGAACAGAAGTCCATTCCCCTTCAAAACTGTATTGAAAACAATAATAAAGAATCGTGGATAAATCGAACTTTTGAACCTATGTTTTGGATAATTCGAACTAAATATAGTTGAAAATTTTTAATGTTGGACAGATGTAAACAGAGAAATACAGTTTTAACGTGTTTTCAGTTATCCAGATGCAGCCATAGGGATGAATAATACAAAAGATAAATAGAAAATCTATGTAATGATAAAGATTAAGGTAAGTTGGGGAAGAAGTAAAGATAGACAACGTGTGCCATTCTCATCTTGTTTCAGAATTGGTTGAAAATTTAAGATGAATTATTGATAAAGTCAACCAAATGTTATGTTATCGTATTTCACGCAATACATGAAATTCAACATTTATTGACCGTACAAAAACAATCAAATTTAAGCAAATGAAGTTTATGACTTCTTAAAACTGAGAACAGAATATTCTAATTGTTACTGGTATTTAATTGTTGGACAATTCGAATTTTGAATAATTCGAAGTTTTTTCGTGTCCCCTTGGACTTCCAATTAAAAAGAGTCCACTGTATGTGGTTTCGCTTGTTCTCCAGATCGGGTCAGATGCGCTTTGTGGTGGACAAACACCGTATACGCGAGTTTTGTCGAGATTTTCAGGTTTCCACCCACTTTTCATTCCACCATTTTATTCGTTAATATCATCACTGTGCCCCATAGCATAATCGTCCGAACTGAGAACAACATATGTTTATCTAAAGAAACGTTTACGGGGCTAAGGCCTCTAGATACTCCATTTACCATCAGTCAGATGCATATTACTGTAGTTTTCTCATTGGGATCTCGTCCCGTATATATTTGTTCTCCCTCTTTCTCTTGGGAGGCAAATGGAAACGCGGAGTAGTCATCTCATAACATATATGTGCTAACAAACACCTGCAGCTGAAGCAGGAAGGTGCAGATGCTTCTCGCGGAAGGAAGACTCGCCACAAATTCCCCAGCTACGAAGATTAGTTTACTTGTATATAGGACAAGGGCAGTGATGCAGGTAGAATATCCAACTTATATAGTTTCAAAATACACTCACCTTTTAAACTTTAAGACACGAAGTAACTATATTTAGTTACCTAAAAATAAGGCTTGAGATACGAAGTAACTATTTATAGATACCTTGCAGTTTGCCAACTAAACCTAATTGTTTTTTAACTTTCTGGGTATCACATATATGCACTTGCATGTGTTTTATTCAGGAGACATACTAGGCAACTGCAGAAATTGGCGCCGTATCCCAGGCTTTATTTTTTAAAAAGGCTCTGTAATTAAAAGGTTAATGGGTGTAACTTTTCCGACTTTTGATTTAGATTATCAAGGTTTGACTCGAGTTGAGTTGATATTGAGTTTAACGCCCAGTTCAGCATCGAGGCTATGTAAGACGTGGACCTACTGATTAATGTGGAATCCGAACCACATGAGCTCCCGCCGGAAATCCAACCCAGGTCTCCCACGCCAAAAGGCGCGTACAGTAACTGCTTAGTCACAAAGGAGCTCTAAGATTGGATGCGAATACTCAACTTTGGATTCAACATTAAGTTATAGGTTCAAGTGTCATTTAGCCTTGGTGCAAAGTAAGGCTAGTATCTCTCTGAAAAGAAGGGGGAAGAATTAGTTATTTGTCAATTTTAAATCCAAGACTTATTAAACATTTTTAGAGTTAATGTAATCAGTGGCGAATTTAGAAGATAAAAATTTGGGTGAGAGAACAGCCAGAACCCAGACTATGAGTTGAGTTGATTTTCAGTTTAACGTCCCTTTCAGCAGCGAGTTTATATGAGACAGGACCTACTGATTAACGTGGAATCCGATTCACATGAGCTTCCACCGGGAATTGAATCTGGGTCTCCCACGCCAAAGGCGCGTACACTAACCGCTTAGCCACGAAGGAGCTCAACCCAGTGTATGATAGGTATATAATAAATTTACGCAAATCATTTTAATTAGAAATTCGTTTATGCACATCGTTAACAGAAACTAAGGATAAAAAATGAAACATTTCTTTCACCAGTTATAATTAGACATAAAGTATGAATTAGCAATTAGTAAGTTGTATGCATTTACAGGCACAATAACTAATCAGATTAATCAGAATACATTGTGTTTTATGTGACAAAAAATGTAATTAATATTCAAGTTAGAAATTGTTGAGAAAATAAATTGTTGAGAATATAAATGTGCAACGCATCAATATTAATATTATCCTACAAGCAGCTAATAAAGAATAACAGGCAACGCTTACTATAGATCTAAACTTTCAAAAATATTTCAATAATAACTTTAATTATTTTGTTACTCAAAAAATTGGAAGGGCTAGCCTCCCGCCTCCGGGCTAGATGCGCCACTGAATGCAATTTCATAGCATAAACAAAGCGCAATCATATCACTGCAGATAATGAGCTTTTATTTTATAACCTACAATTTATAAGAATAAAAGTTTCCCCGTTTGATGTATTTTTATATACAGTATTAATTTAATGGAAATTCTTAGAGTTGGAAACACTTCAGATGTCTTTGGTTGGCAACGTTCAGGCTGTGACAGCAGCGCAGGACTGTTGCTGGTGATATGTTAGGGTAGAGCCGGCACTACGTGAGAAGTAGTGGAACGGTATCATACAGTAAACTAAACAAACTGTGATGTTATAAATGGGCGATCTCTCTGATTACCAAAAAAGCCGAATTGTTGGCGACTAGTTGTATAAAGCGAGCATAACAAAAGTGCCAGGTGTGGTGGGTACGTCGCGAGGTACAGTATCCAAGGTGAGGACAGTCCACAAAACTCATGTCAAAATCACATCAGCGAATAGGAGCAGTAGTCGGAAGAAAACCCTCAGTGACGGGTCCAGCTGAGAATTATAACGAATTGTCTCTCAGAATCGCAATGCTATTATGGTGCAAGTGACGACAAAACACAACCAGCACTTCCCACAAACAATCTCGACAATCACAATCGTCGCAAGTTGCATGATATAGACCAAGGGTGGGGCTGTACAAACGAAAAGCGCTAATAAGAGACCCGAACGCTTTAGTACGGTGCTAGTGGTACCACGAATATTTCATACGGGCCTCTAGTGACTGGAAACGTGTGATATGGTCAGATGAGTTATTGCCCACTTTATTTTTAAACCACAAGTCATGTTTATATGTGGGGGACACCTAAAGAATTGTATGATCCAGTGTCGTCGTCCGATGAGAAACATAGAGACGCCACGGCTCTATGATACTGTGCGCCACAACATCCTGGTATTCAGTGTGCTCTGGGTTCACGCTTATCGTGCGCGTTAAAGCCCATTTTAGGGGGCTATGTGTATCCTATGATCCAGATTTTCTTTCCGGGCAGTGACACCATATTTCAGACGAAATGTGCCTATTCACACAGCTAGAGCTGTTGCTTCCTCGTTTGAGGAAGGTTGGAATGAAGTTGAATACCTTCCGTGACCTGCCAAATCCGTGGGCCTGAACATGCGTAGTCAATTTTGGACATAGGAATCAGGTGGACACATCTGCCTCTATCCCTCTCATGGAAGTGAATGATCCATTGGACGTAGAATGGGATATTGTTCCACTTACTACAATTCACTCACGTTACATCAGAGCTGTTCTAAGGGCAAAAACTTGTCCAACCCTATTATTAGTTTATTCAGGAGTTCCCATTAAATTGACAATTATCTGTATATATTTCATACGTTTTCAAAAAAGTATTTTTTTTTCATTTTTTAAATATATATATATTTTTTTAGTTTTGCTTTCCTACCCGATTGCTAATAAGGTATATTCGGCTAGTTGATTAATTGGAGATTTATGTCCCTTTCCAGTAGCGAGGCTTTCTGACCGTGAGATTGGAATTGCTACATAAAGCGAAATTCAAGCCACTAGTGAGGTGCATACCGAAAACAGCCGCACAGAAGTTCGAACCGAGAACCAGTCGCAGAGAAAGCACTCGCATAGTATATTTCCACAATATTTGAACGGAAAATTATTTACAGAGTGTTTCAAAACAACACCGACAACGTTTGGGAGGTGATTTCTGATGCCAAGATAAGACGAAAAGTATAGACCAACCTGGGTGCACAAATGCTTCCTTTCGAACTTATAGGCTGCCGCAAACATGAAAAAATAAAATTTAAATATCCATAGCTCCAAAACTATGGAACCTACCGTAGTCGGATCGAGACTTTATTTAAAAACTAATATGTGTACTATCCAAATATCCATGTTTCAGAATCCTGTGGTGCTTCCTCAACTATTTTCATAGAGATAGTTGGAGAGTATTTCAAATTATATGCTCGTAGCAAAACTTGTTGCGTCAGTACCTTAGAATTCTGTATCATGTATGTTTGGATAGGGCACACATTAGTTCCTAAGTGAAGTCTTGACCCGACTACGTTAAGTCCCATAGTTTTGGAGCTATGGACTTTAAAACTCATTTTATCATGTTTTCACCAGTCTATAACTCCGAAAGAAATCATTTGTGCACCCAGGTTGGTCTATACTTTTTGTCTTATGTTAGTGTCAGGAATCACGTCTCAAACGTTGTCGGTGTTGTTTTCAAACACCCTGTATATAAGGTTCGATTCCTGCCAGGAGCTCAAATGGTTGGGATTAGTGTTGTCCACGGGACCTTTCGAAATTCGGGACAAAACGAAAGACATGACAGTTCTCGTCTCGATTTTTGAGACGGAACGAAAAATTTCTTAAGTTTCGTGGGCAACACTAATTTCCCCAAGTCTTGGATTTCAAGCACTGTCTTAGTGTTGCATGATTCATAGTATAAAAACCATAAATTGATAAAGGGATTGTACGAACATAATGAAGACCGTTTATCAAGATTTAAAGATACGGATATCATTATACAATGTATTCCAATAATAAATATGACTTAAATGTTGTTATATTCTACTCTTCTTAGACTTCTCACGACGCAGAAGTATTCTGATAACTTCTATACCACAGAAGCAAATTAAGAAAATAATCATTGTATAAATAAATGTATGTAAATAAATATACATAAATTTGAAGAATGAGACAAGACGAACAGTATTTTCGGACACGAGACGAGACGAGAAATTATTATTCATACATCAGGTTCAGATCAGACTTCTACAAAATTTAGGAGATTAAATGAGAAAACGTTATTTCTTGTCTCATATCGTCTCATGACCAACATTAGTAATTATTCAGCGTTATGTAGCCTCAGTGCTTAAATCATCATCATCATCATCATAGCTATTCTGCCATTATTGGCAGGTCACTTGCCGGAATTGAGAAGCTACCATGCTCCACGATCTTCCGCTAACCTCTTCATCTTCACGTACGATTTTTCTGATTTGTTATCGTCCATTAATTTTAGTCTCCTTCACTCCCTCCCTCGCTTTCCTGCTACCATACCTTTTAGCATGTCCCTCATGATATAGTTTGTTCTTACCCAATGTCCCAACCAGTTTCTTTTCCTCTTCTTATACGTTAATATCTAAAATTGTTCTTTTCCCTCCCACCATTTCTAACAACTCATTCGTTCTCCGCTCGACCCAGCTAATTCTCTCCATTTTTCTCCACACCCACATTTCGAATTCCAACTAACTCAGTGAGCATTTTACTATATTTGTTTTCCTACAACACCTTTGTTTGTATTACGGAGAAGTTATGTTTCTGCAGCGATGACTCTTTCGGTTGTTCATTAGTTAGATAAATAGTCAATTAATAATTAAGTACGATTCTTATTAGTTAGGTCGTTAGACAAAAAGGTAAATAAATACTTCTTTCCCTCTGTGAGAAAATGTGAGGGTTGATAAACAGAGACAGTTAATTAACGAAAACTTTATCTTTCTCTCTCTCTCTACTTGATATTAATCAGATTTTGAATAGTGGCTACTAGCAACATACATAATTGTTATTGATTCTACGCCTGACTCCATTATTAGCAGTAATTATTACTCCGTGGGAGAGGGCGTTTAGATGGGATACTAACTAACAAATGATTGTCGAATTAGCATTTTGATGTATAGGCGTATTTAACTAGCTTATTCACGACATCTGGTCATCAGTGATGCTGGTACATATATGTTCATAAATGGCCGCCATTCGATTAATCCTCTGCTCTGATATTTAACCTCATTGTACACAAGACCTTTTCATAATAGATTCCCGTCAACGTCAGAAAGAGCTCGCTTACATTTCATCCAGTCATTTGGTTCATTCTATTTAAGAGTAAGCTCAAGGGATGAGCTCAATGTATCAAGTACTTTAATGTAAGTGTAAAGGAACATACGTTAATGTCTTTTTTTTTTCAGTTTAACGTCCTCGATTATTTCCTTTAGGCTAAGGGAGACGATGATTAAGGGAAGTGAATGATAATGTAAAAATTGGTGGAATGAGAAAGTGGGAGGAAACGGGAGTACGTCGAGAAATCCTGTAGATACGATGTTATCCACCACAAACTTACTTGGACGGGGATCGAACCAAAGGATCTACGCACCAGAGGTTAATCACTCTACCACTGAGCCATTTTTCCCATTTTTAAAAAAATATTTTAAAATCCAGATGAATTACAGACAATTAAGTGGAAAAGTTTCAGTTGAGGCGAACTTTTTTTTTTATTTATTTTTTTTTTTTTAGAAACGATAAGTGACAGAGTCCTCGTCTTTTGTATAAGTGGCCCTGATTTGATCCCAAGTTATGTGATTGTGGTTAACAACATTGTGCCGTAAATGTTCTTGGGGTACCGGTACTTCCATGCCTTCCCATTCTTTCATAGTCATTCAGTTTCATTCACAATGTCCGTTCCCCCCCCCCCAAAGTACGTAGATGCACACCCTCCAAATATACTATTCCTTCTCCCGGAAAAAAAATAGAAGAACCCAGGATTGTTTGCGATGAAACCAAGTTAACCTACGTTGAACACTAAACTTTATTCAATTTTAGCGTTCTTGAAAGTATAGTTTTAGTATTACTGAAATGTCCGTACTTTGCAACAGGCAAAATAGGTTTATATAACACGCCATTTCGCCTTTAATATACACGTTTCAAATGAAACTATAGTGATAAGAATCCATAAGACATTCTAATTATGGTGTAAATTTTGAAATACTTTTACCCCGATAGAATACGAATCTTTAATCAGAGTAACATGAAAAATAACGAGTTTGATATTAAATATTTTAAATTTATTTCGAAGAGATTAGACCCAAAAAGTATGGATTAGGCATAATTTTCGGTCATTTTCAATTTTCATTTATCACCCTTCTCCCCCACCATGCCGATTCTGTCCGATCGTAGACTTAAGTGGCATCAGGTATACCAGTATTCATCTCAGCAATCCAGAAAATTATGGTTTTGACTATAATATTACTCGTTTTCGTTTATTTTTGTATATCAAGCCCCCCTTCCCGCCTCCTACAGGTAGTAGTACGAGCTTAACTTTTACTTAAATGTCTTCGGTATTCATATCAGACACCCCAGAAACTATGGATTTGACATTAATATCAGTCGTTTTAGATTACACTAGCCAACAAAATTTTATTTTTTTCTGTAACTGGCATGAGAACAGCTAATCTTCATGTTTTAGGGTGTGCTGATAACGAAAACGCTAATGAAAATATAAGATTAGCTCTCGTTTTGAAGTTATCATAATTTTATGTTATTGCCTATATAAGCTTATGCATGTAAATGAAATGAAATGAAATCTTTGAGTTTTACGTCCCACGATTATGCCGGTTAGGCTAAAGGAGACGGTGAAAATGAGAAACGAATGAAATGGTGGAATGAAGAAAGTGGGAGGAAACGGGAGAACTCCGAGAAAACCCACGCACACGGTGTTTGTCCACCACAAAGTTCACTTGGCGGGGACTGGGATCGAACCCGGAACCCCAAACACCAGAGGTGAACACTCTACAACTGAGCCACCGCGGCCCCCCTTATGTATGTATTTACCTTGTTGTTATCCCTCGCAGGTAGGTCACTGAAGACGCAACCGCTTTGATTGGCGTTTGTAGTTTTCAGCTGGTGATTCCCTGCATAGTGTCCAACTCATGTCGTTCAGATTCCCCATTGGGTTATGGGTCCACGTTCCATATAGCTTAGCTGCTGAATGAGACACTAAACCCCAAGTAAACTAACTTAAACCTGGATTGTCGGTATGCAACTTATCTAACTTCACCTTTATATTCTCTTTCCACTTTAAGTTACCAAGAATCAGCTCCTTTCGAGAAGGTTCATGTGCAAGCAATATATTCCGTCCATTATTCTAACTCGATAATTCCAGTTCGAAACATTTATAGTGATCTCTAGAACTTGATTGTTCTCCATTCAGCTACCTGTTCCTGTATGATTGAACCCAGGGGTAAAAGTAGATCTGAAAAGGTAGGGGGACGGTAGGTAGCGGCATTACGCCAAGCAGTTCCTCTGCCTATCTTTGCCCATTGTATATTTTTTAGGTACTGGGGGATGCCGTACATATTTTTTGGAGGTGGGGGCATAGCATTCTCCCGCGTTCCCCCTCACTTTTACCCCTGATTGAACCCCATAAGACAGCGATATAAACTCTAATATTTTGTTTTAATTGCCCACGACAGTAAGAAGGTCTCTTTTGCACAGATTGGGTGACAGTTTTGAAAATTTGATTGATACACACAAGTGCCGGAATCTGAGAAAATTTTGTAATTCGTAAGCCATATTACAACAATATTTTCTTTCGAAGTTATTCTAACGAAGTTATTTTAAAAAGAATAAATCTATACATAAAGCTTTTCAGCACGTACATCATCATGATTTTCATCCCATTGATTGCTATCAAGTTTTTTCTTTTAAAAAAAAAACGAATAAGGATTTTGAATAAATTATATTTACAGATTTCTTCTTTGTTTACATTTCGCTTACGCCCTTAACTCCAAAAAAAAAAAAAAAAACTTGCTCCCCAAAGCCTTCTCAGTATGGTCATGTTCATATTTATAAACATTGAAGAGGGGACCGCAATTTCTTATTGGTAGAGCGCTCCCCTCTGGAGCATGAGGTTTCTGGTTCAACCTCAGCTCTCGTCAAGTAGTTTTGTGGTGGACAACATCACGCGTGCATTTTATCAGACTGCACCTGTTTCCTCCCATTTTCATCATTTGAATCATTATCATCCATCTCATCAAAACCGTTTCTCATATGGGCCTATAAGCTATCTGTGTGTAGGAAAAACATAGTGCAGGTCAATAACTATTTTGCTATTATGCTATCAAACATTATACCTATTTGTTAGCTCAATATCAACTACAGTTATTCCCTAAAGTATCAACATCTACTGAACCACAATATTATAGTTGTAATATTCCTGTTAGTCCCGGCATTTTGTTTGTACATATTTGCGTGATTCTATTCTGCAATTAATTGTATCATTTTCCAAAGATTTTAATGAATTCTAGAATTTTTTGTTGTTAATTATATATTCACTTAAAATTTGTCTTACGAAAATATGATTAAAACACAGGGTGGATATAAGTCTCTCCCTGATAACAAACTTTAGTAAGAAGAAAACAAAGAATGATTAGAAGCATGCAGTCTGAAAACTTCGCTTGTGTTATACTTCAAGATTTTGCCACAGCTTTTGCTGCCACCTACTGCAGCTAAGCTCGTGTTGCTTTAACCCGAAGTCCACAGAAATCCTTGCGTTGCACATCACTTGAACTGGACATCCCGAAGTCAACTGTGCTAAAAATTTTACACAAACGCTTAAAATTATACGCATATAAGGTATAAATCGTTCATAACTAACACTAGAAGACCGTAACCGATGCGCAAGTTTCGCATGTCGCATTGCATGGACAACTAATGGAGCACATGTGAACATTTTCTATATCAGGTTTTTAAAAAATGAGTTTTCCTATTATTTGTCGCAAACCGCATGCTTATGTCATTCTTAGTTTTCTTGTTAATAATGTTTGTTATCAGGGAGACTTTATGTCCACCCTGTATTGTGAGTCATAAGATGTTGACAATAACTCAACTTTTAGTACTATTTTAGTCCTATATACAAAAGAAAGAAAAACTTATTATAATGTACTAAATAAAATAATGTAAATAAATACATGTACATAATTATAAGCATTATGCATACAAAATTTTAATAAACATGAATAGTTGTAAAAAAAAAAAAAAAAAAAAAAGTGTTCAAAACTGTATTTATAACTCCGAGTGATATTCTGTCCCAGCATAAATATACTGTAAATGTGAAAAATAGAGCCAAGTTCTCGTACGTTTATCACTTTGTTATGCCTGGAAAAAAACAGAGATCTGAAATTATGCCAAGTTCTGTTGAAATTCGGAAATCAAAATATTAAATTATAATTTCCGAAATATTGCAACTTTAATGCCGAGAACAACTTGTCAGGCAAGAGTCTTTCGAGGCAGGAGCGTCGTTTGGGGGGAGGCAAGGAGGGGACAGTTGCCTCTCCCCAAGAGTTTGAAGAATAGATATACTTTAATAGATTGTCTACTAATATAAAGTACAAAATGTGGTACTCTTACGTCGGTGTTACTTGCCCCCCTCAAGCGCAGTCTGAAATGATGCCCCTGTTTCGAGGTTATAATTTATATTTCAGCACCGCAAATGTTATTTTCAAGAGAGAAAGACATTTCGAGTTTTCAAACTTCCTCTTTTGCTTGTATCACAAAACCTATATTTGTGCCACGTTTAAAGTTTACATGTCTACAGGAAGAAATAGATTTTGAATCGTTATCTTAAGTAATATGAAAGTATATTGGTTTACCTTTTCTTCCCTACGTTTCCTCCATGGATGGGGATATTTCGAGTTTTCGAATTTTCCCCCATTTTATTTCTACTATAAACCTTACACTTGTGCTAAATTTCAAGTTCCATGTCTATAGTAAGTACTCTTTAGATTTTGAATCGTTGGCAAACGACATGTTATTTTGAATATACCCCTCAAACTATCCTCCTTAGAAAGGGAAATTTTAGTTTTCGGATTTTCCCCCCTCCCTTTATTTCACAAATCATACAATTGTGTCTAATTACAAGTTTCTGTGTCTAGAGGTAGTAGCCCCGTAGTACTCTATAGGTTTTAAATTAAATAATGTAACCATATGTAATGTTGCCCTTGCACTTTAATTTTCTTCCGTGGAAAGGAAAAATTCAGTTTTCGAATTTTCTCCCTTTAGTTCTAGGGATGGGCACGAGCCAGTTCGAGTGAGTTTTCTTTGAACCTCGACTCGACTCGAAACAGACAACTTTAAGCTCGACTTGGGAACTCAACTCGAAAAATTTTCTCCAACTCGACTCGAATCCGGGTAGAGTTTCGAGTCGAGTCGTTCCCATCTCTATTTATTTCTGTTACTGGTTCTACGTTTATGCCCAAATTTCAAGTTCCCATGTCTACTGGCAGTAGCCTACAGGTTTAGAATCGAGTGATGTAAATTTGTTCCTTGGCTCCTAATTTTTCCCCTTGGAGTAAGAATTTGCAGTTTTCGGATTTTTTACTTTATTTCTGTTACCAGTTCTATGTTTATGTCCAAATTTCAAGTTTCCTTGTCTACTGAAAGTGTTCTATATATTTTAAATCAAATTACGTAACTATATGCAATTTTTTCCGTCGCCCCTTAATTTCCCTCCTCGTTGAGAACATTCTTAGTTTTAGATATTTTCCGTTTGTTTGTATCACAAATCTTATATTTATTCCAATTGTCCAGTTTCTATGTCTATAGGAAGTATCCTTTATACTTATGTAACGTAAGTATATAATTTTGTCCCTTGTAGTCTAATTTTTCTCCTTGGAGAGGAAAATTTCCAGTTTCCAGATTTTTTCCCTTTATTTGTATTATATATCTTACATTTAAAAAAAAATCAAATTTCATGTTTCTACTGAATAGGAAGTACCTGCAAATTTTGAGTCCAGTGATGTAAATTTGGCCTTGCCTCCCAATTTACTCTGATAAAAGGGAAAATTTCCAGTTTTCAGAATTTTCGTTTCTTGTATCACATATACTACACCTGTACCAAAGTTCAAGTTCTCACGTCTATATGAAGTGCCACATAATTTTTGATGAGTGAGTGCCAAAATTTTAAGTTTTATGAGGATTTCATTACTCTCTATTTACAAAACGTTTGAAGATAGAACGCCCTACCACTGAGCCACCGTGGTCCCCCGGAAATGGGGAGATGGGGGATGAAACGGAAGAACCCCAATAAATCCCATGGACACTGGTGGTCAGGAATCCCTTTCACTACAGGCGGTAACTCTACTCCTGAGCTACCATACCCATCACATTTCAAATTTGTGAATAAAAGTTTCTATATTTTTGAGTGGATTGGAGTTTCACGTCTAGTCCATCACTGAGCCTATATGAGACGTGAATCAACAACTTAAAACTTTGATGTGTTAGAAATTTGAAAGTACCAATATTAACTTACAAATACATTTAAAGAATTTAATTTACAATTTCAAAAGAAAAATAAACAACAAAAGAGGAAATAGAACGACGAAAATAAAAGACATTTTCTTATACTGAAAAAAATCATTTGCTTTCTCCACTCGACATGAGCGCCCCCAAACGGACAACTTGTGTTAATGGAAAAATTCACAGTTGGAAGTAATGGGTTACTTATGTTATAATAGGAGTGTGAAATCTTACCATCAAGCTGCCTAACATTAAAGCTCTTGCGTGGGGTCCTCTCATCAGGGGATGAAAACAATCTAGTGTTATATTTTAAAGTAAAACTATGTGTACGATAGAGTTGGTAATGCTAAAGGGATAATCGAGTTTATAAATTCAATGAGATTTTCATGTATTCAAATATAATACAGGGCTCGTTATGCTACCAAATGACCCCTTAGCAATGTCATGCGGGTAGTAGCTATTGAAGGATAATGTCATAAGCCAAGGGGAAGGCAGAGAGAAATAGACGAAAGCCCAGCAGGGTGCTTTCAAGGGCATCAACCGTTCGTTCGATCTTAACAAAAAAAAAAAAAAAAAAAAAGGTCAAATTGTTGGTGATTGGCAGGAATCCGGGGGTCAATTTTTTCTTCTTTGCGTCACAATACATCAAGTCATGATGGAAATTACATCGCTTTTCGCTTTTGTCTCGGAAATACATAGAATGAACGGAAGCAGTTCTATGTTTATATAATACGGAAAAATGATAAGAGCTTATCTGCATAGCATCCTTATTAAACAGGAATTTGTCGATATAGTTTCCACATTTGAATGTGTGCTTTCAGTGTCAACGTAGTGGATTGTTTTTAATGCAGAGAGACAGTATATGAATTGTGTTACACTTACAATTTCGGCTTTGTTTCGTGTTTATTTTTTCCATCATCAACAACTTTGTATGTACAATACTTAATTAATGTATAGAGTGACAATTGTTTGGCCCCACCCTTTTTTCGGATTTGTTTGTGACATTTCTATGCGGGTCCATTGGAAACGGCTTATTCTAAAGTAGTATCTTAACTCAACAGTATCGATGGAAGAATTGCTTATGTTGTGTAGCACGAGTAACGATATTAAGTGACTTAGTGTTCTGCGAGTGTAAAAATAACTAATAATATCCTACGTATTAGAGATAAAACACTATCTCACATATGGACATTGTTGAATATAGAAGTTGAACATTTTTGTGCAACAGTATTTTAGCTATTATTACTGCTAAGTTATTTTTTATTTTGCGAAATTTTATGTTAGCGGCTTTTAATTGCTAAGTTGGCCATTTAAGTGGTATACACTTTGTTTAGAAACTTAAAATGTACGTTAAGTCAATAAATTGGCTATTTAAAAGTAAAGTCGTTTCTTCCCGACTAGTTTCGGTGTAGTTCTTCGTCATAAGTTCGAAGGCTCGTATTTTATGCTTTAGTGATATAAACAATTGATAGTGCTACAACAATGGAAAACGAGTTCAGTGTTTCAACTCAGAAGGCTTTGTTGTTCCCATTAAAAGCAACATTATTTCCAGTAAAATCGTCGTCATTTGGACAAAGTGATGATGATGATGAGACGTCTTCACCAGAAGGCAGCGTCTCCCAGCAACAAAAACATTTTTTGCCCTTTTTGACCAAAGGTCGACGAGGTTCCAGCATGTCTGACTTAGACAAATTGTTTCTTTCAAGTGTTCGAGGCAAGGCGTTGGGTGCCAAAGGGAAAGATTACCAAGACATAAAGGCGAAGTCTGCTACACTGCCACAAAAGGGTCATCATCACCAATTCCATTATCCAAACCAAAAGCCTCACCATAAAAATGGTACTGATTCTAACGTTGGTTGTGATACAGCACCTCAAAGTCCTGCAACGCCTAAAAGAGACATTGGTGAAGCACCATTTCAGGGGAGTATTGGTGATCTCATGAATTTGAAACGATATGGGAGTATGTGTAGTATTCGAAGTGCGACGGAATCCATTGCTGAAACTGTACCATTGGCTACAGTTGTTCCGAAGCGTCAGGATTCTTCTGGGAAGCCTTACTCTGAGGCGTCTTCACCTTCATTGTCTATACCAAACAGTCCTTTAGCGACGTTTCATAGCTTTGATGGCGATTTCCCAGCCCAATCAACTGGCGTCGTTATCGCTACTTCGCCAATATCGAAAACTGTTGTAACAACCAACCTAGCGTCTCCAACAATACCTTCGCTGAAGAACCAAATGACGTTTCTGGAAGATCCACAACAAACTGTTTTCCTAATATCTGCTAGACCATCGTCATCCGAAAGAACCGAGCGGTTATCCAACCTTATTCGTAAAAGAAGGTCTGAAGTTTGCAAACCCATTTTACTGGTGAGTGTTCATTACATTTTTCTTTATTATTATTATTATTATTATTATTATTATTATTATTATTATTATTATTATTATTTAACTCTCTTACGATTTATGGTAACTTTTGTTAGCATGACGTAATATCGTCTTTGGCCGTTTATTTAGGTCCTATAACAGGTATTTAAGCCAATGTTTTTTCACTGGTCAAGTCAAGAATGGACCAGAAAACACCCCAGATGCGTTTTGGAACCGGATGGTGAACTTAGCGGCGCCAAGTGAGGGCAGAGGAGCGTGACTTTTCTTTATTAAGGCAAATTAAAAAAAAAAAATCACGCCATTCGTTTTCATGATATCAGATTGAAACTTTGCATACGGATTTTGTGCACCTTTAGGTATTTCTTAATTTTTTGAGATCTCTACGTGAACTCGGGGCGGGCCCAAGGGGCGCAAGTGTTCCGAGGGGGTGATTTTTCCAAAACAAATTCGGGTTTTTCCCGAATTTTCCGGTTCAAATGTATGATATGGACATGTGAATAGTACCGTTGGAAAGGGCTCGTTATACTGAAGAAAATAGCGTTTGAACCATGATTCTAGGTTAAATAGTAATGACGCAGTAAATTTTTGAAGTATATATACTCTATATATAAATGGGTCATTTTCAGACTTTCAAAAACTGCTCCCGACCTTAGTTTTTAAGACACAAGAATGAAATTTTACACACGCATTGTGTACATAACAACGTATTGTTTCAAAAAATCAGATTCCTACGTGAATCCAGGCCCGGGTTAGAGGGAAGCCAAAATTTCGATTTTTTTTTTCAAAAATCTCCCGGTTTTTCCGTTTCTGGTGTATAATGCGGGCAAAGGAGTGGTACCATTGAAAAGTATGCTCTATTCTGAAAAAAAAGAAAAAACAGTGTGAACCATGATCCTACGATAAATAGTAAGGAATCAGTTGCTGTTTTAGTAAAAGTCTAAAATTTACCTCAAAAAGTAGAAATCCTAAAAAGGTTAATTCAATTTAGTAAGATAATCAGAACAATATCAGAGGTAGCCATTTTCACTTTCAACCCAACGAAACCAGAAAGAAGTCCTGTGGATGTGGGGGGAAAAATCGAATTCGAATGTAAACGGATTTGCAAATTTCAAAATTCCTAAGTGTTGAAATAGTAATTGTCAAGTGCCTATTTGTCTGTTCGTTGGACCAATGTAAATGCGCAGCCCTAAAGGCCATATCGTTCAAGTATCGGGACAAAATTTTAAGTTTTTATGAGATTATCAACGTTTTCTGGGGTTAACTGCCGCAGATACGGCCCCAAAATACAAAATGGGGCCGAACAGAATCAGACATGAACAGAATCAGACTAAATGTGATAATGAGAGTAACAAACGTTAGAAAGGTTATCATTGTAGGGTTGTTAATAAGGGAGAAAACGTAAGTTAAATTGTGGACTATATGTGTTCGCGGATTGATCGGATATGAGGTGAGGTGGCAGTAGAGTATAATCTAACAGTGTTTCAAATTCGCTGTGTTACTAACTAACTTACGATAACATGCTGTTGTATTATCATGGGGATCAAAGTGAATCAAAACGAGCCCTGAGGGGCTTCTAACCCCTTTCCTCGCTGACGCTAGCTCAGTTGTTTCGTAACGTAAGTAAATCACTTTTTTATTATAGTGCTGCCAAAATGTCTTGAGCCGTGGCAAAAATGTGAACTAAAGCTCACACCCGCTACACACCCACGCGTTGAGCCAATAAGAGTTTAGCTGTTGCTAAGCTAGAGAGCCTTAGCGAAAGGGAGTGGAATTCCTTTAGATGATAGCAACGTTTGGAATGGAAGACTACGTGTCAAGTCAATGCGGTATATCTATAACAAAGTTCTGTGTGGCAAGTGCACTAAATACGACATGACATTACGTCACGCTAGGATGATGCAACTTCAATGTAAATTTAACCACACCCTTTGGGAAGACATGATATTTAATCGGCCACATTGTTTTAGTCATTAATGAGTAGTGTGTAGTTTGCAACACTTAACAGTTACAAGATACTACTTTTACGCAGTAATACTACGGATTTAGGGAAAAGCAAAAGAAGCATGAAAATAAGAAATATTTCTGGTTAATAGTGAATAGTGAAGGCCAGAAATGAAACGGGGGTAATTCTAGGTAAGATATTATGAAAGTAAGAACAGGTAAGTTGTAATACAACATTGAAAACAAATTCATGTGGGTTTTATCCGGGGCCGCTATCTGCGGCAGTTTAGCCATTTTCTGTTTTCCTTCCAGGAGCGGATCCAGGACGGACTTCTGGAGGGGGCGGTTATTTGTAATACTGCTACTTTAGAGCTACTTTTAAGAGCTCCAGACTCTGGGATGAGTTTTATTTATATATAAAATAAGAAAGTTTCCTCCTACCTTCCGCCCCTGTTTCCTCCTACCTTCAAAAATAAGACTAGTTTACCGGAGGTAAAAATTTTCAAAAATAAAAATTTTATTTTTATATTTTATCTCCTAAAACTTTTATCTATATTAATTTCAATTAGAACTGTACGATATAGATTAAATAACTGTTCTTGAAAAGTTCCAGAGGGGTAGTTTACTCATTAGGTTGGTTATCTTTCGGAAGATCTTAACCAAAGGGGATGAGAAAATTTAATGTTCATTTCATTAATAAAATATTTCATTTGAATATGGCATCAGAGAACGTTGCCTCAGCATCGTTTTGGGAACGCTACCCTCTGGTAAGGAACTGGAGGAGATCTTTTGTCTGTAATCTCGGCGAAGGTTTGAGGATGCAGTTGCGAGGCTTATCACAGAAACGTGTATTAGTGGATAATTATATTTTGATATTCTGTAAAATGTAAATTGTGCACTGTTCAAGGAATGTAATCTTTTGTAGTTTTGCCAGCGGACTTAATGCAAAGTGGGTTCTGTGCGTAAAATTGTTGATGTCTGGTTCCTTATTTTTTGCTGTTTTGCTTACTGTTTTGCTGTTTTTCTATCGCTGTTAAAATTTTCATGTGTTACTACTAAAAGACGCACAGAGGAATATTTGTACCAAAAACCTGGCCAAAATTATTTACTGTTTCTTTAAAAGTTCCTGAAAAAGTATGTATATTAACGTGTGATAAAGATTTTTATAAAAATGATAATTTTGAATATGGCATAAATCAGGGGTTCTCAACCGAATTCCTATCAATACCCCCATTTTATTATGTCCTCTTGTCAGCGACCACCTTATCATTTATGACTCGTAATAAAGCTTGTGTGGGATTTTTAATATACCTACGATATTCATCTATTTGTATAATAGTAGAATCTATTTCTTGTATACAGTGGATACAGTAACTTCCCTAAAAGCGAATGGATTAAAACCGAATTTGGCTACTTCATTCATATTACAAATATGGAATCCGATTCGTCATACTGTTTCAAAATGGAGGACGTTTGAAAATTTTAAAACTTCATAACTCAATTTTGGGTAATATGAGAAAGTAAATAAAGTGATTTCTAATTTTGGTTTTAAAAAACTTGGACAGATGTTATAAAGTTATTGAGTATTTTAAATGACTTGATAGTGTGTGTCACGAAAATCGAGTTAGAAATTGCTGCACTAGTGAATTTCCACCATGCTCAGGTATCTCATTAGCTTTCAATTTTAATTGTATTTCAATATGCAGCTTTAGTTGCATTTGTATTTTTCTGGTATTTCAATATGCAGCTCTGTCATTTAAATTGATTTTTAAACAACTCTGCATCTGTTGAAAATGTATAGTAGACCTATTTTGTTGTTGTTCTTAATAGTATGTACAAAAATAAAAATATGCCTGTCAAAATAAAATTCAAATTTTTAAGTTTTACGTCCCACGCTTATGCCGGTTAGGCTAAAAGAGACAGTGATGAGAAATGAATGAAATGGTGGAATGAAGAAAGTGGGAGGAAACGGGAGAACCCCGAGAAACCCACACAAACGGTATTTGTCCACCACAAAGTCCACTCGGCGCGAGCTGGTATCGAACCAGGGACCCCAAGCACCGGAGGTGAACCACTGAGCCACCGCGCCCCGGGAACAAAATTCAAAATAATATTTAAAAATAATATTCCTGTATTAAAGTCTAATTATATTTATCTCTTCCGCTTATCTTCGCTACCCACATGAAACTCTCTAGCGACCCTTCGAGGGTCGTGATCCCCAGGTTGAGAAACTGTGTTGTACAGTATTAAAAGTCTATCGTTGTCAATTAAAATTTAGTAAATCCCTTTTATTTAAGGAAGAACTATTTCAGTGATGACGACAGAGACTGAATTTCCTCGGCAGGAAATATAATTATTTAGCAGTTGGCAGGAAAGAGAGGATTATGTAAGCAGGAAATAATAAGGAACAGAATAATTAAGTGTGAAGTTCTTCTCTTGGCCATATTCCTGAAATTGTTACTGCTATAAAATGTTTCTTTGATGTTAAAATCTCAAATAAGACTCCTTTGAAGTATTTTGTAAAAAGCTCAAATAAAACCCTATTAAAGTATTTTGTAAAAAGCTCAAATAAAACTCTATTAAAGTATTTTGTAAAAATCTCAAATAAAACTCTATTAAAATGTGTTGCAAAAAGCTCAAAGAAACCTATTAAAGTATTTTGTAAAAAGCTCCAATAAAACCCTATTAAAGTATTTTGAAAGCTCTATTAAAGTATTTTGTAAAAAGCTAAATAAAACCCTATTAAAGTATGTCGTATAAAGCTCTATAAAACTCTATTAAAGCAAAATATTCAGGATCTTCCCTAAGCTGACAAACACTTCTTTGTTTTTAATTTAGTGAAAAACTTGCTTGTGTAAATATAGTACAAATATTGCTTGAGTTGATTTGATTTGATATTAAGTTTAGCGTTCCTTTCAGCAGCGAGACTATATGAAAAGTGGACCTACAGTTTAACGTAGGCCTCCGAACTTCATGAGCTCCTGCCGGAAATCGAACCAGGGCCTCCTACAAAAATATTGCCATAATAAACATGCCTAGATAGAAAAAGTACAAAAGAAGAAATGATTTTGTATTTTTAGTAATTTACAACGATAACGTTATTATGTTGTTGTATATAGTATTGGCAATCTGTGCCAGCTTATAAAAAGGCGATCAGAGGCGAATTAGTGGAACAGTATTATGTGAAAAGAAAAGAAAGATACATAGAGATATCAAGAGATTATTCTTTTGTAATCGTAATTTAGAAAAAAAAAAGAGTTGTTGCTATGGATACATAATAAATAAGTGTGTGTAGAGATAGACATCTTGTTATGTACGCTTCTCATGAGTGGATATTAAACTCAGTTAAGAAAGTGACAAAACGTATATGAGTTATATTATTTATGAAGTATTTAAGTTTTATTCTTCTAAATTATTATATTTTGGAACAAGATTTTGTAAGTTGTCGAAAAACTGAATTATAAGTGAGCTGTAAAAAATTTCTGTACGCTCAAACTAAGACGATTTATTTACGCATAAAGAAAATACGGAATAAAAAAATATATTTTATATCATAATTATTAATGTGTTACTGGATTTAAGTATAGTTTAGATATAAACCTAAGAGCAACGAACAGGATTAATATTGCATGTTTAGACACACAAATCTTACTTACAATTATTGGTCCCAAGATTAAAACTTCTCTATTTAATCAATTTACAATTCTGCTATGAATCTTTAGAATCTATATTCTCTGTTTGCTACTCCGAACAATCATCTTTAATAACAAATGCACTACCACCTAGCGAGTATCGAAATAAAAGCACGCAAATTGCTCTGCATAAATCAATATAGGAGGAAAATAAAACAGCTTTATATCACTGAAAATATTGACACTACATAAGTGCCAGATTCGTATTCAGGGGTCAAAATACGTAAAAATTCATCAAGAAATAATAATAAGCAAAATTTTGTGTACCAGTGTTTATTATTATTATTATTATTATTATTATTATTATTATTATTATTATTATTATTATTATTATTATTATTATTATTAAACAGTAATACAAAATATGGTAGATTTTTTCGAATTTCAGAGTTCAAAATAAGAAATTCCGAAAAGGAATTATGCGTTGTAGAGCACTCACCTTTGATGCATGTGGTTCCTGATTAGATCCCAGCTCGCACCAATTGGGTTTTCTGGTGGACAAACACATATTCGTCAGTTTACCGGTCTCCTCCTACTTTCTTCATCTCATTATTTCCTTGATTATTATTATCATCACCATCTACCTTAACTTCAATGCATAATCATGGGGCGTTAACATAAAAAATGAATTTTTTCAGTTTAGCGTCCCACAATGATGTCCATTAGGCTAAGGGAAACGAATAATTAAGGCAAGTAAATGATGATGGAAGAATTGGTGGAATGAGAATGAGGGGGAAATGGGGAGTAACCAGAGAAAACCCACGGACACGATGTTGTCCACCACAAACTTACTTGGTCGGGAATTCCGCCAAGTGAATTTTGTGGTGGACAAACACCGTGTGCGTAGGTTTCCTCGGGGTACTCCCGTTTCCTCCCACATTCTTCATTCCACCTTTTTCATTCATTACTCATCATCACCGTCTCCTTTAGCCTAACCGGCATAATCGTGGGACGTAAAACTCAAAGATTTCATTTATTTCATTTTTGATCGGGGATTGAACCAGGGATCCTACGCAACACAGGTAAGCATTCTACCAATGAGCCACAGTGCTCCCCCCCCCTAGAGCGTTAACCTAAAAGAAAACATTAGGTTATATAATCTTCTTCCCTTTAACAGAATCAAAGAAGTAATTATCATGAAGTTAACATGTAACATACATTCTCTTCCATACTTTGATGATCATGAAGTCATCTTTGCCTGCTTCCTGTTTCAATAGAGAACGACTTTAAAACAAAACTCTCAACTTATGTATGCATATGGTACAGCTCTCATGTGTTTTCCAACCTATGTATGCAAAATCTCCTTCCTAGAGCGTTAAGCCAGAATAACCGTTGCGAAACCTCGGAAGCGAGTGAGTGTGCCAGCCAGCATTTGGATCAAAGCATTTACTAATCTCACATAAGATTCAGGCTCTTATCTGCTTTTCCCAAAAGCCCCTGAGGGGAGTGGGGAGAGGATTCGTTGTTTGCTGTCTTATCTCTACTTCAGCAACGGAATGCTCATTCGTACTCATCCGGAGGATAATACATACCCACATGCACTATCTTCTTTCGTTTTTATTTATTTTCTTTTGCAAAAAAAAAAAAAAAGTTTAATCCAGTTTTTCTTTGTTACCTTTTCCCGCTTCGTTATTATTAGAGATTTTGTTTTACCAATATTTTATTGTGAAAACCTCTATTACACATTAAAATTCGGTATTTTCCGTTGTTCAGCGTGACACGTAAATAATAGTGGTTCAGTGGTAAAGCGTTCACCACTGGTGCATGGATTCCTTGGTTCGATCCCAGCTTGCGCCAAATGGGCTTTGTGGCGGACAAACACCATGTGCGTGGGTTTTATCGGTGTTCTCCCGTTTCCTCCCGCTTTCTTCATTTCATTCATTTCTCATCATTACCCTCACCTTTAGTCTAGCCGGCATAAACGTGGGGCGTAAAATTCAAAGATTTCATTTCATTTTAGAGGCAGTGGTGGCTCAGTGGTAGAGCATTCACCTCTGGTGCATAGGTCCTTGGTTCGACCTCAGATCGCGCCAAATGAACTTTGTGGTGGACAAATACCGTTTGTCTGGATTTTCTCAGAGTTCTTTCGTTTCCTTCCACTCTCTTCATTCCACCATTTCATTTATTTCTCATCATCACCCTCTCCTTTAGCCTAACCGGCATAATCGTTCGACCTAAAACTTAAAGACTTCATTTCATTTTTTTAAAATAAAAGGTTTGCAACCTTTTCTACATGGTGGTTAACCATATGTTCGTCTTCCTTACTCCATTACCATATGCCCATTTGAGAGGTCGGAGATACCGGGTTCGACATGTAGCAAAGTATGTATTGAATGATTTTTCTATTTTTTTAGTCTTGGTCCAGCATATAATACAGGTTCAACAAGTTGATCTTTCACGCCTCACAGCTAATGTGTTCCTACGCAAAGGTCTCATGTCCTCGATTCACTGTGTTGGAATACGAAAATGAGATTAAGTACGTTGACAGAAAATGTTTTGTTTGTAAAAGTAACGTTTTTAATGTAATATGATTTCTTTTTTCGATAGACTATTTATAGAGCTGATATTTCAAGATGTGCAGAGCAGTGGCGTCATTTCAGATTTTGTCAAGGAGGGGGCGTCGTTAAATTGTCCACTGACATTAAATTTCACGTTTTTCATTAATACTAGCTGGACCTGTGCTGTCTGCAGAGTGCATCATTCACATATGAGCATGAATCTCCTTGTCATTCCTCACAGTTTCTGTACATGCTCCTTTACAGGCACAAGTGAAAGACGTTTCGATAAAAAAAAAAAAAAAAAAAAAAAAAAATCGGCAAGAGATACCGTAAAGCGGAGATTTTTTTCGATTATTTTTTCAATATCTCACACCGTTTCTAAGATTTGAGCCTACTTTCGGTTGAAGTTTCTAATTCATGTATGATCCGTGTTTTCTTTCTTTCTTGCATGCTATATGCAATAAACAAATACATTACACACACAATTAATTATAATGTCATTGATACAAAGTGTTCATTGGACAAAACCCTCCAAACAATAAAGATTCATGTTAGGTTGGAGAAATGGTTATTCTTCGATTTTCATTATCACTTGGCCATGAGGCAAACGCTGCAGAGATATACTAACCCCGTATGCAAATGTGTGATGTTGAAATGTATAACTTCTTCTTCGAATATCGTTCTTTACTGTTTTTTTAAAATTTCAATACTTCCAGTGTAGCCCTAAAATGTAATAATGAAAAAATAACGGCCAAGAAAAACTACACAAAATTTTGAATCGATCAGTGAAAATGGCATCTTTCTTCAGCCTATGGTTCCCGAGAACTCACTGTCGACAGGATTGGCCACAAACATACAAACGTAGCATATTAATGTATTATAACATAAATATGTATCACATTTTCACATGATATCACATGAATATGAATAACTGTCACATAAATGTGAATAACTTAACGATAGTATAATGGTTAGGTTGATGTAATTATTTAAATAAGTTGATACCATGTCACGCGAGAGATTGGGGATTTTCATTAATGCTACTGGTAAATAATGATACTAGGAATCTAGTCTATCATTTTATTTACAGTAAATCTGAATTGAAAGGAATGAGCTTAGTTGGCCCTCACAAGTAAATCAATTTTTACATAAAGCACGACGCGAATGTCGGCACAATACCTTGGACCAACAAGCTCATAAGACATTGACAATCATTTACACTGAAATTCTATACATTACTGCTGTCCATTCATCAGGATAAATAACATAAATATAAACCATTAAGTAGAATAGGTTTGGACATGAGTATTCAAAACCTGTGTTAATTTCATATGCAATTTAGATATAGTACAATGTAAGCACATAGGCCTAAGGTGCTTGAGGAATTAGTTTAGGATATATGTTACCTCTGGTATTAATCTTATGCATGTTAAGAAACAAATAAAGAACAATTCCAACTTACATGTTTCCAAGTACATCCAACAGTTGAAAGGAGAGACGGACAAAGTCTACGCGTGTACAGAGTGCGGATAACGCGACTCGTATAGTTTCGTCCGATAATGATTAACTGACCAACTGACCCCTAGTAAATTTTTACTAGTGTTTTTATACACAGTTTGTTTTTCTCTTCTATCTTCCTGTTCTCTATTTCTGGACTTTCTTAACCACAAAATTGTTATTTCTCTGTGACGTCAATCGGGAAGTCCTTGTTTATCTCGTCACAGGTCTACCTTTCTATTGTCAGAAATAGTTCTTGCTTTCCCTTTCACTACACTTTGTTTGTTCAAATAAGAGGATTGTTTCCGTGAATTCTTTCTAGGTATATTTTCAATCAATTGTTTTTATAAACAATAAAAAAATTTCATCCTAGTGTCAGTTCACGTTACAGTATAGATATTAGTATACAATTTATTAAAAAGATGTGTTTCTCAAATTCAGGACGAGCAATTGACCCCTCCCCAAATGACGCCACTGGTGCAGAGAACCCGAAATTATAAGTAGCACGTTAGTGTATAGAGACTGCGAAGAAAGTTACACTCATGAAAGAACGCTTAACAAGTTTTTCGAAAACGGGCTAAAAATACATAATGAAGTTGTGTGTGTTATAAGTATTGTTAAAATTATTCAAATATTTTTAAGTTCGAATATTTTTTCTTAAATACTCGAATATCCAAATATTCATTTTTAAAAAAATTCAAACATTTTTTGAATTTACTATTCATTTTCCGAATAACAAATTTTGGTCTAACGTTCAAAATAGAGCGTTATTCTAGTTGGAGCCTTGGCACGCTGGAATTATACTACAAAATGCTGTAGTTGTTCAGACGCTTGAAACTAGTGAGGCCCTGTTGAAAGACAGTTGATGCAAAAAGTGTCCAATCAGTTGCTTTAATACAGTGCCGTGCCGTGGAAAATCAGCGCCCGGAGCGAGAGTATACAATTGCACCCCCGTACAGAGAGAGTGAGGTTGACAGACCTGTCGCGAAGCGCCATCATGGTTAACGCGAAGAATAAGAATTTTTTCACAAATAAACCCTGCTTTTCCTTGATTTTGAGCACCTTTTTTATTAGTTTTTCGTTCCATTTTATATATGTTCTAGAGATGCAAAAAAGCCGGCTTTTTTGAATCGATGGTTTTTTTCACATAAAAAGCCGGTTTTTTTGGGAAAAAAACGAGAATTTTGGAAATTTTGGCTTTTTTCAGTTTCATGATTTTTCTATCTAAATAGCTTTCTTATAGTATATTCTATACTTAGATAAGAATTCCATGACCTAAATGCCATATTTCGCTCTAAAATTCACCATCAAGATGGATGGAGCACATGTTTTACGAATTAAAGCTAACAAGAAGAATGTAGTATTTGAGGGCAATTTTAGAGGCTATTTAACTTTATTTTAACTTTTGAGTTATCGATATTTTTTCTTCTCGATATCATTTCAGTTTGTCGTCTGTTTCATTTCTAAGAGCTTAGTACTCTAGCTTCTAACGCAGAAGTTAAACTTACGTTTTTCTATATATCCGTCAAAGCGTACGTTTTTCAATATATCCGTCTAACCGTACTTCCACATTTCTGTTATACTGTAGCTGTGCAACGATTTAGCAATAATTTTCCGGATACAACCTTGAATACCAATTTATACAAATAATCAGTAGCGGATTTAGAAACGTACTTTGGGAGGGGTTTCTCTGATTGTTTCGTTTTCTAAAATGTCCTAATTTTATTTGGGAGGAGCTTGAAGTTTATGAGTACAGGCATAACTAATACTGTATTTCGTTTCGTTTATATATTTAGCGATAATCTTCCGGATACAACCTTGAAGATCATTTTATACTGAGAATCAGTGGCGGATTTAGAAAAGTATTTTGGGAGGGTTTTTTTCTTACTAATGTTTAGTTTTTGTAAACATTCGTAATTTTTATTTGACGGCAGCTTAAAGTTAATGAGTAAAGGCATAACTAATAGATATTTCGTTTGTTTTAGACATTCCGTAATTTTGGGGAACAGGCTTCAGTCCGAAAGACCGTCCCCCCCCTAACCCTCGCAAAACCGTCACTGCTGGTAATTAGTAATAATAACGATTTAAAAACAATAAGAAATGAAGTCAGCCAACTCACAGTACACGCACTATTTCTACTTCATAGATGGAATGAAGAAAAGTTTTGTCAGAATGGTCGAATGCTGAGTTGAATTCCGGACTTCTCGATAGAAGCGCAAAAGCTCCAGTCAATCATGTTTGTTGTGCAGTTGTATTTATCTTAACTTAAATATATTCCGTAGTCCTTTTGTGTGTGTGTGTGTGTGTTGGTGGGGTGGGGAGAGTTTCATAATGATATGAAGGGTGTGAGCCAAGAACATGGTAACTAACAAATTTTCAATTGCTGAGTTACGCAGCATCAGATAGGCAGCAACGCATACCGCTTCGTTTAATCCCTCATGTATAGACTTATGTGAAAAATCAGCTTTCCGACTTTCAAAATGGATTGTGCAGCAGAAAATTTCTAATTTCTTAAAATAGTAAAATTATGGGTTACCATGTTCTTATCTCACACCCTTCATGTTCAATCCCTCTTGTTAAAAATACAGAAAACTTGAGGACTGAATAAACCGTGATGGTGCTTATATAAAACTATAGAATTTCAAGAATGTACAAAACCAAAAGCTCTAGGTGTGCAGCCTTTAAGTGTATCATATAAATCTAAGTATTTTTCTTATGTTTTATTTTAATTTTATTTTGTTCCAAAAAGAGGGTATGGAATATTTTCAAGTAAAAATACTACATAGAATTTTGCTACTTATTTGAGTATTTTTTTAAAAGAAGTATTTACTTTTAGGGTTGGCTGGTTTACACCAGCTGTTTTTCTTCTTTTTTTTTAAAATAAACAACTGGTTTAAACCGAAAAAAAATAAAAGGTACGAAAAATGCGAATCGTGTGAACTTCATGGTGATGTTTCCATACATCAAACCATCTGCATTAGTTTTATTTCCTTTTCACCTTTTAATCAAGGTGTCCCATGTTCAATTCTCGGTCGAACCACAACCCTTCTTTCATGCGAAAACAAAGTAGCGGTTCGGATGTCACTTTAAGCGAAAGTCTTCTTGATAACCTCAGTATTACGTAAGGATGTTAAGCCTGAACATACGAAACGAAACGAAATTGTATATTTCTGCATGCCTGAATGCCTGTTGTTTTATAAAGAAGCCAAGGTTGCTTAAATATACTGATATAAATTGACAAAATTTATCGATTGCCTACGTAGCTTCCAACATTAGCTTGGATTGTATTTTCAATGATATGTACGCACTAAATTTGTAATTTAATACCTCAGTTTTAGCGTACTGATTATGATACGTTGATCTTTAAATTTTACATGCAAAGCAATAACAGAATTTTTTCCGTTATTGTTTTACATTTAGAGTAATGACGGGATTTTCCCGATGGCTAGGGCGGGAGTTTCTCAATTTAAGAAATTTGCTGACCGGACTTCTTTAAGCTTATGTGACCTCTTCCAGCATAACCCCGTTGTTGCATAATAACACCAAGGCGAAAGAAACTTATTTCTGTCAATATGTAATATAAATACATAAAGCAAAATATCTAAACCCAAAAAAACCTGGTTTAAACCAAAAAAGCCTAGTTTAAACTCCCCCCCAAAAACGGGTTTTTGGCATTTTCAAAAACAACCATGGCTCTTGCCAACCCTGCTTACTTTTGTATGTAGGAGGTTAAAAAAATCTTATTATATACATTGGTTAATCCTTTGGAATTCATAATGTAAATATGTTGAGAAGTAAAACTGTTTGAAATATCTTTTCGAAATTCATGGTTTATTTTCGAGGTTTTATATTATTATCGGCATCAACCACTAATTAAATGACTTTTTGTGTTGTAGAGAAGCGAAACAAAATCTGGTTTATCAATTTAAAGCAGAATTTTCAAAAAAGCCCAAAATTTCCCAAGCAAAAAAGCGAAGCAGAAAAAAACTAGTTTTTTTTCAAAAAAGCCGTTTTTTTCCGAGCCCTTCCATCTCTAATATGTTCACATGTATTTTCTCCCGAATTTTGCGCCCCCTTACGTCGGCGCCTGGGGCTGTTGCCCCGCTCCCTCGCTCCCACGGCACGGCACTGCTTCAATAACAAAACATAGTTAATTAACATACACGTGCATGATGTAGTTTTTTCTAACTCAGTTTTATTCTGCCGAATCAGACCTGTTAGAAAGTCAACTCCGAGTACCAAACTCTGCTTCTAACCGGCTTCAGAATTTGGGACACAAAATTCCAGACCTGCGATTCACGGAGAGACCTGTATTTCGGTATTTTATCCCCTGGAACCAAAATAAATTTGAAAGTCCCTTACCTGTTCTAAATTACACTGTCATGCTTACTTACATTAAGCCACTAGCAGCGAGACGGGGAATACAGAACCAAATGCATAGGTTACACTTGCAGCTAATAAGCAATATCGTCAGCTCTTTTTACTGTCAATAGCGTTGTAATGAGAAAACTCAGTTACGCTGTGGTACTAACATCGTTTTCAGCATATATCTCCATTAAATGTTTCTCTCGTGTACGATCTCTCTTTTCCATATCTCGATCCTGGAAATTTGCTGCCCTGGATCCCATATATAAATACGATCTTCATGCACCCATTCCGACCCTGTTTGAGTTACCTGCATCATCTCATCCCGACATCTCGATTCCGACCATTCATTGTTTAGCCTTGATCTGGGTTCCACAGTTTTACCAGATCCTAAAGCTATAATAGACGTGGAATGCCTTTCCTTGTTGGCTTCGTTTCTTCCATCTGCATTGACCGTCTTAGGTTCACTTAACGCTAGTAGTTGCAGTATCTTCGCCTTTTGCTTCTATAACTTTGGTAGATATTCCCTTTCGAGTATAGAAGACGGCAACTACATTTTTGCTCGTTCCTTGTGAAATAACTGCATGGGGATCTGGGAATCAGGTCTTTACCAGGATCTAGTGTGGGGCTGTACCCAAACATACCTTCTGTTACTGTTTTCAGGGCACAATAAGGGCAACAACAACAAAAAGCACTGCAGATGGTTCAGATGTAGGATGTGTAGTCCAGATATCAAAAAAATATGGAAAGTATATTTACAGAAGATGTTTTTGGAGGTATGATTTGACTTGATTTTCAGTTTAGCGTCCCTTTCAGCAGTGAGGTTATATGAGACGTGAACTTACAGCTTAACGTGAATTTCGAACCACATGAACTTCTGCTGGTAATAATCCCCTGGTCTCCCACTTTTTGGATGTATGAGCTTTGAAGGGAAAAGGTTATATTAACTGACTACACGTGTTCAATATCCAGGTCGTTAATATGAACATTGATATAGATTTACCGTAAGGAAAAAAGTAGATTCTGAAGAGCAACCAACAAGATACCTTCCGTAATTATACTTTCTTCTTTAATTGGAGGCGTGGTCCTATAATCTAGTGCTCTTCGATGCGAGCTTGTGTGGTGAGGAACGGTCTGTACTGTCATAGTTAATCTTGTATGATGGTCTGTCCACACATCAATTTTATCACACATTGAAGCCCTGGTAGTGGTTCAGAGCCCACGTTGATAGTAAATCAGCTTCATCACCTTGGTTTTGCATAAGAGCGCACGCAAAACCCGGGGGATGAAGGGGACATGTCCCCCTCTAATCTTGGATCTGGGGGACTGTCCCTCTCCAATAGTCAAATTTAAAGTGTGTTTTGTGGGGAGAAATGTAATGATTTGTGTCTGATTGACACAAAGGAAAGTGAGATGAAATTGATGTTCCCCAAGAATAAGCCTCAAATTTACCCGCCTTCCAATGTTGACGACAGATTTGCGCCGCTGAGGGCGTAAGAAACAAACTCAAAATTGAACTTTTTCAAAACAACATGCTCATCTATTATGTAAGTAACATATTCTTCCTATATCAAAAGTTAACATCTCTCTTGTGGGATAATCTGTAAGGAGTTAGGTTTGTTAAAACTCCTCTGGTATATTTTGATTTGATTTTGAGTTTAGCGTCCCTTTCTTCAACAAAGCTATATGAAAGGTGGACCTACAACTTAACGTGGGATCCAAACTACCTGAATTTCCGTCAGGAATCGAAGCCGGGTCTTCCACGCTAAAGATGCGTGTGCTAACTGCTTTGCGAAGAGGGAGCTCTCATTTAATATATATGTTTTCCCTGCCTGCATTTGGAAAACAAAAAACAAAAAGAATATCTCCATGTAGTTAGTAGCTACTCCATGGATCACCATCAATTTTGGCCAGGGTGTACAGGACAAAAGTTAGGAACCGAGTTCGTACATGGATATGATATTCAAACCGGAAATGGTAGAAACGAACCATTTCCGGATTTAATGCTGGTCGCTACACAATAAAAGCGGCAATAGATAGCGAGAAGAGTCTTTGTGCAATTAATTAAGCATCCCAGCAATATATTCCATCTCTATTCTAATCTCTTTACTAAAACCACAACTCATAGAAATATACTACTACTTCCGGTTCTAATATTGAGTGAGAAAATTTTACGCTATGAAAACCAAATTTCTTCACGTGGTGTACACTAACACTTCTATATTTATTAATTTCCAGGTGGCATGTTTCATTAGGGGGTTCAGTACATTTATCAATGCCCTTAAGTATAATTTTTAAAAATGAAAATCTTTGAGTTTAACGTCCTACCATTGTGCCCTTTAAGCTAAGTGGAACGATGATTAAAGCAAGTGAATGATGATGGAATTAAAAAGTGGGAGGAAACAGGACCACCTCGAGTAAACCCACGGACCCGAAGTTGTCTATCACAACCTTACTTAACCGGGGTCGAACTAGGGACCCCATACTCCAGAGGTAAGCATTCTACCACTGAACCACAATGCTCAGTGAAGTATAATATACTCGCAATGTCAAGCTAGATGAAAATACGCGAAACAGCCATTTTCATCGATGCTTGACAACAGCCTTCTTCTAAGTGGTCTTTTTTCTTTTTAACTTTTCCGTGAATACAATTTCTTCTGCACGGAGCGGAAATTAGGACAGGAAGTAGAATAGTTTGATTAAAGAAACTGTCTCTCGCCAAACGACAGAGTCTTCTTCTTTTGTTCATCGATGTCAGAGCGAGTGTACTGGTTTGAGCTCAGAAGACAGCAGGCAGCTGCCGGAGTCTCACCACAGACAGCAAAGCAAGCTGCTTCTGTCTGGAAAGCTTCTGCGACGATGGGAGATTTTAGCTTGAAAGCTCTGGAGGCTTAATGACACATCCCTGTCACAGTACAACCGCTAAAGCAAACTTACCGCTTCAACACCATCACTAGAATGTAGAGTTGTCTTGTAAAAAAAAAGGGACTAGAACACACACACTCACATAATATAGTGAATGTAAGTGCGTGTTGGTTGAAGTTTAGTCTGTGTTTCCGTTTTAAGCCTATGCGTTTTAAGAAGTTTTCACTATGTTGACAATAACTGAAAGGAACTAATATCCAACAGCTTATCTAGGTTTAAGAGATTAGATTCTTTAACGTCTATGAAATTGCATTCTGACAGCGCATATATTGAATCAAAGTTATAATGAACAAACGAACTCAAAAGTATTTGGAGATGGAAGAAGTTCCGCGAAGAGTATGTATAAAGCCCCTATACATGACGGTATATGACAAACGATGCTTTATCCATGCGCCAACTTTTAGGGCTTCTTCTAATTTCGTATCTACTCCTGCAGAAAATTGTCTGAAATATCTAATATCTATCTAGGTATAGTACTCCTATTTTGTATAGTCCCTATTTGATTGCTTTTTTTTTTTATTAGACTTTAGCATCCTTTTCAGAACTGAAATTTTATGAGATATAGATATTAATTTTAGGCCGAGCGCACATTGACCAGAGAACAGGGCAGAGCGAACAGAGGTACTGTACTGTGAGCAATGCAACAAAGCCTCATACCGCATATTCACTCGAGCACAGGCCGGGCGCACATTGACCAGAGAACAGGGCAGAGCGAACAGAGGTACTGTACTGTGAGCAATGCAACAAAGCCTCATACCGCATATTCACTCGAGCACAGGCCGGGCGCACATTGATCAGAGAACAGGGCGGAGCGAACAGAGGTACTGTACTGTGAGCAATGCAACAAAGCCTCATACCGCATATTCACTCGAGCACAGGCCGGGCGCACATTGATCAGAGTACAGGGCAGAGCGAACAGAGGTATTGTACTGTAAGCAATGCAACAAAGCCTCATACCGCATATTCACTCGAGCACAGGCCGAGCGCACATTGACCAGAGAACAGGGCAAAGCGAACAGAGGTACTGTACTGTGAGCAATGCAATAAAGCCTCATACCGCATATTCACTCGAGCACAGGCCGGGCGCACATTGACCAGAGAACAGGGCAGAGCGAACAGATGTACTGTACTGTGAGCAATGCAACAAAGCCTCATACCGCATATTCACTCGAGCACAGGCCGGGCGCACATTGACCAGAGAACAGGGCAGAGCGAATAGAGGTATTGTACTGTGAGCAATGCAACAAAGAATCATACCGCATATTCATTCTAGAACAAAGTGCTAACTTTGTGATTGAGACACACGATCAATGCACTCAGGGATCTCTTTTCGCATCCTCTTCTGTCTCGGCTTGGCTGTCCTGCCTCTGGCCAATATGCAACCGGCCTTAAGATGGATTCCGAACCACTCTAATGCGTTCCAATTTGACCGGGAATCGAACCCCATACTACGTGCACCAAAGGCGATCGTGTTGGCCAGAAGACGAGAGGCGAGCGCGTAAACGCCCTATTATCTAACTGCTAAATATAATTAGTTTATAGGTAAAATCTTCTCAGTATGTTACATTGCTATCTTATATATATCACGTCCTATTACAAAGTACAGTGGAAGTATGCTTTGAAGAAACATTGCTTCCCTAAGCCATAGAGTTAATCAGATATTGTACTACCTTTAAGCATAGATTGAGTTTTAGAATAATACTTAACTTTGATTTTTTTTTTTTTTTTTTTTTGCGTACTTCGGAAAGAAGTAATGAGTTAATGTGTCTTTCGAAACTTCTGAAACAAACAAAAAAAAAAAAACGTTCTGTAAAGGGGTAACTTTAAAGCAAATCGTTTCATAACCGTGCAATAACGATCTCTTGGAAAGGTTATTAAAACAAGAATAAAAATTCATAATGGCGATAAAATTTCTGGACAGGTTCCGGTGTTTTCACTATTATATAAAATGACTTATGAAGTCTTAATCCAAAGAGGAATTAACGGTTTGAGCGTCCTCCGTTTTAGTGGATAAAAGAAAGAAAAGAAGAAAAAAAACTGTCGCGGATTGACTCCTCGATGCGCCCCCGATACCGATTAACCTTGGGACGCGCTTTTAATACCAGCCATAAAAATTTCCAAACATTTGCTATTCCTGTTACGGTATGCTTGTCAGCTGCGTACAAGTGAGGATATATTTAATCACGTGAATTTGCTAGAGTTTTACTGTATAAAATGACTCGTGGAAAAACTGCATTAAAGTCTTGTCTTTAAATTTTACTTTGAAAAATACGTTTTCTCCCCGTTTATAATTGTAAAGTGTGGTTTGGCAAAGAGAAAGCTTTCATATCCTGTTAAAAGTAGCTTGTTTTAAAACCACATCTACTAAAGTTAAATGCTTCCAGGTTATAAACTAACATGTTCTGTGCTGGTTTCAAACTATTTTATTAGTTTTTCTTTCCTTATACGGAACGCAAAGCCATTTTAGGAAGATTTTTACGGTTTCTTTGTTTTTCTTTTTAAGCCATTTTGTGTCTCTTTTCTACGTGTGTTTGAGAGACTTGTTTTAGTAGCCAATAACTTGCCAATCCTAAGTCGCTACAAAAGCTATAAAATCTAACATTAAAGTGTTTTTCCGAGGCTATTTCAACGCCTTTCTAAATGATTCCTATTGTCTTTTTTTTTCTTTTTTTTTTTTTACCTTAACATCATTGTACGGTTGGTTTTAAAAATACCGCACGAATTCCTTGATATAAATACATTCTCAATGGGATTTAATTCTATCTATGGATTGAACTAGGCTAGAAATATTGTCAGTAATTGTCTCAGCTCTAGTACAAAAGGTCTCTGGTTCGATCACATGTCATATCAGCTCATAATGGACAACCAGTAACGTCGGTGGGCAATGGGGGGACTGTTCGAGTTTAACAAGTATATGATAATTACGATTGTGTGGAAAATGAAATGAAATATTGAAGTTTTACGTCCCACGGTTATGCCGGTTAGGCTAAAGGAGAAAGTGAAATGAAGAAAGTGGGAGGAAACGAAAGAACCCCGAGAAAACCCACGAGCACGGTGTTTGTCCACCACAAAGTCAACACGGCGCAAGCTGGGATCGAACCAGGGATCCCAAGCACCGGAGGTGAACGCTCTACCACTGAGCCACCGCGTACCCTACGATTATGTGAAAACCACAGAAAATTGCAATCACTTATTTTTGAAGATCTCGTAAAATAAAATGAAATCTTTCAGTTGAATGCGCCTCGATTATCCTCATTAGGCTAAGGGAGACGATGACTAAGGTAAGTGAATAATAATGGAAGAATTGGTGGAATAAGAAAGTGGGAGGAAACAGGGGTACCCTGAGAAAACCGACGGACACGATGTTGTCCACCACAAAATTACTCAGCCGGGGATTGAACCAGGGACCCCACGTTAAAGATTGCTACCATTTTTTTAAAAAAAAAAATAACTGATTCACCAAATGTGCTTCATTAACTTGTTTAACTACTTATCTTACTAGCGTTTTACTTGTTTAACTCGCTTGTCCAGTAACCTAGAACGATACGAGCACAGTTAAAATTCCAAAAGATTTCCCACCGGGAATCGAACCCGGGATACCAAAGGCGCACATGCTAGCCACTAGACCACGGGGAGGGCATCACTGAGCCACCGTGGCCCCCTTGAAGATCTTTAAAACGTTTGTTCTGACAATTGGAACCAAGTTGTTAATCATTTTAATATTTTATATCGTCGCTTAAAAGTGGTTAAAGACTGTTGAGTTAGAACATTACTCCCTTAAAGATATATGACAACGTGATACGTACCCAGGAGAGTTACGAAGATACAATCTTTGTTATGTATTTTGCGTATGTTACTTGTTGTGTGTGGAAATCCCCTGATATTTAAAGCCGATTTCTAAGCAGCCCCCATATTAGCATTAAGAGAAGCGTGTAGGTCTGCACGGGCCGGAATTTTTAGCCCGAGCCCTGCCCGGCCCGTGAATTTACAATGTGAGGCCCGACCCGAGCCCGAAATATATTTTAGCATTTAGGCCCGAGCACGTGTAATAATCAAATGAGCCCGAAATAAGCTCGAATTACAGAAACTTAATAAATAATGCAAAGTTGTGTTTTTATTTACAGCAATTAGAGGTTTAATTTTCCAGCTGTGCTTTGAAAGTTTTCCAGAAAGAACAGTTCAGTAAATGTCATTGTACAGTATATATACAAAGATAGGCCCGAAAAAGCCTTAAAAATATGGTTGAATATTTAAAAATTTACGTCCGGGATTGTACCAGAAGTGATACATGATTTGTAGACCCGAGTCTGGCCCGAGCCCGTGCGAACCTCTAGTAGGTGGTAGCATTTTTTCATTCCGTCCTTACAGAGGAAAGTGCAATACAGGCTTCATCTGTTAATGTAATCGTAATAATTAAATACAGTTGACAATTCAAATGTGTTCCGCTCTTAGATTTTTTAAGACATAGGATGTGGATAAGGGCTTGTCATTCATCCGTAAAGACGCTCGTGATAATGAAAACTTAGAGAAACCGTCGACTTCTTTTTGCATCAGTGGCTGGAAAACGAAGATACGTACTTCCGTGGATATACACCGTGAGCCTAGAGAAACTGTCGACTTCTTTTTGCATCAGTGGCTGGAAAACGAAGATACGTACTTCCGTGGATATACACCGTGATCCTAGAGAAACTGTCGACTTTTTTTTGCATCAGTGGCTGGAAAACGAAGATACGTACTTCCGTGGATATACACCGTGAGCCTAGAGAAACTGTCGACTTCTTTTTGCATCAGTGGCTGGAAAACGAAGATACGTACTTCCGTGGATATACACCGTGAGCCTAAATTCTGCCCTGATTATAACAAATTTATTACGGAATAACCGTTGCACAGAATAATGTAAATTCTGGTCGGTTACATAGGTTAGTATTACAAGTTTCTTTTAAGACCAATAGATGGCACCAGTGCTACCCAAGAGTGACGCAGTACGTTACTTGGCGCGCGCATATTTTCGAAATACACTGAACTCTAGCCAGAACGCATTGTGAACGGGGTTACGCTTGGCAACAATGTAGGAAAAATGAGTGACGTTTATATCGCGATCACGAGTCATGACCTACATATAGCACAAAGTAAACGCCAGCTGTTGTCGGCCCTGGTAGCCGAGTGGGCTAGCGCAACATACTAGTAAGGAAAACCGTTGTTAGCGTGGGTTCAAATCTGCGTTAAGAAATTTTTTCTTACTATTTTTAAAATTTTTTATAATACTTCTTTCGTTAAAATAAGATTAAAATAATATTCAAAAAGTGATTTAACGATTATTTTTTTAAAATTTTCATTAAACTTCTTTCATTAAAATAAGTTTGCCCTTGTACTTATACAGATCCATAGCAAAAGTAATAATAATAATAATAATAATAATAATAATAATAATAATAATAATAATAATAATAATAATAATAATAATAATAATAATAATAATAATAATAGGACGGGTTAGAATGCAATTCAGCATTCGTTTCCGTGCGATGTTGCCAAACCTAATGCCTTCTGGCTAGGGCTGAGTGTATTTCGAAAATATGCTTGGCGCGCGCTGGTTTAGCTGGCGAAATGGCATCGAAGCAGGAGAAAGCGCAATGCGTGCTGTCGTATCACGAAAGCAAATCGCCCATCAATAACATAAGTAACGTAAGTGGTCTTAAAAACAACTTGTAATACTAACCTATGTAACTGATCAGTATTTACATTATTATGTCAAACGGTTCTTCTGTAATAAATTTTTGTAATCAGGACAAGACTGTATGCTCACCTTGTATATAGATGATACCAGCGGAGACACAGAGTCACAAGCGAATACAGAAGGGTCGTTTGAAAGGGGCGGATCACCACCTGGACGATCAATGAGTCTTTAAATACAAAGTTTTACATTAAATCAGAATAAAGAAGTGCAATACTTTATATATCATCATTCTCATCATGATAGGTATTCTGCCATTGTTGCCAGGTCACTTGCTGAAACTGAGAGGCCTTCATGCTACACGGTCTTCCACTAACCTCTTCGTCTTCACGTACGATTTCTCTGTTTTGATATCGTCCATTAATTGTATCTTCTTTACCCTCTTCCTTTCTTTCCTGCCACTATACCCTCTAGGACGTCCCTCATGATACAGTTCCTTCTTAGCCAATGTTCCAACCAGTTTCTCGTGCTCTTCTTAATAATATCGATTTTTTTTTTTTTGTCATCCACAATTTCTAACACCCTCTCATTCGTTTTCCGCTCCACCCAGCTAATTCGTTCAATTTTTCTCCACATCCATATTTCGAAAGGCAGAAGTTCTCCAGTAGTCAAGTTGGCGGAAATCATAGTGATTGGTACGACAACTTTGACATCAGTTCCAGACGTGCTCAGAGTGACTTTAACGGTTGGGATACTGCGAGGTGGAAGGCAACGGGAAAACACCAACTCTTTTTTTTTTTTTTCCCTAGTTTGCTGACATCAGAAAGCAAGTTTTATATACAAGATCTTTCAAAACAACACCGACAACGTTAGGGAGGTGATTCCTGTCACCAAAATAAGATAAAAAGTATAGACCTACTTGGGTGCACAAACGCTTCCTTTCGGGGCTATAGGCTTGCAAAAACACTCAAAAATGAACTTTAAAAGTCTATAGATCCAAAACTATGGGACCTACCGTGGTCGGGTCAAGACTTTACTTAGGAATTAATACATGCACTATCCAAAACTACATGTTTCAGAATCTTAAATTACTCAGGCAACAATTTTTATAGAGGGAGTTTGGTTACGAGCATATAATTTCAAGTAATATGTACTAATGTGTTACTGAATATAGCAACAATTAATTGTTACGTTAAGTAATTAAAATGCTAATAAAAGAACAAGTGTTATTTATTTGGGGTATTTATTAAAACCGTCACCTTAGATGATAATAATATAGAAAAAAATAATATTACAAGATTATGATATAAGACATAAGAAGTATAGTGGTTGGAGTTGTAACAAGGAGAAATCCCTGGTTTTCTCGTGTGTTTTTAAATGTTACGTAGTCCTCCTTTCACGACAATATGTCATGCAAAAGTTTATCAGCACAGTGCATACTCACAAACTCAGGCCTCCCTTCACGACTGTCAGTCCTGGTTGGTTCATCCTGGATGCAGATTGAATATACCAAACTACACTATTAGCGGGTGCAGGTCGAATGATCCATCTTGTTTTAAAACGCCAGGTTTTATATTATTACAAAAACTATTTTGGATTTAGAAAGGCACTGTTTATGCTGGTTTCTTTTTATTATATGGAAAATATGTTTTTTCAATTTCTTTCAAAATAATCACTTTGAAAGTTTTTATTTAATATATTTTGATGCCACTGGAAAATCCGTTTGCTTACTAGTTCTTTTGTAACAATGTCATAGGACGTGTTGTTTTTTCTTTTCCGTGGTTGGATCATATTGTTAATTTTGTTTTTCAATAGAACTTTTACAAAGGAGGCATTACAAAGTATATGCGTGTATAATAATTTTAAACTTTTTATTGTTTAATGTTTTTGGGAATATAATACAAGTGCTCACCAACTACCTCGATAAACATTGTTGCAGAAGTGCCGCAGAATTCTGAAACTTGATGTTTGGATAGAGCACATACTAGTTCCTAAGTGAAGTCTAGACCCGACTGCGATGGGTCCCATAGTTTTTGAGCTATGAACCTTTAAATTTCATTTTCTCGTGGTTTCGGTAGCCTATAACTTCGAAATGAAGCATTTGTGCACCCAGATTGGTCTATACTTTTTGTCTTATCTTAGTGTCAAGAATCACCTCCCAAGCGTTGTGGGTGTTGTTTTGAAACACCCTGTATAGACGTATAAAAATGTAGCGTTTGGGGAATTCGCCAAAGCACAGGACTAATGAATGATAAAATACATACACTGTTCAGTAGACCTCAGCTGAAGGTTCAAAACTTGATTTCCTGCCCTAAGTCGGAAGCAGAAACCACGAGCGTCATGGTTATCAGAGTGAAGCCTAATCTAAAAGGAATCAAAAGAAAGAAACAGTGTATACAGATGAATGAGAAATTGAGAGAATCGTTCAGAAATGCGAAGTTACTGGTAATTTCAGAAAATGCTTGGAAGCTTTGGCTTATATTCAAAAACTAAAATAGTGCATAATATCAGGTTAAACTGACAACTCGTGATCCTAATACCTCATTTATATGGTATATAATAATAGCACTAGATAAACATATGTTTAAAAAGGACCACAAAGTGAAAATTAACGCTTAATTTTAAACACACCAAAATCGTTTGGCATCAGCTTTGCGAGCCTCAAGCATAAAGGTGTGAGAGAATTTGGTATTTTATCAATAGTGTTGCTATGTCTGTATACACTTGATAGCAATATATTTCTTAAATATTATGGAATCTCAATAACAAATATTTTGACATTTTCAGTTGATCACTATTATCATTGGAGGCTTCAGATTAAGTTAAGCTAAATTACTTCCTTGTGGATCAAAATTGTCATTGGTCGCATTTATCACAGGTTGCAGTTGCCGCCACGCCCTGTTTAATACGCATATAGATAGAATGAAAAGTAACTTTACACACACACACACACACACACACATATATATATATATATATATATATATATATATATATATATATATATATATATATATATATATATATATATATATATATATAAATGAAAGTCACTATGTTTGTGACTTTGTATCTCTTGAGCCACCTGACCGATCTTAATCAAATTTTTAACATACACGAGTTTCGGACCTGGGGCGATTTTCATCATTTCACTTTGAAGCAAGCGAGAGGGGGACATGTATATAAAAATAAATAAAACCTAATAGTTCTTCAATCACAAGAGCGATTTCGATGCCATATAGATGAAGTTCGGGCCTGGGATGCTTTTTTGTTATTTCAATTTGACGGTGCAACTTAGGGGAGAGGTAGGGAAGAGATATTTTTAAAAAAATGATAAAAAAATAACCGATATTAGTGTTGAATCCATAGTTTTCGGAGTCGCTGAGACGAACAGTGACATTTCCGATGCCTTTTAAATCCAAATTCATCTCCGCAATTTGCGGGAGGAGGAGGGAGGAGATTCATATACAAATAGTTGAAAAAGACCGATATTAGTATTGAATCCATAATTTTTGGGGTCGCTGAGATGAACAGTGACACTTCCAATGCCCGTTAAATCCAAATTCAACCCTTTGTGTTCAAAATGAAACTATTCTTCCCGTGCGAAGAACGGGTACTCTGCTACTAGTTAATATGTAATCCTGATTTGAGATTTCCCCAGGGTTTTCAGGCAAAGTAACAGAGTTCCATTACATGTAGTCTCCTTTCTTAAAGTAAAACTGGGGGGCTGCGAGGCTCAGTGGTAGAGCGTTCACCTCTGGTGCTTGGGGTCCTGGGTTCAATCCCAACTCCCGCAAAGTTAACTTTGTGGTGGACAGACAGCGTGGAAAGTGTTTCCTCGGGCTTCTCCCGTTTTCTCCCACTTTCTTCATTCCACCATTTCATTCATTTCTCATCGTCACCGTCTCCTTTAGCCTAGCCCGCATAACCGTGGGATGTAAAACTCAAATATTTCATTTCATTTTTCAATTACACGAAAAGTTTCGCTTGACAATTGACGAGTTGAAATAAAAGATTTTGTGCCAGTGTGTACTATCTCCACATCCACACTAAGTTAGTAATTGAAATATTAATCTCTGTTCACATAACGAGAATTTGGCTCTTGGAAATGTCGTACCATACATGTTTGGCAACGTAGCAGTAGGGCATCAACCTTAAAATCTATTTCCTTAAATATAAATTAGTAGTTGAACAAAATGTGAAACGTAACACGAAAAATGGTAAAAAAAATATCCTTATTTCATAATATGATAATTACTTGTTAAATTCCTTATAAACATAAATAAAAATTTCACAAAACTAATCACAGCCCTAGCAAGATTTAACAGCAAGGACCACCTTCCGTGCTCAGCTTAAAACACATCAACGTTTCCCTTTACTTGTTTATTTTTTCGATATGAGAATACATATGGAAAAGAATATCTTATATTGTAGTTGAAGCATTGCTCTATTTTTATGGTGCAATACTTATAACATGTGGTATTTCATGAAGAAAAAGTTATGACAATCAACTAGTGCCTGTACTGACTTCCATGTTGTGATCCGCCTTAATACATGTTACAGCATGTGCCCCTGACATACGAGACCTTCGAAGAGGATATAGATTTTTTCTTTTATGGATATACTTTAATCTGCCTGAAACCTTGAATTAGATATATCGTAATATCATTACACAACTTTATGAGAAACTTCTATCATAATAAATTGCCCTTAAGAAGTTAAAATATTTCCTCCAATGCACTTGACAACAGGTAATTTCCGTGCCCTAATATTTATATATGATTAGCATAGTACCCGTTCTTCGCACGGGGAGAATATATTTCATTTTGGACATCAAGAGCTGAATTTTGATTTAAACGACATCGGAAGTGTCTCTGTTTGTTTCAGAGACCACAAAAACTATGGGTTCGGCACTAATATCTGCCATTTTCGATCATTTTTATATATCTCACTCTCCTCCCTCATAAGTTGCGGCGCTGAATTTGTTTTAAGCAGCATCGGAAGTGTCACTGTTCATATCAGCGACCACGAAAACTATGAATTTGACACTAATATAGGTGATTGTCGATCATTTTTATATATCTTTCCCTTCCGTCAAATTCCAATGCTTAATTTGAATTTAAACGGCATCAGAAGTGTCACTGTTAATCGCAGCGACCACGAAAACTAAGGATTCGATACTAATATATGTCATTTTCGGTCTTTTTAAAACATTGATCGTTAAAATATTAAAGTCCATCATTTACTTGAGAGGTCTACTGGGGGGGGCTATCTTGGCGCCAAGATAGTCCCCCGTATCACAGCACAAAAAATTGAAATACACCATTCGAAAGCAAATCGTTTGTACCGTTTGTACGGAAAAAAGTTTTGTTTGTACCCTGATAGTTTTCGAGAAACTGGGGATGACATTTGGGGGGGGAGCTATCTTGGCGCCAAGACACCCCCCAGTTGACCTCTCAAGTAACCCTATAAGGAAAATGGTATAAATGAAAATATTTTCGGTACAAACGGTACAAACGTAGTACAAACGAATGACCTAGTCATTGTTTCAATTTTCTGAAGTGGGTGGGGGCTATCTTGCCATACGTCGTGATAACGATTCTTTATGTAATATTGTCTAGCGCGCTCTTGTTCCATTTTTCGATTACCTTTTATCTATTTAAAGATATCACGTAATTACTGTAAAATTAGCGGCATTTTAATTTTGCAGTCATTAGGCCTCTTAAGATTCTGGTGCGCCGTTTCTTTGAGGAGAAGAAAATGTCAGTGGTGCGAACGTTTTCCACCCCTTCAATCAAGCACTCCTTTTAAGTTCCAATTCTTCAATCAAGCACTCGGATCTACCGAATTATTAAAAATCCTGCTTCTATGGAATAAATCGACAATGGAAAAGGGGGAAGAATTGGAAAATATGTTTCACTTCCATGAATTCGCACCAAGTGAAGAAAAATAGAAAATATATTTTCTCGAACTGTTTTTTTTTCTTTCTTTCTTTCTTAAAGCTTAAAAGACGTTTCTTGTGTAGATCCATATATTTTGTCCTTTCTTCTATGTTTTTTTTTCTCTCTTTATTCGATGGACAAAAACAACAGACGTAAGAAGGGCTTTTAGTTAAAACAAAAATACAATCTTCTTATAGAAGAAATTGATTTTAAAGGAAAGGAGGAAGCATTATGAAAGGTTTTAATGCATCAATACTTCTGCTGTAATCTTTTTAGTAGGCTTTTGTCAACTGGCTCAAAAGATAGCTTCAGAATTCAAACATAAATAACTACTTTTCTATTTCTTTCTGTAAGGGCACTATTATAACAATAATTCTAAGAGGAAAAATGGATCAAAATATTGTCATCTTTGCCAATAATAAGTTTTACACTGTGCAGAAAAGAATTTTAGGAATTCCCCCCCCCCAAAAAAAAAGGATCAAAAGATTGCGATCTTGGCCAATAATTATCTTTCGGATCAGGGGCACCAAATTTTTGAACGGCCCCTAAATCGAGTTTTAGTATGTTCTACGGAATAAGGATATCATACTCAGTTAAGTGATAGTTTGGGTTTGGCTACACTATATGTAGTTATCCAGATATAAGGTATAGAAGTACATTTTTGATTGAAATATATTTGAATTTTTGGATCAGGGGCCACACAATTTTTTGAACGGACAATAAATTGAGTTTTCGTATTTTCTATGTAATAAGCGCATCATACTGGGTTAAGTGATAGTTTGGGTTTGGCTACACTATATGTAGTTCTCCAGATATAACGCATTCAAGAAAATGTTTGATTGAAATATATTGGATCTTTACGTACTAAACTTCCACAACGCCCTGAAAATGTTTTGATAAGATACTTCTCCCCAAGCTTCCGTCAATCATGAAGCACTTACGTAGAGACAATAAATGTTATTTCAATGCAAGTGTCCCCTATGCATAATTTCACGCAGGAGGAAATTCCACTATAATTTTAGGGGAATAGAACTCCCACGAATTTGCAACCCTAATTGTAGCGCTTTGTTTAAGAATGTGAGGGAGTTAGGCGTTCGTGTAGTGTCGTCAGAATGCCCGAGTGGATAGTGGATTTTCTTTTGCGAAATCCATTTTCGCAATGTTCATTTGAAAATAAGTGCGTAATTAAAGAGCATAGACCAACACCGAAACTAAACATTACTGAGAAAGATGATACCAGGGTAAGATAATTTTGTACAACTGGTATACAAAATATAAATGGCTCACTAGTTACAACAATAAAATGTACTGTTTTATTTGTCTGATGTTTGGTGGTGATTCTGAGTGGTCAAAGGAAGGCATCGTCTCATTAACATAGAATGGATAACTCAATAAGGAAAATAAAATTCTGACTATATACTTTTAAACATTTTATGATACATTAAGTGTTATTGTGTTATTAGTTTATATTGCTTACCCTACTTGTGGGATAACGCTTCGCCACTGGCGTTCTTCATTGTTGTATACACAATAAGGTGGGCCGAAAAACTTTTTATTATTTTTAAGTCGTTATAGCGCGGAGAAGGTGCCTTTGGTACTGATTAGAAAAATTAAGAAAAAATTGAAATCGGTTAACATCTTCCGTTCGCGCATCGCAGTTAAAGTTTACCAAAAATGACGAAAATCTTGTGATTTTAATTTCTTTTGTCTTATAAATAAATAATAGTTAATCGATTCCATGATTTATTGTCTGTAATATAAATTGTATTAAACTGTAAAATATAGTTCTTATATTTTTTAAATTCACAACTTAACTGAAAATTATTTTCCAAAAAATAACATTTTTCATTTGTATAACATAGTTTGAATTGTTTCAGTTAAATGACTGGTTTAAAAAGCAAAATGAACATTGTAAAACCGTTCATGCAACTTTTATTATTTTTTTAAATTGTACTTAAAACTTAAATAATTTCATCTGCAGTTCTTCGCCCATTCGTAAACAGGAATGACCCACAACTCACCACGAGGAGGTGGCTGTAGTTCGAGTTCCACCCGCACCCTTCCCAACCAACCATCCAATGCAGGCGTGTTTTACATATTTTTAGTCAATCCTTGATTTTTGTGGATTTTTCACTTGTTTTAGCAATGAGGATTCACTTTGAAATTAGGGGGGCGCGGTGGCTCAGTGGTAGAGCGTTCACCTCTGGTGCTAGGGGTTCCGGGTTCGATCCCAGCCCCCGCCAAGTGAACTTTGTGGTGGACACACACCGTGCTCGTGGGTTTTCTCGGGGTACTCCCGTTTCCTCCCACTTTCTTCATTCCACCATTTCACTCATCTCTCATTATCACCGTCTCCTTTAGCCTAACCGGCATAACCGTGGGACGTAAAACTCAAAGATTTCATTTTTTTTCACTTTGAAATTAGTTTTTGGCTGAAGTATGGCATAATAGCTCTGGATTGCAGAGTTACCCTGATATATCCATCTCTTGACTGAGCACCACATACTTTGCCAGCTGCTTCTGTTACCAGTTTTACATGTCTCTAGACAGTTTGTGTGTGGCAAGGGAATCCTCTTGCAACTTCCCAATCGGGTACCATGCCACTCTGTATAAGGAGTCTGATTTCATCATTGTTGATTCGACACAACAATGGAGGAGAAGATACTTTGCAGGTCGACCAGTCAATCATTTCAGTATAATCTTTAGCACCAAAATTGAGTTTGGGTGGTATGAAGTTCCTGATTGTCTTTCCTTTAGTTTTTGCCTGTCTTGTCTTTAGTATTCGTCTAAGAGCAAGTTCTCTAATATATTTCCTTTCGTCCGTTATCATAGCCAAGAGCAAGTTTTCTGGATGGGCAAAAAATGCGTTTCTCTCAATTACAGGCTCTACCACTTGCCGAAGAGTTTCAGGGAGGTATCTTGTAGCAATTGCTTCAAAAAGATGTTTCGAACCATCTGAAAAAGAATGGCTTGTTTTGATTTTAAACCACAAAGGCACGTACGAACGCAATATAAAAAGTACCAATTCTTTAAGACCTTCTGAGGGATTTTCAGTACTGATGTACAACCTAAGAATTCTGTTTGCGGTTATCGGCCATTTTGAGTGCGACATAGGGCAGGGTCTCGATAGGACAAATCTTTTGGACATTCCCCTGCATTTGCTGATCTTGAAATATCCAAAAGGTACTGCTGGTCTTTGCTGAGAATTTGACGGTCTACTTCAGGGATTATGCAGTCAACTCTTTCAAATTCAACTACAGGTAATCTTTCACAGCCATTAAGCAGTTGACCGATCGGCCCACTAAAGGTTTTAGGACCTGTTGTTTCCCCATCAACGTGTTGAAATAAGTGGCGGAGAGGCAACTCATTAAAATGGAGAAGACATACAACCCACTGCAACGGTCTACCTATATGAAGTTCAATTTGCCGAATTACACCATTCCTCCATCCTGTATTGGTAACAGTACCATCACATCCAACAAATCTAATTCGTCCAAAAAAATGTCAACTTCAGTCAAGTAGGAAATTATGCTGGAAGCGATATCAGTGGAAGATCCCGATTATGGAGAAACGTTGCAAATATATCTCGACCCAGGTTCTTGAATGGTAGTGTAGTGCTCCTGTTTTTGAAGTGTACGAAATAACTTAGAATCACGTTCTTCAACTACCAAGGTATCATCTTTGCACCCATCAAAGTGTAGACCACGAAGCAAAGTATCAGGTTTACACTGCAAAGATCTCCTGATATGACTTTTCTCTCTCCGTATTTTATTTTTATCTACCACATGAGAATAGTCCGTGTTTGTCACCATTCCAATATCTTGTAGAACGCTGGAAGCAATTGCAGCAGTAGCACGGTCAGATACACCAAACCTATTACTATTTAGTGCCGTTGTCTTCAGTTTTATTCTCATTTGCCACTCTAAAAGAGTTTTGGTGGGGATATCTGGGATGAACTCATCATTTTAACTTTCACAGAACTCGGAAGAGCCCGAACCGTCTTGTTGAAGTCTTGAACTGAAACAATCTGTAGGGTCGTTTTCAAAAATGGTTGATGAACTCGAAGGCGTATCATTAAAAACACGTTTATGTTTGTAGTTCCTTCTTCTCAGTCTTGAAGTTAGCCTTTCCGTTTCTTGAAGATCTATTGATTCAATTTTGCCCAAACCATACTTCCTTTGAAAATAGACGAATCGTAACTCAAGGACAGATATCTTCTTAGACTTTTCACACATGCACTTGATAGAAATTAAACATTCACACAAATCTTCTGTCTTATCACACGTACAGTTCAAAATGATAGGACATTTGCATGCTGCCACATCATATAACGACAATGATATTTTCTTGAAGTCTGCAATGTTCTTTGCAAATGTTGGCTTGTTCAAATCACGACCGTTACGACTTTCTCAGTTTATAGTAACTGTCATGATACGCAACAACAAGTTGCACGATCCTGTACTCAGTAACGGTAGGAATGGACGCTCTATCATAAATGTTTTTTTATTTTTCTTGCTACTGTCCCAGCAACTTTTGTAAAGCTCACTTTTGCATTGTTTGTTTGTGGGTACAATTGTAGTCTTTCGTGAAAACAACACCGAAGTACATCTTCATATGTAGGTAGTTTAGTTAGTGACAAATCTCTGGGATGACCAAAAAGAGGACACTCAAAGTTTTGCCTCGTAATCATCTTCGAAGCTGCCATTGTAGCGCTACGAAAGATCACCGCACAGAATGCAACAAAAATACTAAGCACTATAATTCAAGATTATAAAGAACAACTAATACAAATGTAATAACACAGCTAACACTGAAGAGGACTTCTGCACAACACCACACTTAATCACTAAGTGAGGAAATGACGAGGACGTGACGGACACGGAATGCGTGTCGAAACTTGCAGCATTCAGCAACAATGGTCAATCACTCTCAAAGTCAAGCTATCTTGCAGAAGGGGAGAGGAAGTGAGATTAAATCCAGCAAATTGTCGGACTGCGGTGAAATACGTATTTCCCTGTCAATCCGCTTGTTTTTAAACCAATCATTTAACTCATATGTGCAAAATTACCCCAGACATAAAGTATGAAAAAGTCTTTTTTTTTTTTTTAAGTTTTCAGTAAAGTTGTGCAATTGGAAAACATAAAACAAAACAACACACTGTAACTATTTTTATACTTTACTACAATTTATATTAACGAAAATAAACATGGAATCGATTAACTATTATTTATTTATAAGACAAAAGAAATTAAAAATCACAAGATTTTCGTCATTTTTGGTAAACTTTAACTGCGATGCGCGAACGAAAAATGTTAACCGATTTCAATTTTTTTTTTCTTAATTTTTCTAATCAGTACCAAAGGCAACTTTTCCGCGCTATAGCGACTTAAAAAAACATTTCTGCCCACCTTAATACACAATGGTATCACCTATCGCATGTAACACACACATATAGCATCGGTAGTTTTAACGACACAGTGCGACAGAGCAGAAATAGGTCAATTTGTGGAGCTCACGGACTTTGAACTCGGTCAGATGACTGGGTGTCACAGATGGAAGGTTTCAGTCACCTTAAATCAGTGGCGTACGCAAAGGGGGAAGATAAGGTTACCTTCCTCTTGAACAAGACAGTACTATAAAGTAACTATTTGCCTTATTAAGGTATGTAAACAAAAATCCTTAAGCGATATGAACTTGGAATCTTGAACCCCCTCTCCTTGAAGATAATCTTCCTACATTACTATCTTGAATAGGCTTATACTCAGGTCAACTATTTCACATATAGTTGAGTGGAAAAGTGACGTGACGTCCACAATCCGAAAGTGACCAGGCCGATCTCACATTTTGACCATGGGGGATCACCAAGCGTTAAAGTGTGTTGTTTACGTAATCATGTGAAATCAGCGACGACAGAGGGGGCAAAGAGGAACTGCCCCCTAGACATGTTATGTAGATCCCCTAAAATTTAGTCTATCCCTCCGTTTGCCCTCAAGATATTAAAGCTGGTGTGGTCACAACATGAGATGGATCGGTGAACAAACATTGACTTCAATCTCAAATGTGTCCAGATACATTTCGTTATATAGTGTGTCTTCTCATTATGTTAATATCAATGAATTGGGACCTTCTAACCGTTTCTTAAAATCTTTCTACAAGCTTTGTCATTGTAATATGAATTGTGGTAGCGCCGCGACTGTGGTTGGTTTTACATTTTTCTGCAACATTACTTTAGCTACCCAAACGACACCACAAAACTATTCAATCTCATGTTATTTACTTGTAGTCACATATATACAGAAAACAATTATTAAATACTAGAGGGAGTCGGGACAGAGGCAGAGATGAAAAATCAAAATAGCATGTGACAGTAAAAATCAGACGTACCTTTTTTTTTCACATAAGTACCACGTACGTTGAGACATTTGAGTCATACCGGTCTATAAGCTTCAAAAACCCTTCGAGGAAAAAATCAGGGCTCTGCTGCATACGGAAGAAGTGCTGAACAGCTTTTGTGACATCAGCATTGCTTCCAAAGCGCCTGCCGCCGAGAGTCTTCTTCAAAGCCGGAAAGAGATGGAAGTTACTAGGTGCGAGATCAGGACTGTATGGAGGATGGGCAAGGCGCTCCCACGTAAGGGTTGCAATATGTTTTTGCGTTCCCGTCACTGAGTGTGGTCTCGCATTGGTCATCTAACAAAAGAACACCAGATGTGAGAAAGCCAGGCCGTTTGTTCCGAATCACCTCCTTCATTTCGAGAGGGTATGAGAGTACCGGTACCGTGCAACAGTGTTGGTTCCAACTTCAAAAAGATCCAGCAACAACACTCCTTGGGGGGGGGGTCCCAAAACATTGTGAGTAGCACTTTCCCTGCAGAGGGCGTTGTTTTGAACTTCTTGCGGAGATGTGATCGCGGGCGAACTTCCCTATCAGGAAGTTGCGGTCGGAAAAAGGGATTGCCGGCGTCGACGGTGGCAGCCGGCACCCGTCCGCGGCGGCACGACGATCTAGTTGTTCAAAGTTGCAGACATTTTGCCGAGGCAACAAGCGGTCGAAAATCGTAAAATAAAATGCCCTTTACCGACTCTTTGCCGACTGTTGCCGACCGTCAGAGTCGGCAAAACAGTCGGAAAGGCCTCTTTCCGACCCTCTGCCGACTCCTTATGCCGGCCTCTTTTCGACGGCGGCGCCGACGCATTTAATGCTCATTTCCGGCTGTTTGCCGACTGCTCGGCAAGGCAACTTATTCGTCGTGGTCGAAAATCGCGCGGAAAGACGCCGGTAATCCAACCGCGGCATCTGATCGGCATGAACAAATTATCCGACTGTAGGCGGCAGGATCCTGATGGAGTTGTGTCAGGGTTTATTGCTTGTGCAACCGTGGTCTTGTTTCCCCTATTGCTGTTCGTTTTTCTAGGGAAACTTATTTTTGGATTGCCCCTCGTACTCTTCTGTGCACTAAATCACTAAATATTCTACCTCTGTGACCTGTAAAGCGTATATCTGTCACATAATACAAACAATGTGATTTACAATAAAAAAAGGGAATACCCATATCAATATTCACGTGGGCATACAGTAATAATTTTTAAGTGTGCCTATGCTTATTTCTTTTCGGAAGTTCACAATAGCAGAGCAAAGTGTAAAAGAAGAAATGAAAGTTTAGTTTTCAAAGAAAATGTTTCCTATCGAACAAAACTTGTTAAAACTACAGCCATTATTTCCACATTTCTTTCGACTGTGGATTTTTCTTTCTCAACGAGAAAAGTTCCAAAATATGTCTCAGCGTCTGTGAACTCTTTTTAGGAAATAAAATCTGCTGTTCATCGATCCACTCCAAATACTATTAAGTAGGTTTTTCAATACCATTTCTTGCTGTCCTAGTTTCACTTTGAACACAAAGTAAAGTGGTTTTTTAGTTATTTATCTTAAAGTGTGTTGATTTGAGTTACGAGTGACATAGAAAACTCATTAAACGGATTGATTGAATGGAATTTACTGTCCATTTTCAACGCATACATTATCGCAGTCCCAATCTTTTGTTTAAAATGAAATCTCAATTATAGTAGAATCTCAACTATTGTAGTTATTCCTTCTTTTTTTTTCTACAATCTTGCAGATTTTCTCCCATAATGATAACATGTCCAGCCATCGTTCACATCGTGCGCAGGAGTGATTCGAGGAATACGATGCGATTTCCAGTATCTCCCATAATCAGTGTTTCTTTCAGAAACAATGTTCCTGGGAGGCACACTTAGTATCAAGGGCGGCACTGCTGGTACTATTCTATTTATTATTATATTATAGACGTATTATTTTGGTTTCCAGCCGGTGGTCACTTTCAGAGGGCCAGGGTCCCCCCGAAATACATGTTTGGAAGAAATACTGCCCATAACCCCGAACTTATTGGGTTTAAATTCCATTGAGGACTTTTGGAATGTCATGGAACGTTACATTCAGGTTGTCGAGGCATCCTCATTGTTAATATTGATGGGTGCAATTCACACAATTTGGTCAATTATACTAGCGGACAATCATTGACAATCATTTCATGCGACGTCAGGGAGTTGCTGTGAAGGTTTATCAAGAAAGGTAGATCTACACGCTAGAGGTTTGTACGGGCTCGGACCTACAAACCATAGATCACTTCGGGCTCGGGCTGGTTTCGGGCCGTAAATTTTTAAATACACAACCATATTTCTCGGGCTTTTTCGGGCCTAATTTTGTGAATATACTGTACAATGATATTTATCGGATCATTCTTTCTGGAGAACTTTTAAAGCACATCTAAATTTGTAACTTGAGATGACCACACAATAAATCTGGTTATTGTGGAATTGAGAGTAAAGCTAAATGTAGTAGTGGAGAGAAAAACTAAAAGTAACGGAAATAAATATGCTTAGCTTATCTCAGTGGTTCTCAACCTAATTCCTATCGTGACCCCCATTTTATCACATCTGCTTGCCAATGACCCCCTTATAATTTCTGGTTTGTACCTAGGTAATAAGTTTGTGTGGGATTTTTAATATACCTATTAGGAAATCTCACGATATCCATCTATTTCTATAATAGTAAAATCCATTTCTTATATATAATGGATACAGTAACATCCCTAAAAGTGAATAGATTAAACCCAAATTTGGTCAGTTCATTCATATTACAAATATCGAATCTGATCCGTCATACTGTTTCAAAATAAGGCCGTTTGAAAGTTTTAAAACTTCATAACATTTTTAATTTTGGTTATCTGATAAAAAAAATATGATTTATAATTTTGGTTAAAAAACTTGGACATTTTTTTTAAGTTATTGGGATTTGATAATGTGCGTCACGAAAATTGAAGAGGACATTGCAGCACTAGTGAAATCGCACCATGCTCAGGTATCTCATTAGCTTTCAATTTTAATTGTATTTCAATATGCAATAATATTTTGTTGTATTTAAATTTTTCCGGTATTTCAATATGCAGTTCTCATTAGTTTCATATCGTACCTCTTTCATTTAAATTGATTTTTAAACAACTCTGCACCTGTTAAAAATGTTTAGTACGAGTAGGCCTATGTTTTGTTGTTCTTAACAGTAAGTATAAAAATAAAAATATACGTATCAGAACAAAATTCAAAATAATATTAAAAATATTTTCAGGTACTAAATTCTAATTATATTTACCTCTTCCACTTATCTTCGCGACCCCCGGGTTGAGAAACAGTAGCTTATAGTGAAAGTTTGAGTAGCAGAGTGTGGATTCTATTCTTTTTCTTCACAGGAATCAACAATGACTGCTTTGAGGACTATCTGAGTAAGTCGTGTACACATCCATTTGCATAAGAATTTACACACATTGACATTTTGTTTTTAAAAAATTGAAGTATTCATGTTTCCGTTTCATGAGAATTTATATAAATGAAATGAAATATTTTCCTTAACGTCCCACAATTATGAACCGAGGCTAACGGAAACGGAATTTATATAAATGACCGTTTTCTGTAGAGAAGTTATATTGTAAGTAAGTGTGAACGATAAACTCTATTTCGTTATTCTCTCTGAATTATGGAAGTTTTAAATGCATAATTAAACCTCTAATTAATTTAATTAAAAATACAATTTTGTGTTAATTATTAAGTTTCTGCATTTCGGGCTTATTTCGGACTCATTTGATTATCACATGTGCTCGGGCCGGGTTCGGACCCAAAAGGATAAAACATATTTCGGACTCGGGTCGGGCCTCACATTATAAATTCATGGACCGCGCCCGGATCCGGGTTAAAAATTCCGGCCCATGCAGACCTCTGCTACACGCTAAGTACTGAAAACTCTATGATCGGCCCGTGTAGCCCCCCCTGGATTGTTTTAACCGTGACGTATATTTACAACCCAAACATTACAAAGGGTATTATTATCGCTAATTTAATGAATATTGTATATAACAAGTGGCAGTGTCATGTGTACACCACGTGAAGAAGTTTGGCTTATATGTTGTGATATTTTTCAATTAATATTGGAACCGAAAGTTGTAAAGCATTTCTATCACTTTCGATTTTAGTAGAGAGCTAAGGGTGGAAGTAAAGTGTATTTTTATAGCACTTAATCGATTGGAGGAAGCCATTTCCTGCTATCTATTAACGTTTTGGTTCCATACTGATCAACGTTAAAACCGGAAATGGTTGATGTCTACAACTTCCGGTTTGAATATTACCTTTATCAACGACGTCTATTTCTAACTTCTGACCCTGTACATCGTGCACAAAATTGATGGTGATCCACGAAATAGTTTTTGAGATTTTTGTCTCAGGATGGCCCGCCTCAGCCCCGTGTATTTACAATGTGAGGCCCGACCCAAGTTCGAAATCTGTTTTAGCATCTAGGCCCGGGCTCGTGCGACAATCAAATAAGCCCAAATTACAGAAATGTAATAATTAACGCAAAATTGTATTTTTATTTACAGCAATTAAAGGTTTAATTTTGCAGTTGTGCTTTAAAAGTTTTCTAGAAAGAACGGTGCTATATATATCGTTGTACAGTATATTTAAAAAGTTAGGCCCGAAAAGGCCCGAGAAATATGTTGTATATTTAAAAATGTACGGCCGGGGCCCGAAGTGATATATACTCTCTAGGCCGGAGTCCGTGCAGACCTCTAGCATGGACACACATATGAACACACACAGACAAAATAATTTGTATAAAATGAGTTTTGGCAAACCAATCTTCTTAAAACTGATCGAATTTAGTTTCTGCTTCTGCCGCTCTGAAATTAATTAATTGGATGAGGGAGAATGAAATGTTGTATTTCTCATACAAAATGAATAACAGTAAAAGCAAATCAATTTACCTCTGAATCTACCAAATTCAAATTACCATTCCTACAGATCCTGTGTTATGCCATTAAAATTTGAGATTCTTCTTACCAACCTCCTTCATATACGATTTCGAATTGTCCTTCCATCTTCGTCGAGGTCTATCAAACGTTCTTTTCCATTATGCTTACAGACTCGAATTATATACGACCATTGCGCAAACGTTTCCCGCCCGTCTTAGACGTTTCGGTTTTATTCTTCGTATAGTCAGGGGTAAAAGTGCGAGGGTAAGCGGGGGGACGCCGTCTCTCATCTCCAAGAATATATAGAGCGTCCCCCAGTTCCTAAGAAATTACAATGTGCAAAGATAGGGATGGGAACGGCGTGACGGCTACCTACCGTCCCCCTACCTTTTCAGATTCCTACGTATAGTAACCATACGGTATCTAACCTTTACGATATAAAATGGTAAAGTGTATGTCATGGACCACATTACGATGAACTTCAATTTGTCATATATAATTATTTCCTTGTAGAATTACAAATACTTTTCAGTGGAAAATAGGATGGAATTTAAGTCTCAAATCAAGGTAAAGTAGGCCTAGGCACGTAAAGGAAAAAAACAGTGTAAAATTCGACTGTGTCTCGAAAGCCAAGTAGTAAATCCTACTGCTATTATTACAATTAGAAATACCAATATCCAAAAGTTAGTAAAGTTTTTTTTTTCACTTAGATATACTCATCTCAGGTGAATAAACAAAAACAAATGAACAAGGAAGAAAAATGGAGGCCTTCAAAGTAAAACGTAAACAAATTCACCAGTGTCCAGAAGATACTGTTTACAATGCACTCAACAGAGTGTTCAGTGGGTCGTAATATGTCGGTAGGTCAGAGTTGGTCGAGGGTTCGGTGTGTCAGAGTGGGTCATGGTGGGTGGTGAGTCACAGTGTGTCACGTCCTATTGACCCACTCACAATTTTTGACCCAATTGACCTGTGCCCATTGACCCACTCCATCTCTGTTCATGGTTTTAATTGTACACAAGGTTTACGTGTTTCGATCCAAACATTTGAAATATCTAAGAGACTATTATTAAGAATAAGTTGACAGGCTTAAAAACAGAGACTGATATCCAAATGAAAAGGACTATAATGTATATGGCTTTAAACAATTAAACGTCTATCAAGCCAAAACCGTATTTTAAAAAGTGTAAAAAGCAGTTGCGTACCCATTTAGAACCCTATTTCGTACCACGACACGTACAATTCTATTGCTCGTTATATCTATCACATTTGAACCTTGACCTGAGTTCGAGAAATACGTTTTATGAGCAGCTGTTCGTGTCCTTAACAACAATTAGAACCACCAGTGTAGTTGTAAACACTGCACGCGTCGTGCGTTTTTCATTTATTTATTTATTTTTTTAATTTTTTCTTCTGAGTACCACATGGCCCAAGACTCGCTGTAGATTCCGTAACGAATATTATTTTTTCTTTCCTCTTTTATGAAATTTCATTCCAGGGGGTAAATAAAGAGAAAAGAAGACGATGAACCAACATAACCTAATAATGATTTTTTGGGGGTTTTTTTTATGGTTCATAAACACGCCAGCGCTCAGGGTTTTTCCCACCTCCTGGGTTGCAGTGGGCGAGCGTTGCTCTTGGAGGCTGTAATTTTCTTATAAACACCCAGCATTCTCCTTTAACACTGCAATTTATATTCATTCTAGAATTTTACCATTCCTTCATTTGTAGTTTATAAAGAAATTAGTTCTCCAGTCTTTTTCTTTTATATTCCTATTTAATTTCTTTTATCACCGCAACGAGCTTTAATTGGAAGTTAGTATTTTTTTCTTTCTTTCTTTCTTTATATATATATATATATATATATATATATATATATATATATATATATATATATATATATATATATATATATATATATATAAGGCGTATCAAAAGTCGGGGACCATAGGCAATTCCGTAACGAATAAAGATGTAAAACAGGGTGTCTACTGGTCATGAAAGTCATGAAAGTCATGAAAAAGTCATATATTTTGCTTAGTGGTCATGAAAGCCATGAAAAAGCCCTTTATTTACCCAACTGGTCATGAAAATCTGAAATCTCAGAGTATATTTTTATACTTCATACTTTTATACCTCATACTGCATGTACTGAAACAGTTGTATCAGGTCAGTAATTGTGAGAATTTCCCCCACCAGTTAGTGCTGGCTAACTGGTACTTTCCTGTCTTCCTAGCTGCTCCCCATTTCATCTTCTAGTCTCTGTAATATAGTAACAACTTTTTACTGTCCAACTTTCTGATCTGCTATTTCTTTACTTCTAAGAAATGAAAATTGTATATTTTTGGGCCTTTAGATTTATGCAAATAATATTATTCGTTTGAGTTTGCAGGTTTTAAATTTGATGATCTATTTTTTTAAAACGAATTTCTTTTATAATTTGTTTTGTCTTTGGGCAGTTCTCTGAGTGCTTAATTTCAGACAAATTTCTGCTAGATGGATACTTCAGAACTTGATGGAATTGATGTTCAAATTAACTCATTGAAAAAGAAGTTGAACTTGTGATATTCAATCAAGATGTCCATTTTTGTGTTCACTTTTTTTAAAGTTTTGATGTGATATTAGTATGCAGACTGTGAGAAAAAAAATATTTGTAAAAGTACCCTTGAAAAAAGAAAAGAAAAAAGAAGGCATCAGACCCCATCCAGGATGAAGGTTCCATTATGAACAAATTCAGTAGGTCTTATCAGTATGTTTATGTACGCTAATTTCAAATATGACACGATGGAAAAGAATTGTATATTTACGTAATCAGTATTTTCTTGTAAACGAAAATTATAAATGTAGAATTCAGAGTACATAAAATGCAGATAAAAAACCTAGCTGAATGTAACGGGAGTGTTCACAAGATTTTTTTAAAACTATAGAACCTGGTAAGCCTTAAACCCATACTTGAACCGCAATTAAAAATTTGTTTACTGCCTTTTAAATTGCTCTTTCATTTTAAAATTAGTTGTCAGCTAATCGACATTATGTACATTAGACAAATAAGAACATAATGTGATCTTCATCTTAACCGATGCACCACGGATGGTAGGGGTTTATTATTACTAATGGTAAATTTTTATCGCCATGGTCATGAAAATTTGAACAAAAAGGTCATGAAAAGTCATGAAAAAGTCATGAATTTACTTTCTGGTATTCCAGTAGACACCCTGTAAAATAAGGAAAAGTTGTTTGAAATATTTGGTTTTGAATCTAAAATAATGGAGTTTCCCAATCGCACCAGTCGTTTGGGCTACAGAGATGGCGTGGGTCAACGAAAACTTGACCCATGATCCACTGGCTCACCACCCACCGTGACCCACTCTAACCCACGTTAAAAAAAAAGGCATTTTCCAGTAGAAAAATATTTCTCATCGCGCACAATTCTTGAATAACACGATTTCTAATGAAAACCATATGATTTTGGCGTGCTCGGACGGTGATCTGGTGTCGATCGTACTAATTCTTACGACCAATTTGTTCGTTGTCTTGTCTTAATTAAGTACATCGATAAAAGACAGAGGGAAAAAAATGTGTTTACTTCATTTCGCGTTGCGTATCCTGTACTGTTATGTAAGGCGGCATAATTCTGTTGCAAAGAGAGTTGCAGAAACGCAAGGCTTTCTTAGAAGTTGCGAGAAGCATGTAGACATTTTCGTCTCCTCTCCAAATCTGACTTCCCAAGTCACAACATCGAAAAAGGGCTTCGTGCATAATTAGACCTAGTGTAGGTCTATCTGTATACGAGGTTTGGTGGCTGTAGGCAAGGGCGCCGATTTCTCTGTAAGTTCAGGGGGGCATTCATAAAAAACACATATAACAATAAAAATACATATAAAAATACATATTCATAAAAATATATGGGGGCCCACATGAGCATTAAAGGGCCCGGGACACCCCGTTCCCCCAGGATTGGTGCCCTTGGCTGTAGGTTTCTTCTTTCTATGCGAAAATCTGATGGCACACAAGCTCTCTCTCTCTCTCTCTCTCTCTCACTCACACACACACACACACACACACACACACACAGACATATCCATTGTTTGATATATACAAGTATAGGTGGCCATTTACATAATCAGTTGAGAGCAACAATTAGAATAGTGTTTTTAGTCGACAGGTAATTATTAATTGCACTTGCTGTTGTGCGTACAATATTTTTTAAAAGTGCACTAGTTGTAAGAAAATTGCGCAGTTTCCATTAATCGTTTGTATGAAGTAAGTTGCCAATAGTTTGACGATCATGAACATTGAAAATGTAAATTCACTGCTACATGAATATGGAACATTCACTTTCACATGGTGGCTTTAGAGGTATGTAAATTTATGCATTATGTTAGCTTGGTACCTTTTAACCCTTTTAAATTATGTTTTTTAAAGGTAAATTATAGACTTTCAGTCAAGCAACTATAGCATCATCTCTCTTTGTTCTAGGATCATGGTTTGTAACTCATTTTCTTCATAATAACACAACCTTTCAAAAGGTATTACTCACATTTTCCTATCATGTCCGTGAGGCGGGAAATTTGGAGAGAAATCAAGATTTGTTTGGGTTTTTTCCCCAAATTTTGAGCCTTTTTGAGTCCTCCTGTGTTAACGTACAGATCTAAAAATAAGCTGAGTAATACTAAAGGGTGTGACAAATATGCCTATAAAATTTCAAGCTTCTATCTTGAATAGTAAGGACGGAAAAAATATATACAAATGAGTTAAGAACATTCCGAGAATGCCCCAGATAACCCCAAATGATCCGGATGTAATATAAAAATTTTCTGAGACATCCCTATTTATCCTAAGGCCATGCTTTGTAACTAATTCTCTTCAGAATAGAATACCATTTCAAACGGTATGACTCACATGAGCCTATCGTGTCCACAAGCAGGGAAAGTTTGAGGGAAATAGGGATTATTCGTAAAAAGTATCTTTTTCCGAAGTTTGGACCTCCTCCGAGACCCTTCCTGTGTTAACGCATAGATCTCAAAATCAACTGAAAATTACTAAGAGGCATGCTGAATGTGTGTACGAGATTTCAGGCTTCTATCTTGTAAAGTAAGGTAAAAAAATATTTACCAATGTGCTAAGAATATCCACATACCCAAAATTCGCGTATAAAACAGGATCACAGGTTAAAATTTCCTGAGACATCCCTGTTTATCCTAGGATCATGGTTCGTACCTTATTCTCTTCAGAATAGAACGGCCTTTCAAACGGTACAATTCACGCGTTTTCTCATATATCTGAGGCGAGAAAATTGCGAAAAATTGATTTTTTATTTAAAAAATTTCCCTGTTTTTTTTTTTTTTTGACATTTTCTCCTGAACTCACCCTGTGTTAACGCAGAGATCTAAAACAAATCTTAAAAAATACTAACGAGCTTGCACTGCATGTGTGTGCAAAGTTTCAGTCGTTTAGGTGCAACTGTAACCCCGCCAAAAAATAAAAAATAAAAAATAAAAATTAAAAAATAAAAATAAAAATAAAAATAAAAATAGGACTAACAAAAAACTCTTTGTTTCAAGTTATCACGTCATCACACCCTATGTCGTTGCGCCAAAAGGCGTGAAAGCATTCGTAACGTGTTCTACAATGCCTCCAGGCTTGAGGAAACGAAGAAAAAAAGTAAAAAGCTTTAGTATTACTTTTTTAATCGAATAATAAAGATATTCAAAATCGTGTATCGTATAAAAATATACAATACAATTTAAAAGGGTTAAAAGATGTACGTGAAGTATTTAAAGAAAATAAAATGAAATTTTTAAGTTTTACGTCCCACGGTTATGCCGAGCGAAATGGTGGCATGAACAAAGTGGGGGGAAACGGGAGAACCCCGAGAAAACCCAGGAGCATGGTGTTTGTCCACCACTAAGTCCACACGGCGCTAGCTGGGATTGAACCAGGGACCCCAAGCACCGGAGGTGAACGCTCTACCACTGAGCCACCGTGCCACCCAGTTTCCTCTTCTGGGGAGGGGGAGCAATCACCCCGATCGCCCCCTGGATCCACCCCTGATATCCTGTGGAAACGCGCCGTTACAGGTCAGAGTAGAAGAATGAAAACTTGAAGAAGTTGATCACTTCAAATATCTGGGAAGTACGCTTACTGTACCAAAAATATTAGGTCAAATATTGCCATAGCTAAAGAAGCATTCAACAAAAAAAGACCATAACTAGCACGCTTAATATTGAACTTAGGAAGAAATTGGTCAAATGTTATATATGGAGCATCAGACGGACTGTATGGTTTAGAGATTTGGGCATTACGAAAGTTAGAGAAGAAATATTTAGAGAGCTTCTAACCGTGGTGTTGGAGTAAGATGGAGAAGATAAAATAGACAGAGAGAATAACAAACGAAGATGTTTTAAAACGGATAGGAGAGAAGAGGACGCTTTTAGCCAGCATCCTTTATAGAAAGGCCAATTGAATTGACACATCTTGCGATCAAATAAGCTTTTCAAAAATATATTCTATCTCCATTCTAATCTCTATATATATTAAAACTGGAAGCGGTAGAAATTTAACACCGCTTCCTGTTTCAATATTAGTTAAGACACACAATACAAACCAAACTTCTTCACGTAGTGTCACGTGATACTATTACTTGCTACTACTTACGTATAAGTAATACTTGTTACTACTTGCATACAAGTACTACTTGTTACTACCTCCGTATAAGTACTACTTTTTAGAACTTACATGTAAATATTACTTGCTGCTATCAACGTGTCACTATCTACGACGTCAGTAGTACGTCAAAATACTCCTTGCTACTACCTAGGTATAAGTACAGGGTTTTCATAAAGTATGGACGGATTTAATTCGCTTATAATTTACATAAAAATGTTCATATTGAAATCAAATAAAGTGCAAACGGTAGCGGAAGGATTAACTATTTACCTGTAATCTGCACCAGCTCAGTTCATTCACCACCACACCTCCAACTGGGCGCCATTTACGTCCACACATTCGCGTAGGCGGCGCTGGAATCCACTCACACTCCCACTTCGAGGACGGTCCAGGACGCTTCCTGTCTCCAAGGACTTAGCATGCCACTTTTGGATTGCACTCTCAGTCGGTGCCGGCTTTTTGAACTCTTTGGTGAACTTTCGACACACCAGAATTGGTGATTTTAGCTCTGCGTACTACAGAACACATTGCCCTCCCAAACTGACCCTTGCCCTCCCTCTCCCTCTCTCAACGTGTTCAGAGTTGCCGCTTATCTAACAGTGTTGCCAACTAAAAATTTAATCCTCCCGCTACCGTTTGCACTTTATTTGATTTCATTATGAGCATTTTTATGAAAATTATAAGCAAATTAAATCCGTCCAGACTTTATGAAAACCCTGTACTATTTGTTACTACCTATGTATAAGTAGCCCTACTAATTCCACTACCTACGTATAACTGCTGCTTGTTACTACTTACGTTGGTACTACTTGTTACTTCCCATGTATATGTGCTCATGCTCGTACGTCAAAATACTACTTGTTACTACCTACGTATACGTAGTAACGTACTACGTACTAACGGGCTCCTTCTTGTCTAAGCGATTAGCGTACGTGCCTTTGGCGTGGGAAACCCGGGATCCGACGTTAAGCTGCAGGTCCACGTCTCATATAGCCTCGCTGCTGGAAGGAACGATGGACTCAAAACGAAACCAAACAAACAAAATGGGATATTTTTCCTCTTGAGATTTTATTTTATGACGTGTCAGGTTGGTATACCTGAGGTGCAAATTTGCTTTAAATCGGATGTTAATCGTTTATCATTTCAATACATAAGTATTACAACAGGAAATTTTTTTTTTTTTTTGAGGGTAGTGGTTGGAGCTAACACTTTATTTCTATATACGGAATTATGAGGGCATCTTATTATGGGTGGAACAAACTTTATTTTTGGGAAATTTGAATAAACATTAGTTGTATATAATCTGCCACTAGAGGGTTTCGCCCTCTCTCTTGGCCTGGGGTTTGAGATCATCAATTATTCTTTATTCATATTATGGTCGGTCAAGGAGCTGTGAAACAAATATTTATTTTATTCATTAACAAAAACAAAATACAAAGATTATATCAAAAAAGATTAATTTTATATATCAATATCATAAACAAAACGAAATATGAAACAAAATGTTATTAAACAAAACAATATTAAACAAAGCATGAAACTAGCAAACAAAGGTGCGAGTGCAGAAAAATAACATAAGTGCAAAAAAGGTGATAATAGAAGTAAAGCAGAATAAAATTTTGTGAAATGTATAGAAGGTACTGTTGAAAGAGATTATAGTACAAATTTGACAAATGAATGTTGATGAGTGAGGTGCTCTGGACGTCACAACACAGTAGATTGATGTTAGAACAGACAAATGCATATTAATCTTCTGTCCTGGGGCGGCTCAGGACTGATGAAAGACATATGGATAGCCCTTATTAGTGGTGTGGAGAAACAGTGCTATGATGGGAAAAGATGAGGAATGTGCTGCTGGATAAGTTGGTGACGAAAGAATGCTGTGTGATGATGATCTGCTGGAATATTGCGGAGATATATTGTAACCAGGACGCTGAGTGGTGTATAACAGTATTTATATGCGGATTCTTGCTGTAAGTCTGTAAATATTGTATCAAGAAATATATCCTTACGATTCTGGAGATTCTTGGCTATAAATTTCTCACGCAAGTTGGCAATGTGGTGAACGAGCGGAGGAAAGTCAATTTTATCATATAGGTCAGTATTGTGATAAGGAAGTTTGATCCTATATGCTAAACGAATGGCGTGTCGCTCTAGAATCTCAAGTTTGTTGTAGAATTTTTGTGGGGCTGAACACCAAGCTACGTGACCAAAAGTAAGGACACTCCTCATGAATGCTTTATAAGTGTTAAGTAATAATTTAGAGTTCAGTCCCCAGTTCTGACGAACAAGGCGACGAAGAAGTTGTAATCTGTTTTTAGCCTTCGTAACAATTTTTTGTAACTGAGGTGTCCATCGCAACTTATCATCAAAGATGATACCTAAGTATGTAACAGATTTAGACGGGTGAAGGAGGTGATCGCCTACTCGTATCTGTAACAAATTAGGATTACGCCTAACTTTACTACGACACTTTGTTGGTAGAATAACTAGTGTCTGAGTTTTGTCTTCGTTTACTGATAGTCGCCATTTACGACACCATTGCAGAAAAGCTGTAATCGTAGTCTGCAAGTGTACGTTAATATGTTGTATTGTTTTGCCTAGTGTTAGAAAGGCTGTATCGTCAGCATATTGGAACAGGTAAGTATTCGGCGCTGGAGATGGCAAATCTGAAGCATACAAGATGTACAAAAGTGGCGATAAGCTAGAATCTTGCGGTACCCCCGTGTGTGGAAATACTGGATGGGATAGAGAATTATTGACGCTGACATAGGCAATACGGTTAAGTATGAACGAATAAATAACTCTGAGGTATGAGAGAGGAAGACTCAATTTAAGCAATTTATAAAATAATCCGTAGTGCCAAATCCGATCGAATGCCTTTTCAAGGTCCATCAGTATGAGACAAGACGGAAGAGATTTATTGTAGTGGTTGGTTATGATGGTAGTTAGGCGAAGTAACTGATCATTTATACTGTAATAGGGTCTAAATCCAGCCTGATGAAGTGGTAAAAGTTGATGATCAATGATATAGGGGTGTAAACGTAAGACGAGTATTTTTTCAAAGACTTTCCCAAGTGTGGACGTTAGTTGGATGGGACGATATGATTGCACAGAATGTGCTGGTTTGTTCGGTTTCAAAAACATACAGACTTTGGATACCTTCCAATCGGAAGGATAGTAACCTGTTCGAAGTATAAATGTATATATTGTAGCCAGAAAAATGAAAAAGTTGGCCGAACATTCTTTCAGAAGTCTGTACGATATTTGGTCAAAGCCGGGGGCAGTGCTACGTTTCCGTTTAATGACGGATAGAATATCTCCAGAAGTGATTTCCTGAGTTAAAGGATTATTGCTGTCTAACTTGTGATGGATGGAAGGCTGTAATAGCTGGTTTATTGTTCCTTCGGAAACTTTGGGACTGCTGCGGTGAATACAGGTAGGAGGTGTAAAGACAGATTGGAGATGGTCGGCGAAAGCATCTGCTTTCTCATTGTCCGTATGTAAAGGTTGATCATTCTGTATAAGGGGATAAGATGAACTTACTTTTTGCCCAGTTAGAAGGTGAAATTTTTTCCAATATTTCGTTGGATGTGACTCTGTGTTCAGTTGATTACAGGTTTTGCTCCAGTTAATCCGCTTGTGAGCAACAATATAATTATGCACCGCCCTTTGCCACCTACGAGCTTGCGTTAGGTATTCCGGGTTTCGTGTTTTTTCGTATTCTCGAAAGTAATAGCGAGATTTGCGTACGAGAGCCAAATATTGAGGAGGTAACATTGGCTGGTATGTTTTACCTCGATACTGAGGTATATGTTGGTCAGCGCTATTTTTTATAGCCTCTACAATGCTTTGTACGGTACCTTCAAGCTCTGATTCAGTAGTAGGTGGTTCTAAAGGAGCAAGAGCGACATCTATATCAGAGCGATATTGATCCCAGTTCGCTTTGTCGTACAGCTTGATAGTTCTTAAAACTGGTTCTGATTGTTGTCTTTTATGGTTAACAGTCACTTTTATTGGAAGGTGGTCGCTGCCAATACAATCCAGAATCTGTATGATGCATTTATCGACAATTGAAACAGTACTAATAACAACGTCAGGTGTCGTCTGACTGCTTGGTCGCGTATGTTTAGGTAGTTGATAAACATGTCCATGCAAATTAAGTGATATATGATCGTGAAACTGTTCTTGATCTCGTACAGAGCGACTATGAATATTAATGTCAGCTAATATTATGAGATGTCTAAATTGATGAAACAAGTAAGTGAAAAATGCAAGAGGGATGACATGACCGGGACGAACGTAGATTGTAGCCACTGTTAGTGCAAGATTTGGAAGGTAAACTGTTGTCACTAGGTGCTCGGGTAACTGATAATGCAGTGCAAGAGAGTGGTTTCTATGAGTGATTTTATTACGTATTCCGATTGCAGCTCCGCCTTGAGCTCTTGCATTATGGTCTGGGTAATCACATCGAAGAAAGTTATACCGAGGAAAACGATTATATGTAGTTGGTTTGAGCGCTGTTTCATTCAGAAGAAAGATGTCTATATTCTCCTCAAGTAGTAATTGCTCAAACAGTATGCGATGTGACGGTAGGGAGCGAATGTTCATGAAAAGAAGTGCAAGAGCCATAATCGCATAAAATATTATGAACTTAGACTGCGGTGTCTCTCGGTACAATGTGAAAATGAACATAGGGCCCAGAATATGTAGCATACAGATTAACTTGAAAGATAGCTGAGGCTGCTGCAATAACGTGATCCAGAATAAGTTGGCGTTGGAAAGGAAATATATTTTGAAGGATAAGCGTAATGTAACGGAGAAAGTTTTCAACAATTAATGGAGTTGTAATGGATTGTGACACTGGTACTGTTGAGTCTGTAGTCCGTAGTGGGACAGTCATCTCAGGATGTTCTGGATTTGCTGCTGGTTTAGCTTTACATTTATAGCTATAGGTCGGATGAGTGTCACTGGAACAAGTAGAACAGTGCGGAGCCTTTCCCGTATTTGGACAATCTTTAGTTTCGTGAGTGCCAGTACAATATCCACATTTCGCAACATTTGGACATTTTGCAGTTATATGTTGATTATAAACTTGGCACCGTTCACACCGAATTGGCAGAGGGTGATTGGTACGAGACGGTTCTACCCTGTGACGCTTTTTGTATATAAATGCGCCCTCTTGCAACAGAATATCAATGGCTGATTGAGAAGTGGTCAAAACTCGTACCATATATGTTGCGCCGTTATTGTTTCTAATTCGGATACATTTTGAAACTTCAATTCCCTCAGCTTTTAATTCTTCAAGCACTTCCTCATCAGTTATTTCCGGTAAGACACCTCGAATAACTACTGACATCATAGGAGTTCTAGGAGGTGGAGGATTTTGTTTGACTCTATCCGACAGTTTAGATAACTGGGCAGCTTTACCGAAAATTTCATAACTCGCCTTATTACGAAGTGTTGTACCGAAATTTTCATCTTCAGACTTAATAATAACACCACCCCTGGTGAAAACAATTTGGTGAATACTGGCTCGTGGTAGGTATTTAATGATTTGATTAAATATGTGACGAGTATTACTGTATTTAGGATCGAAATTGGTTAGAAGAAATGAGTAAAGTTTCGGTCGTGCAAGTGTGGCTGCATATGACTGTTGCATAGCAGCAGTAGATGTAGTAGGATTGGATGCGGCAGTCTGCATCGGTTCTGGATCTTCCGGACGTTTGATAAAGGTAGGAGAACGAGAGCGAGATCTCTTCTCAACAGATTCTAAGCTACCCTCCGAGAGCTGTCGGCTACGCCTATTACTTCGGGGGTCTCGTTTGGCATCCGCCACTGGTTTAGGTGTAGGTCCTTGAACTAATCCCGGTAGCTTATGCATGGTGCGATAAAGAATATGCACCGCATAAGGTAGGGTTTATACAGGTAACGAACAGCAAGTTCGGATGAGTGATACGATCCACGGAGAACAACAAAAGAGTTGGTCAGGATATGAATACCACAATGACCTTCAAAAATCTAAGTATAACCCTCCAGAAGATGAGAATCTTCTGTCAGTCTCCTATGTAGTGTATCTGTACTGTCCTCCCAAGTACGTCTGCAATACTTGTTCACTGCTTAGTACAGTAACAACTACAAGAGGAGTTAGGTTTGAAGTATGTGGAAAATTTTACTTACAATGTCATATTACTACTAAACCAATATTTCTGCATATATAGTAGTGTGAATTTTCTAGATTTTATGTCCCAAAAATATAAAAGTTTGTCTTAAGGACATTTTTGTTAGCTTAATAATCAACTTGTATAAATCGCAGTTAGTAGGTGTTCATTAAAAATAAAGATGAATACATCATGTTTGACGTTTTGACAGTCTTGATATAGCCTGCCATCTGTTATCTTTTGCTGAAGTAAATGTGAGATTGTTACCATAAGGGAAGAAGCAGCATTCTATGCATTGCATGCAACCTGTCGGAATCTACAAGCTTGTAGATTCGTTAGCTTTCAAGTAACGTCAAGTAGGTTTGTCTTCATATGTAGATGTGTAAGTGTATTTGTGCGTGGCGAGTGAAGTGGAAAATTAAATTTGACCTGGTTAACAAGCTAATGTATTTCGCTGCACCTCACATTTCCTGTTTTAATTAAGGAAACTACGTTATTTTGCACAACTTCTGCCATCTATATGTGTTCTCCGTGCGATACATTTTGTAGTTTTATTTTGGTATATCTACGGAATACAGGTCTTTATTGTTCTTTTTCCAACTTTATAGTAAAAATAAAATTAATTTCGCATTTGCATTTTTCTGTTGTTGTTGTTGTTTTTTTTTTTTAATATTACATATGCATATAAAGGAAAGTGTTAACGAAAAATTAAATGTATAGCAAATAGGGCCGTATCCAGGATTTTCTGACGGGGGTGCACCAAATAATTGCCAGTACATTTGAATTAAATTTGAGGTTTTAAAATGCCTTTAGGCATCTGTGGTATGAATGAGGAATTGCCCTGGAAATGCAAAGTGTCTGTTCTCGATGAATTCTTTCCCCTCAACTTTCAGAAAATTGACTTAAACTATTGATTTTGCAAAACTCACTGCTAGCTTCTCACTTTAGGTAGTGTATATTTACAACGAAAGGGGGAGTGCACGTGCACTTTTTTACCCCCTTCATCCCCCTAAATCCGGCCCTGATAGCAAACATGTCTTATAACAAGTGGCATAGCCAGGCGAGCTGTAGGGGCCAAGCTCCCAGTCGATAAAATTGTTGAACAGCAGGTGCGTATCCAGAAATTTTTGTTTGGAGGAGTCCAAGCTTTGTTAAGGGAGTCCAATACTATAAGCCACTACATCTGTGTAGTATTGAACGGGTATTATTATATTCTTAAAAAGACGATAAGTAATTGTAAAATACCCCCAACCATATTTTCCTATGAAAGAAAACGATAGAATTAAATTGTCTTTTATAAGAGAAAGAGTACAGATGATGTGAAGATTTAATTTTCATGCTAGATCAATCATTTCCATGTTAAACAAGTACATAGGTATAGTTTTACTGAGAAACAAGGGCGCCCATCAGGGGTTGGCAAGGTGGAGCGCTCGCCCCTTCTAAGAGGAAATCGTACTTGGGAATATCGAAAGCACAATAGAATTTTTACACTAGTTATAGCAAAATTTGAAACTATATTTGAAACCTCGGTTTTATTTGCCGTCCCTTTGAAACCACAACATGGCTGCCCTTGCTGAGAAATGTTCAAATGTATGTTGAGTTAAAAGTTTTGGGGGGTAAGGGCCCAGAGGAGCCCAGGAGGTGCGCTCCTGTTGAAGAGTTAGGGTGATGGATAGAAAGGATGGATTAGAGTCCAACGTCTCTCTCCATAGTGAGGCTATATGAGACATAGTTGTCCTACAGCATAACGTTGAATTCGAAATACATGAGAATTATTTAAGAAGTAGCAAAAGCGTCTTTTTAGACACCGAAAAACAATGCCAATAAGAACTGGCACTACGTCGTTATTTTAGCGAACAAAAACTGCCTCGCAACCTCTAGCCTTCATGAACTATAAAACCAAAGAGTTGAGCTTATACTTAACTAGTCTCCAGTTAGCGTACGCGCCTTTGGCGTGGGAGACCGGGTTCAATTCCTGGCGAGAGCTCATGTAGTTCGGATTCCATGTTAATCAGTAGGTCCTGTCTCATATAGCCTGGCTGCTGAAAAGGTCGTTAAATCAACTCAACTCAACTTCACTCGAACCTGGTCTATGTTGAAAATTTGATCGAGATCGGACAGGTAATTCAAGAGTTATTAAGTTACAAACGTAGTCACATTCATATTTATTTAAATAGATTAAAAATCTTAAAACTGTACGATTCAGAACAAGTTACTTGACAAGAAAAATATTAAAAATTAACTAGCTGAACCTGCACTCTCTACACAGCGCATCATTCTCATATGAGCATAAACCTCCTTCTCATTCTTCACAACATATGTACATGTTCCTTTACAGACACAAGTGAAAGACGTCTTGATTAAAAAAAAAAAAAAAAAAATCAGCAAGGGATATCATAAAGGGGAGATTTTTTCAATTATTTTTTCTAAATATCTCCACTGGTGCCCACCTCCCTCATGTCCATGACGCACCCCCCCCCCTCAATTGTCTATCCGTAGGTGTTCTTCCATGAAAAAAAAAACTCTTTTCGATTAATTTTTTACACCCCCTCAAACATATTTATATAGATTTTTAACCCCCTAAATATTTCAATGACGCAGTTTGCGTCATAGCCCCCTTTGTGGGCACCCCTGATATCTCGCACCGTTTGCAAGATTTGAGAATACTTCCGGTTGGAGTTTCTAATTCATGTATGACCAGTGTTTTCTTTCTTCTTGCATGCAGTATGTAATAAGCAAATACATTACATATACAATTAATTATAATGTCAGTTATATATGGTGTTCATTGGACAAAACACTCAAAAAATAAAGATTTATCAGACTCGAGAAATGGTTATCCTTCTTTTTCCATTATTATTTGGCCATGAAACAAACACCTGAGACATATACAACCCCAATATACAACATTGTGGTGTTGGAATGTATAACGCATAGGATATAATGCTTTAGTTTTTTTTTAAAATTTCAACGCTTCCAGTGTACACTAAAAAATGTAATATAGAAATAATGGCCATGTTTTTTAAATATTCAATTAGAACTGGACAATCTACGCAAAATTTCCAATCGATCAGTGAAAACGTCATCTTTCTAGAGCCTGTAGTTTCCGAGATCTCACTGTCGAAAGGATTGACCACAAACATATAAATGTCCTCAACATATAGCTTAAAACAACTCGGAAGATGGAAGAACAATTCACATGCATTGATTTTAGAGAAGGCTTATTAAAATACAAAGGATTTGAACAATAATTTTATATCATAAACTTTATGAAAAAGATATAGTTAACTAATTTAGACTATTTAAAATACAAATACTTAAAATGTTTGTCCTGTTAAACGTGAAATCACACATAACCGTAAATGAAAGATTTGAAAGCTAAAATTATAGGTTGGAGCTCAGACACTTTTAATAGCCGTTGTAGCATTTTAATAGATAGATTGATGATTTTAAAATAGTTCTTAATTACAAATAAATGTATAAATATAAATATATGGCTATTCCATACATTACCATATGTTACTTAAGAGTTTTCATCCCGGCGAAATTAAAATACCGTTCATTTTACAGTAATTATGTGATATCTTCAAATAAATATAAGATAATCGAAATTTGGAACAAGAGCGCCCTAGACAATATTATTTAAATGAGAAAACGTTATCACGACTCACTTATCTTCTTTCGAATTCGGGCCATTTTGAAAATCGGCATTTATTTTCGCGTTTCTAAACAGCTGAAAACGGAAAGCCGCTAGGTGAGTCGTGATAACGGTACCTCACGCAAAATAATATCGTCTAGGGCGCTCTTGTTCCATATTTTAATTATCTTTTATCTATTTGAAGATATCACATAATTACTGTAAAATTAGCGGTATTTTAATTTCGCCGGGATGAAGACTCTTAACAAATTCCGATATAAGTTTCACAGAATTGTAGAAGGTAACTCAAAAGCTACCCGGTAATGTTGACGGATCGCTAATAGAATTAAGTTTTCAAATAATTGTCACTATTTTCTTGCCCTGAAACACATCATCTGCACATCTATACTGATTGTTGTGTTAGTGTAAAGTCGCAAGTAAAATATAGGCTATTACGGTATGAATATTTGTGTTCTTACTCTGGAGGATGATCTTTCAGTTTAACGTCCCACGATTACACCCTTTAGGCTAAGGGAGAGGAATGATTAAGGCAAGTGAATGATAATGGAAGAATTAGTGGAATTAGAGAGTGGGAGGTGTAACGGTATTGTGTAGTTTTTATATAATAACTTGTATTTACGGGCAAAATGTGCTTTTAAAATATGCACAAGCCATTCAAAAGGAAGAAGAAGAAAATAAAAAGATAAAGAGATGTCATTTCTTTTCTGTTATTATGATTGGTGTTCTGTTGTGATAGTGATATGATATGTTTTGTAAGTCGTCATAGCAACGAGTACATGTACAATATTTAAAAGCGTGTAAATGTTTAACTTATTATGTACTACAATAAAAGAGGGTAATATCGAAACGAAGTGTTTAGAAGATTTTGATAAAACAGTAACCTAGATTATATAAATATACGGACTGTGGGCTATAACGACATATAAAATGTGCAAAACAAGCGTTAAGCTCAGTACAAATTGGTGTTATTCATAGTAATACATATTTAGTGATCGTTATAGAGGAAACGGGAGTACTCCGAGAAAACCGAGGGACACGATGTTATCATCACAGACTTATTTGGTATGGGGTCGAACAAGAAACCCCAAGCACCAGATGTAAGCGCTCGATCACTGTGACTCCCTTCTTACTCTCGAAAAAGACCTCATTAATAAACCTCAAATAAAGCAAATGTCATGTTTAACAAAATAAGGCGATTATGAAAATTATCGGAAAAAAATATATTCTGTTCAGGGTGGGTGGGTGGATGAATTCGTTCTCTTTTTCCATGATTGATTTCAATCTCTGAGGGCAGAGTTTAATCTTGAGACATAAACATTAGAATTAGGAATTATATTCCGGGGTTTTCGGCATCTATGGCAATGTTAGGCTCGTCACACATATGAGGAATGATGTCCCTCGGCGAGCACACTGTCCGGAAAATTGAAGAAAAAGAAAAGAATGGGAATGGAAGGAGGCGGCTTGAAACTATTATGTGATGTTAGGTACTCTCCCGACATTTGCCTCGTGTGCATGATGAAAATTCTGAAAAATCTTACTCAGGATGGCTCGCTTGAAAAAGCTGTTACACTTTCTCGACCGGGTGCCCCACCGGGAATCGAACCCAGGGCCGCTCATACCAAAGGCGAGAACGTTAGTTACTACACTACACGGGGCTATTTAAAACATAAAGAAAACACACACTACAGACCATATTGTTTTAAAAACCTCGTAGAACATATATTATTAACATGTAAAACTAGTTAAATGAAATGAAATGAATCTTTAAGTTTTACGTCCCACGTTTATGCCGTCTAGGCTTAAGGAGACGTTGATGATGAGAAATGAGTGAAATGTTGGAATGAAGAAAGTGAGAGAAAACGGGAGAACCCCCAGAAAATCCATGCACACAGTGTTTGTCCACCACAAAATTCACTTAAAGCGAGCTGGAATCGAACCAATGACCTCATGCACCAGAGGTGAACGCTCTACCACTGAGCTGCCGCGGCCCTGGGGTAAACTAGTTTTTTTCTTGACAATTTGAACTGTAAGCAATGGAGATAATTTGAAAGCTTCAAAGAAAATGTACCCCATGTTCCCCAAAATCGAAAGTTCCTTAAAATCTCTTAACTCTTATGAATGTTATCAGAGAATAGGGACATATGCACAAATAAATCTGCACGTACAATGGAACAAGATCGCAACAACAGTTGTCAAAAACAATTTACACTTGTATCTTTTACGAAATAAGCATCTCTATCCTTCGAAAAGTGAATCCGGGTTAGATAAAATGTTGGTTACGTACAATGTGCTGCAGCCATTATTATTTCTGGAAAAGCAAGATAGTTTGCTACTCTGCAAATCCATATTTCTAATTGCTGGCGTTTCTGTACAAGTTTTAACACAGAGAGAAAGAGAGAAAAATTATGAATGGTGTGTACAGCTACGAGGAGCGGAATTACAGCCCAAAATTAGTATTTTGGACAATTGAAGTTAACATTTCACGGAGCAGAGATGATTTGTAATTCAGCGCTTTTATTTCTTTCTCTCTCTCTCTCTCTCTCTCTCTCTCTGTCTATGAAATGTTAGAAAAAAAATAAGCTCATCCAACTCACTGCACAGTACTTTGCAACCACTCTCAGAGATGGCACATATTTCAACAGTTTCCTCCGTGTATAGTTTACGCTTTTATTCAACTTTTTTTTTACTCCATTTTTTTTGCTTCTGGAAATTAAAATTTATATTCACAGTACACCCTCACACAACATTAGAGAAAAAACTGTAAATTTATATGTAGTTATGATTCGGCATTAAATATAAAGTTACATGACTCGTGTAAGATAAATTTTCTGCACAATACATGTTAAAATTCACTCATATTACTTCTACTATGATTTAAGAATTCTAACATGTAAGTGTCAATTTTTGACATTATATACATAATGTTGTTCTAGTTTCTTATGAATTATGAAAATCATCGCATGTTTTCCGTCACTGGAACTTCACTTTCTATAAATTAAATTTTAATCGTCTTCAGGTAAATGAAATGAAATCTTTGAGTTTTACTTCTCACGGTTATGCCGGTTAGGCTAAAGGAGACGGTGATGTTGAGTAATGAATGAAATGGTGGAATGAAGAAAGTGGGAGGAAACGGGAGAACCCCGAGAAAACACACGCACACGGTATTTGTCCACCACAAAGTTCACTTGGCGGGGGCTGGGATCGAACCCGGGACCCCAAGCACCAGAGGTGAACGCTTTACCAGTGAGCCACCGCTGCCCCCCCCAGCTAAATGAGATGTAATAATTATTATAAGTCTCACCTTTGGACATTGTTTTCTGTTAAGTGCTAATAATATTCTAAAAATTTATGTATGTAAAAGGTAGTAGTGTCACGTGTATACCACGTAGAATAGTTTGCTTAGTATGGCATATTTTCTTAATATTGAAACCGGAAGTAGTAGTAGGTTTCTACCACTTCCGGTTTAAGTACAAATATTAGAGTTGGGATGGCATATATTCTTGGAAAGATTATTCGACTAAAGAAAATCACTTCTCGCCATTATTACAGTGTTTACTCTATAGCGATCAAAGCTTAAACCGGAAGTGGTTGATTTCTGCCACTTCCGGTGTGAATAGATGATTAAGAGAAAAGATGGTGCTTATCTTTAGAACGCTAAATCGATTCCAAGAAATGGTTTCTCCCTGTTTCTTATCGTTTTCCTCTATGCAAGGCAACACTGAAACCGGAAGTTGTATTGGATTTCTAGCACTTCCGGTTTTAGTAGGAAGTTAAGGATGGAGATGAAATGTTCTTGAGATATTTAATTGATTACAGGAAAGCGCTCCAATAATGTTTTGGTTTTCACACGAAGATAAGTCTTTCTAATAATACAATGAATTTGATTGTCTTCTTCTTCTTCTTCTTCTATATCTTCTATCATTTTCATAATTAGAGATATTCTTCTTGTTCTAAAATGTTTCCTTCCTCTCATTCCAAATTCTTTAACCTCTAAACGACCATTGTCGCAACTGCTGCGTCGAGGCTTTAAACCTCAATAACTCAACTTTTAGTTAAGATAGAAAGATGATTTTGGTAACTGTGTATTTCAGAGTGATGCAGCTTTCCGCCGGTGTGCATATTATGTGTGTGTGGGTATCACGGCCAAGGGGACAGGGTGAAGTTCGTTTTTTATTTTCTCATAATTTTTTCGTCATGTTTTGGGGGCATTTCTCCCCCTTCCCCTTGGTGCTACACCCATAAAAATTGGTATTGTATGCCAGCAATGACTAGCGGTACCATTTTTTTATCTTATTGTCGCAAGTGTCTGGCCTACATATCATCATTTTGTCAGCATAGGATAACTTCACCAGGTTGCCAGGGCCCCGTAAAGTCAATTTTTTAAAAAATATTTTTAAATGATTTTTTGTTTCTCCTCCTCCTTCTTTTTCTTCTACGAATATGGCGGAAATTGCATGAATGCTATCTCATTCGTTTCTGTGCTTTTTAAGCTTTCCAACGGTGTATGAATTATAACTCTGTGATGGTCATGAGAGTCACCAGAGTCCCCAACGTGAGAGTGTACGATTTTGTTAATAAACAAATTCTTCTCAAATAATGCGCTAACCAGTTATTTGTTTCCCTTTCTATATCTAATCAATACTGACGCAAATTCTTTCCGAATAATGTTCTAACCAATTTCATTCATCTTTTTTCAACTATCTTAAAGCCCAATTTAAAAGCAAATTCAATTCAAATGCGAGTAAAATCTTAGCCGGATCCTTTTCTCTATTTCTATCAATATTTAATTCCAAGTTAGACAAAGTTTTCTCGAATGATGTCTTAACCAGTATCTTTGTTTTCTTTCCAACTGTCTTTAATCTCAAATTAGACAATTTTTCTCGAATTTTGTTTTAAGTAGTTGATTTCCTCTTTTTTATTTCATTAATCCCTATTAGATAAATTCTTGTTGAACAGTGTCCAAGTCAGTTTGCTAATTTCCTTTGTAAATATCTTTAATCTATGATAGACGAATTCTTCTCGAATATCATTAATATATCTACGATGTCTGTCCGTCTATTCGTCCGGAAAATTAAAATAAATCATAATAACCATGGGATGGATCACCCTCAATTTTAGCCCAGGATGTAGAGAGTCAAACTTATGGTCCAAATTTGTTGATGTACGCGACCTCTATACCCAAAGTGGTACAAATCAACAACTTCCGGTTTTAACGACGGTCACTATACAGCAAAACCGGAAATAGCGAGGAGCGCTTTCCTGTAATCAATTAAATGTCTAAATAATACATTTCATCTCCAACCTTAACTCCTTACTGAAACCGGAAGTGATAGAAATCTAACACAACTTCCGGTTTCAGTGTTGTCTTAAATAGAGGAAAACGGTAAAGTAGGGAGAAATTATTTCTTGGAGTCGATTTAGCGTTCTAAGGATAAATACCATCTTTTCTCTTAACCCTCTATTCACACCGAAAGTGCCAGAAATCAACCACTTCCGGTTTAAGCTTTGATCTCTATAGACTAAACACTGTAATAATGGTGAGAAGTTATTTTCTTTAGTCGGTTAAGAATACATTCCATCCCAACTCTAATATATCTACTTAAACCGGAAGTAGTAGAAACCTACTACTACTTCCGGTTTCAATATTGAGAAAATATGCCATACTAACCAAACCCTTTACGTGGTATACACGTGACACTACTACTTTTTACATATACAGTACATAAATTACACAATATTATTAGTATTTAATGGAAAAAGAATGTCCAAAGGTGAGAATTATACCAATTATTACATCTCATTGACCTGAATGCGATATACTGTATGACCCGACTTCGTACCGATAGTTTGTCCTCGAGTTGTGATGACTGTTTCTGCTTTTTTTTCGTACAAATTTTCAACTGGTTATAGCGTTGAATGAAAGCACTTTTATATCGAGGTTGGTTCAAACTTTCTGTGTTATCTTGGTATTTGAAATCACCTTTCAAACGTTATTGGGGTTGTTTTGGAACAACTTGTATATATTTGGAGAGCGATTCAGAAAGTAATGCCTCCAAGGTGATACCTTTATTTGTGTTTGGCAGATACCGTAGCACCGATATAGGTATCAGTAGGAAAGTTCCAATGACGGCTACAAATGGTGGTATAATTTTTCAACATAATCCCTATTACGTGCGATACACTTGTGACAACGCGAAACAAGATTTTCCAGGTTGGCGAAGAATTATGGTGGCTGCTGGCATCATTTTCGAACTGCTGCTTCTACCTTCGCGTCACAACTTTTGTGTTGACCTTGAAAGTAATTATTAAGTTTGAAGAAGAGCCAAAAATCGCAAGGTTCAAGATCCGGACTATAGGCAGGATGAGGAGAATATCAACAAACACTTTGCCAGTAGATGGGACAACTTTGAATATTTTTGGAGGAGAGGACGTGTGGCGGTACTCCATCGACTGGCGCTTCGTTTTAGGGTTGTAATGGCGTATTCACGACTCGTAGCCGGCGATGAATGTTAATGGGCGCACAATCTTCCGTAGTCAGAAATTCAATGAGAGTCAGCTGTTTCAACCGGACGTCACCAGTTGATGCCATGGATTGCTCAATTACTCTGGAACGAAAGAGATGGGAAGGTAAAACAAGTGACATTCTTTATCTTAAACATCAGTGCATTAACGATAAACAGTTCAGAATGTTTGCAGTACTATTGGCCAAGTAGTGGATTTGAAGGCATTACTTTTTGAATCACCCTCGTATCTTTGTGATTATCTTTTTTTTTAAAAAAAAAATTAAATAATAGACGAATAGGTATGGAATGAGTTGCTAATTTATTTAAATAGCATTTTGCAAGAAACTGATTCAATTCTACATTTTTAATATTTTTTAAGTTATTCTCAGAATTCAAGAAAGATTAGAAGGTAGAGTAGGAGGATCATTGAGTTTTAGAAACAACTAATGGCAAAGAAAGAGGTAATATACTTAGATGGATAATGGCAATAAGAACAGTAATAGTGTTCTAAAATCGCAATAACTGGATCATCCCTCCTTTCATAGAATATTCTGAAACACTTCTGTGTCAGTGGGATACAAGCAAATCCATAGTCGTATTAAGGCAGAGCGACACAGGAAGACAGCGTATGTGCCTAACTCCACACTATGTTTTTACACTTCTCGGGAGTTTTCCTATAAAATGGAGATTGGCGTAGAGATAAGGGACTGCGCTCATGTGATTACGATCCAATGGGGAATCTTTCGTTTCTCTCTCTTTCTCTTTCTCTCTCTGTTCCCTTTTCTTTACTTTCGGTCCTCCAGAGCCAATTAAGAGTTTTAATGTAAACACTGTATCAGTGCTGGTAACCACTTAGCCAGCTAAGTACACATGTGTGGAGAACTGTTCACAGGAGTTTCTCTATTTCTGATTTTCTTTCTCTCTTGTACGTATCTCTCCTGTTTTACAGACTAAAGCTATTTGGAGTTTTTTTTTTAATACTTTAAGTCTTTAATGAGGAATAAAATCATTTGCAGTTTTAAAGCTTAAATTGCAGTAACAAGAACAAAAAATGATGTGCAAAAGCATGGAAAAACTTTTTTATAGGACATCTATACAGAGACCAGTTAAAATGGTTACACGTTCTTACGAAAGAAGCTCCGTATAGCGTCTTACTACTAAGCCTATTATGCATCACAACTTCAATTTATCTTTAACAATAATTCAATAATATGTGTCTGTCTGTCATAAGATGTCCATATAAAAGGAATCATCTAGAGCAACTACTTCATTAGATCTCATCATGTACGGAGCCTTTTTTAATTTACGTATCGGGGGTTCTAGTAGTTGGTAAAAATTGTATGGGAAAATTTATGCAAGTTTCTCGCAGTCTTCCCTTGTATGTTTGCAACCCACAGTACATCATTGTGGTCCAGGCTTATATAACACGATAGGAGAAATGTCGGGAAATGCAATAAACATTTTTGTCTTTAATAGTGGTTCTAAACTAACAAGGAAAAAGCAGATTTTGGTAAATGAACTTCGGGACGATCTTTCGCGAGGTAGTACTGCACATTTAAAGTGTTAATATCACAAACTGGGAGATCGCAATAGCCACAAATAGCCTAGAAAAACCGTCTTAAACTTTCCGACTCGCCGCCTTGTATGATATGACAGGCATAAGGGGGGTAAGGGAGAAATTCCCTTTGAGAATACTGGATATATGCTATATCGAAAGGGGATTTCCCCCTCATCCCCCTGCAATTCGCACACTGTCCACAGAACATTTTTTACACAACGACTGTGGTAACCATAATATAACTCCTGATATAATATATTTACGGAATAGGTTACATTTTGTTGCTAGCTAACATGGAACATTGAAATGTTTTACAACTGATTTGAACATTTCTATTATTTTATGCATGATAAAACATATGGTGAATTAATATTTTACTTTTAGTTACAAATGGTTACTTTATTGGTTAAAGCAAAAAAGCTGACTCGAGCGGAAATCGAACCCGAGACCTTTGCAAGAGAGTCATAAATGCTCCTCACTTTGTCACGCCGTCATTTGGTAACTTAACATGTCGTATCATATATGCGGCGATTCTGAAAGTTTAAGATGCTTTTTGTTCGCTATTTTCGGCTATTGCGCTCTTCTAGTTTGTAATATTAACACTTCAAATGTGTATACTACCTCGCAAAAAATGGCCTCAAATTTCATTAACCAAAATCTGCTTTTTCCTTGTAAGAGGCGGCGACATTAATCCTTATACAGTTTGCTAATAATAATAATAAAATATTCTGTGTGTGTGTGTGTGTGTGTGAACAGGATTTCACGTTAAAAAAGAGACGCCTAGCAAATTTTGTACCTAGATAAATCTTTAGCAGATCAAATCGCGTACGAGATTGTTTTATTGATTTTGGTCTCTGAGGGGATTGATGAAAGATCAAACTTTATGGACGTTTCTGGTTGTTTCTAATACGTCTTGCTTGTATACAACCAGGATTACATATTTGTAGTGCTGGCTTACATAACGACAGAAGATAATTAAGTCAATGGAATGGTTGTGGTGAGACATTCCTTTAATATTCATTCTTTTTTATCTCTTTTTATCCAGGCTTTGACTTACGACCCGGTAATAACGGCTGTTTATAGCTACTATTACAATAAAGTAATCTGCACCGAAGATGTTTGGTGATACGTGGGCGACCAGACACATATCACAGTGACATCGCGTTGGATAAATCCCATTTTGTGGGATTTTTTACATTAATTTTTTGAAAAAGGATAAGGGAATTTTTGTCGCGCATATACAGTGGGACATCGATAACTCGAAGCTGAAGGAAATATACAAAAAATTCGAGTTATCAAATTTTTGAGTTATCAAGGTTCGAGATACCAAGGTGGCCACAGCAAAAATTCGAGATATCGAGGTTTCAGATTTCTTATGAAAAGATGGCTATATAACCTCTATAACTCGAGATTTTATTTCTTTAACCTCTATAACTCGAAGTTTTATTTCTTTAACCTTTATAACTCGAAGTTTTACTTCTTAACCTCTATAACTCGAAGTTTTATTTTTTTTAACCTTTATAACTCAAAGTTTTATTTCTTTAACCTCTATAACTCGAAGTTGTGAAAGTTCCTTAAATTAAATAAGATGACATTTGTAAAAATAAAATACTAGAAATCAGTAAAACACAATTACAGTACACATTAGCAACAATGACAATTGTGTAAAAGTATAGCGCTATAGTTTAGAGTTATCGAGGTCACATCAAGAGAAATTCTACTTATATAGAGGTAAACTTCGAATCATAGAAGTTCACATATACGAAAGTTTGAGTTACGGACGTTTTTTAAATATGGGGGGCGCGGTGGCTCAGTGGTAGAGCGTTCACCTCTGGTGCTTGGGGTCCCGGGTTCGATCCCAGCCCCCGCCAAGTGAACTTTGTGGTGGACAAACACCGTGTTCGTGGGTTTTCTCGGGGTTCTCCCGTTTCCTCCCACTTTCTTCATTCCACCATTTCACTCATCTCTCATCATCACCGTCTCCTTTAGCCTAACCGGCATAACGTAAAACTCAAAGATTTCATTTCTTTTAAAAATATGATTATGAAATTCTTAAAATTTCACTTAACCGAGGTTGTAATGTTTAAACATTCGATTTACAGTGATTATTTTAACATAGTCTTATGAAGAGTTCAAGGGAATGTGAAGAATTCGAGTTTTCGAGGTTCGAAGTATTGAAGTCCACTGTATGAACATAATTGATAGCGAAAAATTCTCTATGGATGCGATACAGACTAATGAGTCCTCAATAAGTTTGAAATCAGTGCTCATCATTTGTAAAATTTTGTTACCGGAAAGTGCATACTTTCTACTGCAGAAGTAAATGGAGATTTTAAAGAAACAGAAATTATGCTAGGGTATTTAAAAAAAAGAAAGAAAATAATTAAAGGAAGAAAGTGAAAGAAAACAGAATGGGAAACAACCAACTCGGAAAATGTTCCACACAAAATGATCGGAGAATAAAGTTCTTATAGTATTGTCATATTTCTTAGAAGATAATGACTCAACTGCTTAATGCAAATATTAAATTTGCCAACAAAATGTTCTAGTTTTTATTAACATTTGATAAACGCAGAAGATCGAAATTTACGGATATACAGGGTGTATGAAAAAGAACTTTACAACTTCGAAAACTCATATTGAATTATTCATTTATCTTACAGACATGGTTTTGTTGTCATTTTATAGCAAAATACATCAAGTTTTGACTCACGTAGTACACTAGTTCAGAAACAAGCCACCGCAAGCGCTAGCAGCAGTTGCAACAAAGATGGCTGCCTTTTACTGGACCCGAGCATGGTAGCTGTGTGTTTTGCTTTGAAGAATCCAAGTCTGCGACAACTGTGCAACGTAATTTTCGTACAAAATATGGAAAAGATCCTCCCAGTAGGCCTACTATTTATCAGTGGCATAAGTGTTTTTTATCGAAACTGAATGTTCGTTAAGACACAACAAATCTTAAGGTCGTCCCCGTACGTCTGAAGACGTTGTAGAGCAAGTGAGACTTCAGATGGAATTTGTACCGCATCACCAATGGAGGCTACATTGAACCTCTTTAGGTATAAGGTAAAAAGATCCTCCCAGTAGGCCTACTATTTATCAGTGGCATAAGTGTTTTTTATCGAAACTGAATGTTCGTTAAGACACAACAAATCTTAAGGTCGTCCCCGTACGTCTGAAGACGTTGTAGAGCAAGTGAGACTTCAGATGGAATTTGTACCGCATCACCAATGGAGGCTACATTGAACCTCTTTAGGTATAAGGTAAAAAGATCCTCCCAGTAGGCCTACTATTTATCAGTGGCATAAGTGTTTTTTATCGAAACTGAATGTTCGTTAAGACACAACAAATCTTAAGGTCGTCCCCGTACGTCTGAAGACGTTGTAGAGCAAGTGAGACTTCAGATGGAATTTGTACCGCATCACCAATGGAGGCTACATTGAACCTCTTTAGGTATAAGGTAAAAAGATCCTCCCAGTAGGCCTACTATTTATCAGTGGCATAAGTGTTTTTTATCGAAACTGAATGTTCGTTAAGACACAACAAATCTTAAGGTCGTCCCCGTACGTCTGAAGACGTTGTAGAGCAAGTGAGACTTCAGATGGGATTTGTACCGCATCACCAATGGAGGCTACATTGAACCTCTTTAGGTATAAGGTAAAAAGATCCTCCCAGTAGGCCTACTATTTATCAGTGGCATAAGTGTTTTTTATCGAAACTGAATGTTCGTTAAGACACAACAAATCTTAAGGTCGTCCCCGTACGTCTGAAGACGTTGTAGAGCAAGTGAGACTTCAGATGGAATTTGTACCGCATCACCAATGGAGGCTACATTGAACCTCTTTAGGTATAAGGTAAAAAGATCCTCCCAGTAGGCCTACTATTTATCAGTGGCATAAGTGTTTTTTATCGAAACTGAATGTTCGTTAAGACACAACAAATCTTAAGGTCGTCCCCGTACGTCTGAAGACGTTGTAGAGCAAGTGAGACTTCAGATGGAATTTGTACCGCATCACCAATGGAGGCTACATTGAACCTCTTTAGGTATAAGGTAAAAAGATCCTCCCAGTAGGCCTACTATTTATCAGTGGCATAAGTGTTTTTTATCGAAACTGAATGTTCGTTAAGACACAACAAATCTTAAGGTCGTCCCCGTACGTCTGAAGACGTTGTAGAGCAAGTGAGACTTCAGATGGAATTTGTACCGCATCACCAATGGAGGCTACATTGAACCTCTTTAGGTATAAGGTAAAAAGATCCTCCCAGTAGGCCTACTATTTATCAGTGGCATAAGTGTTTTTTATCGAAACTGAATGTTCGTTAAGACACAACAAATCTTAAGGTCGTCCCCGTACGTCTGAAGACGTTGTAGAGCAAGTGAGACAAAACTTTGTGAACAGTACTTCAAAATCAACCCGTCTTGCTTCTCGACAGGTGGGCGTCCCACACATGACGGTTTGGCACATGTTAAGAAAACGGGTCCATCTCAAACCATAGAAATTACAAATGGAGCAAGAATTAAAAGACACTCATAGAAGTGGCAGCGGATTTGGCAAGAAATCGATTTAAGATAGGATGTGTACCGCATAACCAATGAAAGACACATTGAACCTTTTAGATAAAAGATAAAAACCTTGATGTATTTTGTTACAAATGACACCAATACCATGTATGTAAGCTAAATAAATAAAGTTGAGTTTTCAAAGTTGTAACGACCTTTTTGATACACCCTGTATTATTGAAGAAAGTTGGTGACATACAACTTATATACGTAAATTTTCTAATTGGAATAATATGGGAAATTCAAGACCAAAATAGGAATTTCTACCTCTCGAGGGGACATTTTATAACGTGCCAGGGTGACATCATTGGCGGTTACTTGTGCTACATCAGGCAATGCGTTCGTGAGGATTGCTGCATTTTGTCGCGATGTCCTGCGATACACGACATCTTTCATGGTTCCCCTAAAACAAAAATCTAAAAGTGTTAAATTTTGAACCTCCTGAAAATGAATTTCCATTCGCGAAATGTCAATCGTCATCACTATTTTGTTTTACTATCATACGCCAAAATAAATAAATAAATAAATAAATTTAAATATTTTAGATTTAGTCCCAGGGTTAAGGAACAGGAGAATGGGAGTTTTCTTTCTTGGGCTGTCTTAGAGCCTTACTTATATGCGGGCATCTAATAATCATATAAATATTTGATACCATTTAATATTTTTTATGCCATGGTATAGCTGAGTGAAATTAAGGTTTTGAGCAATCGTATCCAAAGAGATGTCATTGGTAGCTTCTGTGCCCATTCAGTGTCCAAAATCGTACACTAAGTTATCTTAAGAGCTTTTCTTACTCAAACACTTTGCTCATCTGGAGTTCAAAATTACTGAAACAGTTAGTACACTAATCGTTTCACTACCATTTTTTTTTCGGAGTGAGAAACATTAATATATGGCTATTTTAAGTTGTTTTCAAACGTATAAATTAAAAAAAAAAACATTTTCCGCCGTTTTGTTTTTCGGCGTGAGAAGATTGGGACATATATATCCCACTGATATTTTTTACGTGGGAGCTATATGTTCCAGTGGTAGTGACATGAATAATCATCTTGTATTTTTAATTATGATGCGTATATTCTCAGAAAAACAGTTGAGTCGTATTTATGATTACAAATATTTCACATTTCTGCATCTTTTTCCAAATATGATAGTATATGCAACACTGCTTTATCACTAGTACCTTGTTCTTCACTTTCATCTGTTCCATTATCACAACGTTCACTTCCACTACTGTCTATTTGATAATGTTCATAACAATTCTGTAAACCATTAGTAGGCTTCTCTTTACCAGTGTAACATCGATTCATAGCAAAACTTTTTATCTGGAATACTTTTGCATTTATTCTCCTTTAAAATGTGGGAGATTGTTTTGGATCACCCTGTATAAGAAAATGACAATTACATAAATCAATGTGCATAACTGAATCAGACAACTGGGTCAATGGGTATACTTTAATGAATTCCATAGTTTTGTTGGAGATAATTGGGTTCATTTGAAGAGTTGTGTCTTCGTGAATAAAGCGGTTGATGTTGCATGTCAGTTTGTCACTTACCAAATGCACCAGATTGAAGATTCTATCGTAGTGTGAACCCCACCTAAAAAGTTGGTCCTGTCAAGTCATACTCTCGCTGTTGCAAAGGACAAAGGAATACAAAATCTCCCATTCTGTAAGTAGAGCAATATCATCTACAAAACAATAATAGACAGTTAGGCCTATCGTAATTTTTTTAAAACTATATGAAACCAGTTGAGAATGCTCCAATAGCATTGCCAGAACAAACTTAAAAAGAATACAGAGATGGAGCGGGAAGGAAAAACTGTGATTGTTCCTACATGTAAAAGTATAGCTTTTTATCCGCACTTTCTTCAGTTTCTCGCAAAATATTATCTCTCTATGACTTATGGTTTCCGAGATATGACTTCTTAAATCTTCCGGAATTCGAACTTTTTGGCCAATATCTATGAACGGTGACCAGTTGACCATTAGTCACCGGTTACTATTTAGTATCTAAATGTTCATCATTCTCTCAGGTATTCCTCAATACTAATAATCTCTCTATGATATACGGTTCTCGAGATATGACTCCTTAAATCTCACGAAATCGGAACTATTTTTTGGTCAATATCTCGGGAACGGGAAGTCATAGAGAGATAATATTGGTGTTAATCAATACCTAGGAGGATGGTAAGCATTTAGGCACCGATATTAACTGGTGGCCACTGGCCAAACCAGTGGCCAGTTGGACAGTGACTACCTATTACTATTTAATACCAAAATGTTCACCGTCCTCTTAGGTGTTGTTCAACGCCAATATCTTCTGTCTATAACTTTTAGTTCCCGAGATATGGCTCCTAAAATCTCCGGAAATCGGACATTTTTTGGCCAATATCTCGGAAACGGTAAGAGTGATGCGAAAAATTCCATCACTTTCACCGTTCGATAGTTTTTTATGCTTTATGGAATGGAGGGCTCAAAATTTAAAAAAAAAAAAAAACAGATAGACAGGCAGACTGACAGACACACACAGACATAGAGAACTCAGTAATGATTTTTTTAAGTTCGTTGAAAATTATGAGTAACTTCTCAGAATGTTTAACACTTAAATTGAGAAATTAAAGTCACACCATTTGAAAAATGCATTTTTGTTCCTATAGATGGCAATACTGTCAGCTGTTTGCAGAAAGTATCAGCGGCTGCGGATATTTTGTGCTATGACAACGCTTGGTGCTCAGGTTAAACAAGAACTTATGGCTGCGTTATTCGATTTAAGGGAGCCATTAGTAGAACAGGTCAAGCACAGGGAACGCTCTTTGTCGCCCGGCGTCTCCAGAGAATGGAACTTTGTTTAAGCACCTCGTTCACGAAATAAATGGCTCTTGAGACAACCTCGAGGGTAGAAAACTAGGCTGCAAGTGCTAAGTCTTTCTAACATCATTTCCCGCATTCTTCATCATAAAAATGATATCAAATGAATAATAATGGCAATCTCACTTTCACTTCTAATTATGAAATATCACCAAACTACAGTATGGTGACGAATCTGTGGCTCGCAGATTGCTTAAGGGTCGCGATAAGACCTGAAGCAATGTCGGTACAAATAACTTTAAAAAAAGTTACAATTGTTATCTGCGGCCAACATATAAAAGCCTTGTCACAGATTCTAGTTCTACAATAAAGCGTTAACTTTTTCTGCGGAAGCTCCTAGTCCCAGATTCTATTCCAAACAATATGAAGAATAACGAACAGCATTATTACTGATTACAAGGGTGTTCCGATTCTCAAGCACTCATTACAGATCTTTTATGGTTACTCTGCAGCAGGGGCGGACCTAGAAATTTTGTTGGGAACGTTTCAAAGTTTGTTTTGGAGCAATCCAGTACATCTATGTAATATTGAACTTGTGCTGCGCCCGAAACGACGATAATTTTTCGTTATTTACTGCCACCTATATCCTCAGAAAAAAATGATAGAACTATTTTGTTTTTTATAAGAAAAGAAAGAAAAATTAAATGAAATCTTAAAGTTTAACGTCCAACGATTGTGCTTGTTAGGATATGAGAGACGATGAGTGAATGATGATGGAAGATTTGGTGGAATGAAAAAGTATGAGGAAATGGAGTGCCCCGAGAAACACCACGAGCACGTTGCTGTCCACCACAAACTTACGTGGTCGTCGGGGATCGAACAAGGGATTCAATGCACCAGAGGTAAGAGCTTACCACTGAGCCACGGTGTCTCCCAAGAGAAGCAAGAGTACAGATGCAGTGTAAAATCAAATCTGTAGGCTACATCAATCATTTCTCTGTTAAACAAGTACAGTTCTTCTAACAAAGTGTACAAACATTAGTTGAATTACGAAGTTTTTTTTGGGGGGGGGGAGTCCGGATCCAATGGACTATCTGCGTGCGTGCGGCCCTGCTCAGCACTTATGAAATTTTTCCGTTACATTTAACTTCTAAATTAGAGTTTTGTATTGGGAAAAGAACGAAGTAAATGGTGAGCTTTACCAATGCATATAATCTATTTATAAATACAAGACTCAAACTCAAACCTTTATGGGTAGCTATTAGTGTTTCTTTAGAGACGCAACAAAATGGACGCCCTAAAATCTATCCAGTTCTATGATCGAATGAGTTATTTGACATTCAAACGCAGAGATTCTTATAAACGATGTGTCCAGATGTTGTGTTTATATACCACCCCCGAGCTCAACAAAACGAATGTGTGTTTATATGCCACGCAGGTCTATGGTAATAATCAATTGAACAACTTTTTTTTTCGCCCTGTACACTATTACCACTCTTATTTTAATATCTTACATTCCGATCATTAAATATGCATTGTAGAATATTTTTCTGTTTCTCTTCTTTTGCTACCACATAGTTTTAACATGACATATATATATATATATACTCTTAACAGTGCCACATATACTCCTAACAATGACTCATATTTTCTTAATAGTGACACGTACTCCTAACCGTTACATTCATGCTTTTAACAGCGATGCATATATTTATAACAGTGACACTCATGCTTTTAACAGCGACACATTTATTTCTAACAATGACACTCATGCCTTTAACGGCGACGTATATACTTCTAACATAAGACTCATGCTTTTAACAGGGACGCATTTATTTCTAATAATGACACTCATGCTTCTAAAGCGATGCGTATACTTCTAACAGTGACACTCATGCTTTTAATAGCGACGCATATATTTCTGACAGTGAGACTCATGCTTTTAACAGCGACACATTTATTTCTAACAATGACACTCATGCCTTTAACGGCGACGTATATACTTCTAACATAAGACTCATGCTTTTAACAGGGACGCATTTATTTCTAATAATGACACTCATGCTTCTAACAGCGATGCGTATACTTCTAACAGTGACACTCATGCTTTTAATAGCGACGCATATATTTCTGACAGTGAGACTCATGCTTTTAACAGCGACGCATTTATTTCTAATAATGACACTCATGCTTCTAACAGTGATGCATATACTTCTAAAAGTGACACTCATGCTTCTAACAGCGATGCATATACTGCGAACAATGACACTCATGCTTCTAACAGTGACACATATACTTCTAACAGTGACACGCATGATTTTAACAACGATGCATATACTTGTATAGTGAGACTCATGCTTTTAACAGCGATGCATGTACTTCTGACAAGGACACTCATGCTTTTAACAGCGATGCAAATACTTCTAGAAGTGACACATACTTTTAACAGTGAAATATACTCTTAACAGATACAGGAACAGTTTTAACAGAGACACACGCTCCTAAAAGTAACACATATACTACTTGTAACAGTTCTTAATTCTGCCAAAGAATTTCAAGATACACTATCTGCCACTCAATTTGTTTAAAGTTTACTAATTCCAACCTCGATTTCGCAAATCTCTTCTAGTAGACTTACAGAAGATGAAATAATTAGGTCCTTGCCCGGTGTACGAATTGAGTAAAAAAAGAAAAAGAAAAAAGAAAAAAAGGAAGAAAGAAAAGTGAATTGGATGATGTTGTATTGGAGAAGTGAATAAAGGATTTATTTTGTAGCGAGCGTTGTGTGTGATGAGAGAACTTGTTGTAGCTGACATGTCCCTAATAGAACACCGTGGACATCTAAGTGAGTGTTTTTCCAGTGGAAGTCTCTATGGCAACAGCACGCGGCATCCCAATATCTTCCTTTTTTCCAGCTCCAGCACTTACTCCCTCTTTCGCCTTTCTCTCGCTGCTCTCCTAATAGAGAACTCAAATGTTTCTTCAGTGACTTCATCAAGGATCACAGATTCAATAGTTTTATCTTCCTGCATCGTTTCAATAAGTTATTATGCATTCAAACTATGCTGTGGATATGTATGAGATGGTTTCTAGGAAGACTCTATTCACTTATTTGTCGACTTGTTTCAGAACAAGAAGTTTCCAACTGCGGACAAATATCGCTCTTCATTGATTTTTAAAAAGTAAATCTTTATTAAAATTCTTTTGCAAAAAATTCACTAGTCCACATTCCACATTTGAAGGCCCATAATTTGAGCACCAAATGCCTGTCCATCATAATATTACTTACACTATATTTCAAGCCCCATAATTTGAGAAACAAATGGCTGTCCACCATAATATTACTCATACTACATTTGAAGCCCTATAATTTCAGAAACAAATGGCTGTTCACCATAACATTACTCATACTACATTTAAAGGCCCATAATTTGAGAACAAAATGCCTGACCACCATTATATTACTCATACTGCCTTTGAAGTCCCATAATTTCAGAAACAAATGGCTGTTCACCATAATATTACTCATATCACATTTTAAAGCCTATAATTTGAGAACAAAACGCCTACACACCATGATATTACTCATACCACATTTGAAGGTCCATAATTTGAGAAACAAATGGCTGTCCACCATGATATTACTCATATCACATTTAAAGGCCCATAATTTTGGAACCAAACGCCTGCACAGCATAATATTATTCATACCACAGTTGAAGGCCTATGAGAACGAAACGTTTGTACACCATAATATTACTCATGCTTCTATAGCAAGTCAAGATCTACCACCATATCGAATTTCATCCAGATCGGATGAGTTCGGTTGAAATTAAATGAAACATTTCAGTTTTACGCCATACGTTTATTTCGTGTAGGTTAAAATGGACGATAATGATGAGAATGAATGAAATGGTGAGATGAATAAAGGATTAGGAATTAGATTTCTGGGCTTTCGGCATCTATGGCCATGTTAGCCCGTTACGTATGAGGAATGACGCCCCTCGGTGATCACACTACCCAGGAAAATGGAGAGGAAGAAGGGAATGGGGAAGGAAGGAAAAGACCTTGGACTTGTATGTTAGATACTATCCCGGCATTTACCTGGTGTGAATGATGAAAACGCAGGAAAACCTCACTTAGAAAGGCTGGCCTCAAATAGCTTTTACACTTTTTCGTCCGCGTGTTCCCACCGTGAATTGAACCTAAGACCGCTGGCACCAAAGACGAAAGTGTTAGTGACTACTGGAATGAATAAAATAGGAGAAAACTCCGAGAAAATCCCGGTACACGGTGGTTGTTTTTCACGAAACCCTCTCGACGGGACCTGGAATTAAAGAAAGATTCCACGGATCATTGATGAACGATCTACTACTGAGTTACAGTGACACCGTTACTCCATTATTGCTGACGAATTTTGCAAGTGATTCCAGCTCATACGATATATAGTCCTTTAATTATTCAGAGAAAAGGTCAGTGAAGGACCGTAAAAACGACAACAAATAATTAATAAAATTTTCTTGTTTTGTATTTGATATCGCAACAATATTATTGAAACTAGAACTGAAATCCGTCACTCTCATTTTCAATACTGATTTCCGTAGAACAAAAGCGATAATAAATAGCAAGAATTTTAAAATAGATTCAGTATTCCAAGAATAAGTTTCATCTCTATTTTTATCTGTCTACGGAAACCGGAAGTACTGTCTATCGAAACCGGATCTACCAATTCCAGTACCAACACTAGATCTTAATAGAAGCTGGGGCCACATAGCGAGAAGTGATTTTTTCGAAATGGACTCAATGTCTGATGAATAGTTTATATTCATTTCGAACTCTCATGTGTTTCGAGGGTATTTCCAAACATTTCCTGAATGGCACTGAAATATCGCTCCCTGGCAATAACCCTTTCATGGGATATAATGTCATCTATGGAAGAAACATGTGTCAATTTCAACTGTCTAGCGGCTTCAGTTCGTTGGAATTGCCATCATTCAGTATGGGAGCTCAACACATTTTGACTCATTCAAATGCCTGCTTCGAACGAATAGACATAGTTAGATAGTTCAAACTATACATGTTTATTCCATAAATTGCAGTATATGCTTTCACTTATAGCTATCAATTTATAATTGTAACTAGGAGATCACTTTCACTTTTATAACTATCAACTTATATTTGGGAGATCACTTTCACTTTTATAACTATCAACTTATATTTGGGAAATCACTTTCACTTTTATAACTATCAACTTATATTTGGGAAATCACTTTCACTTTTATAACTATCAACTTATATTTGGGAAATCACTTTCACTTTTATAACTATCAACTTATATTTGGGAGATCACTTTCACTTCTATAACTATCAACTTATATTTGGGAAATCACTTTCACTTTTATAACTATCAACTTATATTTGGGAGATCACTTCCACTTTTGTAACTATAAATTACTAATTGGTAGGTTACTTTCTCTTTTATATCAGTCAACTCGTAATTGAAAGATGACAAACTTCAAACTTTTTTTAAAACTGAGAACTTATAATTGGAACATTACTTCCATTCTCGTAACATTAAACTTATAATTGGAGGATCACTTTCACTTTTGTAACTGGGAAGTTATAAGTTGTGGGAGATCATATTCGGTGCAATAGCTATCAACATTCGCACCCTTACTACAAAAGTGCCACAAGTCAAAAAAGTTAGTTTTGAGTAAATCGCATTTGAAAGTGTTGGTAATACATTCACTTTAATGTTAATCACTAATGAAACTAGCGCTCTCGTGTAGCTTCTAGAAAAGCTAGGGCCATGATTCTTATATTGCCGGATTGACTGCAGGCTCACTAATCCGAATATATACATAACTTAAAATTGACAATTTTTGAGTTGTGGAACTTTTGTAGTCAGGGTGCGATATAATTGAGAGATCGTCTTCACTTCTATCAACTTACAATTCAAAAGTAACTAACTTTCATAACTCTGAACTTTTAATGAGGGTATCACTTTCACTTTTGTAACTGTGAACTTATAATTGGGAGATAACCTTTACTTTTATATCTACCAACCTATAATTGAGAGATCATTTTGAATTCTATAATTATCAACTTATAATAGGGAGACTATTTTCATTTTTTTAAAATTATCAATTTATAATTGGATAAACACTTTCATGTTATAACTATAAATTTGTACTTGAAAGTCCACTTTTATTTTTATAAATATCAGCTTATAGTTTGAAGATCACTTTCACTTTTGTAAATATCAATATAATTCGGAGATAACTTTCACTTTTTATAGCTATCAACTTATAGTTCGGATACCACTTTCAATTCTGTAAATTATCGACTTAAAATTGAAAGACTACTTTTATTTTTGATAACTATAAATTTATAGTTGGGTAAATACTTTCATTTTCTAACTATAAACTTGCACTTGAAAGTTCACTTTCACTTTTATAAATATCAGCTGGAGATCACGTTCATTTTTATAACTCCTAACTTATACTTGGGAGAGAACTGATAATTTTCAGATCAGTTCAATTTTTATAACAATCAACTTATCATTACTGCACGTCTATGAATATTAATACTTATGGTGAAATCGTTAGTGATTTTTATATTTTTGTTCTTTCCTTCTTTCGGAAGTAGTTTTCCTAATCACTGTTGATGGCTAGACCTGCCTTCATTCCAATTCATTGCTCTTTCACTAACTTCTCTTATCCTAGTTGTTTTTTTTCTTTTCACATTCTCAGGCTTTTCCTACTTTCTTATTCTAAACATTCAGCTGTCTCTCAGTTGTCATTTAGTTCACTGTCCTGCATATGTTCATAGATAATATTCCAATACAATATCGAAACCGTCACCCAATTTTGTTTATTATTTTTTCGCGTTGCCCTGTCAGTGCGTGTTTCTACTACTTTTATTAATAGCCAGTGGGAGAAACTAATAGAAAAAGACGATCACACTGAGAAAAATCCGTTATCCAGACAGGGGTAAATTGTAAAAATATACCGTCGGCGGCAATTCAAAACCTGCTATGTGCATTTTGCAGGAGAAGCGAAAAACAGTATCCTGGTTAGCTTTTTGGCTTTATAAAAGTGATGTTATAAGTAATATTTGATGCTGCACGTAACTTGATACCTTTTCAAGTAACTTGAGAAGGTACCAGTTACGTGCAGCATCAAATATTACTTATAACATCACTTTTATAAAGCGAAAAATCTAACCAGGATACTGTTTTTCGCTTCTCCTGCAAAATGCACATAGCAGGTTTTGAATTGCCGCCGACGATACGGTATCCATATGTTTATTACAGAAATCTGTGAGGGTCATATGTTATGCATATGCTACTTACGTACTGCCTGTTTCTCGCTTACATGTTACATCATGGCCGCTGAAGGATGTCTGAGATCTGACAGTCTTCCTTATATTACGTACGTATCTTACGTACGTATATGTGTCTTACATACGTCGCATATATGTTATATACGTCCATCTGTATGTGAGATTCTGACCGCCTATAGGCCTATACAGTTGTTTCTTTCGTACGGAAAGTATGTATAGATGGAAAACTTATACGGGAAATACGCATAAAACAGACATTTTCAGTTATACCTTTCCTGCAAGGTGTTACATAGAGATGTACATTAAGTGCAAAAAAACTACAGAATTTACACATGTAACCTACGTTTTTACGTACGCCACATACATTTTTCTCAGTGCAGTGAGAAAGACACGATTTCATCCTACATGGTAATTTTCATAATCATGATATAGAATTGATTATGAGCAATTATAAGTTAATAGCTATTAAAGTGAAAGTTTTTTCTCAATTATAAGTGACGCCATTTGTAAACAATGAAATTATTTTTCAATTTTCAACCACGAACAAATACACAGACAAAAGAAACGTATGTCGTATACGTAAAAGCGTAGGTTACATGCGTAAATCCTGTAGTTGTTTTTATTTAACATACGACTATATGCAACATCTTGCGGAAATGTAGAACTGAAAACGTATGTTTTACAATACTTTCCGTATACGCGTTCAATCCAGAGGCGAATCCAGGGGGGCGATCGGGGCAATCGCCCCCCAGGAGGGAAAACTTTCTTATTTTATATATATAAATAAAACCCATCCCAAAGTTTGGACCCCTAAAAGTAGCACTATGACAACCCACCGCCCCCCCCAGAAGTCGCTCCTGGATCCGCCCCTGGTTCAATCTATACGTACTTCCGTATGAGACAAAGAAATGTATACAGGCGGTTATGATCTCACTTACAGATTGACGTATGTAACATATAGCTGACGTATGTAACATATGTATAAATATGTAATATACGGAAGACTGTTAGATATTAGACATCCTGCAGCAGCATATGTAACATCGAAGCGGGAAAAGAGCAATACGTCCGTAGCACATGAATAATGTATGTTGCCTACATATTTCCGTAGTAAACATATGGATACCGTATATTTGTACAATATACCTCTGTCTGGATAACGGATTTTTCTCAGTATATATATCAAATGCATGTTACTCTTTTCGAGTTTCAGAACTGATGGCGGACCATATAGTACACAGACAGTTTTCTCATGAATCTCCTTGTACAAATTTCTGGCGACGACCTTGTAGGGACATCAATATTTTTCAAAAAATTTGTTTTCTATATAAAAAAACAGCAAAGTTCTAAAAAAACATCCATTTCTTTAGAACATCTTCAACAGAAAAAAATCCTCTTTCGAAAAGAAATTTTTGTTATGTTGGAAATAAAAAAAAAACGATTTTTTATATTTTTGTGTCTTTTTTCGTAACCTCTAAAACTTTTTCTCTCTCTCATCTATCTTGTTATTTCATTTTTCATTTTCTATTCCTTCTTCGTGAGATTTCGTCTGTCTTTTCAGAGGATGAAAAGGAAAAGGAAAAAAATATTATAAAGAAAGAAAACGAATTTTCTCTGTCCGTATGGATAAAGGAAGAATGAAGTTAAAAAGAAATACCAAGAATTAAAAAAAAAAAAGAAAATGAATGGAAAGGAATTAAAGGTCGCTGCGAGGCCATATTTCCGTAGAACATCAAATGAATACCTTCTGAATTCAACCTTCTACTGAGCATTGGGTTTTTTCTTTCACTTATTTATTTGTTTTCATTTTATTATTTTTATTTTACTGTAATATTTTTACTTAAGAGGTCCCATCACGGTGAAATTAAAATACAATTAATTTTACAGTAATTATGTGATATCTTCAAATTGATAAAAATATAATCGAAAAGTGGAACAAGAGCGCCCTAGACAATACTATCTTACATGAAATACCGTTATCACAACTCACTTATCTGCTTTCGATTTCCAGCCATTTAGAAAATCAGCATTTATTTACGCGTTACTAAATGGCTACAAACGGAAAGCTACTAGGTGACTTGTGATAACGGTATCTCATGCAAAATAATATTGTCTAGGGCGCTCTTGTTCCACATTTCGATGATCTTTTATCTATTTGAAGATATCACATAATTACTATAAAATTAGCGGTATTTTAATTTCGCAGTGATTACGCCTCTTAAAGTGAAGCAAATTGGAAAGTTTTAGTCCTTTTTTCTATGTTTTAGATCACCTTGGAACCGAAATAGTTTATTTTAATAAGCTTGTTGGTCTTTAACGTGTTTAATTTCAATTTAAAACAAGTAGCACTAACACGTGTACACCACCCAAAGAATTTTGGTTTCTATGACGTGATTTTTGTCAATTAGTATTGAAACCGGAAATTATGGTAGATTTCTACCATTTGCGGTTGTAGTAGAGCGATTAGTGTTTCGATGAAATTTATTCTTTGAATACTTAATTGGAAAGCCCAATTGGATTGGATACCTCTTGCCAAGAAATTGTCTTCTTCATACCGCCATAAAAGTTAAGATGGAAGGAAAGCGAGGAATAGGAAGAAGAACACAAGTGATTGATGATTTGAAAAATAGAAGACAATATTGGGAGTTATAAGAGGAAGCTTAAAATCGAGAAACATTTCCAGGCCCAGACTGAAAATTAAGAAAAACTGCTCTCATTAGTCTCAGGACCAGCCAAAAGACATAATAATAATAATAATAATAATAATAATAATAATAATAATAATAATAATAATAATACTTAATTGGTTGCAGAAAGCCATTTTTCTCGCTATCTTTACCCTTTTTATTCTATAGCGATTAACGTTAAAACCGGAAGCGGTTGATTTCTGCCACTGCCGGTTTGAATAGAGGTTTAAAAGAGAAAATGTTTCCTTTTTTTCGAGCACGAAATCGATTTTTAAAAAATGCGTCTCGCTGTCTCTTATTGTTTTTGCTCTACGTAAATCAACATCTAGCAATCAATTAAGCGTTTCAAGAATACATTTTTTCTATGTAGATCAACATCTAGCAATCAATTAAGCGTTCCAAAAATACATTCCTCTGTGTAGATCGACATCTAGCAAGCAATTAAGCTTTCCATTAATACATTCTCTGTGTAGATCGACATCTAGCAATCAACTAAGTTTTCCATCAATATGTTCCTCTGTGTAGATCGACATCTAGCAATTAATTAAGCTTTTCATTAATACATTCCTCTGTATAGATCGGCAATCAATAAGCATTCCCAGAATACATTCCATCTTAACTGTAATTTCTCTACTAAAAACGAAAACGGTATAAACAACCAAACCACTACCGGTTTCAAAATTGACAAAATATCACGCTACACAAGCTAAATTCCTTCATGTGGTGTACATGTGGTACTGATACTTGTTCTACATTGCCATTATACTCTCTTGCAGTCAATACACGGTGTCCAAAAAGAAATTTACACTATTCAAAAAATATTCTAGGGCCCCCTAATGTGGTACTAGAATCCTTAATATAACAAAAGTAAGGTAATATATCAAAGTTATTTTAACTACCTTGGAAAGATTCAATATGTCGCCCTAAGTGATACGGCAGGTATCTAGTCGATAGTCCATTTCCTTTCATAGTCGAATTAACATACCGGTATATCTCTTGTAACAGCAACAAAGACTTTTGTGATCCATTCTTGCAGCTCCGTCAGATCTCAGGAGAAGCGGTGGGAGAAAGACGCGGTCTTTGACAAAGCCTCACAATAAGAATTCGCATGGTGACATGTCTGGGGACCTCGGGGTACATATCAACAACGCTTCGTCATCAGAGCCAGTGCAGCCTATTCAACGTTGTGAAAGGTATTCATTAAGATACTCTCTCAGGTCATTATGAAAGTGGGATGGAGCTCCAAATTGCGTTGGAGTTGGAAAACGAAATCTCAGAAGTGCCCTTCAAGTTGTGGTATCAACCATATCTGGAATATATCAAGATACGAGAGTACTATTACAGTTCTTTCTACAAAGAAAACTTCTTTGTTCTGCACATGGCAGCAAAGACCTTCAACTTTGGAGAATCTCTGACATGACGCGGTGACTCGGTGGTAGAGCGTTCACCTCTGGTACTTGGGGTCCCGGGTTCAAACCCTGCTCCCGCCAAGTGAACCTTGTGGTGGACAAACACCGAGTGCATGGGTTTTCTCGGGGTTCTCCCGTTTCCTCTCACTTTCTTCATTCCATCATCTCATTCATCTCTCATCATCACCGTCTCCTTTAGCCTAACCGGCATAACCGTGGGACGTAAAACTCAAAGATTTCATTTCATTTTCATATTTCACGATACAACGTGAACAAAAATGGTACACTTAAATTTTTAAATTTCTAACGTACCCAAATAAACGAAATAAAACACTAATCTAATTAATCTTAACCTTAAATTTATTTTTGGTTTCAGCGCCTAAAACATACATCCACTTTATGTATTAGTCAAAGTTATTACATTTTAATTATTTTTTTAAAATTTTTATGTACGTAATAAAATATATAAAAATGTTAACACTTATCTTCTCGAGGGCCGTATGAGAAGACCTCGCTGGCCGCATGCGGCCCGCGGGCCTGTAATTGGCCCTCCCTGTTTTAGGTAGTTCAAATAGGAAAAGAATTTTGAAATTCGGCAGAATCGTGGGTTTAAGAAGTACAAGGCTGTAGGCCAAGCAAACGGAAGGGGAGGTCTGGTGACAGAGCCCCCAACTAATTAAAGGCTAGTCTATCTCTAATATATTCTGTCCCGAAATGGAATTCGTCTTATACGCTGATGTATCCCCTACACCGGCAAAACAGTAAACTGTTTCTCTCACTTTAATGATTTAAATTTAAAAAAATTCAGTTCAAATTTTGTAGATTTGACGAAAAATGACATTCCACTTTGGAATGTATTGCTACATATTTCGTATGAATTTCGGAAATATGTGTAGTTTTAAATCAGCCTGCAAAATCTTGTCATTGAATATTCCATAAGCATTTCATACTTTGTGAAAGGAATATGTATGTAATGTAGAATAGAAGTACCGTGTCTTTATCTATATCTGAGGAGATACTTTTCTACACACAAAGGCGTAAGAAGATATTTCTTGCCCTAGGTTCTTGCGTTAGCTCACCAAAATGAGGTCAGATTTACATATGAATTCTTTTGAATATTTGCATAGTAACAACTGAGGGGATTCTCAACCCTTTGTTACATCTTCTTACATCTTAACATGAATTGACTGCGAAAATAAAGAAAGAAGAGATATTGGGTCTTTCATTTCTAAGTTCCCAGCGTAGTGTATTAGAAAAGATAAACTTAAAAACAAGTTTCTTTTTTCAACTTAATGGCTATCCGAGATTTGCTGTTTTTCCATTAACTTTGAAAGATATAAATTTCTCCATTCGGAATCCTTATTTACATCTTCCTTTTTTAATGTTTTATTTTCACTTTTCTACCGTTGTACGCTTTTCTCGTAACGATTTTCCTGCATTCAGTGTATAACAGGGACTTAAGTTTAAAGTTTCCATTTGATTGAACTAGAAATCTCAATAAAAAAAGAAAAAATCTATTTAAGTGCACATACACATAGAATTCTCAAACAAGTTTTTATCTACAGTACGAATGTGTTTTGAGATTTCCAGATTTTACGTGAAGCCTCATTTTCTTTAGATGATTTGTTTCTTTCATAGGTTATCATATTTCAGTAATTCAAAACGAGGATACTTTAGTGGTAAGTTTATTTTTACTTCTTTCGTCGGTAGAAAGTACCTAACTATCAAAAGTTATATTTATTTTACTCCTGTTGGATGTATCAGTTAGGAAAGTACTGCGTATGTTACATGCAAGCGTACTATAAATTAATATTACAATGTTATTTACTTCCATGTAGTGTATGAGTGGGCAGATAAGTTCAAACGAGGTGTAACAAGTGTTGAAGATTCACCACGCTCAGGACGCTCTGTCTGTGCAGCCACGGAGAACAACATTGCTAGACTTAAGAGTCTTCATCCCAGCGAAATTAAAGTACCGCTAATTTTACAGTAATTATGTGATATCTTCAAATAGATAAAAGATAATCGAAATGTGGAACAAGAGCGCCCTAGACAATATTATTTTACATGAGAAACCGTTATCACGACTCACTTATCTGCTTTCGATTTCCAGACATTTTGAAAATCGGCATTTATTTTCGCGTTTCTAAACAGCTGAAAACGGAAAGCCACTAGGTGACTTGTGATAACGGTACCTCACGCAAAATAATATTGTCTAGGGCGCTCTTGTTCCATATTTCAATTATCTTTTATCTATTTGAAGATACCACATAATTACTGTAAAATTAGCAGTATTTTAATTTCGCCGGGATGAAGACTCTTAATACGGGAATGAAGACTCTTAACAGGCGTATTACGCTTGTGTTTGACTCAAACAACTTTCCCCATATTGTACTGCCATCCGACGGTGAATTTCGATTGGTTTCAATCCTTCAGCTAACAGTAATCTAATAATATTCCGCTGCTTCACGTTGGTGCAAACCTGCAATGGTGCCGCCATATTGTTTCACTGATTCCCAGCATTCCGTTCCGTTCGCGTGCCAGGCCCATCTGATAATAGTTCTACGACACCACCCAAAAATAACAACGAAGCACAAACTTTGTCGAAGTTTTGCATTCTTTATACAAATTTTCTATGGTTACTTATTGAATGGATCATGTATATTTCTCCCCGGTAAGTCATCCCGTCCGAAGGAAATCTAAAATCGTCACTAATCCCTCTATATCACTAACCATTCACTACAATACTTAATATCAACTCAAATGTGATTCCTACTTCTACACTAGATTGCAGGCGAATTTCTTTACTTGCAGTTAAGAGAATATTCTAATTTTCTTCTACAAAAGGGCGTTGCCTTTTAGAACACAAACAACTTTCTATGACAATTCAATATTATTGTCCTGTTGCTGTCTTTGATGTCCATCATTCTATTCCAAAGAAAAGTTAACGAGTAAGACCTGGTATGCACTGGAAGATAAGTCCTAGGAAATATCTTAGGATTTATCTGAGAAAAATATGTTACGATGTATCTCGTAGGAGACCCTACCTTTTGTGACATACAGTAGGTGCTATATTGATAAATTACACACCTCTAAAAAAAAGCATAAAAACAGAAGATAAATTAGAAAAACATGCCTCAGGGTGTCTATCGGTCACGAAAGTCACGATTGTCACGATAAAGTCACGAAATTAGAAAACGGTCATGAAAGTCACGAAAAAGTCATGAAATTTAGCTTTTGGGTCACTTTTTTTTTAACTGTACAAATGTAAGTACCGATTGGAAAATTTTGTTGTATAAAATACAACGTCAAAATTCACCACTAAAAATGTCTATGGCCGGCTTTAGACGCTACCAAATCGCAAGCAAAGTACGTTTCTATCACATGGATGAAAATTCGGCCTAATTCGCACCCAAATTCGCTCTTGAAAATGTTAGGAAATTTTGTGATTTGGTAAAGAAAGATCACGAAATTTCATTTTGGAATTTTAGTAGACACCCTGTACCTCATCAGTCCCTGCAGTGCTCTTCATTTTGTCTAGTATTTTTGCTCTTTCACCCACATACGGCTGACGGGAAGAATACAAATTTGTTTTCACTTTCTCTCACTTAATGTCATTCAAATCGAAACCTTACGAATTTTCATTCCGAAATAGTGCGTGCTGTAATAAGAGAAATCTCATAGGATCGTTCACAACATAGGAAATGACATGCGATCTGATGCCACACACGTTGAGATTTTGACTTTAGGAAAAATCGTAAGAGATTTCTAGTATCTATCCTGTAGTGTTTAGAAGCCTAATAATTAGAAAGCATTTCCTTCTTTAGGGCGTTACAGTTCCTGACGCACTAAAATATCCTCCATTTAACAGAAAATGAAATTTAAACAACACCTGGGATGAAATTCATACAGATTTCAGTAAATAATGTACACCATATCTTCTTTTCTTCAAAATATCAAATATAACACTTTTAGAGCATAATTTGCCATTTTCTATTTTCTTATGCAGTAACTTTTGGTAGAAACTTGGTTACCAAAAGCTACTGGCAACACTGTATACACATACAAACAAAATAAATGAATGCACGAAATACAACGGGAAGTCCACGCCATTTCTGTTTACTACCGGCATTATTCATGCGATTGCATATACATGCGTGTGTGTATTTGGAATTAGATCTTTAGTATAAGATAGAAGATTATTTTTAACAAAAAAGTACTGCAGTTATAGTGAAATGGAGTATAAAACATATGGTGCACTTATTTCATACTTTATTGCATTATTGTTGCATTAACTTAGTTTTGAATATGTAAAAGAAAAACAATCTTTGTAGTTGTAAAGACCTCGTAACTTAGAAAGAGCTTTGCCCTACCATTTATGTCATGCTAGATTTTAAACTACTTTTAAAGAAAAATATAAGTATATCATTTTGAGAGAGAATTTACAAAGATTGTACTTGTTTTCATGCACCTTTTCACTACAACGTTTACGCTAGCAGTGTTGCCAACAACCTCTGCAAAAATAAGCTAGATGACCTTCAGAAATAAGCTTTTTTACGCAAAAATGGCTAGATTTTGAACTACTAACTTATAACCGACATTGTAGGTTTTAAACTCCTTTTTTGTGTGTAGGATTATAAGTGAGTCATAGTAAAATTCGAAATGTTGAATTTTATTCGCTGAAGACTAACAAGCAATATACGGTACATGACTTTAAATTACAATAAAGTCGATCAACAACTCATCTAATTTGTGAAAGTCAACAGCCATATTATCAGTTGAATTGAAATAAGTCATCATCAATGACATCGCAACTAGCCGAGGAGTTGGAACTGGATGCACCATCGTTGGATTGTGGATTGGTTGTGTCTGTGGAGACTCCCGTTGTCCCAATTTTCAGTAGTACTTCTTTTGGCAGGTCATAGACCTTACAAACACTTCTTATTTCTCCTTACACCCATCATGATTGCATTGAGAGTTTTCAAGCTAATCAAATATCGTATTTGTTTTCTTTAATAAACAAAAACAAACTTTGTGGCTTAAAGAACCGAAGTTTACTAAATTTGCATTAGAAAACTTTCATTCTTCCTAAGAAATGCAAAAATTAAAATAATTTAAAAAGTAGCATACAGGGCCATTACGGGGGCGACATTAAAATTCTTTCTGAATCGATAAGTATTATTAGCAGTGGCGTATTTACGATTTTGTTTCGGGGAGGGCTTTGCTAACTTTCGGGGGGGGGGCTTTGCCTGAAAATGTGAAAATTCTGCAAGATATTTCATATACTTTACTATAGTAAGTAAGATTTCGGGGGGGGGGCTTAAGCCCGGAAGCCCCCCCCCCTAAATACGCCACTGATTATTAGGTATTTGTAAATCTGTGGATGGGGAGAGACAAAAGGAATGAAAAACAAGTGTTTGTTGCGTAATAAAATACCCTTTGTCTAAAGAAATCATTTACTACGATAATGACAAATAGGCTAATTTTTAAAAATTATACTTTATTTTCCAACAAAAAGTATTTTTAAAATTAATTTAACGGCTAATAAAAACAAGACCAAAAATGGCCAAAAAAAAAAGTTTCATAAAATAAGCCAAGCACATCGTAGATTTGTATGGCTAAATGCCTCTCCAAATAGGATAGATTTAGCCCAAAATAGGCTAAATTGGCATCACTGTATGCTAGTATTATTTCGTTTTCTTTTGTTTTTTATAAGTGAATCACATACTGCCATCTATCGTCGAAAAAAAATTTTACAGACGCTCATCGGATTTTATGGCGCCATTTGGTCTGAATCTTCGCTAACTTTTAGCTTTTATTTCTCATATCATAGCAGGAAAAAATAAATAAATAAAAATAAAGGAGGTCGAAAGAGAGGAAGAAAACAAAGAACGACCAGTTGACCATAACTTTAGAATACACAAACATGTATATATATATATATATATATATATATATATATATATATATATATATATATATATATATATGACTTGGTGTTCTGGTTACTTCCGACATTTTTAAACCAACGAACCGGGAAACCAATAACCGAAGATATTATTTTTTTTTTTAACGCTGCGCGCATCAATATAAATGTTGTCCGTATTTTATTAGTATCTTGTTCCATTGTTTCTCTTTTGTGTGTTTTCTAAGATAATTTCTTTTCTCCTTTGTTACGGCACTATCGTGCTGAACCGTTATGATTTTATTATTTGCGCGTGTTACAGATTTTTTTTAAATCTCATAATAATTTAATAGATTTATTGGTCAATAATTTTTTGACCTGAAAATTTAACGACATAATATCAAGGAAATGCAATGACCTTTCAATTATCAATATCGTAAATCATAAATATTATTCTTTTTGTAAAATAAAAGTTAATTGTTCTTCCTGTTTTATTTTTATTAATCTACAAACATGGGCGTCTGTGTAATTACTTTCGACGAGAAGAGAGTGATTTCTGCTGCCGGTCTCTGTTATTTTTATAGATCTCGACACAGTTGTTATTTTTTTTACGTTCTCCTGTTCAATACAATAATAAGCAAACACTGACAAACAAGAAAATTGCCACATTTAAAATTCCTTGCTGAAGACAGTAAAAAGATTCGCGCACTAGAAGTTTCAATTTCGTCCGGTAGATGTCAACGGGAGGGGATGTTTGCTGCCATCTAACGGTGAAATGTGTAACTTCTACCAGCTTTGCTTCAATGGTACAGAATTGGATATAGATGGCTATCCATAAAGTCCTCGTTACTCGTTAATGCGTAAATGAATTGACTGCATTAACGAATCGGTCGAGAAAATCGTATCAGTTATCTATTGCAAGAAACCGAATTGAAAAATTCGCTTTCGTTCAAGAGTTACGTGAAGTAACGGATGAACGGACAGACGGAATAATATTACAATCTTATAACACCCACCCCTAATAACAATACGAGTAATACGATAAATATTTATCTTTCTCGTGTGTTTTTAAGTGTTTAAATTTTCTCTCCAATAAGAAATTCTTGTGGGTCCCTAGGTCGTCACCACCTTCTCATATCTATAGGGTCGCACACGAGACGAAACGAGATGAGACAGAACTCTTTTAACGTTCTGAGACAATAGGATTGAAGTGGATTTGATTTTAGCGTCCTGTTCAGTAGCGAGGCTACATGAGACGTGGACTTATGAGTTAACATCGGATCCGAACCACGTGAGTTCCCATCGGGAATCCAACCTAGACCTCCTACACGAAAGAAACGTACGCTATGTACATAACCACAAGAAAACTTCTTCTGAGGCGACGCATTACTTTCGCAACTGGAAATGGGCAATTCCGGAGCTTTTACTTTCCGGTATCCAGAAAGCAAAATCGGAAAACTTAAGCATTTCGGATAATATTCCGGTATTTAGAAGATTCCCGAATTCAGAAAAATTCCGGAATTCTTAAAACTTCGTAGTTTAGAAAATTCCGGATTTTTTCCGAAATCCGGAAAGTGAAATTTCCGATTCCGAAAAATAGAATTTTTCGGCATCCAGATTCTGGAAAATTTTGGCCATCTCTATTCACAATATCTTTTCAACACGAAATAGTATCAATTCTTATCTTTTGGGCAAACATATTTCCCTAGAACTATTGAGATTTTTAAAAAATAAGTTTATCATAATGTAATTTTGTGTAAAAGCTATTCCCTTAAAAGTATTAAGTAAAACAAATATAAAGTGTATTATATATTTATTTAAATTATATTATTTGCATTAGTGATGCAGCTGATGGGACTTTATGAGCTCGAGACCACCGAGGATAATATTATACAGTTGACACTCATTAGACTAAGTTTTGAAAAATGTAAAGGTTATCAGTCGATGCGTTCAGGTTTAAAATATTTCTGGAAAATTTACAGAAGAAATTCAAGCAAATACTTGTGTGTTCCTTGTTTTCAATTGTTCCAAGAACGCTTTCATTTTTAAATAATAAAAAATGTCTTTTTTGAGTCCATAAAAGAAAAATAGCGCGTTTTTAAAGTCCAGAGATCATAGTGATCATTACACTGTACCTTGAAACCATATTTCCTTTTTGGAAAGACTTACTCCAATCGCACTCGTATATTATGACCTTAGCAAAGAGTCCTAAAATTCACTTTTTCACTCTGAAAATGTCCATTGCCTAACAGGATACATTCGCGAAATGTTTCCTCGGGATTCGTGTAAAATTAATTCAGATACAAAGTTCCCCACAGCCCAATGTATATTGTACTAATTTTAGCAGCCCATTCCGGTAATTTTCATATTTATGAGTCTTCATATATCCGGAATTCAATCATACACTATTATAGTGCCCGAACACAAAATTGCTTTTAGTTTCTTTAGATATAACTGGACATGGATATGTGCATATGCAAAACAAATTGGATCAAGTACTACATGTGTGACACATGTTACTCACCCCGGCTGCCCTCTTGAATCCACCATATTACATACAACTTTCTTTTTTTCTTTTTGTAATAGGAATAAGTGCAAGTGATACATCAAATTGATGTACAATTTTCTCTGACATTCACTGGTGTAGTGCATTTCACCATAACGTGTACCGTTTGGAAGGTATTGCATTTTAAATCTCTTCACGCACTTCGCGAATACACATTGTAGAGTAATATCAGTTACGCTTACGTTTTTGATGTTCACAAATCAAAACACTTTCTAACTGAAAAAAAAATACTGTAGGTATAAACAAATTCTTTACAACACTGGTGTCGTAATCTTATAACATTTCCGTGAGTGATTCTTATTACTTCCATGTTATACTATAAGAAGGAAGTATTGTATTACGGTCAAAATGCTTAATGGAAATCCAGATGCGACCAGATTTGGGTGAAAGCCTACCATTTCCGTATGTATGCATGTCTGTAGGTATGTACGTTCAAAGAATATTTCGTCAACGATAAATCACGTAAAAGATTACATACACACCCAGGGCCCTGCACAACTTTCTGTTTGGTTCAATATTCAAGTGCCTGGTATTTAACATCAATACCTTCCAAACGGTACAAACTACGGAAAAACTCACTACACCGATGAATTTACGAGAAAATTGTACATGAATTTGATGTATCACTTGAATCTATTCCCATTTGAAAAAACGAAAGTTGAATCCAATATGACGGACCTAATATGGCTGTCGGGGTGGGTAATATGTGTCAGAGAAGCAATACATGATCCAATTTGTTTTGCATATGCCCACACTCATGTCCACTTACATCTAAATGAACTAAAAGCAATTTTGTGTCCTAGCCAGGGGCAGATCCAGGATCGACCTCCGGGGGGGGCGGGGTTGTCATACTGCTACTTACAGCTACTTTTAACACCTTCAAACTCTGGGGTGAGTTTTATTTATATATTTAAAATAAGAGAGTTTCCGCTTCTGGAGGGGGCGATCGCCCCTATCGCCCTCCCTGGATCCGCCACTGGTCCGAGCGTTATAGTAGTGTATGATTGAATTCCGGATATATGAAGGGCCATAAATGTACAAATTACCGGTATGGGCCGCTAAAATTATTACAATGCAGATTGTGCCGCGGATAACTTTGCATTTGAATCAATTTTATATGAATCCCGAGGGGACACTTCGTGAATGTACCTTATTAGACATTTTACAGTAATGATCACAAAAGCAGAATGCCTGCAACAATACCACAAACCTTATGCAACTGAGAGCTGTAAATAAAGACGTGTATTCAAGTAAGCATTGAACTGTTGAATACAGTGTTTAATCGTTTTGTAAGCTTGCAAGCAGCTATATAAGTTACTTAGCGATTCGATTTCTAATGAGAGTTCATGTGGCTCGAATTGCACGTTAAGCTTTAAGTTTACGTCTCACATAGCCTCGGTGCTGGAAAGGGCATAATACTCATATCCAACCAAGGTACGAAACTGTAACCTTTTCATAAGCGCCCATAAATGTTGCTCATCGCACACCTATTGACAAACAAGAATAGCTCATCCACCTTTGACTATTACTTATCTCTTTTTGTGAAAGAAGAACGGATTAAATTTGTTCTATCTTTTTTTAATGTAATAGGTTACTCATACCGGCGAGTAGTGATCCAAGTGATAATTATATAATAGAAACTTTAATTTGATACAAACTTTAATTAGATAATATGGTGAAATGTGAAAATTTGCATGTACTGTGCAATATTTTGTCATTGCAATCTAAAACTCAATTCAGACATTTTGATTCATTTTGTTATTTTTTTATGCGATAATATGGAGGAATGTGGCACATTCTGAGATGGACATAATGTCAGGTTTCGTATGCGTCCCGTATTTTACTGGATTGTCTGTTTATTATGAGTCTGTGTTCTGACTTCTCGATAAAAATTTTCGGAACGCTGAATTGTCCTACAGTCAGAGCCGTAGCTAAGGGGGGGGGGGCAGCGGGGCGCCCGCCCCGGGCGCTGACAGCAAGGGGCGCCGCACGAGCAAGGAAAAAGAAAAAGTGGTGTTGAACATGAGTAAAAGACTAGTCGCCCCCAGAAAGAATTGGCGCCCTATTAGATAAATATTGCTGTAGGTTATCAATGAAATACATAGATTTCTTAAAAATTTTCTTGCTCGCTTCGCTCGCAATGCAAGAGTTTAAATGAGTCACAACAAGTTTTTACTTATTACTTGAAGATTTATTATACATGATTTCTTAATGACATGTGTTATACAAGGTGCCGAGTAATGACTTAATAGTGTACGCATGAGCATTTTCAAAATCAGAAACGAGCAAAGTCGTGTTTGGCGTTTTGGCAGTGATGAATTTGCTGACTTCAAAACGTTTTTCTACCCAATCGGATTAATCACGACGCACAGTGGGGCCAAAGCACTGAATTCTTGGCAAAAATAAGAATTCGCAATATGAAGCGAAAAGTTGAAATCAATTAGTTCGGCGTATGCAGTGGCTACAATAATGTTATTTCAACATTATTTAATCAAAAACATAGAGTTTTACATCATAAAAGGAAATATTCCTTATATTCGCGCCTAAATTATATAACAGATTATATGATTGGCATAAAGAAACGCGTGGGCAATATGCTTTGATTTGGCAATTTACGATTGGCTTATATTCTTATGTATGAAAGGAAAAAGTGTACTTATTCATTTTACAACTGAAGAGTAATAAAATTGAAGAAAAGTTCTTGCTTCTCAAAATTATTTCAAAGTTGTGGAGGATTCGTTATGACAATGAAGATGCAAGGACGCTTCAATACATAAAAATTATCTCATCACAAGTTCTCAATATGAATATATTATCAGATATATTAAACATATTATGATTTACAAGCATCAGTAACCTGTTCAGGTTGTTTCATATATTGCATCGTGCATTACGTGAGCTCATTTCAGAGCTTGATTGGAACACTCTGAGATGGAGCGAGCGGAGGCTCATTACAGTTGATTCCAATGTCACTTCTGTGCACGCATCACAAAATACACAATACTGAATTGATCAACACCATTTTAATATGGTTCTATCTTATGGTCCATAGATTGTTTAGCATTGGCGTTTCAAAATGTCGCTACCATTAATCAAATATGTTTGACTAGAGTTTAGTTCTGTTGGTGAATGACAGAGAAGTATGACTAGATGTTGGAAACAAGATGGGTCTGGAGGCAAAATTCCCAGAATCGACCTATATTCAACTTTGTCACTGCGTGCATGTCTAATAACCAAACACTTGTTCTCACATTCATCCCAGCTCAATTCAAAAGCAGCATTGCATCCAGAATGTGGTTTTCCTCAAACATTTTCATGTGCTATATTTTCCAAACGTGCAAATATGTGCAGGTTTTCTCTTTGCATATAGTAAGAACAATGTTTCTGTTACGACATATTAAAAAATCACAGACATATTATGCCATATTTTCTAGTAAAATGCCATTGTATCGTTTGACCATAGTTTATATGGTTTCAGTACCACAGCATTTTCCAAATATGATATTAAGTAGGGGATTATCATAAGGATATGATAATGATATTAGCATCATTGCTAATATGATTATTGACTACACATCACATCAATATTCTAAATATACAAAACGATACATACATGTTGGTCGTGTCACCATGTTTGCCAGCCACTGAATATCTACACGCAATGTAGGAATAGTCGCATTCAAAATCAATTTCCTATTTTCTCTCCGGCTTCAGCGGATAGCCAAATTTACACGTCCCATGAGTTCATTGTAAGTTGCTATCACTTATTTTCCTGCACACTATCTTACGTGTACTCTATCAAGGCTTCATTATAACAAATTATATTAAGTCAATCTTTTACTTCATTCTTCGAGTTTTTGCTAAGAATTGCCTGGTTCGGTCCCACTGTGCGACGGTGAGAATGAAGGTATGAAAGTGAGAAGAGTGAAGAGACACATTCAAGCTGTTGTTTGTGCGATAATATTAAAAATAAAGGTAAACGAGGGGAACAATAACATTTTCGAACTTCAAGCAGTTGTAGAATAGGGACTTAAGGGATCAGAACTTAGTCCAAAGAAGTTCAACTTTTTTAGATACTAATCACTACCAATGATTTATTTTTAAATTCCATTAACATATGAAATTCTTCCAGTTTGAAGGAATTTATTGGGATCATTTCTTCATCAACTTTTTGTGTTTCCAGCATATTATTTTGTGCATACGTGTCTAGTTGTGTCATGTTTTTATCTATCTACATACATACAAAGCATAAGTACGCACACTCTTAATTAAAGTACGTGTTAGTGTATTTTAATATGTTAATTAATAATAAGTAGCTTAAATTCGGAACTTTCATTCATTAAGAAATTAAGTAATTACTATAATTTCAGACATATGTAGTAGCCAAAGTATATTTTGGATTTTAAGTACAAACATAGAACATATTCTTCACCTCCATCGATCAATATTTAGAAATTCACAAAGAAGGCTCCTTCTGAATTTCCATTACATTTCACAAAATATTTTTTACCGTAAAAAGATCGAAAATAAAATGCTATTGATGTGGTCACATACAGAATAAAATTAAAATGTTTACAATTATTATTGGAAATTAATACTGTCACCCATTTCGAACAATTTAGAAGCACATAGTTTTTAATGAATTGAAATTTAATTTCTTATCGATAGTATTAAACGTTGTAAATAGTAGTAATTTTCCTGAACTGTTCTCCTAGTGAATTTGTATACAACCAAACGTAGTTTTGTCAATCTTAACAAAAAGCCCAAAATAAGACTCTTGAAAACAGCTCTTATTTGAAAAAGGATACATAATGATCGTTTTTAGTTGCTGCAATGGTCTTTCCAAGAAGATTTATAAAAATTCAGCGTAGCATAACAACAAAAGCTGCTTTTCTTATATATATATATTGATTGGTAAGATTGGTAAGATGAGTGTAGGGGCGCCGAATTCTACTTCGCCCCGGGCGCCGAAATCTCTAGCTACGGCTCTGCCTACAGTTACTGGATTTGTGTTTTAACACACTCATTCTCAAATTGAAACGTGTGATTACTAAAAAGAATCAATAGCTCTTGTTATAAAAATGCCACACCAATTGGTTTGGCAGTACTGTTATGTTTTGAGAATAGTGCCGTTGAAAGACATAGTAATAACTAAGGTACGATGATATGACACATATTCACTGATCTGCTATGAAACGAATAATAATAATAATAATAATAATAATAATAATAATAATAATAATAATAATAATAATAATAATAATAATAATAATAATAATAATTCATGAATCTTCAAAATGCCTAGGAGAAAGTATGTTCTCGCACAGAAGCTAAGGACTGAATACTGGTAGCTTTTTATTAGGATCTTGCAGTAGGACTTACAAAATGGTAATGTTAATCCGTCCGTCCGTTACTTAACACGGTAACTCAAGAACGAAAGTGAATTGTTCTATTCTGTTTTCTGCAAGATCCAGCACGAGCAATTATCTCAGCCGAGTTCGATAATGGAGTTAATACGTTATAGTTATCACGTTGAAAGTCTATAACATTCCGTAGCTTGTATGCAACCTGCACAGTAGCAAAGAAATGTTGGTAGCCTATAATAAAAGGATATGTAGAAAAGTGCCTGCCTATCCATATCCCGTTTAAAATTTATGGCATTCCATAGCTTGTATGCAACCTGCACAGTAGCTAAGACGTTGGTAGGCTATGATAAAAGGATATGTAAAAAAGTGCCTATCCATATCCCGTTTAAAATCTATGACATTCCCTAGCTTGTATGCAACCTGCATAGTAGCAAAGAATTGTTGGTAGCCTATAATAAAAGGATATGTAGAAAAGTGCCTATCCATGTCCCGTTTAAAATCTATGACATTCCTAGCTTGTATGCAACCTGCACAGTAGCAAAGAAATGTTGGTAGCCTATAATAAAAGGATATGTAGAAAAGTGCCTGCCTATCCATATCCCGTTTAAAATTTATGGCATTCCATAGCTTGTATGCAACCTGCACAGTACCGGTAGCTAAGACGTTGGTAGGCTATGATAAAAGGATATGTAAAAAAGTGCCTATCCATATCCCGTTTAAAATCTATGACATTCCCTAGCTTGTATGCAACCTGCATAGTAGCAAAGAATTGTTGGTAGCCTATAATAAAAGGATATGTAGAAAAGTGCCTATCCATGTCCCGTTTAAAATCTATGATATTCCTAGCTTGTATGCAACCTGCACAGTAGCAAAGAAATGTTGGTAGCCTATAATAAAAGGATATGTAAAAAAGTGCCTATCCATGTCCCGTTTAAAATCTATGACATTCCTAGCTTGTATGCAACCTTCACAGTAGCAAAGAAATGTTGGTAGCCTATAGTAAAAGGATATGTAGAAAAGTGCCTATCCATGTCCCGTTTAAAATCTGTGACATTCCCTAGCTTGTATACAACCTGCACAGTAGCAAAGAAATGTTGGTAGCCTGCAATAAAAGGATATGTAGAAAAGTGTCTATCCATGTCCCGTTTAAAATCTATGACATTCCCTAGCTGGTATGCAACCTGTACAGCAGCAAAGAATTGCTGGTTGCCTATAATTCAAGGACGTGTAGATTTCCTTTTTTAGAAAATGCCCTTATTATTCGAAACCAAAAGTGTCCCATATTTTTTTTAAAATGTGTAATCCCTTGTCAACACTTTTTATCACAGCCCTATGGAAACACATATACAAATTCTAAAGTAAATCTAATTTCTAATTTCGGATCGAATCGGAAGACATACACACATAAAACACACGTGTCAACCATTTCCAGTCTCAATTAACCTTTCCGTAATGCTTGTAAGCCTACAAAATGTAATAATTCTCTAACGAAATACACATATATCAAACGCGTAAAAATTCCTCTTGATCATTCACTATAATACCTTTGAAACTCATAGATTAGTGTCATCTTTGAGGTTCATCTGTTTTGTGTATTCTAATGAGATCTGTAATACAACCATTAATTTGTTCCAATACTCAATAGAGCTATTCATGTAGTAACTAGATGATATATTATGTACACTACTTTAACTGCTGGCACTAACTTCTATCGTAAATAATTAGCGTACATGGCCACTTCCTAATTAGCTATTGTTTAATTTTAGTTATTTAACTACATATACGTTGTAGAGTGTAAATACACTTACATTTAAATATATTGTAGTTTGTCCAGTCAGAGACAACTGTTCTTTCCGTTTGGTAAAATTTATTTGTGAAACAACGGTGGTAGGATGGCTGGAATGTACAGAAAGTTTCGTTCTTTTTAATTTACTGAAAACTGTACTTAAATTGTCCTTCCATTCTGAAGTTATTTATTTACAAAACTATTTTTTTCAAACAGAAAGAACTTTTGTCTCTGACTGTACGTCATATTTTTCTTCTTACTTCAAGATTTCATAAATAACGTTCTCTACTAAATGGGCCCTCCTCACTAGTCTAGTGGATAGCGCGGGTGCCTTTAGTACATGTCGTCTCGGCCAAGGGTGCCGATTTCTCTGTAAATTTGGGGGGGGGGCATTCAGATGCAGAAGATATATATATATGAAGATTTTAAGACAAATTGCACTTAAATTATGCCAAATATTGTATATTCACAAATACAATAGGGGGCCCACATCACCTTTGGGAGGCCCGGGCCCCCTCGCCCCCCTCAGGATCGGCGCCCTTGGTCTCGGCTTCCGTTACCGATGATGGAAGTAAAAAAAAAATAATAAATTCATAATCAGCCACTTCCGTTATTCATCTGTCTCCATGCAAATAAGCAATAAAATTTTACTAGTCCCAGAATAAATCTACTAGACCACATGCCACAATAGAAATCATTTACTTACCTTTGAAACAAATAATAATGATATTAACAAATCGCCCGCACCGATGAACCACTCGCGCCGGGCGAGTGGTTATTTCCATCCTTGCGTTAAACTAAAAATAAAAAAGAAAACATTTCAGTTTTTTCTCTATGAATTCGACTATTTGTTATTCCTGTGAAGATGTGTTGTTTTATTAGGATCACAAAGCAGAACTTATAAGATTGATACATTGGTACGTCCGACCTTCCGTTACTCAACACAATAACTTTTGAACGAAGTTACCAGACTCCATCCGTGCAGGCCCGTATCCACGGGGGGGTTGGGTTGGATGGGCCTCCCTAAAATTTTCACGGTAGGCTTGCAAAGGAACTATAATATGGTGATGAACTATAATATGGTTGAGTTGGGGCCCCCTGACTTCTACCGCCCCCCTCCTACATTTTTGGGCTGGCTACCGGTCTGCATCCGTGTAACGAGAGGTCAACGAAAAGTTTGATAGAACAACATTTAAACCATATATATTATTGGAGTATATTATGTAATTTCTTCCGTACTTTTAAAACGTTGATAAATGCTCATCATGTTCGTACAATCACTTAATTAATTTATAGGTTTTATTCTATGAATCATGTAAAACTAAAACTGTGCATGAGATCTAGCATAAGATTTGGGTTACCCACGAGTAGGGCTGCCAACTCTAAAAAATAAAATTACCGGAAATCATGCACTTCAGCGACTCAAGTTAATATTTAATGATTTCAGGGTTGCCACATAATGTAACATACTAATTATGAAAGCCGTGGATCTAGCCTAAGTTATCAATATATTTTCATGAAGAGAAAGCTGTTTCCTGAAGTGTTCAAAACTAAACAGTCAGTTTGAGGTCATTGTGTTGGAAGAAATTGTTATTGTGTATTGGGAGTTACATTTTTTGTTACTGTAAATCAATGGCTGTCAAACTTATAAAGCTTCTGGGCTACTGTGCCATTTTTAAATCCTACTGTGAGCTACCAACCAAAAAAAAACTACTAACTTTTTTTAAAAAAAAAATCTTACATTTAATTATTGAATATAAACTTACATTTTAAGGTTGACCAACTAGAGCGTTAACACAATCTACCGAAAATGTGCGATCGAGCTACTAGTAGCTCGCGATCGACGGTTTGCCGTTTACCACTATAAAAGATTTGGAAAAGAAGTCTAAAGTAAAAATTACAAGTTCGTAGTAATTTTCTGTACCGTATTTTAATTTGAAAACAAATATCTGTGCCGGGCTATCGCGTACACTCATGCTCTCCGGTTCGACTCCCGGCAAGAGAGCACAAAACACTTATTTTTGCGCCGAATAATCTTTCGATATTAAAGTAGTTACTGGCGTCACTCGCTTTTCCAGAGGCAGAATGTATCACTTAAAATAGTGTTATTTTTATTACTGTACATGACTGACATAATTTATAGGAAATGATTTCTGAATTATTGAATAGTGTACAACTATATATAACTATATAAGCCCCTCGCTTAAGTTGTGGCTGGCCACATTCTAAATGAATCACGAACACCAAAATAATGACCGCAAATTAAAAATTTAATTTTGAGCACTGGACACATCTTTTTTTTTAAAAAAAAAAAAAATGAAAGGACGTTGATAACTTAGGCTGGGGCCACGACTTTCATTATTAGTGTGTTGCATTATGTAACAACTCTGAAATCGCTAAATTTTTATTCACGACGAATATCTGTAGGATTTCCAAATTACCGCATACTCTCTCATAATCCTCAAAACAGATGAAGAATAACTTATGTAGTTATGTTTGACAAAAATATTGGTTAGTCAGTAAAATATCGGTTAGTTGGCAACTGCCCATGAAACTAGTGAAAGATTTCGTCTCGTCTCAAATAAAAACGAGACGAGAATCGAAAATAAACGATAAAGTTATCATTTTCTAAGCAATTCTAGTCTATATACCATACTCATTGTAACATGACTGTCATGTTTTTCTAAATTACAAAAGTGCCCACGTTCTAGTAACTTGCGAATTAGTTCCCCACTTCTCCGGTAGCGAAATTTTGATACTATAGATTCGACATTAATTCAAATTAAATTGTCGGGAATATACAGGGTGTTTCGAAACAACACCCACAACGTTTGGGAGATGATTCCTTACACCAAGATAAAACGAAAAGTATAGACTAACGAGGGTATACAAATGCTTTATTTCAAAGTTATAGGCTGCCGAAAACACGAAAAAATAAACTTTAAAGGTCCATAGCTATAAAATTAAAGGTCATACCGTAGTCGGTTCAAGACTTCATTTATAAACTAGTTTGTGTCCTATCCAAATATCCATGTTTCAGAATTATAAGGTACTCAAGCAACAATTTTTATACAGGCAGTTTGGGTACGGGCATATAATTTGAAGTACTCACAAACTACCTCTATAAAAATTGTTGCGGAAGTACCGCAGGATTCTGAAACATGGACATTTGGAAAGGGCACGTACTAATTCCTAAATAAAATCTTGACCTGACTACAGCAGGTTCCATAGTATTGGAGCTACGGACCTTTAAGATTAATTTTTTCATGTTTTCGGTAGCCTATAACTGAGAAAGGAAACATTTGTGCACCGAGGTTGGTATACTTTTTGTCTTGGTGTGAGAAATCACTCCCAAATTTGTTAGTGTAGTTTTGAAACACCCTGTATAATACACAAGTTACCATAAATGGTTTAACACATCTTCACCCTATTTAATTGACAAAGAAAAATGAAATGAAATGAAATCTTTGAGTTTTACGTCCCACGGTTATGCCGGTTAGGCTAAAGGAGACGGTGATGATGAGTAATGAATGAAATGGTGGAATGAAGTAAGTGGGAGGAAACGGGAGAACCCCGAGAAAACCCACGCACACGGTGTTTAATTGTCAAAGAAATAAAAATGGCATGGAACAAAGTATGTATTTATTCAGTCTAAAGTTAATTCAACATCAATATAAAAATTAGATACAAAATTATTCATAGACTGTAATTTGTTCACAGTTTTATTATTTTAAGAAGGCTGATAATAGAATTTTATGAATGGCCTTTCGTTGAGGCTTAGAGCGCAAAGAGTTATAACATTGAGATTGCTGACTACCATTATTAGAATATGAAAAGTAGTTAATAAGATGAAATTGCCAAATTAACTGTTAAGCAAAATGTGTGACAAGAGTTTGTAATCGGCAAATTTTGCTGCTTCACAAAATCTTCTAAAAGAGGCGCCATCTGGTGTTTCGTTTCATCGTCGTTGGGCTCATGAGTAACGACTGTGGTTGAAGCGCCATCTGGTTCGGTGTTTACTTACCAGTAGATTTGGTAACCGTTCGCGTCTCTGATTACAACTGTCGTCTTGTGTATCGGTAAGAAAGCAGACAAATAAATCAACTTGAAATTACAAAGAAATGAAGATGTATTAGTGCATTTAATCATAATAAGATTTTGGTATATTTTCTTATCATTTTTACGTTTTGAAATTTGAGCGAGTACATACATGCATACATATTGTATATCAAGTTCTTAAAGTTGTATCGCATAGCAGTTTGCGATGCAAAAACATTTAAATGTGATACAAATTTTTTAAAAAAATCACAAATTTCAATGCATCTTTGCATCTTTCATTATTACCACTGATGCTGCAATAGGAAGCAAGATGAAAAAAATATTATGAAATGAAATCTGTGAGTTTTACATCCCACGGTTATGCCGGTTAGGCTAAAGGAGACGGTGATGATGAGAGGAATGGTGGAATGAAGAAAGTGGGAGGAAACGGGAGAACCCCGAGAAAACCCACGAGCACAAAGTTCACCTCTTGTCCACCACAAAGTTCACTTGGCGTGGGTTGGGATCGAACCCGGGACCCCAAGCACCAGAGGTGAACGCTCTACCACTGAGCCACCGCGGCCCCCTGAAAAAATATTAGTATTGTTTCAAGAAACTTTTCTTTGAAAGGTCGGTTGTTGCAAAAAAAAAAAATACATCGAGTTTGGATTACAAAATAGTTTTCCACTCTGTCTTTCCTTCCTTTTGTAAGTTTGTTGCTAGTGAGTCATTCTCCAGACCAATTCAGGTTTCAGATCATCCTATCCTTCTTTCTGAGTGTGTAATAAAAGAATGTCTCTTGAAGAAAAGACGCATTGACAGCAGAGAAAACAAGTTCAAACTAGATTGGACCTAGCCGAAATATGGTGTAACATGAAAGGGGCTTGGATATGGTTAGTAAAACGCAGAAATGCATAAAGTGAATCACTGAAACAATAACAATATTCTTCAGCGCCGAAAATATAGAAAAAATACACTCGTCTTTCTCTCTTCTTTTCTTTTCGCTTTTCATTTGAATTACTGATATAGCGGATGAATATTTACGTACACTCATGTCCAAAATTATTGTCGCATGTCTATAAATATGTTGTTGTAGAAATATAATTTGATAATGAATTCGCCCGGTATTTTTTATAATATTAGTACGTGTATAATCGGCAAAGACATGTATGTGGCAAATTTCATGTCGAAAGAGCAGTTTATAAGAACAATAAAACGAAAACAAATCTTTCTTGTCCATTTAGCAACATTTTGTTTTACTCATTCTAATTTTCGTATTTTTAATTCCTTTCCTATGAAAGTTACCACAAATATACATTTCCCGATTATACACATAGTATCAGTATTAAAAGTACTCTGCAAAATCATTATCAAATTATATTCTTACAAAAAGACAGTTATAGATATGCGACACTCATTTTGGACATGAATGTACCTTGTAAAACCCAACATACAGTATTTGCAAGATTTCTCTCCTCGAGACGCCACGAACCTAACTAAAAAAAAACATCCCAAAGAAAGGAACTCTCTCTCTCTCTAATTCTTCTATACTTATTATAAGAGAGAAAATGTGATACAAAATTTACAAATTGCCATACTGAAATTTATATCGCAATTTGCTACACAAAATGTTGTAAAAAAAAGCTTATATATATATATATATATATATATATATATATATATATATATATATATTATAGGGCTGTCGCATGGGTTGTAAGCTTCCGGGGTGAGAATTCCCATGCGATTTCCCTCCCAATGTGATATGAAAAACAACCAGAGTTTATTCTGTACTCCTAGATTTAAATATGAAATGTAAGATCATAATGTAAGACAAAAGATGTTAGTATTATGTTAATTTTTTAACGTGAATGGCTTTTGTAGTTAAAACATAAATGTTAATGAAACTATGTTTTTGAATTATTGAAATTGAGTGCTATTCTTGCTTATTTTGAACTAAACCTAATCTGCTGTGGATTGAAATGAGACACATTTTTGAATTGCCGTATTTTGTTTACTTGCACATGAAAAGTCACAGTTTTTGTACTGATGGCACAATAGATATTCTACAATCATATGAAATCAGTTAATGGCAGAAAGAACATCCTGATTAGCAGACGCTCTGACTTTTGAACCCACATTCTCCATTAGCCATTCGAAGTAGTTTGCAATGAATTGACATAGTATTTTCAATTCGGGCTCGTTTTTTTCCAAACATGATATATCTTTGGTTTATATGGTGGATGAAATATTTTTGCTTTTAAATGAGCCCAGAATTTCTCAATGGGACGGATTTGTGTCACATTTAGTGGGTTACGCTCTTTGGCAAAAACTCCACTTCCTCCCGATCCAGCAGCTGCTGGTTCCCTATTGCATAGTGAGAAGAAACTAAATCAGGCCAAGAGATGTAACCGCTATTCGGATAGTTTTCTTTAATACATGAAATAAGTTTCTTTAGAATGCATTCATTTTAATATATATATTTTGATTAATTGAACCCATTGATTGCTTAGGAAAATATGGCCAAGAATGATCTTTTCTACTTATTGCCACCGAGATGATTAGTTTCTGTGGAAATTTAGTTTTGAATCTAAATTTTACGGATTCAAGAACAGGAATGTGACCAGACTCAAAGTACGACATGTCTCCACTAAAATATTCATGAATTTCCCTACGTATACCCATTCATATAAATATATGTTTCATCATCCATTATTACGTCGCCATCATCATTAGAGGCACGAAACTCGTCCCTGGCAATTTTGTTCAGAATGACTTTTTGTTTCTTTTCTTTTTCTTTTTTTTTTTTTTTTTTTGTTTCACACTTGCATATAGAGCATCCTTTTTTTGTCTTCCTTTGATCACCAGTTGCAGTAGTCACTTCCTCATAACATCACGACTCACTTTTAATGCAAGTGCAGGAATTGAAATGGTATATTGGTGACTAGCTTCCATCAGTGACTCAATGTTCTCTTTGATTTGTTTTCGTCATAATCATTTTTTCTTTCCTCCCCCTTCTCTTTTTTTCATTGAAATCCCATCTTTGATCCTTTTTAATGTTCTGTACACAGTTGTAAGACTCAATTCTTCTTTTTGAAAGTGCTTCACAACTTTAACGTCAGAGAGTCCAGCATTCCTCTGAGTAATCGCATAACAGAGAGTGTAATGTATGAAACAGTGCAAACAGCAGTCTGCTAGGATGTGTGTGTGATGAATAATACTTGTTCAAAATAAAGTGTCCCATTTGAATCTACAGCAGGTTAGTAATAACATAGAACAAGGGCGCCGATCGTGGGGGGCTGAGGGGCCCGGGCTCCCCAAAGCTCATGTGGACCCCTCTAATGTATTTACGAATGCACAATATTTGGCATAATTTGAATGCAATTTGTCTTAAAATCCTCATACCTCCTGCATCTGAATGGGCCCCCCAAATTTACAGAAAAATCGGCGCTCTTGGCATAGAATATACACAACGATGCAAATAGTTCAAGATAAAAGAAAAACTTTTCTCGCAAAGGGATGGAAAGAGTTCCAGTTGAATAATCCCAGACGACATTTTACATTGCTGGTAATTTTTAAGTTCAGTACTCTATCGGGAGGCTTTCAAGGTTCTAATCTAGGTCCCCGTTGTTTCTTCTTGGTATTAATAATATTCCTCTGTGCATTAAAACTTCTCAAGTTGTTCTTTTGCCGATTATCTCAAATTATAGTCCAAAGTAAGTTCAATTGATGACTGAGTGAAACTTTAACAGGATCTACAGAGAGTTCAAATATGGTGTGATAAGAATAAATTAGTCCTGAATGTGTCCAAATGTAAATCTGTATTTTTCACGAGGAAAGAAAATCAAATTAACGTTACCTATACAATAAGTGGCACTTCCTTGTCTACCCTAAATACTACCAAAGATCTAGGAGTTATATTTGATAGCAAATTAGCCTTTGCTGAACACATTGACACAAGAGCGAGTAGTGCATATAGAAACCTAGGTTTAATTTAAAGGATAGGACAGGATTTCTATAAAGAATCAACATTTATATTTTTATATTTTTTCGTATGAGGTCAAAATTAGAATACTGTTGGACTGTTTGGACACTAAATGTCACTAAATACTCTGATGCAGTGCTGCTAACAACCTCTAAGGAAAATAGGCTGGATGGCCTTCAAAAAGAAGCTTTTTTACGCAAAAATGGCTGGATTTAAACTGTTACCTATAACCTACATTGTAGGTTTTAAACTCATTTTTTGTGTGTGGGATAATAAGTGAGTTATAGCAAAATTTGAAATATTGAATTTTATTCACTGAAGACTAATAAGCAACATACATGACTTTAGATTACAATAAAATCCATCAGCAATTCATCTGATTTCTGAAAGTCAACAGCCGTATTATCAGTTGAATTAAAAGTCGATGACACTGGAGCTAGCTGAGGGACTGGAACTGGACGCACTATCGTTGGATTGTGAGTTGGTTGTGTTTGTGTAGGCTGCCATTGTCCCAATTTTGAGTAGTACTTCTTTCGACAGGTCTTACAAACACTTCTTATTCCTCCTTACATCTACATGAATCATCATGATTGCATTTAGAGTTTTCAAACTAATTAGAAATCCTAATTGTTTCCTTTAATAAGCGAAAACTATCTCTGTGGCTCGAAGAACCGAACAGTTTACTAAATTTGCATTAGAAATCTTTCATTCTTACATTAAAATGCGAGAATTACAATAATTAAAAAGTAACAAACGGGGCCGTTATGGGAGCGATATTAAAATTTTTTTCTGAGTCCATAAGTATTGTTAGGTAGTTGTAAATCTATGGGTGAGGAGACACAAGAAGAATGAAGAAGAAGTGTTTGTTGCGTAATGAAACACCCTCTGTCTAGATAAATCAGTTAATACGATAATATATAATGACAAAGAGGCTAATTTTTAAAAATTACACTTTATTTCAATAGAAAAAGTGTTTTTAGAACTAATTTAACGCCTAATAGAAAAGTCAAAAATGGCAAAAGAATTTCATAAAATAACCTATATTTAAGGCTATAAGCATTTCGTACATTTGTATGGCTAAATGCCTCTCCATATAGGCTAGATTTAGCCAAAAAGAGGCTACATTGGCATCACTGGATGCAATAGAAAATATAGTTTAAAATTTTTAAAATGCTTGCATACAAGAAAACCGTTTTCTATCCAAAGTATGTCTTTTATGAAGACATAGTAACGAATTTTAGTTTTCAAATATTAGACAAAAGTAGATGGTGTTGATCTGTTGTTCTTACATAAATTATTAAACGGTAAAATTGATTGTCTAGAATTGGTTTCAGAAGTATTATTACGTATCCCAACAGGTAAGACTAGAACAGAAAACACTGGGCTAATACATTACATAAGTCTTCTCTGTGGACAATGTGTGCTTCATAAATAAATGATTAGATTTCATGTGGTAGATGTATTTAGTATGTCTGAAAACAAGTTCAAAACAATTGTCAGGCAATAATTTTTGCATAATTAAACGACGTATAATTATGTACACGACGCTATAACTGGGCATTAAGCCTGTTGTGTTGTCCTTACTAAGTAAATAAATAAATTTTACTTCGCCGTAGCTTGATCATTATTAAAATATCTCAAATAACATTATTAAAAAAAAAAAAAACTCATTTACCAACATAATCTGAATGCCTTGAATTTTGTTGATTTGTCGTCCCGGCGCCTCCCTTGGTCGCGGTGCCCGGGGGCAATTGCTTCGGTCGCCCCGCCCACGCGACAGTCCTGTAGATATATATACAGTATATTAAGCAATGAAAAAAATTGTGCAGCAGGCCAGATTCTTTATTATTCTTTGATAACCAAAAGAATAATTTGAAATTAAGAATGATATGACTTAAAGGAAATTTCAGTGGAATAAAATGAAACATTAAGAATTTTGCAGAACCATTTCTAGCGCCTTATGAGTAATAAATCTTAAGAAACGGCAGTAATTAAAAATTCCTTTTTCTCTAGCTACGTCTCTCAAATGAAATGACTTGTTTTCCCATAATTCTTTATTGATTTCTCACTTTATCATGATCTTATACTGTAAAAGTTTAGATGCTTCATTTATTCATTTTTCCTTTTATATATACGTATATATATATATAATGGTTCATCCTTCACCTGTTTTTGCTATTTTATGTAAGTAGTAGTATTAGTATGCGTATAAATTATATAAACGAGTTTGGTTTGATATTCGATAACCAAATTCCATAGCAAGCGAAATTTTATCAGGCCTAGGCTCAATTATAGCATTTTACCTGAAATTAAGTAAAGTATACTTCAAGACAAAATGAATATTGTGAAATAAAAAATATCGAAGGTTTTACCTTTGTCAAATACGAAGTCGTTTAGATTAATTTTAGCGTTTGTACACCACAGGCAGATTAGTATTTTGCATCCTGAGCACTATACCAGATCGCTAATCTCAACAGCAGTGCAAATAGTCTAACAAGCAAGAGTGATATCCCTAATTACTCCCATAGGAATACATGTGGAACTGATTTTTGATTGCTTATATCTTAGAATCAACTGCATGGATCGCTTTCTTCAACAAACTCTATTGCTAATTTTACGCTCGACATCCTGGACAAAACGACGGTGATCCATCGAACAGTTCTTAAGAGTTTGTGCCTCCCGAACGGACACACGGACAGACGAAGTAACTATTAAAAACGGTTTCTGGTAAACATCAATCACAAGGATAGCATATATCGTATGCGATCAACTAAACTCATTGGATGTTGACCAAATTTGGGTGATTCCTATTTAATATTAAAGTTATATGGAATAGAAAGAGTATGAAAGATAACCGCAAAAGAATTCATTTTAGTGTACGTACTCGCATTTTATCTAAATCTTAGAACTATGTGATAGCTGCAGAACGAATTTGAGATAAGGCCTTTTTTTCTAGCCTCCATAGTTATCACTGCCTTTTGATCTAAATAATCAGTAAACTTCAGAATTGTGTTCCCATTATTCTGTGACCAGTCTGTATATACTTGTGTTATCTTCCAAGTTATCTTTTAGTGTTTTGAAAACCTGTGCTTTAAATCAATCCGCCTTGTTCTCTCTTCAATTAACAGAAATCAGCTGTAAAATGAAGCCAGGAGCTAGGAAGTGGGTTGTCGGAAGTTGCTTTCTCTTTGTCTGTTTCCGGCATTTCCCGTTTGACTTGACGGACAGTGTTGCCGCATATTAATTACTTGTTGCACGGGTAGAACCATCTCACCTACGCGCTGGCTGCAGTTGCAGTAATTTAAAATTTAGTATACAGTATATACGAAATTAACTTCAAACTATTTGTCGTTAGTAAATATTCATTTTTTCGTAATTTACACTTCTAATAGATGTATTTTTATTTGCAAATAACTTAAGTTTGTAATGAGGATTTTGAATCAACAACGTATTAATTACTTTCATTATTGCGATTAAGAACATTTAAACATAAACAATAGTCTTATTTCATGAATTATTTTACCCCAAAAACGAACCAACGCCATAGAGAAAAACAATCAAATGTCAATAGATTTAATGAATTATAGTACGGTATTATGAAAACCTTACACTATAGTAGACATCGGTGTTATTCTAATTTTTCAACAACCGGTTCCATATCTCTGTCTCTCTCTCTCTCTCTCTCTCTCTCTATATATATATATATATATATATATATATATATATATATATATATATATATATATATATATAGATAGATAGATAGATAGATAGATATAGATATATAGATATAACTGTTTCTAAGAGACATCTCTTAGAAAACAAGCGATACAAGGTAGACAAAAGCAAAATTTTTACTGGATACCACAAGTGACAAGCAGAGACATAAAGAGCATCCTAATACAAGATAGTGTAACGAAATTAGGTAGCACAATGAATATTTTGGAAACGTATTATCCAAGATGCATGATCAGGGACGTCATTTACGGGGGGCAGGGAGGGCATTTGCCCCCCCCCCCCGAGTTTGAGATTTACATAGATTTTATTAATACAATAGTAGTATGTCAGTGAAAAACGCAAAATTTTAGGCTCTACTTATATCAAGGGGTCTTGCCCCCCCCCCAAGCCAAATCTGAAATGACGCTACTGTGCATGATCGTCAAAAAAACTATTGGTAAGACCTTAATCCAGCAATGGATCAACGATTATTGATAATGGTATGTGCGTTCATCACTATACACTTATGTGATCCCAGTGTTTATTCTTGGTGTCTGGGCGTTTAAAAATGAAATGAAATCTTTCAGTTTTACGTCTCACGGTTATGAAGGTTAGGCTAAAGGAGACGGTGATTTTGAGAAATGAATGATTATTAGTGGAATGAAGAAAGTGGAAGGAAACGGGAGAATCCCGTGAAAACCCACGCACATGGTGTTTGTCTTCCACAAAGTTTACTTGGCGCGAGCTGACATCGAACCAGGGACCCCATGCGCCAGATGTAAACGCTCTACCACTGAGCCACTGCGGCCCCTATCTGAGCGTTTGAGAGTAAGAAATAAAACTGAGGTGTCGAGTCAACCTAGAGAGCAAGAGCGTTTCTAATTACCCACAATGTTACTGTGTTCTAGTCACTGTCGAGTCTATTAGTCATAAAAATGTCAGCCAGAGTTAATAAGAGTCAGAAACAGTTTTAGAAATTTCTAGAGCGCTCACCTCTGGTGCAAGCATATATTTTATTCACGCTTGACCCTAGTCATAGGAGCTAAATACACGGTTCTGATTGGTTGAAATTATCCCTTTCACCCCACATAGCGTACATATACACAACAACTGCTGTCGGTCCTCGCGGCTGAGCATGCTAGCGCACAGGCTGTTAATGAAAATCCCTTTGGGCGTGGGTTCAAACCTGGCCAACCGAAAGTTTCTTTAATTTAAAAAAAAAAATTCCTAACACTTTTATCATTAAAATAAAATAAAAATAATACTAATTTACCCTTGTACGTAATATATAATACATAAAAAAGTGATTTGCTTACGAAACATACGTAACTCAGCAAGCGTCAGCAAGCGAAAGGAGTTACAAACCCCTCAGGACTTGTTTTTGTTTCACCTTGATCCAATAATAATACCACCTGACATTACGTCACAATCGGGTGGTGTAACTTCGGTGTAAATCTAACCTCACCCGCTTCTTTGTGAGAACTTAAAACAGTTGGCTAGGGTAGGGCGTGAAATATATGTCTAGTGCGAGGGGTCCCTCATGCTATGTGAGGTTGTACTGAACAATATGAGTCGGTTTGTGGTGGGTTTTCTTGGGATTCGCCCATTTCCTCCCCCATTTTCGTTCTACCAATTCTTTCATAATCATTCACCTCATTAAATTTCTCGTTTAGCTTCTGGACATAATCGTCCTCCCACATTTACATTCTATCAATTCTTTCATAATCGTTCACCTCATTAAATTTCTCGTTTAGGTTCTGGACATAATCGTTGGGTGTATAACAGATGGATTTCGTTTCATATATATTTATTGTGAAATCTAATTAAGATTTAAAGCCGTAAGAATATACATCAGATAGACATCCTTCTTTCCAAAAATAGATTAATGAGACATTTTGCTTTTAAAAATAAAAAAGTGCAGAACTGTTTTCACTTTCAGTTTTACACTGTATTTATTCATAAATATGTTTGAATTCAGGTCGCGTCTTGATGTAACGAATCCCCTCAATTTCCTATTCATTATGGATACTAAATATAACACGCGCTTCCTGGTGTTAATATTATAGGCCTACTATACGCTTCCGCCGTAAAGTATTTAAAATCAATAGGACCATATGCTGTTTCACGTGCATCCAATCGTGTTCCGCGATCAGCTATTTTTGCCTCAAGGATTTCTGCATGAAAAACTTATGTCACGAGCATCCACGCTGTTAATACCTGGAAGCCAAAGCAGTTCCAGAAAGTGGCATTTCTGCCTGAGAGCCCAAAACCACTGGTGTCCAAACCCTGTGTACTTGATGTGTGTCTATTATCGTTAGATAATTAGATTGATTCTTCAGACTACTCTGCTCTAATTAAATGGGATAGTTCAGATACACGAATTTCACGTGTTTCATTTGAGAACAACAGAAATATCCTATACAGGGCAAGTCAAAATGATGGACCCGACTTCAGAAGTTTATTCTGTAGAACCTAATAAGTATATGTTATTGTGAGAACTGCGAAAGGATAAGTTTCGAAGTTTAGTTTCAATGCAGTGTTTCCATTTTCTATCGCTAAGAGACATCAGCGAGCAGTTAAGGAAAATGACGTTGACTAGATGACAGAGATATTTCTGTGATTAGTGTGCGACGGCATTTCCATATCAAATATCGTGGAAGGCTATTGGTAAGTGGTATACACATTTCAGAGTTTCGGACCGTGCATCACAGCAGCCAATGCTGATATTGGCCGCAACAGACTAGAAAATGTTTGGTAGGAGATTGACTAGAATATCGGCTTGATATGTGCCGTAATATGCGAGTTGCTCACATAGAATACCGCCTTCATATGGGCCGTAATATGCGAGGTGCTCACGTAGAAAATCGGCTTGATATATGCCGTAATAACCAAGGTGCTCACATAGAATACCGGCTTGATATGTGCCGTAATATGCGAGGTGCTCACATAGAATACCGGCTTGATATGTGCCGTATTATACGAGGTGCTCACATAGAATACCGGCTTGATATGTGCCGTAATATGCGAGGTGCTCACATAAAATACTGGCTTGATATGAGCGGTATTATGCGAGGTACTCACATAGAATACCGGCTTGATATGTGCCGTAATATGAGAGGTACTCACATAGAATACCGGCTTGATATGTGCTGTATTATGCGAGGTGCTAACATAGAATACGGGCTTGATATGTGCCGTATTATGCGAAGTGCTCACATAGTATATCGCCTTGATATGTGCCGCAATATGCGAGGTGCTCACATAGAATACCGGCTTGATATGTGCCGTAATATGCGAGGTGCTCACATAGAATATCGACTTGATATGTGCCGTATTATGCGAAGTGCTCACATAGAATATCGGCTTGATATGTGCCGTATTATGCGAGGTATATCGCCTTGATATGTGCCGTAATATGCGAAGTGCTCACATAGAATATCGCCTTGATATGTTCTGTATTATGCGAAGTGCTCACATAGAATATCGCCTTGATGTGTGCCGTATTATGCGAGGTGCTCACATAGAATATCGCCTTGATATGTTCTGTATTAAGCGAAGTGCTCACATAGAATATCGCCTTGATATGTGCTGTATTATGCGAAGTTCTCACATAGAATATCGCCTTGATATGTGCCGCAATATGCGAGGTGCTCACATAGAATATCGCCTTGATATGTGCCGCAATATGCGAGGTGCTCACATAGAATACCGGTTTGATATGTGCCGTATTATGAGAGGTGTCAAATAGAATATCGGTTTTATATGTACCGTATTATGCGAGGTACTCACATAGAATATCGCCTTGATATGTGTCGTATTATACCAGGTGCACAAATATAATACCGGCTTGATATATGCCGTAATATGCGAAGTGCTCACATAGAATATCGCCTTGATATGTGCCGCAATATGCGAAGTGCTCACATAGAGTATAGGCTTGATATGTGCCGTATTATGCGAGGTGCTCACATAGAATATCGCCTTGTTATGTGCTGTATTATGCGAAGTGCTCACATAGAATATCGCCTTGATATGTGCCGCAATATGCGAGGTGCTCACATAGAATATCGCCTTGATATGTGCCGCAATATGCGAGGTGCTCACATAGAATACCGGCTTGATATGTGCCGTAATATGAGAGGTACTCACATAGAATACCGGATTAATATGTGCCGCATTTTATGAGGTGCTAACATAGAATACGGGCTTGATATGTGCCGTATTATGCGAAGTGCTCACATAGTATATCGCCTTGATATGTGCCGCAATATGCGAGGTGCTCACATAGAATACCGGCTTGATATGTGCCGTAATATGCGAGGTGCTCACATAGAATATCGACTTGATATGTGCCGTATTATGCGAAGTGCTCACATAGAATATCGGCTTGATATGTGCCGTATTATGCGAGGTATATCGCCTTGATATGTGCCGTAATATGCGAAGTGCTCACATAGAATATCGCCTTGATATGTTCTGTATTATGCGAAGTGCTCACATAGAATATCGCCTTGATGTGTGCCGTATTATGCGAGGTGCTCACATAGAATATCGCCTTGATATGTTCTGTATTATGCGAAGTGCTCACATAGAATATCGCCTTGATATGTGCTGTATTATGCGAAGTTCTCACATAGAATATCGCCTTGATATGTGCCGCAATATGCGAGGTGCTCACATAGAATATCGCCTTGATATGTGCCGCAATATGCGAGGTGCTCACATAGAATACCGGTTTGATATGTGCCGTATTATGAGAGGTGTCAAATAGAATATCGGTTTTATATGTACCGTATTATGCGAGGTACTCACATAGAATATCGCCTTGATATGTGTCGTATTATACCAGGTGCACAAATATAATACCGGCTTGATATATGCCGTAATATGCGAAGTGCTCACATAGAATATCGCCTTGATATGTGCCGCAATATGCGAAGTGCTCACATAGAGTATAGGCTTGATATGTGCCGTATTATGCGAGGTGCTCACATAGAATATCGCCTTGTTATGTGCTGTATTATGCGAAGTGCTCACATAGAATATCGCCTTGATATGTGCCGCAATATGCGAGGTGCTCACATAGAATATCGCCTTGATATGTGCCGCAATATGCGAGGTGCTCACATAGAATACCGGCTTGATATGTGCCGTAATATGCGAGGTGCTCACATAGAATACCGGCTTAATATGTGCCGCATTTTATGAGGTGCTCACACAGAATACCGGCTTGATATGTGCCGTATTATGCGAGGTGTCACATAGAATATCGGTTTAATATGTGCCGTAATATGCGAGGTGCTCACACAGAATATCGGCTTGATATGTGCCGTATTATGCGAGTTGTCACATAGAATATCGGCTTGATATGTACCGTATTATGTGAGGTACTCACATAGAATATCGGCTTGATATGTACCGTATTATACGAGGTACTCACATAGAATATCGGCTTCATATATGCCTTAATATGCGAGGTGCTCACATAGAATACCGGCTTGATATGTGCCGTAATATGCGAGGTGCTCACATAGAATACCGGCTTAATATGTGCCGCATTTTATGAGGTGGTCACACAGAATACCGGCTTGATATGTGCCGTATTATGCGAGGTGTCACATAGAATATCGGTTTGATATGTGCCGTAATATGCGAGGTGCTCACACAGAATATCGGCTTGATATGTGCCGTATTATGCGAGTTGTCACATAGAATATCGGCTTGATATGTACCGTATTATGTGAGGTACTCACATAGAATATCGGCTTGATATGTACCGTATTATACGAGGTACTCACATAGAATACCGGCTTGATATGTGCCGTAATATGCGAGGTGCTCTCATAGAATACCGGCTTGATATGTGCCGTAATATGCGAGGTGCTCACATAGAATACCGGCTTAATATGTGCCGCATTTTATGAGGTGCTCACACAGAATACCGGCTTGATATGTGCCGTATTATGCGAGGTGTCACATAGAATATCGGTTTGATATGTGCCGTAATATGCGAGGTGCTCACACAGAATATCGGCTTGATATGTGCCGTATTATGCGAGTTGTCACATAGAATATCGGCTTGATATGTACCGTATTATGTGAGGTACTCACATAGAATATCGGCTTGATATGTACCGTATTATACGAGGTACTCACATAGAATATCGGCTTGATATATGCCTTAATATGCCAGGTGCTCACATAGAATATCGGCTTGATATGTGCCGTATTATACGAGGTGCACAAATAGAATACGGGCTTGATATATGCCTTAATATGCGAGATGCTCGCTTAGAATATCGGCTTGATATGTACCGTATTATGCGAGGTACTCACATAGAATATCGGCTTGATATATGCCTTAATATGCGAGGTGCTCACATAGAATATCGGCTTGATATGTGCCGTATTATACGAGGTGCACAAATAGAATACCGGCTTGATATATGCCTTAATATGCGAGATGCTCGCTTAGAATATCGGCTTGATATGTGCCGTATTATGCGAGTTGTCACATAGAATATCGGCTTGATATGTGCCGTATTATGCGAGGTGCTCTCATAGAATACCGGCTTGATATGTGCCGTAATATGCGAGGTGATCGCATAGAATACTTGTGATATGTTTGAAGAAAACTTTGTGACAGTTTGCCTTTCTTTGCACATGTCTCACACAATAGCATGTATCTGTTAGATTTCACAGAATAAATTTCTGAAACCGGGTCCATCATTTTTATGTTCATTTTATTATGTTTATTGGTAATTTTTATAAAAGCACTATTTTGTATTGTGCCTGAATTCATTTATTGAAATCTTCGTACCTCGTTATTGAACATAATGTAAATTCGAACGTATCGAACATACATGCATTTTTACAAGGCTAGCGGTCAAATGCAAAACGAATGGAAAAACATACGGTAGCAATACACATACACATCTCTTTCATCCATCATGTATTACTAAAGATGGTTATTTTCGAAATTTCCACCTTGCTGGCGTCAGATCAACTGTTTAAGTTCCTTTGTCATAAGTCAGAGGCGCTACAGTTCTCTGAGTTTCCAGTTCTTCGCAGACTTTGCTATTTGTATTTATTCTTATTCTCTGCACCGAAACCACTGCTCCGCAATAGCAACTGACTGTTACCAAGAACGGGAAGTAAAAAAACTGTTCACAAGTGAGTGGCAAACAAGATCAATGTTTCCAAACATTTTCGCTCCCGAAGAACCAACTCAGTCGAAATGAGATTTCGATTCACACATTCATCAAGAAGAACCGTTCAGAAGATTCGACCTGTATCATGCTAGAACTTTCATTAGTGTAATACGCAGTAAAATGTTATGAGTTACGAGCCTCACATTACGAGTCCTGTATCATGCTAGAACTTTCATTAGTGTAATACGCAGTAAAATGTTATGAGTTACGAGCCTCACATTACGAGTCCTGTATCATGCTAGAACTTTCATTAGAGTAATACGCAGTAAAATGTTATGAGTTACGAGCCTCAAATTACGAGTCCTGTATCATGCTAGAACTTTCATTAGTGTAATACGCAGTAAAATGTTATGAGTTACAAACCTCAAATTACGAGTCCTGTATCATGCTAGAACTTTCATTAGTGTAATACGCAGTAAATGTTATGAGTTACAAACCTCAAATTACGAGTCCTGTATCATGCTAGAACTTTCATTAGTGTAATACGCGGTAAAACGTTATGAGTTACAAACCTCAAATTACGAGTCCTGTATCATGCTAGAACTTTCATTAGTGTAATATGCAGTAAAATGTTATGAGTTACAAACCTCAAATTACGAGTCCTGTATCATGCTAGAACTTTCATTAGAGTAATACGCGGTAAAACGTTATGAGTTACGAGCCTCACATTACGAGTTCTGTATCATGCTAGAACTTTCATTAGTGTAATACGCAGTAAAATGTTATGAGTTACAAACCTCAAATTACCAGTCCTGTATCATGCTAGAACTTTCATTAGAGTAATACGCGGTAAAACGTTATGAGTTACGAGCCTCACATTACGAGTCCTGTATCATGCTAGAACTTTCATTAGTGTAATACGCAGTAAAATGTTATGAGTTACAAACCTCAAATTACGAGTCCTGTATCATGCTAGAACTTTCATTAGTGTAATAGGCAGTAAAATGTTATGAGTTACGAACCTCAAATTACGAGTCCTGTATCATGCTAGAACTTTCATTAGTGTAATACGCAGTAAAATGTTATGAGTTACAAACCTCAAATTACGAGTCCTGTATCATGCTAACACTTTCATTAGTGTAATACGCAGTAAAATGTTATGAGTTACAAACCTCAAATTACCAGTCCTGTATCATGCTAGAACTTTCATTAGAGTAATACGCGGTAAAACGTTATGAGTTACGAGCCTCACATTACGAGTCCTGTATCATGCTAGAACTTTCATTAGTGTAATACGCAGTAAAATGTTATGAGTTACAAACCTCAAATTACGAGTCCTGTATCATGCTAGAACTTTCATTAGTGTAATAGGCAGTAAAATGTTATGAGTTACGAACCTCAAATTACGAGTCCTGTATCATGCTAGAACTTTCATTAGTGTAATACGCAGTAAAATGTTATGAGTTACAAACCTCAAATTACGAGTCCTGTATCATGCTAGAACTTTCATTAGTGTAATACGCAGTAAAATGTTATGAGTTACAAACCTCAAATTACGAGTCCTGTATCATGCTAACACTTTCATTAGTGTAATACGCAGTAAAATGTTATGAGTTACAAACCTCAAATTACCAGTCCTGTATCATGCTAGAACTTTCATTAGAGTAATACGCGGTAAAACGTTATGAGTTACGAGCCTCACATTACGAGTCCTGTATCATGCTAGAACTTTCATTAGTGTAATACGCAGTAAAATGTTATGAGTTACAAACCTCAAATTACGAGTCCTGTATCATGCTAGAACTTTCATTAGTGTAATACGCAGTAAAATGTTATGAGTTACAAACCTCAAATTACGAGTCCTGTATCATGCTAACACTTTCATTAGTGTAATACGCAGTAAAATGTTATGAGTTACAAACCTCAAATTACCAGTCCTGTATCATGCTAGAACTTTCATTAGAGTAATACGCGGTAAAACGTTATGAGTTACGAGCCTCACATTACGAGTCCTGTATCATGCTAGAACTTTCATTAGTGTAATACGCAGTAAAATGTTATGAGTTACAAACCTCAAATTACGAGTCCTGTATCATGCTAGAACTTTCATTAGTGTAATAGGCAGTAAAATGTTATGAGTTACGAACCTCAAATTACGAGTCCTGTATCATGCTAGAACTTTCATTAGTGTAATACGCAGTAAAATGTTATGAGTTACAAACCTCAAATTACGAGTCCTGTATCATGCTAGAACTTTCATTAGTGTAATACGCAGTAAAATGTTATGAGTTACAAACCTCAAATTACGAGTCCTGTATCATGCTAACACTTTCATTAGTGTAATACGCAGTAAAATGTTATGAGTTACAAACCTCAAATTACCAGTCCTGTATCATGCTAGAACTTTCATTAGAGTAATACGCGGTAAAACGTTATGAGTTACGAGCCTCACATTACGAGTCCTGTATCATGCTAGAACTTTCATTAGTGTAATACGCAGTAAAATGTTATGAGTTACAAACCTCAAATTACGAGTCCTGTATCATGCTAGAACTTTCATTAGTGTAATAGGCAGTAAAATGTTATGAGTTACGAACCTCAAATTACGAGTCCTGTATCATGCTAGAACTTTCATTAGTGTAATACGCAGTAAAATGTTATGAGTTACAAACCTCAAATTACGAGTCCTGTATCATGCTAGAACTTTCATTAGTGTAATACGCAGTAAAATGTTATGAGTTACAAACCTCAAATTACGAGTCCTGTATCATGCTAACACTTTCATTAGTGTAATACGCAGTAAAATGTTATGAGTTACAAACCTCAAATTACCAGTCCTGTATCATGCTAGAACTTTCATTAGAGTAATACGCGGTAAAACGTTATGAGTTACGAGCCTCACATTACGAGTCCTGTATCATGCTAGAACTTTCATTAGTGTAATACGCAGTAAAATGTTATGAGTTACAAACCTCAAATTACGAGTCCTGTATCATGCTAGAACTTTCATTAGTGTAATACGCAGTAAAATGTTATGAGTTACAAACCTCAAATTACGAGTCCTGTATCATGCTAACACTTTCATTAGTGTAATACGCAGTAAAATGTTATGAGTTACAAACCTCAAATTACCAGTCCTGTATCATGCTAGAACTTTCATTAGAGTAATACGCGGTAAAACGTTATGAGTTACGAGCCTCACATTACGAGTCCTGTATCATGCTAGAACTTTCATTAGTGTAATACGCAGTAAAATGTTATGAGTTACAAACCTCAAATTACGAGTCCTGTATCATGCTAGAACTTTCATTAGTGTAATAGGCAGTAAAATGTTATGAGTTACGAACCTCAAATTACGAGTCCTGTATCATGCTAGAACTTTCATTAGTGTAATACGCAGTAAAATGTTATGAGTTACAAACCTCAAATTACGAGTCCTGTATCATGCTAGAACTTTCATTAGTGTAATAGGCAGTAAAATGTTATGAGTTACGAACCTCAAATTACGAGTCCTGTATCATGCTAGAACTTTCATTAGTGTAATACGCAGTAAAATGTTATGAGTTACAAACCTCAAATTACGAGTCCTGTATCATGCTAACACTTTCATTAGTGTAATACGCAGTAAAATGTTATGAGTTACGAGCCTCACATTACGAGTCCTGTATCATGCTAGAACTTTCATTAGAGTAATATGAAGTTATGAGTTATGTTATGAGTTATGAAGAGCCCACCCCTTATTTTGTAAAACTCGATATTTTCGGTAACTCGTCATACTTGTAGTCCTTATTAGGTCAAGTTTACGTGACTACTGTACAGTTGTTTCTAACTAAGAAAGATATTCATAAACTATTTTATAAAGAGTTCAGTTGGATTAAGTTTTAAAAAAAGTAACTTTTTTTATTTTATCACATTTTTCAAGAATTTTTAGGAATAATCGCAAAAAAAAAAAAAAAAGATCAAAAGATTACGATCTTGGCCAATGATTAGTTCTTGGATCAGGGGCCACAAAATTTTTGAACGCTCCCTAAATCAAGTTTTCATATTTTCTAGGGAATAAGCATATCATACTGAGATAAGTGATAGTTTGGGCTTGGCTGCATTATATGTAGTTCTGCAGATATAAGGTGTATAAGAAAATTTTTGGTTGAAATATATTGGATCTTTCGATCCAATATATTAGTATAACGTAAGAAATGCAAAAGCAAATGGGGCTTTTTATATTTCGAGTTGGGGTTTTACAATGTTTCAGCTTGGCATCACTTGATATATCTTATTTCTGCAGAATTGCATTGTTGCTTATTTTATTCTTTGTTATTGAACATCCAGTTGCTATAAAAACACAAAACTTTTTAAAAAATCCACAAATCATCATATAGGATGGGGTAAGGGGACCCAATTTGGAAAAAATATCCAGCAAATGCTTTAACATGAATTAGACAAGTCCAATAGACAAAAGTCCAACTCAAACGATGGCTGTGAACGTTGCTAATCAATCTAGCGGGAATTACGTAACCATATTAGATTTACCTTCGGAACTTATGGAAGAAATTTTCTTTTATTTTGATTTTACTGAAATTGCCAACTTACGACTAGTGTGTCAAAGATTTTGTGAAGTGAACGAAAACATTCTGAACCATTATTTTCGTAAACTGGGACACTGTATTCAATTATTGTTGCTACAAAAGGAAAGAATCCATTTTCAATCCAGGAGAATTCGATCACCTTTGCATCGTTCTACAAAATATCGCCGGATCAGCTATAATACAACAATGCCTGCGACTGAACTTCAGGACAGGGATACTTATTATGTTTTGAAGATAGTACAGTGCAGCTACGACGTGATCCATGCTTTGTGCTGGAACTATATTCAAAGTGGAGTGTGTTGTTTCTTTGCTGGCAAATTGTTAGATTATTTTTACAATTTGTTGTGTATGTTATCTAAAAGTAATCGTCGTGATATACAATCCATCTGTCATTATTTGCAACGTCTAGAACATTTAGAAGTAACTTTTGTGACTGTTTTCTATGACATTTTAAAGGATCGTTTAGATTCCGATCCTGATATGGCTTCTGATATGATCAACGTGCTAAGCACGGTTAAAGCAAAACTCCGAAAGGAATATCATATTCGAATGGAAGATGATTTGTACTGTTTATCAGTTTGTATCAGCGCCACGTATTTTTGGCGCGAAAAACCGCTTCCTCTTTACCAAGGCTTTCCAAAACGAAAATTGGATAACACGATATCTGATATTCCTCTGATGGTATTGCTCATTAATCGACATTTAATTTTCCAAGAATTGGATGAGAATTTTGAGTCTGAGAAACAATTGTTAGAAACGCTGTACATCCCTCGCATCTATTGGTTCTTACATTTACCACCAAACTCAGTTGACGACGAGTGTGATTATTCATTTGTTTTCAATATACGATGGCCTACAAGACATATGAGTTCCTTCCTTAAAACTAAGCATTGGATATTGAACATTATTCAGAATTATTCATCTGGTAAAGGGGATAGCATTGAAACTTATATTGAGAATTTAAAGGAAAAGAATTCAGAAACGAAATTTGATCGCATTTATGATGTCAAATATTTGCCTTATTCTATGGAATTTAGTCTTAAGTATACAGAGAAGTGATAAATATTTATTTTTATTGATTTGTGCAACAGTTACCACGAAATGTACCCAAATAAAAATTGGATTTGTCAAGATATGTTTTTCTTTCATAAATAAGCTGACGGTATCATACCTTAAGCTGAAACGCCATGTTCCTCAAATGCAACCTGCTGAAAACAGGTGTCAAACAGCAAGTAATATCTTAACATATTATATAATGTGTATTTTTTGTTTTTGTTTAGAAAAAGCATCGTATTAGTTGATTTCTTAGTGAAAAATTAGTGAGTTTAGAGATTTGCTAATTTAAACTACCAAAACCAAACAATCTAAGGCAAACCAACATAACCTAATCCAACCAGACCTAATTTAATCTAAGAAATCCAAATTGATCAATGCCAATCCATTGAAAAGCCATTTCCGCTGACATAGTGCTAATCATGCGTTAGGTGCATGGTGGTTCTGGATTCCTGTTGGGAAATAAGTGGTTTCGATAACTTCTTAATCAATACGTCCACATCCCATGTGGTCTTGTTGCTGAAAAGAGACGCTAAATTTTCAACAACTACATCAACCTATTAAAAACGAAACGAACTCTTTAACATCCTACAGTTATCTTATTTAAGGTGAAAATGACAGACGATTAATGTAAGCGTAAGATTATAAAATTGGCGGAATGAGAAATTGGAAGGAAACGAGAAAACTTCGGAAAAACACGGGAGACTACGTTACCCACCACAAACTCACATGGCCTGGAATCAAACCTATTAGTTTTATGAAAACCAACCTAACTTCAAAATACGAAGCCAACTGATATACTCAGTAGATAATAAACTATAAAAAAATTGTAGTACTAAACTGCTTTTAATAAGAATGTAAGATCTCCATATATTTTGATTATTTATATATTGCTCTTTTGAAATAACATCAGATATTTCTTCTGTAAACTTTACAAATAAATGGTACCCTAAACTAGGACCGCGCCCATCAACACCAAGGAACACGTACAAGTGAAATAAAACTTACAGTAGTGCAGATTAGCAACCGGGCGTTATAAAAATGGCAAGTTTATGGTTAAAATTAGTGAGTGCATACGAGATAGAATTGAATTAAATCTTAATTTCGGGCCAGATAGGGAATATGATGTCACTTTTTTGGGGGGGACTTACAGGTACAATGTGTTAATTCACGAAAGATGCATAACATTTAAGCAACTTACTTATGTAGGCGACCAACTTCTAGCTCAAGCATTATCGTAGAAATAGCACTGCAAAGTTAGCTCTGTTACCATCATATTTATGTAAACAACGCATACAATATACGTATTTAATAATATTAGTAACAGAAATGTACATTTATACATGGTTCATTATAACAAAATATCTTTCTTTGATATTTTACTTGTTAAAGTACGTGCCCCAACGTAACCTAAACAACAGTAATGTGCTTGTCCTCATCTAACTTAACCGAAACATCATTAAAGTACTTCTAACCTCAAAAAAAGGCTAATATCTGTGGAGTAATAGTGACTAACATCATATAATAGTGTATTACTCCTTCAAAATTTTACTAGAGCAAACTGATTGCATTAGTGCTTTTTTTGGCAATTTAGCGTAAGTTGGTTTGTGTTTTGTATACATTTTTAGTTTATAATGTTGGAAAGCTGGCACGAGTTAAGAAAATAAACGCCGGTCTTTTGCATGAAGACCTGTTTCATGGGATAACAGTTCACCGGCATATTATCAATCTGTACGTAGTTATTTGCGCATGCCCCCCAAAAATAATATTTTAGAACGTATTAGGGTATTATTTGAAGTAAAATAATTATTGTAAAGTAATTTTATAAAGTGGCTCCCGTATTTCCAACATGAACCTTAATTTTGCCGGCGGTTTATTTTGGCAGAGTGGCTGCATTTTATATTTACAAGTGTAGGGTTACTTGTGTGAAACCATTACAGGTATTATAAGAACCAGTACCACAGCGAATTTTACATTAAGGAATTTGTAAATACAACGTACAAACTCTAACCTCACCTATCGACTCTACTAATCTAACGTAACCAAAAACGGTGCACTTGTAGTTTTGGCGCACCACGTTTTGGAAGATTTATAGGTAAAATTCAATGCTGTGCATGTAAAGACATGTTTATAAGGAACAAATATCTGCAGACGATAGAATTAAACACAAAATAATACAAATATTTTAGATTTACAAGTGTAGTTTTACTAGTATAAAATCATTACAAGTGTTTTACGATGCATAAAATAAGTGAATGCATATGAAAGATGGATTTATTAGATGTTATTTTCCACCAGCGGCATATTTCTGTACAGTTGTCCAGAACAGGTATTTTATGTTTACAACTGGGTCGTTACTAGTATGAAACCATGACAAGTGCTATTGAAACTCGTATCATTATTAAAACCCACATTTTCTCACTACTTTCGCTTGCGCGCATACCCAATAATGCTGACGCGCCATCTCCCTTTGGACGCACCACCACGCAGTCTCACCAGCTTTGCCCTGCCCTAACTCGGTTGGATAGCATTCATGCTTTTTAGGTGCCATCTAGCACAAATTGGTTTGTGTTTTTTGCTCTGTAGTTTTTATGGTACACTTCTAAAACCAATATTTAGAGGCAAATCGTAAACCAGTTGTAATATTTCAGCAATTAATCCTGGTGACCCCCTATGATTTTTACCTATGCCAAGTGAGATATTTTCATGTCGCCTAGTGGAAACCTTTTAGGGGACAATAAGAAGAAAGTTAGTAAAAGAGTTATAATTTTTCAACAATTCTTTCTAGTGCTATGCCAAAAGTAAACCTGTACGACAAAAATCACTCTACTTTACGAACCTAATAACCTGATCTATCATACTTTGCTATCTTAACTTAACCTACTCTTAGTGACAGTAGTCCCTATTAAACCTAGACCAATAAATCAATTAACCTAGTCCACTTTAATTTATACTATTAAGCTAACATTCTTTACTCTGCTGTACTCTACCCTAGTACACGTTCTATGTTTTTCCAGGAATAAGTGTGTTCATTCCGTTTATACGCATATTATACGCAAGTATTTTAGTATGTGGCAAGAAATAACAGTGCAAAATGTCTTAGACAATCATTTCAAACCATATTAAAAGAAAAATGACGACCTGCTGTAAATCCAATGATTACGCTTACAGATTCGTTGCAACTATTAACAAAAATCGACAATGTAGGCGATTTTCTCAGAGTCAGAACGATTTTCTCAGATTTAGGACCCCCTCTTCATATACTATTATATACACTCCATCCACATTTTACTCACACACCTTTAAAAAATATTGTTGCTAAAGATTCACTCGCTCCGTTAATAAATGCTTGTGTATACAGTGGTAAGTTAGCTTCTTTTTCATAGGAATCTTGAAGTTATACAGAACTTGCTGAAAGGAATTATGTAATATTAGGACTACCTCGGGAGAGTAATGCTCCCGGAAGAATGGACAAAATACACGGTTCTGATTGGTTGACATTATCTATTTTTGCCACGAAACATTCATATAGCAGAAATCAAACACCTGCTGCTCTCGGCCCTCGTAGCCGAGCGTGCTAGAGCTACATGCTAGTAGCGGAAGTTGTTTTTGGCGTGGGTTCAAACCCTGCCCAAGGAAGCCCCGCAGGGCTCGTCTCGTTCCAGTTTGACCCCATGATATAAATTTTGTCAACTTAAAAGATCTGGTTAGGGTAGCGCGTAAAACAGCTGGCTAGAGTAGCGCGCGAAAAAAGTACTTCCGAGAACATTACTCTACCGAGCGGGCAATGTGCAAAAGTAAATATCTTCAAAACCGTGGGCAATGTGCAAAACAGTGATGTGGCACAGACTATAGTTTACTTGTACGTGAATTGTCTACTACTTCTACGTGTAGTGTGTAGATAGTATATACTTTACTCCTTTAGCCTAATCGGCATAACGTTGGGATGTAAAACTCAAAAAAACTTTTACTATACTTTTTCCTATAGACAACGTAGACAGCACGCATGGACTATAAACAGTTTGGTTCCCTTGCAGCGGAAATTGAAAATTAAATTGTAAAATAAGTACAGATTGGGAATATGCGTGCATAATTGTATGGTGAAATTTAGTGTTTCAGAAATAAAAAGCAATATAAGAAAGTAATTTATTCTTACATGTTACGACGCAGAAAAACAATGAAGTTTCTGCTGTGTAATCCACCATAATGCTAGAACTACTCAGATCACACCTATAAGATCCTATCTAAGTTTATCAAACGTTTTGTAAGTCAGAGCTTGGAAGAAATAGCGTTCCAACCTATTGCGCTGTTTGTTTACCTTCACTCACTAAGAATCTGACTTTCTCGGTCTGTTACCAAAGCTATTACGTCGTGCAAGCTTGCCTAGTAAAATATAAAGCTGCTAATTTTATTATTGTTCTGAACGACATTGAGAAACATTTTTTGACTGTACTTTTCCTAAAGAAATAGCAGTATTTGTTTACCATTACATGGTGAACACATATTCTCAATCTGCACGGATATTGGAAGATATACTAGAATTCGAAAGATGAACAAAACGTATGTGGATTATATTATTTTGAACTAAATGAATACAATGAATTTCATGTGCTGTATGATTTGTCGAACTCTAGTACTTTTATTAATATTAATATTGGTTTACATGCTATGCCCTATAATTTCATTTACGACACACGTACATATGTAGGGCTATTATATGCACGTATCTAGTAATTTTTTTTTAAATATCTGTTTATTTTGTCATGATAGAGGAAATCAGAAATATATCGTGGATATAACCTTGAGTTTTCTTCTGATTTTTTCCCCACACTTTCATACTAAAAAGATGTCAGCGAATGGGGAATCATATTGAGATATGGACAGCTGCAATGCAGAAGGAATTTTATTTGAAAGAGAAAGGCAGATTGGTTGTAAAGAAACACATATCGAGTTCTTTTATGGGGTTCATATTTCTTTGATCTCGACTTTCAGTGCTCATTAATAAGCTGTAGTCAGAATATTAAAAGATTAGTTGCCCATAAGGAATCAACAGTTTCAATATAGGAGAAAAAAGTATGAATGAATCAACAGTTTCAATATAGGAGAAAAAAGTATGAATATCATTTCCTTTTTACTTCTCGTTTTATCTAAATAATCTGTCGAACTTATCGCTTTTGTCGGAGGCTGCTGTGTTAATTATGTGTAAAATAAAGAAGGGACAAATGATGATTGTCCACAATTGAATTTTTCTGATTGCAATACTGGCACAGCTTAACGGGAAATTCCCATGGTATAATATCATCCACCGTCGTCAGAGAAATTGTTTGGATGATCATCTCATGGATACACCGTAAAAACTGAATATTGCTATTCCAAGTCCTCTCATTTAATATTTAGTATAGAAAAAAGTTCATATGGACATGTGCTCTAAAGTGGATAATTTCGGAATTATAGGGTGCTCAAACCGTGAGAAAAATGAAATTTAAAAGTTCATAGTTCCACTGCTATGGGACCTATCGTAGTCGGGTCAAGACATCACTGAGGAACTGGTATGTGAACTATCCAAATATTCCATGTTTAAGAATGCTTCAGTACTTACACACCACTTTCTAGAGAGGTAGGTGGTGAGTGATCAAGTACTCTAAAACAGCCTCTCTAAATATAATTGAGCAAGTACTGGAGGATTCTTAAACATGGATTTTTTTTTTTTTGATAGTTCACATACTACTTCCTCAGTGATGTCTTGACCCGCCTACGATCGGTCCTATAGCAGTGGAACTATGGACCTTTAAAGCTCATTTTTCTCATAACTACGAAACTATGCACTTCCGACCATATGCCCATATGAACTAACTAACTTACTCTATGGCCTATGGAACCCGGAGGTTCAATGCCGCGTTCACAAAAGCTCTCCACTGACTTCTATCCTTAGCTAACTGCGTCCAGTTTCTACTTTGTATTCCAATCTCTGCGAGATCCATCTTAATATTGTCCTACCATCTGCGCCTAGGTCTTCCCATCGTCGTTTTCCGATTGGTGTTCCAGTCAAGACTTTGAAAGCGTTTCTACTTTCTTCCATTCTAGCTACATGACCTGTCAAACTAAGCCTCCTAGACTTGACGACCCTAACAATGTTGGGTAAACCATGTAAATTATGTAGTTCCTCGTTATGAAGTTTCCGCCATTCCCCATTCCCGTTCTTCTTGGGTCCGAATATTCGTCTCAGGATCTTGTTCTCAAATACTTTCAGTCTATGTTCTTCCCTCAGAGTAAGTGACCATGTTTCGCAACCATACAGAACAACAGGCTTGATTATCGTTTTAGATATTTTAAGCTTCAAATTCCTCGACAGAATTCGCGACGACAACAGATTTTGAACCGAATAGTAACATAATTCCCTGCGTTTAGTCGATATTTAATTTCTTCTTGAATATGATTTTCCTCTGTTAACATTGATCCTAGATATTTGAAAGTATCCAATTTATCAAAAGTATTATTTAATATTTTAACGCATCCATAATTTGCTGTATTCCGGTCCCGACGTACTTCCATGTATTTAGTTTTCTCTGCATTTACTTCTAAACCCATGTCCCTGCAAGCGTTTAATAAGATCTCTGCATTTCTTTCTATTGTTCTCCTATCATCACCTATTAAATTTACATCATCAGCATATGCCATAACCTGGTGAATACCGTTCAACACTAGGCGCTGGTTGCTATCTTTGATTTTCCTTATAGCGTATTCCAGAACAAAGTTAAATAATAATGGCGACGACAACACATCTCCTTGTTTCAGGCCATTTTCGACGTGAAAGCTCGTGGACAAAAATTTTCCTACCCGGACTTTACTATGGGATTCATTTAAACATACCTTAATTAATCTAATTAGCTTTTTCGGTATTCCAAGTTCTGTAAGAACGTTGTATAATGTTTCTCTCCTAACCGAGTCGTACGCCCATATGACCTTTTTTCTTATTTTCACTTGAAGAATGTATACCCAAAATATTGTGACACACTTTTCTAATACCGTGTATATATGAATACATATAAAGTCGTTTAGAAATATGCTTTCTTAAAAATGGGAAAAATTTTGGAAGTTGACGTGTAAATGAAGTCTCATCGATTCATGTTCACTCCCCCTTTGTAACCTTTTTCCCTTGTGTTATGAACTAAATTTCGTGTGCTTCGTCCTACCGAGGAGTTTTATTTTTATTTGTTGAGAAAGCATGTAAATTTAACTTCTTTGTTGAAGTTCAACGCCCCTTTTTTTCAGAATCGAAGTTATTTAAAATATGGATCTACAATCTATGGTTTATTATAATTTATATTGTTAATTAAATATATATGGGGAGAAGACTCACCTGGAATCAAAACGCAGGCTGACTCGAATACGAATCAATCGCCAGATTGAGGTTTCCAAATTTATTGAAGATACATAATTGACATTTGAAATACGTGGAATGCATGGCATAATGAAGAGAGGTTCAGAAAAGCAAGGAAGAACTTCGAGTTTCGACCAACACTTACAGCAGGCCTGTCCATGAATTGGCTCCCGGAGCCAAAGCGTGAGCGGGCACGAGCGAAGATAAGAACAGGTGAGCACAGGTGCTGCTAGCTTCGCTTCTTCCACTGCATCCGATAAGTGTTGCCAACCACACATGATGGCAAAAAACCTATGGCCAAGCCTGGCCAGAAATTCGCACGATGATAAGCATTGAGCAGACGCAAGCGTGAAATGTGCAGGTGTGCTCTCCCCCTCCCCATTTCGAAAGCAGTGACGCGAAAACACTGCAGGAAATAAAATTGGTACGTTTTTTGGTTGAGGAAGACGCATGATAGAGGTTACAGTTAGCGTTGAAGTAACTAACAAATGAACAAGAAAGAAAGAAAGAAAGAAAGAAACTAATATTAAACATGTCATCTTACAGACGTAAAAACGACTGCAAAAATCGGAAACGAATTGTTTCAGACCTTCTTAGCTTGCTTACACAATTCGTGACGTTGTATTACATTAGCACTCGGTCTGTAATTTGTCATTCGCTTCACGTTTGCTAAGTTGTAAACGCCTTTCGTTGCTAGATTGATAGGAGAACGACGGGAGGTTGATAATAATAATAATAATAATAATAATAATAATAATAATAATAATAATAATAATAATAATAATAATAATAATACGTATTATTATTATTATTATTATTATTATTATTATTATTATTATTATTATTATTATTATTATTATTATTATTATTATTATTATTATTCGGACCAAAGAGGGATGAAAATGGGGATTGGAGGAAATTCATAACTAGGAATTGCATAGTTTATACCGCTCACCTAACATTGTTAGGGTTATTAAGTGTAGAAGGCTCAGGTGGGCAGGCCATGTAGCCAGAATGGAAGAAATTAGAAACGCTTTCATAATTTTAACTGAAAACCCAATTGGAAGAAGACCACTAGGAAGACCTAGGCGTAGATGGGAAGACAATATTAAGATGGATCTTGCAGAAATAAGAGTACAGAGTAGAAACTGGATCCAGTTGGCTAAGGACATAAGTTAGTGGAAATATTTTGTAAACGCGGCATTGAACCTTCGGGTTCCATAGACCATAGAGTTAGTTAGTTATTATTATCTAAAAGAAATGTTCAAATGTTGTTAAGAGACAATTACACAGAAGAACCGAGTTTCGACCAAACACTAATTTGCCGGAAGGAAATTCCAGTGCAGTCCAGCCTATTTTAAGCGTTATCCGTGCAACCCACGTTTCATGTTCAAGACATTGGGAATAATTGTTCGTATCATTCAGTTGGAACGTTTCCTTTCGAATTTACGCTATTACAGTAGACCTACGCTATTACAGTAGGCCTACAACATTGTGACTTTCAAAATCAGTCAGTAACTATCGAAGAAAGACAAGCGTGTAGCTTCAGTCGTTGAAATGATTTAACATTCTTTTTCACTTTTAACAAGCCACCGGCAAGCAACCAGCCAGGGACAATACATTTTTCCTTATTAAAAAGACACTCCTTGTTAAAAAAAAAAAAAAAAAAAAAACTAATTGCAGTCACTAACGGTCACACTTAAAAATGGAAAATCTCTTTGGCTCTCTTAATATTTTGTTTGATTCTTTGCGATCAAAGTAACTTTAAAAGTGGAGTAAGAAATACTATTCTTCCTATTGATAGTGTAATGTGGCTTCTAATCTCCACAACCAACCCCTTGCTAAGCCTATTCGTACACACATACATGCATAAGCTAATTTTCTGGAGATATACTTAGATAATTACAAACAAGTGCTACAGTTTTTTTTCTTATCAACAGATTATCTCTTTTCCTAAAAAGCGAAACAACATAATATAACAAACCCACACTCGGATATAACAAACCCACATCCCTCTTTAACAAAAGGAAAGAAAAAAGAAGAAAAGGAACGTACATAGTTTATCATTTGATTGCTGTTACAAGTTTGTATTGTCTATAGTTAACGGTTACCACATTGCAAAAAACACTTTACACTAAATGGCAATCAGTTACCATACATACTTTTTTTTTGGTAAGCTAGTGATTACCGCCAAGGTTGACAACACTTCCGCTCCTCTAAGGACAAAACCCGAAGATCCACGAAGCACGAACAATGGTATTTGCCCGTAGAATGCTCGTGAGCGTTGACGAGGAGAGTTTCCACTATCTGCTCGCCGTGGGCAGGGCTGACTTACAGTATAGCTAGACCATTCCCCACCACAGGTTACCGCCTGAAGAAAAACTAAATTATAGGACCACTCCTCAGCCTCGGCTATAGACCAATAAGAAGAGGGCAGGGTTTGTCATATCTCCTCTTTTCACCGATATGACCTCTTTTTCAAGGGTAACATAAGCGTCTGGGCCAAGGATATTATAAAATAGAGGATCTGCCCATATGTAACTTTATCCTATTAAATCAATGAAGAAAAAAACGAGCATCGACACATCTGATTGGGTACTCTCGTTTCCCCCCATCGTCGGATTGGCTACTTTCGTTTCCGCCATGAATGCTGGCTCAAAACATTGCGATTTTATTGGGTGGAGTGGGCAGAGTAGGGGTGACGAAACTGTGACGTATGGCTTCAACATTTTGTTGTAAGAGCAGATCCTCTATTTTATTACGTGCTTGGTCTGGACGGATTTTCTCCCATAAAAGAAACTGTCCGAGATTTTCTAAACATTCAAGAAAAAAATGATATTTAAATAAACAATTGCATCTGAATTCTCGCAAATATTTGTATCGATCCACCACAAAGGAAGTGAATAATAGTAAAACCAAATCATTCAATTTAACGTCCCACGAAGGAGACAGTCAAAATCTATGGTCAGAAGCAAAAGTTCATTTGGTACGAAGTACTTAGAAGAAACAAATTACATTTGGCGTTTATTAGTTTCAATCAGATAACATTATTTTTAGAGTAGTAAATTTTGCTATGACGTCATAATTGAAATATTATCGAACAGGATATAGAGCATATCCAGCAATTGGAAATGCATTCAGGACTAATAATAAAAAAAGTCACATATTGTGCATCTGTTTGCTTTCTCGATAAGGCTTATTCGTTTCTGCTATCAATCAGTGTTGCAAAGTCACAATTTCATGCTTTTTCTTCAATAAAATGATACTGCATGACTTACCAAGGGTGGACTAACTCTATAAACAGAGCAGTGGTAGAGTTATTAGGAGGGGACCATGAAATGACCGACGGGGCAGATATTAGAAGGGAGTCATACTAACTGGTCGGAAGTATTATATCTTTATAGAGTTCTGTTCCCATAGGTACCTATATTACGTCTATAGTCAGATGGTTTTAAGTAACGTAAGACATAATTTTGAAATGAAGTTACTCCGCGCTCGCTTGTCTAGTGGCTAGCACGTGCAACTTTGGTGTACGAAGTCCCAGGTTCGATTCCCGGTTGGAGAGACTTTTTAACTGTCCTCGATGTTTCTGTGTTCGCGTCCCTGTCGTTCTAAATGATTGGAAAAAGTTAAGTAAACGAGTAAAGCAAGTAACATTAAATAAGTAGTTTAAGTAAATTACTGAGACACGTTCGGTGAGTCAGTTAACTTTTTAAAAAAGTGGTAGAGCGTTCACCTCTGGTACATGGGGTCACTGGTTCGATCTCAGCTCGCGCCAAGTGAACTTGGTGGTGGACAAACACCGTGTGCGTAGATTTCCCCGGGATTCTCCCGTTTTTTCCCACTTTATTCATTCCACCATTTCTCATCATCACCGTCTTTTTTGCCTAGCCAGCACAAGTGTGGGACGTAAAACTCAAAGATTTAATTTCATTTTCTTAGAGAACACATATGTCTGTCACCCGTTTATCAATAGGTATCAGAGCAAAAATGGTAACGAAGAGCCAGAAATTATTTCCTCTTCAGCAAGTGTTATTATTTAATAGCTGTATTTTACACAGATCCCTTACACTGCTTATTGGACTGTACAATTCACAGACTTACGGAAGTTAGAGAAAAAATATTTAGAGAGCTACCAAATGTGGGGTTGGAGGAAGATGGATAAGATAAAATGGACAGAGAAAGTAACAAACGAAGATGTTTTAAAACGGATAAGAGAGAAGTGGACGCTTTTAGCCAGCAGCCATCGTAGGAAAGAAAATTTGATTGGACACTCTTGTGAAGAAATTTTCTTCTTCATATCAACCATAGAAAGAAAGATGGAAGGAAAGCGAGGAATAGGAAGAAGAAGAACAACTGATTCATGATTTCAAGAAGTAGAAGAAACTGCTGGAAGTTAAAAGAGGAAACTGAAGATCGAGAAACATGGAAGAAGCATTTCCAAGGCCAAACCTTAAAAAATAAAAAAATAAAATTAAAAAACTCCATTACTCCCAGGACCTGCGAAAAGGCAAAATATTTAATAATAATAATCACAGATCCGTACCAAACTTTACTACTCGCAAGTGCAATAAAAGTTGATCTTTCATACTATTATCGGGTAAAATTAACAGGATCATGTAAGCTTTAGAGGGAATGAGTGTACTAGCACCCTCTGGCTTACATTATCATGTGGTTTGTTAAAAAAAAAGTTAGCTATATGGGCTAAATTCTTCCTTTTCATCAAATTACCGTGTCATGAAGACTCAAAAAAAAATCTGCTCATGCATAAACAAATATGTATAAATAGATAAATAATTATAATAGTGCCATAAATAAAAGTATACCTACATAATTCTCAAATTCTAGTTGAGATTTTGCTTTATTTAGCAACACTGCATCCATTCTACTTAATAAAGGAATATGCGAATGTCATGAATAGATATTGCTTTGTTTGATCAATGAAAGACAATATTGTGTACTGTGATAAGATAACATACTCCAGTGGCTAATATATCCCATGATTCTCCAGCTGCTAACAATTAATTTGCCGTAGACTCTCCAATAATTAAGTTCTCAATGAAGGAACTTGACACAAATCAAACATCAGTCGTCACTGCATTTTTTTAAAATGGCATTGAGTTTGTCTAGTTTAAACGTGACTTCTTTCTCTCTCTGTAAGTATTTCAAGTGACTTATCTACACGAAGTATAAACTTGTATTTTTACTGAAACTTAAGCTCTGTCTAAACTAGTTTAAGACAATATTATATATTCCCTATTTTTTTCATTCTGAACCTTTATTGAGGCAGAAAATGAGCACTTACAGGTACTTTAACAGACAAAAATAGTGATTATTTTAAGGGGTGGCCCTGCAGGAAATTTTATCCCCGGATCTGTTTTTAAACCAATGAATAATTTAGTCAACAAAAGGCTACAAAACATTTTCTGAACATCATTATATATATAGGCTGCCGCAAATATGAAAAAATGAACTTTAAAGGTGCATATCTCCAGAACTATAGGACTTACCGTACTCGGGTCAAAACTCCACTTAGGAACTATTATGTGCGCTATCCAAAAAGTACATTTTCAGAATCGTAAGGTACTCAAGCTACAATTTTTATAGAGGGAGTTTGGTTACAGGCATTTAATTTGAAGTACGCACCAACTACCTCTATAAAAAATTGTTGCAGAAGTATCGCAGGAATCTGAAACTTGGATATTTGGTTAGAGCACATACTAGTTCCTAAATAAAGTCTTAACCCGACTATTGTAGATCCCATAGTATTGTAGCTATGGACCTTTAAAGTTCATTTTTTCATGTTTTCGGCAGCCTATAACTCCGAAAGAAAGCATTTGTGCAACCAGGTGTGTCTATACTTTTTGTCTTACCTTGGTGTCAGGAATCACCTCCCAAACGTCGGTGTTGTTTTGAAATACCCTTTATATGATAAATTGGAATTCGTCTTACATGTAAATTGCGTGTTGACGTTCAGAAGATGTTATATATATATATATATATATATATATATATATATATATATATATATATATATATATATATATATATATATATATATATATATATATATATATATATATATATATATTCCATGTTATATTAGAAAGACCAGCAAAATTATCCGCAAAACAAAGAGAAATCACAGAAACAAAAACCTAGACGACCGTGTCAAATGATAGCCACGAATAATCGATCCGAGAAAAATAGTCATATGAACTAACTGCCCTTAATTTATTACTGAAATTTCGAAAATAAGTGAAAAGTTATCTATGAATATTTCTAACGAATATGTCAGAAAATATTATTAGATTCTTTGCCCATCATGTAAACAGTAATATCTTGAGATATGTAGGAGCTTCGGGGAAAAAAGCAATCTGTGTGTATGGCATGTGCTTGTGGAATGAACATTTCTTTAACAACTTTTAAACTATTTTGGTTTATAACTTTCGTAGTACAATGATTTTTTTTCGTTTTTAACTTACTGGTTTGAAAGATTTCTAATTTTGATAAGATACCGTCTTCTAAATTAATTATTCTCAAGTAATCTTCTTGTAGTAAGTAGTAGTAAGTATCTCTAGATATTCAATATTTTTTCTTTTAAATTAAAATAAAATGTAAGAACAATAACAACAAATACCCTTTTAGAGATCCAAATAAAACCAGATTTTTTTTTGTAAGATTCACTTTCCGCCATTTTCACTTTTTTTTTAACTATCGATTTTATAGCAGAACTTTAGTTCTCTAATATATTGTACAGTGGGCGTCTGGAAGTTGACGTACCCCTAATGTACTTCTTCGAAGACAATGTTAATGGACATTCTTACCTGGAGATGCTTAATGAGTGGTTGGTGCTTCAACGGGAAGAAAATGGTATCAAAGACACAATTATGATACAGCAGAATGGAGCACCAGCGCACTTCGCGATTCACGTGCGCAATTACCTGAATCAGACGTTTCTTGGCCGCTGGATTGGAAAAGGTTGTTCATCTTCACCAGCTCCCTTTGCCTCGCCTCCAAGAAGTCCCGATCTGACGACACCAGACAATGCTCTCTGGGGTTTCATAAAGCAACAAGTAAGAACCACTCGATATCACACAACGCAGGAATTACGAGGAGCTGTGGAACACACCTTCACCTTCGTGACTCCGGAGTATCTCCGCAAAACATCTGCGAGAACTTGGCGCAGAATTCAGCTGTGTTACGACATGGATGGTGATCATACCGATATTTATCACTGTTAAGATTTCAAGATAACTGTTCAAGGTAACTGTATACAGACATTCTGCCATAACTAACACTATACTGTTGAAACTAAAGTGGGGGGTACACCCACTTCCGGAGCACGCTGTACGGGTATGATAATTTGTTTTTTGGCATCATTAGCTAAACCGCCTGTTGCGACAGTTTTCAAAAAGCAATTTTTGTTTTACTATAATCATATAGCCCTTGTGTCACTTATTTCATATGTAAAAATAGACTGTTAGCTAACAGTCTGTATCTTTTGCTATTTGCTATCCTGCCTAACGGTAACACACATACTCCTAACAGGGTGGGCATAAAGTCTCTCCCTGGTAACCAACATTAATAACAAGAAACTAAGAATGAGAGAAGCATGCGGTTTGCGGCAAATACCAAGAAGACTCACAATGCTTTTTACCTGATTTAAAGAATTTCCACATGTGCTCCATAAGTTGCCCATGCGATGTCACATGCTAAACTTGCGCGTCGGGGACGATCTTCTTATGTTAACACATGAACAATTTGCACCTTATATGCGTATAACTTGATGTGTTTGTGTACAATTTTTAACACATTTTAAGTTCGGGATGTCCAGTTCATGTGATGCGCAACGCAAGGATTTCCGTGGGTTTCGGGTTAAAGCAACACGAACAGCTTCCACACATTCCTAACTAACATTCAGTCTACCGGTTCTCTCACGGTCTAAAACATTTTCTGTTGCAATAAACTTGCTATACCATTCCTTTATACTCTTAACATCTGGTGGCTGCTGTCCTTACTCTCTCCTGAATGTTCGTTGAACTGTGATGGGAGATTTTGTTTCATGATACCACAACACACACTTCGTTTTCTGCTGTGCTGATACAATTTTAAAAGAAATGACTGTCGCGCTGCGGTCAGCTGCAGTAGATGGCAGCACAGGCTGTGGTAGAATCTTGAAACATACAAGTGATGTTTTCAGACCGCATGCTTCAATCATTCTTTGTTTTCTTGTTATTGTTTGTTACCAGGAAGAGATTTTATACCCACCCTGTACACTACTGATAATGACGCTATAATGCCAGTAGCGTCATTTCAGATTTTGTCAGGAGGGAGGGCAAGGTTATCCACTCACATAAATTTCATCTTTCTTCTCAGTATATTAGTATAAACTTTATTAAAAGCATATGTTTCTCAAGCAATTGCCCGCAGGCTCAAAGGTAGCAATTGCCCTCCTCAAATGACGCCCCTGCTGTAATCCTAACAACGTACTACATGTATTTGAAACATTTACTTCATTAAAAATATGTATGTTTGTAGGTAATAATGCTTGATTTCCCGTAAGTTGCTTATACAATACAGGATGATTCGTTATAAGATTTACAACTTCAATCAGTTATAATTCTTTATTGTAACCACATACAGACTTGGTTTATATGTCATTATACTGCAAAACACTTCAAGTTTTTTTTTTTTGTGACAAATCCGTTATGGCTCAATGTGTACACCTGCGGTCATCCTGGACACATCCCAACGAAAGTCGATTTCCTGCCAAACAGTAGCCAGCATTTTGGGAGTAACGTCCGCGATGGCTGTTGTGATACGATGTTTCAGTTCATTAACATTATTGGGTAGTGGACGGGTGTATATCTTATCTTTCACAAATGTCAACAGAAAGAAGTCAAGTGGCGTGTAATCTGGAGACCGTGGCGGCCAGGCAGTTGGTCCATCACGACCTATCTACTTATCTGGGAAACGCTGATGAAGAAATTCCCTTACGTCTCTCAGGTAGTGCGGCGGAGAGCCATCTTGTTGCCACCATAAGCATATATCAAGATAGTGATACCGGTGATGGTGCTTTCAGCAAGGAAGAATGGTCCATACACCTTTGCTCTGGAAATAGCGCAAAAAACTTTCATTTTGGGGCTGTCACGAGCCAGCTCCACGTGCGCATGTAGATTTTCCGTGCCCCAAATACGACAATTGTGTGTGTTAACTCGGCTGGAAAGGTGAAAAGTTGATTTGTCACTGAATAACACATTGTTCAAGAATGACTCATCACCACTAATGCGATCCAACATGGTAACACAGAATTCATGTCGGGTATGATTATTTGCTTCACTTAGTGCTTGAACCAAGGGCAGTGTGTATGGCTTTATGGACAAATGTCTACTCAATACACGCCAAACAGTGGTCTGAGGGATATCATTTTCTTGTAATGCACGTCGTGTAGATTTTCAAGGACTACGGACAAAACTCTTCCTAGTCAGTCACGGGTGAGCGCCCTGGAGCCTTTGTGTGTCGCACAGAACAACCTGTTTCAACAAATGTTTGGTGCCATTTGTACACTGTTGGTCTGGTGGGTGGTTCCTTGCCGTATTGTATGCGAAACTTACGCTGTACACTCGTTGCTGACTTCGTTTCTTCAGACCAAAACACGCACTTATTTCTTTCCGCACCAGTGAAAGTCTCCATTTTCACCGACTTGCCGGTGGTGCATCGTGTGATCAACTCCGCAGCTACTCACTATGTGAATCAAACTTGAAGTGTTTTGCAGTATAATGACATATAAAGCAAGTCTGTATGTGGTTTCAATAAAGAATTATAACTTCTTGAAGTTGTAAACCCCATATAGAATCACCCTGTATAATAATCGTTAAACTGAAGTTCGTTGCTATCTGATACAATCTGAACTTACGTGCACCTGCAGAGTTACGGCATACGTATTTATTTTCTTTTTCAAATTCCATCGACAGGGATTCCATAAGACTTGGGTAAACATAATATGAATTCCGATCCTTCTTCTCCTTCCTAACTAAAAGGTCTTTCCGGGGGGAAAAAAAGAAAAAAGAAAAAGAAAGAAAAGAAAAAGGAGCACAAACCATGAGATAATAAAGGGTTTTTGAAACGTGCTGTGGCTGACGATGGTATTTGGTACAGAGGCTTCTCTTTTCCTCATGTTTTCAGCCAAAGCTCTCGCATTACAGTTCTTTGATAACGAACGAAGCGAATTCTTTGAATTATTATTAGCCGTCTCTCATTACAGAACAGCTTTGACCTAAATATGAATTTACGGTCGCATTCAATATCTGCCTCCTTCTATCTTTGCCATTAATCAAGGTTTTTGGATATACAAGAACTATCAGATACATTTTATTTTATTTTATTTTTACCTTTTTCGTTTCTACTCTAATTAAGAGGTAATTTAAAACATTTTTTCGGACGCTTGTATTTAATTGAGAAGAATTTTTCACTCTATTAGCGTTTGCCAAATTATTGTTTTAACAATTTTAGTATATATATACTGTATATATATATATATATATATATATATATATATATATATATATATATATATATATATATATATATATAGGCCCTATATAGGGTGTCCCAAGAAGAAGGGGCAATACTTCGGAAATGTTAGTATGGGTGGTTCTAAGCAAAAATAGTTCATATGAACTTGGTTCCTAATCTCAACGGTTTGAGAGCTACATGTTGTGAACCATGTTTGATTTTAGATTGCATATTGCTCAGCCTGTAGTTATTCTACAGATGTAAGGCATAGCGAATTTGAAAAATGATTATATTGCCTTTCCAACGGTATGCAATATGTAGCAGTGGTGTCTTTGGAAGAGAAGTTATTGAGGGATATTTGGAAATTAGTGTTGCCATCCAATTTCTTTAAATAACCTTAACTTTCTGAAATTTCCCACAATAGCTTCCGTTCCAAAGATACCACTGCCATATGTTGCATACCGTTCGAAAAGTCATTCCACCGCCTTTCAAATTCGCTACGCCTCACCTCTGTAGAGTAAATACAGGGTGAGTAATACGCAACAAAGTCGAAAATGGTTCACTACCTGTAGCTCTCAAACCGTTGAGATCAGTGCCTACGTTCATATGAACATTTTTGCTTAGAATCACCGATACTACCATTTCCCAAAATATTGCCTCTTCCTCCTATATCAGACAATGTGTCTATAGCTATAGCATTTCATTTATATCTATCTATCTATCTATATATATATATATATATAAACAGGGCGAAAAATTTCCGGTCGCCACTGGCGACTAGAAATTTAAAGCTGGCAACCAGTGTTCAATAGGGATGTTTTCTGCCTAAACCCACAGGGCTGTGCAGTTTCCGTTTCGCATGAAAGTAATTATCACTGAGTAAGAAAAAACACGGAATTTGAAGTCTTCAAAACGGACGTGGAAAGAGCAGAATATAAACTTTTGTTTTCTTCATTGACGTTGAATCAGACACTGAAAAAGATTTACAGTGAAAACTTCATTACGAGATTCCTAAATTTACTTCCAATTGTCACATTTTGTTCAGTTTTAGCCGTGAGTAGTGCTTCATTTGAGAGTGGCTTCAGCAGCTTCGACAGAATTAAGACTGCATACAGGAATTCACTGAAGACTGACACACTGGATGGTTTGCTGACAATTTCCATCACTGGTCCTTCACTTAAGAACTCTGACCCCAAAACTGCAATAAGCAACTGTTACTTCAGTGCAGAGCGAGAAACACTTACATAAACGTAAAGTCTTAAAAGCTAAGATATTTTATAACATGTATATGAATTGTCCAACTCAAAATTGATTATCCTGAATCTAATTGTCTGGTTTTGAAATTGTATGCCCTGATATAATTTTTTTTTCCGTCAAACCAAAGACCGTGGGGAAGGGGAAGACCTCATAATTTGTACGTGAGAGATACTGGCGACCATTATTTTTGGATTAGCGAGTGCTTCTGACTGAAATTTTGTGCCCTGATATATATATATTAATATATATATACGAGGCGTGTTTTTTTATTATGTAAGTAACGTTTTGAAATTCGGCCGCGCCAGCGCTTCGATCGGCCTCCCGCACATGCGCGCTGTGTACATACATCTTTTGACAATTCATAGACGCCATTACAAACACATTCGACCGTGTTTACCTTTATTTGTGTTAAAATGCCTCTGCCGATTGAGAATCCTGCAGAATGTAAAATAAGCTATGTGGTTCCTTTTGTTAGTGCTAGAGGCCTGAAAGCGGCTGAAATCCATGACTCGATTAGTGAAGTGTGTGGGGAAAACCTTATGAGCGATGGAATGGTATGGAAATGGGTTAGAGGTTTTAGAGATAGCCACACGGATGTTTATGATGAGAAACCAAGTGGGTGATTTTCTGTCATCACTGAAGACTTGGTGTGAGCTCCTCCGTGGCTAAGCGGTTAGCGTACGCGCCTTTGGCGTGGGTGGCCCGGGTTCCATTCCCGGCGGGAGCTCATGTGGTTCGGATTCCACGTTAATCAGTAGGTCCACGTCTCATATAGCCTCGCTGCTGAACGGAACGTTAAACTCAAAATCAACTCAACTCAACTGAAGACTTTAATGCAGAAAGTTGACGAAGAAGTAAAAGAGAATACACGACTTCGTAGTTATCTGTTATCGCTTATAATGATTTCGTCATACAGTTCACTAATTTGGTGATGAATTTCAGCCTCTTCCACGACTTTTGCACTAATAAAAGAGAGAACAACGCGTATTTGACAGAAAGCGCGATTCTCAATCTTCGGAGACATTTTAACTACTCGCAAAGAAACGTAAACACGGTCAAATATTACCGTAATGGCGTCTATGGCTTGCTAATAGATGTAGGAACACAACGCGCATGCACGGGATACCGACCGGAGCGCTGGAGCGGCTGAATTTCAAAACAGTACTTAGTTTTAAAAAAAGCACGCCTCGTATATTCATACGGGATGTACTTTTTAAGTAAGTACCGTTTTGTAATTCGGCCACTCCAGTGCTGCAGTCGGGAATCCGTGCATGCTCATATAGGTATATATCGTTTTGAACCAAGATACAGACTTTAAAAGAAACCATAAAGTGTAACATATCGATATTATTGCAATATCTTCGTCAGACACACAAAAAAAAATACCTCTTTTATGTTAAGTACGTGGTCTTAGGCCTTATTCCGTGCCAGTTTCGCAAAAATGGGTGAACTTGACGACACACAAAACGAGCAACAATCAATTTTAAGTGCTATGCATTGCTGTAACCACAGGGGAGAAAATGGGGACCGTGCCCCCGAAATTGAGTTCGTATGTTAATTATTTCTTCAAACATGTTTACTATACCCAATGAAGAATGTTTATAATAGAACACGTAGAACTGCCTCTTTTTAGGATTGCCAACTGGAAAAAAAAAATATTATCGGCATCTCCCTCAAAATTCCCTATAATATAGGCCTAAGTGTGAAGTAACTCTGTTCGGATCCATTCATCGGAAGAAAATGTGTTATCAGGAACAAAAGTGCATAAGCACCTGTATTCTGCGTATTCACTAATAAGCTTAATAGATACATTGTAGTAAAAATGAGAAACCGAAATCGGCATTGATCATTTTATTGCAATTAACAGTAACTGCAACTTCTTTAAAATTATCGAAACAGAATGAGCAAAAGTATATTAATCCTTATATGACAATTTAACATTTACAAAATGAAATTTAACCTTTTAACTTATATTTCAACATTGAAGAATGTCGATGTTCGATGTTTTATTCTGGATTTCAGATTTCAAAACAACGGTCATAGCTAAAGGGACTGGTAAGAACTTTGTACCGGTCACCAGCCTCAATAAAAATTTCAGCAATATTTCCAGCCAGGCCGGTGAAATACGGTAAGTTGGCAGTCCTACCTGTTCTCCTAGAGAGGAGAATAACACTTAATGAATATAAAACCGAAAAGTCGAATATTGTATTAAAAAAGAAAAACTCTTTTCTACTTTAGGAGCGGAATATTAGAATACACCTGGAACACATGGTCACTTATTTTTTACTAGGAGTTTCTATATCGAATTTCACATCTCCAACTTAAGCCAATTCACACATTAGGCAATTTTTAAATAAAGAATCGAAAATTTCAAACTTGAAATTGATCTTCCTTAGGGGAAGAATTTTGGAAAATATTTTTCGATTATTTTCAATTAGGAGTTTATACACCGGACTTCATACCTCCTACTTAAACGAATAATCAAATTGAGTTTTATTTATTTAATTTTGTATTATAAAGAATCGTAAACTTGAATATGATACAAAGTTGCTCCCTTTCCCATATTAGATGCCGGATTGAATTAAACGTCGAAAAGATGTACTCTTTTATTTTTAGTTAAGAAGTAAATATCGAATTTACACACCTCCAGTTTAAGTGAATTCTCGCATTTAACAGTTTCAAAATAAAGAGTCTGAACTTGTAACATAGAAATTGACCCTTTTCTCATTCTTAAATTTGAAGTGCAGTAAGTATACTTGTTTCATTTTCTGATATATATTTTTTTTTTACATGTAATAGCTGGCACGAAAACATCAACACTCGGAATGTTTTCTTCACTTGTTTTCCCTATAAACGTAGATCAAAAGCAAAATACGGTAACCAATCACAGCTTATTTTATATATTGATCTTGGTTCACTTGAACCAGATATACTGAACTTAGATTTTCCAAAATTCTTTGAACTACGCTCAAGTTAGAAAGTTTAATTTTGAAACTGAACTTCGCGGCAAATTGTGGATGCGTTAAAATATTAAATAATACTTTTGATAAAGTGGATACTTTTAAATATCTAGGATCGATATTAACAGACGAAAATCATATTCACGATGAAATTAAATGTCGACTAAAAGCAGGAAATTCATGTTATTATTCGGTTCAAAATCTCTTGTCGTCGCGAATTCTGTAGAGGAAATTGAAGCTTAAAATATATAAAAGGATAATCATACCTGTTGTTCTGTATGGTTGCGAAACATAGTCTCTTACTCTGAGGAAATAACATAGACTGAAAGTACTTGAGAACAAGATCCTGAGACGAATAGTCGGACCCAAGAAGAACGGGAATGGGGAATGGCGGAAACTTCATAACCAGGAACTACATAATTTATACGGTTTACCTAACATTGTTAGGGTCGTCAAGTCTAGGAGGCTTAGGTGGGCGGGTCATGTAGCTAGAATGTAAGAAAGTAGAAACGCTTTCAAAGTCTTGACTGGAAGACCCATCAGAAAACGACTATTAGGAAGATCTAGGCGCAGATGGGAGGACAATATTAAGATGGATCTCGCAAAAATAGGAATACAAAATAGAAACTAAATCCAGTTGGCTAAGAATAGAAGTCAGTGGAGAGTTTTTGTGAACGCGGCATTGAACCTCCGGGTTCCATAGGCCATAGAGTTAGTTAGTTAGTTAGTTAATTGAACTTCATTGGTGCTAACGGCATTGACAACAAATTTCAACCGCAAGGTTAATAAAATTCTTCCGACTATTTGGTAATCTGACCCAAAATGTCAAGGTTGACAGACTTAACGGTAATTATTATATTGAATAGTAATACAAATACTAGTGCCAGCTTAAGGACTGAGATGGCTCACTGGTAGAGCGTTTACCTTTGGTGCATGGAGTCCTTGGTTCGATCCCAGCTCGCGCCAAGCGATCTTTATGGTGGACAAACAACGTGTGCATGGGTTTTCTCAGGGTTCTCCCGTTTCCTTCTACTTTCTTCGTTCCACCATTTCATTCGTTTCTCCTCACCACCGTCACCGTCTCCCTAGCAGACATAACCATAGGACGTAAAACAAAGATTTCATTTCTTCATTGACATTTCACTCATGCTAGCTTAATTTGAATTTTTAAACATCATCAATATTGACTTGTTCTTTACTCGTGAGTAGGCGTAGTAGATTGACTATATGTCTGGCAACATTGTCATCTGTTCTGTATAGATGTCTCTGCTTTTGCGAATTGTGTGGCAATCGAAATTGGTTTCTTCCCTCGAAATAACTTCCGTTTCTGTTCCCGTTTTATCCTCTCTCTTATTCCTTCATCCCGGGAACCGTTTTCAACCACAGGCAGTTCATTCCATTACACAATAGTTCTCTTTACAGCCGTAAGGTGGCAGGAAAATCGAAGTTCTCAACTTTTCATGAACTGTTCTTGAAGGGATTCGGAAAATCCCTGGAAACTTTCGCCTAGTTTTGCTGCTAGCTTTAAATAAAATGCACAGTCTTATTTTAAAAAAAGAAATAGTGGGCACAGCACAAAGATTTTGATCTGATCGTTTTCGAGTGTTAAAAGCAGCTGCAGAAGATGTACCCAATAAATATCTTACCTCAATACTCATAGCGTAGAAATGAAAGTATAAAATTAAAAACTAAGGTGGGTTACTACAGTTTCCAACATTTTACATCATAAATCCGTAACAAGAAACAACATGAGACAAAAACCAAATGGAATACTTGATACTTAGACCTACAAGTAATGCTGAATTCCTGCTCCATCTTGTTAATGTTACTGATTTCTTTGTCATATCTAGCTAAATGTTCCTTGCTTTCTGGAAATGGTTCCTTTGTAGTTGCATTAATTATTAAATGTAATTGATTTTAAATTTAAAATTACAAATCAAAGAGTTTAATCTACGCTTGTTAAATAGGTTAAGGGGTAATTAAACAGCTTGAGAGAAAAAAAAAATAGTTAAACCAAACCATTAGAATTCCACGTCATTACAAAAAAAAAAAAAAAAAAAAAGAGGGCTAATTTTCCATATAAATCAATGGGCTACAATACAAAGATCAGAAAGGCTCTCAGATTGACCTCTAGTGGTCTTTGCAGAACTATCCTAATAGTGCAGAAATTTCCGTGCATTACTAGAGTAGCCAATTTCCAAAGAGGTCCTTGTCCACCAAGAGAAAATTTTGGGAAACTGAAGAAAAAATGCAATACTTTTTTTTTTTTTTTTGAAGGAAAACTTGCAATATTTTAGTATAGTTTGCTGAAGTAATATATAAATATTTAATTCGTGCAGCGCATGTACGCAATAACCGTATAATACATAACATCCAGAAAGTAAGTTTTGTTTCAATTTATCTCCGCTGCAGCGCTACGATCGCAGTTCCGCACATGCGCGGTAGACGCTCTGTATCAAGGAGAAGAAACGTGCGCCATTTGGAGATCGCTGTCAGTCACGTACGCTTTGTTGTGCTTGTTTACAATGTCGGTGTTGATTGAAAATCCCGCCGCTTGTGATTCGTTTTCTCAATGCGAGGAAAGTGAAACCAAGTGAAATTTATCGGCAAATTTGCGATGTTTACGGACAAAATGCGATGAGTGATTCAATGGTGAGAAGATGGGTCCAACAATTCAATGAAGGACGTAGTGACGTGCACGATGACGAACGAAGTGGGCGTCCATCTTTGGTTACAGAAGAACTGGTTCACGCGATTGATGACAAGATCCAGGAAAACCGCAGGTTTACAATTAATTAGTGCTCTCGGTATGGAATTTCTCTCAAGTCTTTTCTTGGCGGTCAACACTTCAACAATGACGACGAGCTGAAAGAAACTGTTTCCAACTGGTTGAAGACACAGGCGGCAAACTTCTATGAAGAAGGTATACAAAACCTTGTGCCACGCTATGTCAAATGCCTGAAAAATTTCGGCAGTTATGTGGAAAAGTAGTTTAAGAGCTGTAGAATTTTGTGCAATAAATAATTTTTCTGTATCTGTACACAATTTAATTTTATTACCAAACGGAACTTACTTTCTGGACGTGCCTCGTATTCATAAATTGAGAATAAAATGTTTGGACAAGGAGCGTTTTGGAACTGTGTAGAGGACAAAGGCCATTTTGGTTCTGTACACTCCGCATCAAAAAAATTGCGACACCTAACGCCTTGCAGTCAGGCCACCCAATATACCCCTCCTTATCCCATAATCATGTCTGGTAAAAACATCCCCTCTCACTCCTCCTTTCCTCTCTCCCATACTAAAATCAGCAAAAAAAAAAAATGAGTGCAATTCTCATTTCAAAATATACATATATTAGTATAACAAAATGAAACAATCAAACCGAGACGAAACAAGATTCATAAGATAATGTAGGAAGAGACTTAAACACACACAGAATGAACAGTTGAAAGCGATGTATGCCTTTTAGACAGACATACAGAACTGAGATAGAGAGAGGAAAGGGGAGAGAAGAAGAAGAAGAAAAACTGAACACAGATAAAAATAAGGAATTTAAAAGTATTTTAAAAAAGAACATAACATTATTAAGTTCCGTTTCCAGAAATCCAACAGGAATATATAAGTAAGTTTAGATTATATATTTCTTCAGGACTATTCGAATACATAGAAAATACAGGAAACAATCAGTAAGTCACTTTCAAAATGAATACCAAACTTGGAGGTCAAATTAAATACTCAATTTCCTGTGAAACTGTAGAGCTCTGAAACATATAGAATAATGTCAGTAGTTTAACACACGTGATTTGTTTTACGTGTTTCGGTAGCAAATTCGGTAGTGTTCATTGAACGTACTGATATGAAATACATTATAATAAACCCAGTAATACCTCTATTCCGGACTACTAATACAAACTCAACAAAAATAAAAAAGGAAAAGAAGGAAACAAAGAAAAGGATAAATGAATGAGTGCTATTTTACTGCGAATATCTATTAGAAAGAGTCAATATTAGAAGTCCAAACTGTATCATAATGAAAAGTTACAAATTTTGAAAACAAAAATTAGATGTTCTTTATAAACGTAGCAGACCTTGCATGTTTTACATTGAAAACGTGAATAAAATACATTGAAATATAGGATGGAAACGAACTTTTTGTCAAACTAATATAAATAAAATCTTCTCTTGAATCAGCAGAAAAGGGACCATTTTCTAGTCATCTCTGAAGATTTATCTGTTCTGAACATCCAGTCTCGATTTCACCTATTGTGAATATAACTTTCTAATTCGAACAGATAGAATGAACGCGCCAGAGCTTAAGTGGACCATTGCATCAGTTGGGTGATGTGGATTGATTATGGACCAACACTGCGTCGGCGATTCGAACCCGTACTGACCCAGTGATTCGATTGAGACACGGTAACCTGGAGGACAAAGAACAGATTTACGAGAGAGAGAAGCAATAATAGAGAGAGAGAAGTAATAAATAGGAGACGAAGATAAAGATGACTATAGACACAGAGAGAAAGACGAATTTATAATTGAACACTACTTATCATTATACTGCATGACAAGGAACGCATACACTCTTTACTCGTATTCTCACAAGTGATGCTTTGTAAGTTCTCCAACGGGAGATCTATCTCTGTTTGTAGCCATTATTTTATGAGAAAAAGAATTTACTTGATGGGGAATCGAACCGAGATCTTCCAGTTACAAAGCCAGTACGCTACCGCTACTCCACAAATTACTGTACCCAAAACATGTTTAACAAATGGTTTAGTGTTTCTTTCTAAGACCAATAATATGAAAAGTGGATACTTCAGATCATTGAATGGGTTCGATCCGTCCTAGTAATTCCTATAAATGTTGTTTGCTCATCCCCAACCAACATTCGTAAATTGTTTCCATCGTGATACAGGTGTGTGCATCCTTCTCCTTAACGATTTCTCATTTACTATGAAAAGTCAATCTTCGATTCCTCACGATCGCTTTGTGAAAAAACAGAGGTTGGCCTGAAGAAGGTTTGAACCTATGCTGCCTAGCTGTACTACTCATAAGTCCCACACGTTACCCCTACGCTATCTTGGCAGCTCAAAACATAAGCCAAATATTACTAAGTTCAGCCGTGATGTTTGGAACGAACTAGTTTCTTTCTGTAATGCTATTTACACCACAGAACACGCCGAAATTCATTTATTCGATGACCTGGAGACAAGATAGTGCCCACTAATAAACTAAATATCATACAATCCAGGAAAAATTTCAGAAATAATAACAAGTTACGCATTAATTTCCCAGTGCACATTCAAAAGTACGCTAATGATAATAATAATAATAATAATAATAATAATAATAATAATAATAATAATAATAATAATAATAATAATAAAAATCATAGCCATACCTTTATCAGAATTTCAGGCTTAGTCAATAAACGAATTCAACGTGGTCTCTATTCGAAGCTCTATTTAATCGAATCCGATAGAAATAGAAAGAGAAACTTCGAGAACAGGTAAAAGAAAAATGTTACCTTGGTGGGATTAGAAGTAACTTTTAGGAGTTCTTTACAATTGACAAACAAATGCCTTAGACAGTTTTTTCTTTTCTTTAACTTTACTGATTCACCGAACGTATCTGAGTAACTTGTCTCTATTTTCTACTCGGCTATATACGTTTTCAATCATTTCCGTTAATCTTGAACGACAGAAACACAAATACAAAAACATCTAAGAGAATTAAAATTCCAAACTCCCCCACCGGGAATCGAACCCGGGACCCCATACACCTTGGGCACACGTGCTAGCCACTAGACCAGCGGGGAAAGCAAGTGAAATGCATTTTGTAGTATCTGAAGTTTACACCTATTTCATCCTGCTGTAATAATGTTTACTGTATTCGTTACTTTGAGGAATGATATATGTTATTCATATAGGTTCCATTACATATTCGTCCGTAAATATTATATAAATTATCAGAATTATTCATGATCTTCCATGGAAATTCACTGGCGCATGCACAGTAGACAGACAGTGTAATTGAAAGGTGAGTTTAACAGATATATATTTCGCCGATATTATTTAATAGCTATGTAGAAGAGATAGTAGAAATGAGTTTTCATAATGAAGATGGAATTTCGGTGGGAGATAGAATGATGAGGTGTATACGGTTTGGGGTTGATATCATTGTTGTTGCAGAATCTAAAAAGAAAATTAATAAAACGTAGAAAACTTGAGAAAGGCTTCTGAAGAATATGGGATGAAAATAAATGTTAGAAAGACAAAATCCATGGCGATTGAAACGAAGCGATCGGTGTCAAATATAGAAGTAGGAGCGGAAAAAACAAACAGGTGACTAGTTTTTGATGTCTGAGTAGTATTATTAGTGATATGACATGCGAACGTGAAATAAAAGCAAGGATAGAAATGGCGAAAGAAGCCTTTAGGATGAAGAAAATACTAGTTTGTGGGGCCTTAGAGTTGAAAAAAAGACTCATAAAATGCTTCGTGTATTGTATTTTACTGTATTTATAGGACAGAAACATGGACATTACGCAGAAATGATGAGAAACAATTGGAGGCTTTCGAAATATGTGCGTGGAGAAGAATGGAGAGAAATAGCTGGGTCGAGAGGAAAACGAATGAGAGGGTTGGAAATGGAAGGAGAAAAATATTATTAAGAAGAGGAAGAGAAACTGGTTGGAATATTGGTTAAGAAGGAACTGTATCATGAGGGATGTGCTAGAGGGTATGGTGGCAGGAAAGAGAGGGAAGGGACGAATTAGACTATATAGAAACATAGTTAGGCTATTGGCGATATCAAAACAAAAAAATCGTATGAGAAGATGGAGAGGTTAACAGAAGATTGTGGAACATGGCAGCTTCTCAGCTGCGGTAAGTGACCCGCTGGTAATGGCGGAATACTTCTGATATAATGATGCTGATGATGCACAGTAAAAACAGAAAGATCCACTTTACTGTCATTGCTAATACGAACCACAATGCAAATTTCTACAAGTTGTTAAAATGCCTAGCTCTAAAGGCTGTAGAGAACTATCTGTTAGTCTGCGAGGAGAAATTATAGTCGAGTAAAAGTGGAACAAACTCTCTTTCAGATCGCTTGGGTTTTGGGCTGTGACGAAAAAGCAGTGAAGAAATTGATTTAGCGGTATGAGAAATAATAATAATAATAATAATAATAATAATAATAATAATAATAATAATAATAATAATAATAATAATAATAATAATAATAATAATTTATTTCACAATTCATTTCTGCAAGCAGCTTTCGTCCCCTTACTCCCACTTCATGCTTACTCAGGAGGAAGCTGCGCGTCCCCAGGTTGGGAACCACTACTTTCCATTAAGGAATTCTGATAGCCTGTTAGAAATTTGCATTCTGACTAATATCAGTAAACTGCATTCTTCTGTTTCTACTGCGCATGCACCAGTGAATTTCCATGGAAGATCATGATTAATTCTGATAATTTATATAATATTTACGGACGAATATGTAATAGAACCTATATGAATAACATATATCATTCCTCAAAGTAACGAATACGGTAAACATTATTACAGCAGGGTGAAATAGGTGTAAACTTCAGATATTACAAAATGCATTTCACTTGCTTTCCCCGCTGGTCTAGTGGCTAGCACGTGTGCCTAAGGTGTATGGGGTCCCGGGTTCGATGGGGGAGTTTGGAATTTAATTCTCTTAGATGTTTTTGTATTCGTGTTCCTGTCGTTCAAGATTAACGGAAATGATTGAAAACGTATATAGCCGAGTAGAAAATAGAGACAAGTTACTCAGATACGTTCGGTGAATCAGTAAAGTTAAAGAAAAGAAAAAACTGTCTAAGGCATTTGTTTGTCAATTGTAAAGAACTCCTAAAAGTTACTTCTAATCCCACCAAGGTAACATTTTTCTTTCACCTGTTCTCGAAGTTTGTATTTCTATCGGATTCGATTAAATAGAGCTTCGAATAGAGACCACGTTGAATTCGTTTATTGACTAAGCCTGAAATTCTGATAAAGGTATGGCTATGATTTTATTATTATTATTATTATTATTATTATTATTATTATTATTATTATTATTATTATTATTATTATTATTATTATTATTATTATTATTATTTCTCATACCGCTAAATCAATTTCTTCACTGCTTTTTCGTCACAGCCCAAAACCCAAGCGATCTGAAAGAGAGTTTATTATTATTATTATTATTATTATTATTATTATTATTATTATTATTATTATTATTATTATTATTATGAGCGTACTTTTGAATGTGCACTGGGAAATTAATGCTTAACTTGTTATTATTTCTGAAATTTTTCCTGGATTGTATGTTATTTAGTTTATTAGTGGGCACTATCTTGTCTCCAGGTCGTCGAATAAATTAATTTCGGCGTGTACTGTGGTGTAAATAGCATTACAGAAAGAAACTAGTTCGTTCCAAACATCACGGCTGAACTTAGTAATATTTGGATATGTTTTAAGTTGCCAAGATAGCGTAGGGGTAACGTGTGGGACTCATGAGTAGTGCAGCTAGGCAACATAGGTTCAAACCTTCTTCAGGCCAACCTCTGTTTTTTCACAAAGTGATCGTGAGGAATCGAAGATTGACTTTTCATAGTAAATGAGAAATCGTTAAGGAGGAGGATGCACACACCTGTATCACGATGGAGACAATTTACGAATTTTGGTTGGGGATGAGCAAACAACATTTACAGGAATTACTAGGACGGATCGAACCCATTCAATGATCTGAAGTATCCACTTTTCATATTATTGGTCTTAGAAAGAAACACTAAACCATTTGTTAAACATGATTTGGGTACAGTAATTTGTGGAGTAGCGGTAGCGTGCTGGATTTGCAACTGGAAGATCTCGGTTCGATTCCCCATCAAGTAAATTCTTTTTCTCATAAAATAATAGCTACAAACAGAGATTGATTTCCCGTTGGAGAACTTACAAAGCATCACTTGTGAGAATACGAGTAAAGAGTGTATGCGTTCCTTGTCATACAGTATAATGATAAGTACTGTTCATTTATAAATTCGTCTTTCTCTCTGTGTCTAGTCATCTTTATCTTCGTCTCCTATTTATTACTTCTCTCTCTCTATTATTGCTTCTCTCTCTCGTAAATCTGTTCTTTGTCCTCCAGGTTACCGTGTCTCAATCGAATCACTGGGTCAGTACGGGTTCGAATCGCCGACGCAGTGTTGGTCCATAATCAATCCACATCACCCAACTGATGCAATGGTCCACTTAAGCTCTGGCGCGTTCATTCTATCTGTTCGAATTAGAAAGTTATATTCACAATAGGTGAAATCGAGACTGGATGTTCAGAACAGATAAATCTTCAGAGATGACTAGAAAATGGTCCCTTTTCTGCTGATTCAAGAGAAGATTTTATTTATATTAGTTTGACAAAAAGTTCGTTTCCATCCTATAATTCAATGTATTTTATTCACGTTTTCAATGTGAAACATGCAAGGTCTGTTACGTTTATAAAGAACATCTAATTTTTGTTTTCAAAATTTGTAACTTTTCATTATGATACAGTTTGGACTTCTAATATTGACTCTTTCTAATAGATATTCGCAGTAAAATAGCACTCATTCATTTATCCTTTTCTTTGTTTCCTTCTTTTCCTTTTTTATTTTTGTTGAGTTTGTATTAGTAGTCCGGAATAGAGGTATTACTGGGTTTATTATAATGTATTTCATATCAGTACGTTCAATGAACACTACCGAATTTGCTACCGAAACACGTAAAACAAATCACGTGTGTTAAACTACTGACATTATTCTATATGTTTCAGAGCTCTACAGTTTCACAGGAAATTGAGTATTTAATTTGACCTCCAAGTTTGGTATTCATTTTGAAAGTGACTTAATGATTGTTTCCTGTATTTTCTATGTATTCGAATAGTCCTGAAGAAATATATAATCTAAACTTACTTATATATTCCTGTTGGATTTCTGGAAACGGAACTTAATAATGTTATGTTCTTTTTTAAAATACTTTTAAATTCCTTATTTTTATCTGTGTTCAGTTTTTCTTCTTCTTCTTCTCTCCCCTTTCCTCTCTCTATCTCAGTTCTGTATGTCTGTCTAAAAGGCATACATCGCTTTCAACTGTTCATTCTGTGTGTGTTTAAGTCTCTTCCTACATTATCTTATGAATCTTGTTTCGTCTCGGTTTGATTGTTTCATTTTGTTATACTAATATATGTATATTTTGAAATAAGAATTGCACTCATCTTTTTTGCTGATTTCAGTATGGGAGAGAGGAAAGGAGGAGTGAGAGGGGTTGTTTTTACCAGACACAATTATGGGATAAGAAGGGGTATATTGGGTGGCCTAACTGCAAGGCGTTAGGTGTCGCAATTTTTTTGATGCGGAGTGTACAATATAGATAAGGTCCTGTTTGTTTTTTGTATCTGAAAACAAACCAATTTTATTTTCAACAAACTTTGTAATGCATATGAAAAGCATTGTAATAAAGACAAATTACTTCCCTACATATACAGGGTTATTCAAAAAGAAAGAACAGATTTCAAACATTTATTTCTTCCAAACTACAAAAGATAGAAACATGATTCGAACGTTACTTGATTAAGAAAATTTTACAATTTAAACAGCCCGGATAGAAGTTCTAATCACAGCCGCATTGGCGCTGCTGTTTGTTGTTGTTTGTCTGTAGTGAAATGGAGGCGTCACCACAGGAGAAGTCTTTTTGTGTGCTAAAATACAATTGACAAAACTTGAGTCCATTGTTGCAGTTTAGCGAGCATTTCGTCGTCAATTTAATAAACAACAGCCGCATCATAAGCAAATTTACGAGTGACATCGAAAATTCGTAGAAGATTGTTGCATCTGCAAAGGGAAAAGCATGGGACGTCCACGCACATCGAACGAGAATGTCGAGCGTATTCGTACACTTTACGAAAGGAGCCCAAAGAAATCCACATCACGAGCAAGCAAAGAACTTAACATTCCTCAACCAACGGCACGGCGAGTTCTAAAACATCGTCTGCACATGAAGACATACAAACTGCAGTTATTGCAAGCATTGCATCCTGGCAACCACAACAAAAGGTACGAATTTTGCATTAGCATGTTAGATGATATGGAAGAAGACAATTTTGCTCAACGATTATTTTTTTTTTCGATGAATCCACTTTTCATCTTTCTAGTAAAGTTAATCGCCGTAACGTTAGAATTTGGGCAAGTGAAAATCCTACGGCAGCTGTGTTGAAGCTGTGAATTCGATAACTAGAGACCAGCTGATTCGTGTTTGGCAAGAAATGAGCCACCGTTTTGACATTTGTCGTGTAACACACGGTGCTCATATTGAATCACACCATAATTACTAAAAATAAATTGTAAACTTTTCTTAATCAAGTAACGTTCGAATCATGTTTCTATCGTTTGTAGTTTGGAAGAAATAAATGTTTGAAATCTGTTCTTTCTTTCTCAATAACCCTGTATTAGGAGAGACCCTGGAACACTATAGAATTGTGAAAACATACCAATTTCGTTTAAAAAAAAAAAAAAAACATTGTAATACAGACAAAATGTAACAAATAGTTATTCCAATATTGGATTTTTTGCTTTCCTTCGCCCCTAACTCTCTGACGTTACGGTGATTCACTACTAGTGTAATTCAAAATAAGGTTATCCTGATCAATTTTTAAGCGTTTCATAGGATCTATTAGTTGGGTAAAACATCTGGTGGAACCTACACTGAAAAAAAAATTGTAATTATATTGCCAAACATCAATGTAAAATCATTTACCCTTCAGTTTGTAAGTCGATATACATTTCCTTAGATTAAATTACAAAATTTGCTGGGTCTTTTTACAAATTTACAGTAAATGTATAAGAAAGTATGATATTTTTATTGATAAAAATGTAATTTTTACACCATTTCATATTAGTAATTTTACTTTATAGGTATAAATTGATTTACATTGAGCCGTGACAAACAGATTGCCAACGTTTTTTGTAAAATTACTTATGGATTTCTTTACAGTGTATGGAGGTCTTGCAATTGTTAAAGCTGAACAATGAGAGTCTTTCTTCTCTTTATAGACACATTTTGGAAGTGAAAGAAGCTTCCTTGATGAATGTATAAGTTTCTTTTCCTTATTCTTCTTCCACATTTTCATTTCATTTCATTTCACATGGCAGGAATACGAGTTTTCTTACGTCCTTGACTGTTGATAGTAGGCCTAACATTTCCTCCCCGTTTCACTGCAACTTAGGCTTTATTTTTAGAATTACCTACGTTCATGATCAACGTACGTCCACAAACAAAAGGACTGCTCCAAAGAATAATTATTTTGAAATTGAAATTACAACTCACTGACGTATTATCAACTACACAAAAATTACATTAGCCAACAGTCACAAAGACCCAACATCACCACAGTATAGCAGAAAATCTGGTCGTCAAATTTCGTTGATCTTTTGTTATCATTACAAAAACATTCTTGTCAATGTGTATAATAATAACTTACTATGCAACGCAAAATGAATACACTTTTAGAAATAAATTACAATGGGTACTTCTGTTTCAACGAAACAATGGACAAAAACCGCTTTGGAAATGGACGCATTCATATAATGGTAGAGTTCACTGGACAAGGATCATTTTGAGTCTGTAGAACACAACTGTAAAAGAACTCACCATATTGAATGGACAAGAGTCCCTTAGGAACTGGACCAAAGATTTATTTTTGTTTTCAGTGACTTTAGAATCGTTTCACTCGAGTAACAAGTATATAATCCCATGCAGAATTACGGGAGGAATCCAACAATACCAATAACTCAATTTCCAAAATTTTGGGACAAGGACCCGTTTGGAAATGGGCTACATTGTGACATCACAAACTGTTTTCCTATATTTCTGGCACATAAAAGAGGTTCTCGAAACAGTTATTCGTTCATTTAATGGCTATTAGGTATGTTACTAAAGTGTTCTCTGTTGGGATAAATAATAACTACAGAGATTTTCACAATATATTTCCACATACCACAGAGACATTCCTTGGACATCCAAACGAAGTTAGTCCCATGGATAATTAGGATGTCCCATGGATAGTTAGGATGTCCCATGGATATTCTGTGAAAATACAAAAGTTCGCTTATGTCCCACAATCATGACTTTCTGTAGGATTGATGTGAGATTTCTGAGACAGTTACAGATAGAGTTTCCTATGAGACGAGAAAATAAGGTTGTCTCGTATCGTAAATTTTGTATAATTTTCGTCTTGTGTGGATTCTTGAAAAATTCTTCCTTGTCTCATCTCGAAGTTTCTTGTTTCTTTTTGGAAAGTTACAACGAGTCGTTTTGCATTTAATATAACGTAATCTATATTTAACTATATGTAACAATCATTATATTAATAATAAATTACCATGAATATGTGAGATATTAAAAGCTTACACTTTTTTTATTTCAAAAGATGACTACTGGAAACCATTACATCACAAATATATGTCAAATATATTTCTTCGTGACATTAACTATATATCTTCACGACAACCATTCTTATGAATAATAATCTTTTTTTTTTTCTTGACAACCTAATCAACAAACTTTTTCAATATACATATTTCTGCTCAATTATTGCGCCTCTGATCATATTCATAAAACAGGTACAGATTGATAATATTATTACATCATTATGATCGTATGATCGTATCGTTATAAAGTTGTGTACAAAATTATAACCTAATATTTCTTTTCTTAATTTCGTGCAGAAGATATCAGAATCCTTCTGCGTCACAACAGGTCCACGGAAGGTGTGGTGTAACAAACATTCTTTATTGGACTATATCGTGTAATGGCCTGCATATATTTAAATGTTCATTGATACATCATCATCATCACAGGTATTCTGCCTTTATTGGCAGATCACTTGCCGCAGCTGAGAAGCTTCCATGCTCCACGGTCCTCCGCTAACCTTTTCGTCTTCGCGTATGATCTTTCTGTTTTAATATCATCCATTAATTGTAGTCTCTTTCGCCCCCTCCCTCTCTTTCCCGCCACCATACCCTCTAGGACGTCCCTCATGATACAATCTCTTCTTAGGCAATGTCCCAACCAGTTTCTCTTCCTCTTCCTAATAATATCTAAAAGTGTTCTTTTCTCACCCACCATTTCTAACACTCTCGCATTCGTTTTCCTCTCGACCCAACTAATTCTTTCCATTCTTCTCCACACCCACATTTCGAAGGCTTCCAGTCGATTTTCGTCACCTTTACGTAATGTCCACGTTTCCGCCCCATACAGTACAACACTCCACACGAATTCATTGATACTGTTCATGATATTTCTATAATCACTTTATTAATTTATTGTTTTATACTGTTCATTATTTAACACTAAAACAGTGTTTGGGGTGAACTAGTGTTGCCCACAGGCTCGTGAAATTTCGCGTTTCGGCCAAGTAAAGTTTGTGGTAGACAACATCGTGTGCGTACCTTTTACGACGTAGTCCCGTTTCCTTCTACATTCTCGTTCCATGAATTCTTCCATCATCATTCTCTTGCGTTAAGAGTCTTCATCCCGGCGAAATTAAAACACCGCTAATTTTACAGTAATTATGTGATATCTTCAAATAGATAAAAAGATAATTGAAATATGGAACAAGAGCGCCCTAGACAATATTATTTTGCGTGAGGTACCGTTATCACAAGTCACCGTTTAGAAACGGCTTTCCGTTTTCAGCTGTTTAGAAACGCGAAAATAAATGCCGATTTTCAAAATGGCTCGAAATCGAAAGCAGATAAGTTAGTCGTGATAACGATTTTTTAATGTAAAATAATATTGTCTAGGGCGCTCTTGTTCCACATTTCGATTATCTTTTATCTATTTGAAGATATCACATAATTACTGTAAAATTAGCGGTATTTTAATTTCGCCGGGACGAAGACTCTTAATCATCGTCTCCCTTAGCTTAAAGGTCATAATCGTGAGGCGTTAAATTGCGACATTATTTCATTTCATTTAAAGTTTTCTACACTTTGATCCCGAATGTCCGATATGCAACCTGTAAAATGTCCAAGTGTTATCCCGTAAACGTATTGTGCTAGTGGGTTCCGCGTTTCATTCCATCCTGTTATTACACCAACTTTCAAAATAAGACTTATTGTACAAGTGTTCTCAGCCGCGCGAAACAAGAAAAGGTAATATTAGCTTGCAAACGTATGAAAATTGAAAACACACAGAATAGGGATTGTGGCACATTATAGTAATTATGTGTAATGTAACTAAAAGCTAATCGATAAAAAATCACCTTAATAAAATAGCAATTTGTAACTTGAGAAATAATAGCAAAATCTACATAATTATTATATAGTAACTTCTGCTATATCTTCAGTGATTTAACAAAGACTCTTTTGGAATCACTGCAAGAGGAAGAAAGAAAAAAATCAGATAAATTTAAGGGGAAAAAGAAGGAAGTAATTGCGAAACAAATACGGAAGAGGTTAATAGAATAATAGAACAGCCAGGAAGAATAAAAAAAGGAGAAAACAATTATGTGCAGTGTAGATGTGAAGGCAATTTCCGATCATAAGAAGAAAATGCAAATTAAAAGTAATGAAAGAGAAATGGGAAAGAGAACAATAAGAAGAGAATGGAAAAAATAAAAAGTGATAAAACATCTAAAATTGATAAAGGAGATTAATATATGTACTTTACTATAGGACAAAATTTAGTATAAAGAAAAGGAAACTAAGCTAATTAGCGTGGTCGAGATTAATAACTGTATTATCAGATATTGCAATAAACGTGAATAGGAAGAGAAGTAGAAGAAGCAGGGGCGTAGCGTCCACATTAACCACTTCCCTTGAATAAAGAGAATAATGTATTGAAATAAATAATGTAATATTGGATAAAAAATAACGCAGAAAATTATTAAGAATAATGAATCAAAATTTCAGAATAATACGTTTAAAATAAGTGCTTCCTATAAATACAGTAGAGTAACGAAAACTCGGCCTAATGTAGACCGAAGGATAACCGAGTTTGTGAAAATGCCGGGTTATCGGAAATGGGGTTAGAAAAGACTATTGGTTGCTTGAGAATAGAACAGAGAATAAACTATCCAATTATCCTTAAACAAAGGGAAAGTACGTACTTTATGAAGGCAAAGAACCTTTACTATACATGAACATGAAAATTAGTGAATACATACTGCACAGTAATTTACCAGATAAGACAGACCTCAGAAAAATACCCGGCAATGACTTTAAACGGATCTGTACGCGGAGTTTTCTCGCCCTGCCTGGAGAGCCGGATTAAACCGAGCCGAGTTTTAGTTACTCTACTGTATAGAATCTTGTAACGCCATTGGGAAAGAAGGATGAGGTAAGCCGACGGTGTTTTGCACATATGTAAACAATTGATTAGGGCTAAGAAAAGGGAACGAAAAGACAAACTGTAAAAATGACGATGAGAATAAGGAGAAGAGAATTGGTTATAAATCAAAGTTGGAGAAAAGGAATGAGTAAAGATATTTAGAGATTTTACTTCGCCACAACGGTAAATGTAAAAATATATCAGTAAAATTCTAAGATTTACCAGCACTTTTACGACCAGAGCCATTGAAGGAAGAAGGTTTAAAACGAACTTACATAGAAAACAATCTTCCGTAGTTTTATAGTGCCATAAAATAAGAGATATGGATAAAGGGACTAAAATAATATATTAAAAACATCCAAAAGAGGTCAAAACTTATGGAAAGCGAGAATAAGAAAAGAAAAGATGACATCATAGAAAGTTCCCTTAGCTTGTTGATTGAAAAAGATTTGAAGAAAGAGAAAAGGAAAGAAGAGAATAGTTAACGAAAGAAAGTGAAAGAAGAAGAAAAACAAAAAGATTGAGCATATTACAGAAATACGGAATGCTACCAGAAAGAGGAGGCGTAAGAACGTACAGACTATTAGATGTAACAAGAAGACGAAGAAAAAGAGAATGAAATGCAACAAGAAGAGGAAAGAGTAGTGTATGAGATTAATTGTAATTAATAATGTATAAAATTAAGAAGAGAAAAAATTAAGGGAAAAAATAAAACAAAAAAGATGACAAGATATTAAAATAGGAGAAAACGATACAGTTTACAAGCAAGTGAAAAAAACATTATATGAAATAAATTGGAAAGAAATAGAGAAGAATAATCTTTTAGAAAAAGAAATATGTGGAAAAGAACTGGAAGAAGAGACAAAATATAAACGAATAAGGAATAGTTTATCAATTGGACAAGTAGACTTGCGAGTGACGATCAAGAATGAGTGTTAGAACAAATAGAAAAGAAGAAAAAGGGACAGATAAAAGCAACATATACTAAAGGGTTGAAGCAAGAGTTTTTCGTAAAGACGTTAATATACCTACGATGTTAGATATAACAGTTGTTTGATGGAAACAAAAGCTATTGTAAGAAACTGCTTTCAACCATGAGCTAGTACTTAAATTTCGTTATTGCAGAAAAGCCTTCGTTCTTCATTGATTCCTTTTATTAAGCAATTTCTTATTCTAAGTGCCTACTAGAGTTACAACGTGATTAATCAACCGTATTACCATTTACTTTCTTATACCTAATCAAGATTTGTTCCATATACTCGTACAAACTAAATAGTAAGTATAACAGAAATATATTAGAGCCCCGTTAACCCAATTTAATGGGATCGAAGGGGCTCCGGTTGAACGAAAATTCGATTAAACCGAAATTAATAATTTGTTTTTTCATATACAGTACTGTATATTTGAGATCAGGCCAAAAATTGCCATTGTTAAAGAAGCGTTCAACAAGAAAAGATCACTCTTAACTAGCAGACTTAGTATTGGATTAAGGAAGAAGTTGGCCAAGTGCTATATATGGAATATTGGACTGAATGGTTTAGAGACTTGGACATTACGGAAGTTAGAGAAGAAATATTTAGAGAGCTTCAAAATGTGGTGTTGGAGGAGGACGAAGAAGATAAAATGGATGAAGATGTTTTAAAACGGATATGACCCTTTTAGCCAGCATCCTTTGAAGACCAATTTGATTTGAGACATCTTACGAAGAAATTGTCATCTTCATATCGCCATAGAAGGAAACATGGAAGGAAAGCGAGGAATAACAAGAAGAAGAACACAACTAATCGAAGTAAAATAGAAGAAAATATTGGGAGTTAAAAAAACAAGATGATGATCGAGAAACGGGAAGAAACATTTCCACACACACACACACACACACACACACACACACACACACACACACACACACACACAAACTCATTACTCCCAGGACTTGCCAACAGGCAGAATACTTATAATAATAATAATAATAATAATAATAATAATAAGCTAATAATAGGTTATTGGGTAACGTAAGATACCTGTGCATTGCTAAACTAAAGCTGTACGACTAAAATAATGAAGTTTAATTCAGCGATTTGGTTGGCCAGCGATGTTTTATCGATTCAGTTAGCCCGGAAATCCCGTTAATCAGGATTGCGTTAAACGGGACTATACTGTACGCGAAAATTTGATTCAAGTTCAAATCCCAACTTTAATAGGCTGTATCTTGGGAACCAGAATTTGTTGCGTCATAATATTTCATATGTGTACTAAACTTGTCAAAATTTATAAAAATGCGAGATTTGGTTGAGATCGAGTCAAGTCAAAGACGAACTTCTTCTTCTTGTTACTGTGGTTTTGGTTCCCAGTGCTCTGTTTTTGTCTCAAAAAAACATGATCAACTTGTATATACTTACAGGGTAGCACAAAACCTACCTACCAAGTTTGAAAGTAATTTACTCCGCAAATACACAGTGCATTCAATAAGTTCCGGAACTATCTCGAAATAAAAAAATTAACGATGTCAGAGAAAAGTATTACCGTTAGTTTCCTACATACGTACATCTCTTTCCGCGCTACATATTTGCGATACCGGTCGTAGATGCTCTAGGCGTAATGGGAGAAATATGAGAGTGTTCAACAATTGTGACCCTTCCTTTGATGAAAAACTGAAGCGTAAGAGAACTGTGTGAGCCGACATAGTTAGCTTCGACTAACACAAAATTGACCATTCGCGTTCTACATCATTCTGTATGTTTAGGTCTCGGTTTTACCGCATTTAAATCAAACATTGGTTGCAACGCGTTGCCCCATCCTTTCAACACTGGTAAGGAATCACGAAAGATCAATATGACGATAGTGTTGAACAGAATTCCAGTGGACTACTTTCCTAGTGCGTACCAGTGCTTCTACGACCGATCTCACGAGTGTGCTGCGCGGGAGGGAATGGAGGGAATGTATGTAAAAGAAACTAACGTAGTAATATTTTCCTTGCATCGTTAAGCATTTTATTTAGAGGTAGCCCCGGAACTTATTGGTCTCATTTTGTAATTTATAAAAATTGGCGAAACCTAATTATGGAACATCTTATGTGTACTAAGTATTTTGTTAATTAGTACGTCACTACAGTCCCACACTTTTGGAAGAGCTGAAATCAGCCATTGAACGTGCAACTTTTGTCATTTCGGCTAATGTTCTTCCAAATTTGTGTAAAATCGTTGAATCAGAGGGGAAAATATTAAAAATGTTTTAATGTTGTAAGGTTCCATACCCTCACGTATACACAACTACTGTAAACATAGGCTTCAAATACGAACACGTGTTATGGTATTCATAGCATAATCACCAGCAGACGATGGAAGAAGAATACCAGGAAGACACAAAGTTGGTTCCGAAGGAAACCGAAGATTGCCGACCCTCTCCTCACGGACCTCCCCTTCAGAGGACGTCCATAAAAGAGGACCTTAAATAGAAAGAGGCATCAGTTCCAGTGCTGATCGCTGACCTTCCTAAACTATCTCCTGAGAACTCCTGAAGCTGCAATGGACAAAGGAGTATTCCTATAACTACTTACCCCGGAGGTTGAAGGGGTAATTCTTAACTACACTGTCTCCTGAAACTGCGATGAGTTGAATCACCGTCCGACGCTACATTAGGCTAGGACATTTTACCTTTGAATCTGAAGCTACTTTTTGTGTGCTGAAGTTTTGTGTCCATACTGGAAAAGATATTATAAACTTCGTATTACTTATAAGAACTTCGTATATTTTATAAGATACTATTTCTATAATAAAACGGCGAAGGGTTTCCCAGACGTTTATTAGACTATACCAACCAAATATTGCAATATAAATGGCAGAATATAATAGTCGTAGGCCTTCTTGAAATTTCAATGAGAACCCGTTATTTATAGTTTAAATTGGCAGGTAGGTTTTGCGCCATTATGTAGTAATTTGATCCAACAAAAATTATTGAATAGAAATCCATTGTCTTTATTTTGCATTCAAATTGGTCCTTTTCTCTTCCACTGTTGCAGGCTTTTAATGTTTAATCTACATAACTCTTTTGACCTTTTTGTCAGGAAAACAATTGTTCGTATGCGTATTTGTGTGCTTGCGGACAATAACATACAATTACTCCTACATGCAGATGTGATGGTTAATTCCTATGGTTATCCACCTACGCTAACGTCAGTGCGTGCTGACATTTAAAATCGTGCGTATTGAAATCGCATATACAAGAGAACTCTCAACGTACAGCATAATTACGTACTTCACATTCATATATTTACGTACTTCGCGAGAAATTCTGGAAAGTCAATAGCTCATCTTTTGTTTTACGTATATGTATGTATGTATGTATGTATTGTATTCCAATTGTATTCCAACATATCCATGTAGAGCATTATTTGACCTCTGCACTTTTGAGTCTAAAGTTCAGTACTGCCTTAATTTCTCGCACTATCTACCTGATTCTTATATTAACTATATGCCGATTTATTCTTGCAATTGGTTTGTTGTATTGCAGGACCGATTGAGACATGAACCTACAGTTTAAGGCGGGACCGACAAAAAAAAAATTCCCGGTTTCTTGTTTTATAAGAACTTTGTCATTGTAAAGAAAACTTTATCTAGCATGAAATCAAGGGTGTAATGGGACACATACGGTCAGGGCCGGATCCAGGATTGTGTGAGGAGGGTGCACCAATAACTACCAAAACAAGCAATCACACTGAAACTCTATAAAGTGACACGTGACAATATTCTTTACCCCTGACAACGCTGATGCATAGAACAGAGGAAAGTGTTTTAAAGAGAGTAGCAAGTGTTATTCAGGGAAAAATGTTCTTCTCCTCCTGGGTTCTGTTTTTTTCCCTACTTGACAAATGCTGTATTGTTTTCCTTGGTGAATCCGTTTCTTTCAATCTTCTGAAAATCGTCTTAAAACTATTGCTTTCGCAAACCTACTTTCTTTTGAGCCCCAAACGGAAACATGAGAGACAGAAAGTTTCGGAAAGTGTTGGTATTTTCCCTGCTAGCTTCTCATTTTAGATAGCGTATATTTACAACGAAGGAAGGGGGGTGCCCGTGCACTCTTGCACCCCCCTAAATCTGGCCCTGCATACGGTGTATAGTATACCCATCTAAAGTCCAGCTCAAACTTCGTGTCATTTAAGACTGTCTTCTTTTGCACAATACTCGACGAAAGTTATGCGATGATACCTAACACGGTCTTCTTCACTCGATACTTGGGGGGAAATATTATTTGCACTCGAAAATGTCTTACGTAATACATAGAATGCTAGCGTACGTTCAGGAGAAAAGAACATCGCTTCGAAACATGTAGGGTGATAATAAAGCATGCTTCTGCATACAGTGGTTCATTATTTTGTTTTTCTCGTGTAGAAGTCAACTTAAAAACAGTGCTTATTTTCCCTTCTTCTTCGTTCGAGGTGTTTGCTGGCCCAATTTTCAATAACTGGGCCATGAATATAAATATCTCGTTCAGGGCGAACACTTAAAAAAAATAATAAAGTGTTCACTCCTGTTGCTAGGGATCTCTGGTTCGACCAGAGGTCAAGTGAGTTGTTTTGGACACTATTGTGTTTGTGAGGGGCACGGTGGCTCAGTGGTAGAACCCTTACCTCTGGGGCGTGGGGTCCCTGGTTTGCTTCTCGACCAAGTAAGTTTGTGGTGGACAACATTGTGTCCGTGGATTTTCTCGGGGTACCTTTGTTTCCTCCCAATTTCTCATTCAATTAATTCTTCCATCATCACTTGTCTTAGTCATAGTCTCCCTTAGCTTAAAGGATAGAATCGTGGGACGTTAAACTGAAAGATTTTCATTTTTCACCACGTTTGTGGGTTTTCTCGTGTTTCTCCCATATCTTCATTCCATTAATTCTTTCATAATCATTTACTTTAATCAGTTATCCGTCTCCCTTAGCGTGGAAGACATAACCATGGAATGTAAAATGAAAAATCCCGTTTCATCTCCTTCCCCATTAGTTGTTTATAACTAAAAGCTCTTCTTGTATCTTTTCGTTGAGGACGGTGAAAGTAGAATAAACTCTAGCTCCGAGACAAATGCAACAGTTCGTTTTGGCAGGCAGCCAATCTATTCGAAGCTCATTTGCAGTGCGTTGTCAACCGCAGTGAAGAGATCCGGTCACAGACCCTGTTCAGTGCCACAGTTGGTGATGGCTTCCAGAGTCCACCCAATTCGTGTCACTCACAGAAGGTGGGGGGAAGTGGAGCTCTGTGTGAGTCAGTTAACACTCAACAAAGAGAAACAGTACAATTTGTTAAAGCAATCATAAGATAAGTACTGGAAAATTTATGCTGACTAAAGGAAAGTTATTTTGAATTGCATAATGGAGAAACAAACTTAATGGTATTGATACGTTGCTCCTGAATCAGATGTCGCTTGGCTATATTTTTCCAGGAGTTTAGAATTCATTTACTTTCTCTTTCTATTCTTTCTCTAACAGGCAAGGGCGCCCATGTTGTGGTTTCCAAGGGGGGCAAGTATAAGCAGCGTTTCAAATATAGTTTCAAATTTTGCTGTAACTAATGTGAAAATTCTATTAGGTTTTCGATATTCCCAAGTACAATTACCTCTTAGGGGGGGCGAGCGCCCCACCTTGCCCCCCCTGATGGGCGCCCTTGCTAACAAGTAATACTATTGTACACTTGTTATACATAGCTATTCGAGTAAAACTTGCACTTTATTTGTTTAGAACAGCCCTAGTTATTCGTGGCGATACTTGATACTCTATTTGTTGTGAGCGATCCCGGGTTCGATTCCTGGTGGGGACACTCGGTCGAGAAAGTGTAAAAAGCTTTTTCAGGCCAGCCATCCTAAATGAGGTTTTCCGGGGTTTTTCTCATTCACATCAGGGAAATGCCGAGGTGGTACCTAACATATAGGTCCCAGGCCGCTTCCTTCCTTCCCCAATCCTTTCTTCCTTCCCTTTCCCTGATAGTGTGCTCGCCGAGGGACGTCATCCCTCAAACGTGACGGCTTAATATGGGCATAGATGCCGAAAGCTCAGTAATCTAGATCCTTAATCCTTCATACTCTATTTGCTTAGAACTGAAATAATCTTATTTTATTTGACGATATTTCATACCATAGTTGTCTACAACTTAAATAGTACAACCTTATTTGTGGTGATACTTCATACCATTATTGTCTAGAGCTTAAATAATACCACTTCATTTGTAGCAGTGATACTTCATACCATAATTGTCTAGAGCATAAATAATACCATCCTATTTGTGGCGATGTTTCATACCATAGTTCTAGAACTTAAATAATACCACCTTATTTGTGGCGATACTACACACCATTATTGTCTAGAGCTTAAATAATACCGCCTTATGTGTGGCGATACTTCACATCATAGTTGTCTGGGCCTTAAATAATACCACCTTATTTGTGGCGACGATACTTCATACCATAGTTGTCTAGAGCTTAAATAATACCACCCTATTTATGACGATACTTCACACCTAATTGTCTAGAACTTGGGTAATATCGGCTGGTTGTGTGGCGATACTTTACGTTCTAACTGTCTAGAACTTAGATAATCTCACCTACTTCCGCACGTATGTACTCTAGTTCTTTAGAACTTCGATTACGTTGGTTGTTTATGGCAGTACTATATATTGTGGTTATTTAACACTATACAGATGAAGGAATCAAAATGACTCCTAAGGTTTTTATTTCTTCTGTAACTCTTATAACTTTTTTTTTTTACTTTCCAATTCTGCGACTTTTCATAAAATTTTATACTCTTTACATGGAATTATTTCAAAATTAATGTTATTAACAATTTCTTTCAAAAATGTTAGATTTATCTAGAACTGTGGAAGCAGTCATTCTGCTGTTACGGACGATTAAGGCAATTGAAGCTTGTGAAAGATTTGATGAAATGCGGATGAGGGAGAAAAGAGGGAACCCCCAAGAAAACTCACAAACTCGCTTTTTCTGGCATCAGAAGTGAGCGTTCTATTACTGAGCCACGTGCCCCCACAATATGGGGACAATATTTGAGTAAATGTATGTTTTCCCATTGTTTTCTTTAAAAAAATTGATTTATAGAATCAAATCTTACATGAAAGCAGTATATCTGTCAACACCGGTAACTCTGCTTAGGTTTCAGTGATGTGACTGACGTCATTGGCCATCAAGGAAGTTACTTCGCAAATGCAATCTGAATAAATAATTCAGATGCATAATAGTTTTAAAATATTATCAACCGCATATTCTGATTTGGAATATAAATCTTCACATAGATCTTAATACGAGTAATAATAACAATGATACGATTCCAATTTTTTTGTGCAGGGGCAGATCCAGGGGGGCGATCGGGACGCGGCCCCCCAGAAAAAGAGGAAACTTTCTTATTTTATATACCAATAAAACTCATCCCAGAGTTTTTTGCTCTTAAAAGTAGCTCTAAGTAGCAGTATTACAACCCACCGCCCCCCCAGAAGTCCGTCCTGTATCCGCCCCTGTTTGTGTGTAATGCATAATAAGAATTAGTCTGTAACTCTGAGATACTAATTATATTTATTTTTTTTTCTCTTGTAGGTAAGTAACAAATTGCCGTGATTTCTGAGTCTCACATAAATTGCGGGTAAGTAAACTTGGTTAAGTCCTCTACGTATTGTCAATATTAATGCAGTGATAAATTACAATTGAAGTCTAATAGATGACTCAAAAAAAGAGATTTTAAAAGTGTAGAAACAAAACTGTATTTTGTCAATATTTCATTCAACGTTCAGCAGAAAAATATTTAAGAAATGAAGCAAAGCACTAGTTGTAGTTTTGTTTAGGGTGCTGTAATTTTTCTAAAACTAGAAAACTTAAGGTAAACTTACACAAAGACATATAAATACTTATGGTAGTATAACTAAACGATAATTTTCCTTCCGAATACTTCTAATTATTAAGTATTTTTTCGGTAGTTATTATACATGTATATCGTATTGTCATTCGATTAAAAATGATAAGCAACTAATTATTTTAAAAAACAATTAAACGAAGTGCGTGTATGAAAAGTAAAATCATAGGTCGAGTGGTTCAGGATGTCCTAGGCCACTCTAGAATACAATTGGATCATAGACTGAAACTAGTCACTGAAAAGTTCTTTCAGTTCTCAAAAAGGAGCTATTGTCCCTTTAGCAAAATATTCTATTTTTACGCCAGTGTTCTCCACCTTCTGTTATTTTTTTTGTTTCCTACATACAGTTTTGAAACCTGGTTGTTACAAAGTTGTCAACACACTGTAGATTGACTCTCTCAAATCGCGCCTTTCAAATGTGGAGATGAAACCTATAGTAGACCAACCTTTCTATTTGAAGTATATCTCTGTTGGTGCTGCCGATGTGTTTCCCGTACCTCTCTTGAAACAGGAGGAATAAGTTGCTTTGGCCGAGATTCTTCAATAGTTGAATATGGACAGGGTTGCCACATCGACGGGCTTCGCTGTGCACTGTCATATTAGTCATTCTAAGTAGCCTCAAATGACTGAATGGCAAATTGGCAACACAAACAAGGTCATTCACATCTTTGCCCAAAGTAAAAGGATGGTTTTCTCCGTAAGAGGGCAGTGGGGGGCCGAAGTGTGTTTCACATGTTTTCCGAGGGCACACTTGAAATATAAAGGCTGTAAGAAGCAAGTGTTGTTAAGTTGTCAAGCAAACGATGCAGGGAGATCAGAATTAGTGTTTCCTACGAGACGAGACGAGACAGTATAGTATTCTCTCGACTTCTTTTCGCCTTGAATCTCGTCTCGTCTCGGAAACACCATTCCAAGTATATTTAAAAGCTACAATAGAATAAACATTATAACAAAATGTCTTCTGAAAGGTATTTTAAATTGTCAGAAGTAAATGACTATATCTCCTTCACTACCAAAATCTAGTTAAATTAATTATTATTTTTTAATTAAAAAAGAAACCTTTATATAATAACAATATTCCTTTTTAGTTGCATTTGATTGTATCAATCAGAGACACATCTAGTCTGGAGCCAAGGGGGCCTAGCCCCCCAGTTTTTGAGTGACAAAAATAGTTGAAGCTATTATTTATGTATTTTGAAAGCTTATAGTAAACTAATGATATACCTATCATAGTCTGGGTTCTGACTGTTTTAAATAACTCTTATAATGTAAGAAAGACTGTTAACTTTTCCATGTACGTAAGCGTAAAGTACAAAGTTTATGTATCTTTTCTGACATTTTTGGTAAAATTGGATTTTTTCCATTGTGCTCTAAGCACTTTCGGTGCCCCACATTTTGGAAGATTTACAAGTAAAATTCAATACTTTGCATGAAAAGACATACTTATAAAAAGCAAATTTCTGCAAGCGATAGAATTAAATAAAAAGTAATTCATATGTATTTTCTGTTTACAAGTGTACGGTTACTGGTATAAAATTCTTACAAGTGCTTTACTATGGATAAAATAAGTGAGTACGTATGAAGGATGACTGTATTAGAAACTATTTTCCATCGGTAGTATTCTGCACACTGTACAGAAATTGTATTTTATGTTTTCAAGTGGGGCGCTACTAGGATGAAACCATGAGAAATGCTATTGAAACTCGTATCATTGCCAAAACCCACTCGTTTTCACTACCCTTGCTTATGCGTATATCCACCTTCGCTGACTACCTGCTTACTTCGGACGCACGCCTTCACTAACGCTCGGTCAATCAGCTTCGCCTTGCTCTGACTCGGTTAGATAGCATTCGTGCTTTTTAGGGACCACCTAGACAGGTTGTTTTGTTTTTTGTACTGTAGTTTTTGTGCATACGTCCGGACGCTGTATTTATACGCAAATCGTAAAAGAATTGTTATTTTTCAACAACTACTTTTTACGGTCTCCTTGAATTTAAACTATGCCATGTGGGATATTGTCATGTCGCCCAGTGCAAATCATTTAGGGAACAATAAAAAGGAAATTAGTGAAAAATTTCTAATTTTCAACAATTATTTCGATTGGTACGCCAAAAGTAGACCGGCGGGTTGTTTTATTATTTTTAGAAAGTAAATTTATGAACTTTATAAAGAACTTAAGTAAAAATAAATTTCAAGTGTGAATGAGAAATTCGAGAATTATATTAGACCGTCAGAGCTTGAATACAAATTCACAATTTACAAAATCTAATCAAAGTAACGGATATTCTGTTTCCAAGTCTTGAAAGTTCTGCAGTGCAATTGAAACATTATTTACCTAATTTAATCAGTTGACAAAATAGACAAATGCAACATCTATCACATATTATTATTAATATTATAAAATTAGTGAAAACCAAATGGAACGGAAACAAATATATGTTGATTCTATATGATTCATTAACACAGTGGTCAATCACCGTTGTTTTGTGGTAATGTTCACACTACAATTCGCTAATGGAGCTAATTTACTTGATCACTACGGTTCAGCGAGCATGCATTCATTAATTCATCTCTGCATTAAACTTCAATATTGATAGACATCCTGCGTTGCAGGCACGTTCGTAACACACGTGATTTTGAGGGTGGCAAAGGTTCCATCTATCTCTCTCTAACCCAGATTATTATTATGTGATGTTGAGGGAGCTTGGTCATTAAGTATGCATTAGTATTGTGGTGTTGTTCTCTTTTTGAATATACTCACAACATGAACCATAATAAATGTTGCTGGTTGTACAGCTGACCAAAATAATGCAACATATCACACACATTATATTTTCTGTTGTCATGTTTTAAATAAAATTTATAGAGAGTCTAAGTATAGGAACGTGGAGGAATGTCGCGCAATAGGTAATACCACAAAAAGTTGTACTGTGTAACGGGAAAGCATGGCAACACTGCAAACATGTGCTTCTCAGTGGAAGTGATAACAGCTAAAAATATTACGCCAGTGGGCGTCTTATTTGTCTCTTAGTTTCCAAGAAAACTGACTTTTCGTTTAATTTTTCCGCTGAGAAAACTTAACGGATAGACGAAAAATTGTAAACTTTTATTCTATAATCTTGCTATACAATTGAGGAGTTCGATGCAATAAGGGCGTAAGTCTGAAACATGCAGTTGGAGAAAAACGATGTTGACAACTTAAGTAGTGTTTTTTGTTACATAAAACAATGTAGGCTAATATGCAGCATTTTATTCCGATATTGAATTGAAATGTTACCAAGAGGCTAAATAAGCATGGCAAAAGTCACAAATGCGTTTGATGCAAAAAGGGCGTAAACTCACTTATGCTCTTATTACATCGAACTCCTCAATTAAAACGTATAAATCAAAGATTAATATCACTCCTATTACGTATTTTTGCTTCTTGCAAAATCTAAAAGTATTTTTGATAGATCAAGTTATGTTCAACAAACGAAAGAGTAGGGAATAAAGCGAAGCCTCCGTGACGCAGTTCCACTCACTACCCATCGCGAAATCTGGCAATTTATAGTGGATAGTAAAAAAATTTTAACTAACACTAACTTAAAAGTATAAAAATAAACTGCAGATTTGTCACATAAAGAAGTCTAAGTGCCATTTTATGAAAATGTTCATTTTTGGAAATGTTCAAAGGATCCAATATATTTCAGTCAAAAATTTTCTTGCACACCCAAAACCAAACTATCCCTTAACTCAGTATGATATGCTTATTCCTTAGAAAATACGAAAACTCGATTTAGGGGCCATTCAAAAATTTTGTTGTCCCTTATTAAAGATCCAATATATTTCAATCAACAATTTTCTTGTACGCCTTATATCTGGAGAACTACATATAGTGTAGCCAAACCCAAACTATCACTTAACTCAGTAGGATATGGTTATTCCGTAGAAAATACGAAAACTCGATTTAGGTAGGGGCCGTTCAAAAATTTTGTGGCCCCTGATCCAAAAACTAATTATTGGCCAAGATCGCCATTTTTTTTTTATCCATTTTTGGTTTTCCTAAAATTCTTGTTCATTTGACTTTTTTGCCGAGAAGACTTAGGGGATAGATGAAAACTTGTAAACTTTTATATTATAATTTTGCTATACAATTAAAACGTTCAAATTAAAGGTTAAATAGGATGTATTTTTGTTTCCTGTAAAATCCAAAAAGTATCTTTGATAAATGAAATTATGTTCAACAAGCGGCAGGTGAGGGAATACCGCGCAGCTGTTGTGGGGTAATTTCGCTCAGTACCCATCGCGAAATCTTGCAATTTATAGTGGATAATAAAAAGTTTTTAACTACCCAAATTTAAAAGTATAAAATAATTTGAAGAATTGTCAAATAAAGAAGTCTAAGTGATAATGAGTACCCGCCGTGGTACCTCCTTCTTACATAAAATGCATATTGGCAGAAAGGTTTATCCTTCAGAAACACATTGATATAAAAATTATCTTTCTAGCTTAATTAGGGGCTGAGCTATTGAAGTTTAAAGCCTTAACGTAGCAGTTGCGTGAATGGCGTTTATAGGCTTTCTAAATCGAAAATTGTCGGAATTTACTAAAAATTCTTGTTTTGTTTTGTGTTCCAGTAGAGTAAAAACTTAACGAGATACAGACGAATTGGTTTTGATATATATCCAAGATTCTAAGAACAGATTCTGTCTCCATCCATAGCGTTCTAATTGAAACCGGAAGTCATAAATTTACCACATCCGGCTTAAGCATTCAATCCGTATTGTTTGGAAGTCAGCAATAGTTTCACAATATGAAACGGAACCCTATTGTTCAACTCTCTACTGGTATCCAGATCGGATATCATTTGTTATCATACATTTCTCTGTGTTACAAGAGTTCAGGAAGTCCTGACACGTACATATACCATGAGCTACGTGTTCGAAAAAGTTAGTTTATTGGTGCATCTTGGTGGGCAGATAAAATTAGCTGGTGTCTTTTGAGTCTGTGATTCTAGATACAGTTTGCAATATATTTTTCTCTTGTATAAAACACGTGTTGTTATTGTGTGTTCTGTGCACTTTCCACAGCAGCTGATAGACGACGCGCACAAGGAAAGAAAGAGCCAAGCATTCTCTTTGTCGTCACGTACCTACCTTTGTCCGCCATTTGTAAAAAAGAAAAGAAAAGAAAGTTCTCTTACTTTCTCTAGAAAGCCTTTCTTCTGCCCCTCATGGCTTTTTTCACCTCTCTTTCTCTCTTGTTTTTAGTTGATTCCCCCTTTTCCATTGGTATTCATTTTACGTTTTTATCATTGGCAAAGCGAAGAAAATAACATCACCGGTCGAGTTCTTTCAATTCATTTTGAAACTTCATCTTTATTCTGAGCCCTGTTCCTGTTCTCGTTTGCTCCTGGGAGCCTGAAGGAAAAAGGGTAGGTTTTTATTATGCACTAGTTTCCTTTTCTTTTCAATCCAAGCACATGCGCTGGATTCATCTCTGTTTCTTTTATACCGCCCTCTAAAATATTCAGGTTTTGTCCTTTTTTTTTTCTCGGGATCTCAGTTAGTAGTCGTGCAATGATTAGGCCCTCTATTAGTAAGTTAGCCTACTAAAAGATGTCGCTGATATGTTTTTGAATGCGAATACAATAACTGGTGAGTTGCAGAAGTAGGAGAGAGAGAAGATCAGTTTCAGATTAGTGCTTATGAGGCCCCATCACGTCGAAATTAAAATACCGCTAATTTTACAGTAATTATGTGATATCTTCAAATAGATAAAAGATAATCGAAATGTGAAACAAGAGCTCGTTAGACAATATTATTTTACATGAGATACAGTTATCACGACTCACTTATCTGTTTTTTTTTTCAGCCGTTTAGAAAATCGGCATTTATTTCGCGTTTAAAAATGACTGCATACGGAAAATTACTAAGTGACTCATGATAACGGTACGTCATGCAAAATAACATTCTCTAGCGCTCTCTTGTTCCACATTTCGATTATCTTTTATCTATTTGAAGGAACCACATAATTACTGTAAAATTAGCGGTATTTTAATTTCGCAGTGATTAGGCCTCTTAAGTACTATTATTCCTTTTAAAATTGCAGATTTGTTTAAAAAGAAATAAAATGTTAGACTTTCAATTAGGAAGCTGCTGCTTTTAACCTAATTACATTAGATTCGTGATTCTTACATAATTATCTTTGGAATAAGAGCAAACACGTGCCTCAGGAATCCAAAAATTAGGGGTGAAATTCGAAATAATTGTGGAACTTCCCATGAAAAAATATGTTATTTAATAGTTTGGAAGCCCCTGCTGGCGCCCCACATTTGCATACAACCACTATATGTGCTCCATTCTACTACATGTCCTATACTATATTTAGCCAAGTTCTATTGCTATAGACCCTACGTCTAGCAGTCATGGGCGTACCTAAAGGGGGTCCATCTAGTCTGGAACCCTCCCGCCGAAACTTCCTAATTCAACATACTTCTTTGTCTTAATTTCTTAATAGAACTATTCTTACTTAACACGGAAATGATTAATGTAGCATGAAAATTTGATCTTACACTTCATCTGTACTCTTTCTCTCATAAAAAAAATTATATAGTCCTATTATTGTTTTTTGAATATGTAAGTGGAAGTATTTTACAATTACTTTTCGTGTGCAGAATAATACCCGTTCAATAGGCTACTACATAGACGTAGTAGTTTGTAGTATTTGACCCCTCCTCCCGAAACTTGGGCTCCTCCCAGCAATTTCTGGGTGCGTATCTGATGATGATAGAGATATTTTTCGAAATATATTGCGACATTTTTGAAATATCAAAAAAATAAAGCGTTATAAAGTTTCTGGTCGTATCCTAATTATCGTAGGTTCATAGATCGTGCGTCAGTATCTCCAAAATGACACAAAGCTTTCAAAGGCTACCAGATGCATATATTGTGATTCATAACTTCGAGGAAACTTCCGGAAGTTTTCTTTAAAAAGGTATTTTGTATCTCGGTGGCTCTATTAGAGCTCCAAAGTCAGAAACCTTAACATAATGTAAATCAAAAAGTACTAATTCAAATAAGAAAGATCAAATTCAAAGAAGACATATGCAAGGGAGTTTCGTGGACTTACAAACTATGTGACATAAATATACAGCAGAAACTGGAAGAGGCAGGTCTGCCATTTTGTTAAGATATTTTGTTAAGATTGGCTCTGTTAACGACCTCAGCCGAGCTAATTGCTCTTCTAACCTGTTAGACAGTGGTGTATTTAAGGGAGGCTTCCGGGCTTAAGCGCCCCCGAAATTTTATTTACTACTTTAAAGTAAATGAAACATCTTGCAGAATTTTTACATTTCCAGAAATAAAGTTAGCAAAGCCCCCTCCCCCAAACAAAATCGTAATTACACCGCTGCTGCTAGGTATAACAAAAAATGCAAAAATACGCTTTCGTTTAAGAATTCTCGTGTCGAGTGACATAGGTGTGTATTAACATTACAATTTTTCAAGCTCCACTCGTATGAGCCTAATAAAACGTACAGTTTGTATTGAGGGTTAGCGAATATATTCTGCATATAAACTAACTAAAACTAACTAACTCTATGGCTTATTGATCCCGGAGGTTCAATGCCGCGTTCACAAAAGCTCTCCACTGACTTCTATCCTTAGCCAACTGGATCCAGTTTCTACTTTGTATTCCTATCTCTGCGATCTCCATCTTAATATTGTCCTCTCATCTGCGCCTAGGTCTTCCTAATGGTCGTTTTCCGATTGGTCTTCCAGTCAAGACTTTGAAACTATTTCTACTTTCTACCATTCTGGCTACATGACCTGCCCACCTAAGCCTCGTAGACTTGATGACCCCTAACAATGTTTGGTAAACCGTATAAATTATGTAGTTCCTCTTTATGAAGTTTCCGCCATTCCCCATTCAAGTTTCTCTTCGGTCCGAATATTCGTCTCAAGATCTTGTTCTCAAATACTTTCAGTCTATGTTCTTCTCTCAGAGTAAGTGTTTTCACAACCATACAGAACAACAGGCATGATTATCGTTTTATATATTTTAAGCTTCAAATTCCTCGACAGAATTCGAGACAAGAGATTTTGAACTGAATAATAACACGAATTCCCTGCTTTTAGTCGACATTTAATTTCTTCGTGAATATGATTTTCGTCTGTTAATATTGATCCTAGATATTTGAAAGTGTCCACTTGATCAAAAGTATTATTTAATATTTTAACGCATCTATAATTTGCTGTATTACGCTGTATTTACTTTTCTCTGCATTTACTTCTAAACCCATGTCCCTGCAAGCGTTTAATAAGAGCTCTGCGTTTCTTTCTATTGTTCTCCTGTCATCCCCTATTAAATTTACATCATCAGCACCAAAACCTGCTATGTGCATTTTTATAAATTTTTCAGGAGAAACGAAAAACAGTATCCTGGTTAGATTTTTCCTAATCTCTAATTTCTCCTAATTTCTTTAAATTAAATCTCTCCGTTTTCGGACATTGAATATTTCTTTTATTCAACGATAATCTCTCTCTTATTATCGCTGCTACCAGGTAGTGATCAGTGTCACAATCAGCCCCTCTAAACGACCGGACATCAATTATGCTAGATTGCCTTCTTCTATCTACTAAAACGTAATCAATTTGATTATGTGTTTTTCCGTCTGGTGAGGTCCATGTGTATTTGTGAACGTCGCGATGTGGGAATTTTGTACTCTTCTCGATTAGGTTTTTGAATGTTGCAAAGTTCACGAGTCTAATACTTTCCTTATGCAGACTTTCGTTCCCTATAATCGGTTTGAAAATATCCTCTCGTCCTATCTTCGCATTGAAATCCCCCAATAGAATTTTCATATGGTATCGCGGGAGTTGGTCAAATATCCGTTCCACTTCTTCGTAAAAACTCTTTTATATTTCGTCATCCTTATCTTCTGTTTGGGCATGTACATTTAAAACAATAATATCATATCACCGACCCTTAACAGTAATAAATAAAGTCTGTCAGTAACAAATTCAACCCGTTTAATTGCTGGTAATATTCGTTTGTGAACGAAAAACCCTGTTCCTAACTGGTGATTTTTATTTCCTTCCCCGTAAAAGAACGTAAAATTTCCGGAATTCACAGATCCATTTCCTTCCCACGTAACTTCCTGGACTCCTACTAGGTCCATCCTGTATTTCTCTAACTCACTCGTTACAGATTTTAACGCGCCTGCCCTATAAAGACTTCTAATATTCCATGTTCCAATCTCATGTTCATTTTCTTTTGCTGATGTCGTGCCAAGTTATCAGTCCTTGTCCGAGGCTTTTGTGAATGTTTCTGAACAAGTGTTTTTTTTTTTTTTTTTTTTTTTTTTTTTTTTACAGGGTGAGGTTGTTAGCCTTACCAAACCCCCAAGCTGGAGGACCACTCCTAGTCGTCTGTCCGCGACTGCTTATTCAGTATATTCGCAGCTAACCTCTATATCTAGAGGCCTTCCTTCTCCTCGATCCGCAACTTGAGAACGCGCCATGGCGTGGTGACAGGAACCCAGGTTACTGCATATAAACACACAAATAAAATATTGCCTGCTCAAGAAGAAACCAATTTACTATGCTTCTGTTGTAGTGGCTTTTTCCGTGTGAAAATGTCCGAAAAAAAAGTATAATATCCAGTTACTGTATGAAAAAGTATTAAATAGCTAATACTATATAACCGTAGGGCATGCATATAGTACAAACGTATCTTTAAAAGAAAGAAGAAGAAGCGTTGATTTGATTGGACACAGGTTAAGGGATTCTATTTATTTTTAATAAAACGGAATCCTAATAGTATGATTTTCTCGTAGCGATGGAAATCTTCTTATAATAAAGATGCATGCCATAATTCTCACTTTATCTCTGTGGAATGGCTGAAACACTGGGCGCGTTCTCCCAGGAATCAGAAGAATTTTATGCAAAGCCCCTCCAACCACCCATTCAGAGAGTTGAGTTCTGGCAGCTGCTTAAAACGCCCCGCACTCCCACGTTCCATTTTCTACCACTCACCTCCTTCATTGGAAACTTTCAGCTCCTTTTTTTTTAACTTTCTCCACTGCATTTTAAGAGCATTTGATGCAATTTTCTCACAGATACAATTCCATCATGAAAGCACTAAACATTTTAGTATTTGAATACAGGGTGAACCATAAAAGGTAACGGAAGTAAATGGTATTTGGTCCTAAGAAGCAGACGGGAAAAACCTCAATTTTTTCAAAACCTACGTATGTCATTTTGATCAGCTGGATGTTATCTCTGTCGATTGACAAATGAGGAATGATCAGAAGGTATGTTTACAAAGCCTGCAGTATAATTTCATTCAACCAATATAGCCTATTTTTCGACAGAGTCTCCATACTGGTTGAGGCACGTGTTGCATTGTGAGATGGGTTTGAAGATTCCCTCCTGGTAAAAATCGTTTCCTTGCGTGTTCAGCTATGTTGTCACGAAGTGTTTTACCCCTTCCTCTGAAACGAATCGAAGACGTATGGCAAGATAGCCCCTCCCCCCACTTTAGAAAAATTAAACAATGACTAGATCATTCGTTTGTACTACGTTTGTACCGATTCTACCGAAAATATTTCCGTTTGTACCATTTTCCTTATAGGGTTACTTGAGAGGTCAACTGGGGGGAGGGCTATCTTGGCCCCCGCTTGTATCACAGCACAAAAAATTGAAATACACCATTCGAAAGCAAATCGCTTGTACCGTTTGTACCGAAAGCCAAGATAGTCCCCCAAATGTCATCCCATCTTTCTCGAAAACTATCAGGGGTACAAGCAAAACTTTTTTCGGTACAAATGGTACAAACAATTTGCTTTCGAATGGTGTATTTCAATTTTTTGAGCTGTGATACGGGGGGGCTATCTTGGTGCCAAGATAGTCCCCCCAAATGTCATCCCCTCTTTCTCGAAAACGATCAGGGTACAAACGAAACTATTTTCGGTACAAACGGTACAAACCGGTTTGCTTTCGAATGGTGTATTTCAATTTTTTGTGCAGCGGTACGGGGGACTATCTTTGCACCAAGATAGCCCCCCGCTCCAATTGTCATCTCCCTGTTCTCGAAAACTATCAGGGTACAAACAAAACTTTTTTCGTTACTGTTAGGGATCGGAGAAAGTATTGATTGTGAACAATCGGACAAGGTATTAGGAAGTTGTATTAACAAAAGAAAGGCGTTACTATGAATATAAATATTGTGTAATTGAGTTGTAGAAATTAAGTCATAAGTGTTTGAAGTCATTTATATGTGCAATAAGAGCCATAAGTGACTGTAGTTGTTTATGTGTTTGATTGGAACCATAAGTGGCTTAAGATATTTATATTTAGGGAGATGAGCCTAGAGTGACGATTGATATTTTAGTTTTAATGTAATGCCAAGGTGGCTTAGGTTATTGGAATACTTTGTGGAATACAGGAAGTTTATTGGTTTGTGGTTGAAGTACGAACCAAATAAAGGTTGGTTGCGGAAAGAGTAGTATCGGAATTCTTTGCATAACTCTAGTTGATTTGAAGTAATACTTTGCTCTTTTTAGATACAAAAAATAATTTTACTATCCTAACAGTTACAATCGGTACTATCCTAACAGTTAAAAACGATTTGCTTTCGAATGGTGTATGTCAATTTTTTGTGCTGTGATAGGGGGGCTATCTTGGCGCCAAGATAGCTCCCCCCAGTTGACCTCTCAAGTAACCCTATAAGGAAAATGGTACAAACGTAATACAAACGAATGACCTAGTCACTGTTTCAATTTTCTAAAGTGGGGGGGGGGCTATCTTGCCATGCGTAACCGAAGGCCTCCTAGGTGGACCTTCAAGTGCGGGAACAGGTGAGAGTCGCTTGGAGAAAAGTCTGGGCTGTAGGGAGAGTGGTCGATGATGTACCACGGTAGTCAAATCCGTTGAAGTTGTGCAGGGTCGACTACTGCGCTCCTCATCGGTGATGTTTTATTTACCAGCCTCAAACTTTCCACATCATTCTGCGACATAGTGACGAGACATTACAGTTTCTCCGTAAATCTCTACCACCTAAGGTTATTTTCTGCTCGGTTACATGTTTCGCCCACAGAAATCGATAACTGAGCGGACTTCTTCGTGAGATCAGTTTTCCAAACGTGTCGCCATTTGTTTACACCTACAACTAGCGTCGTAGGCTGGCTGAAATTTTGCACAGTTGCCAACTCCATGTGTTATATAATTAACGTACATTTCTCATTCCTCTATTACACACGAAACTCTAGAAATATCGGCCTTGAACTTCAGTTTCTGATCCTCCGTCGTATGTCTAATGTTTCCTTACTATTATAATTAAAGAAAATTAAACTTTAAGGTTTTATTAAAATCTTGAATTATATCTCGTTAACCGCAGTGTGAACCGTTATATTTCTGGTGTTATACTGAAAAATTTGATCAGGCTATAAGTCATTATCATTTTACAAGTGTAATCACGGCACACAAGTAACAAATGTCGTAGTTATCATACGGAATCAATTTTTACATTTACAAAGAAGTTAATATTTCTCGCCTTTTCTCGAAAACTACGCATGATACCTCACACTCATCCATATCACTTCCTTAAACTTCGTCGTATCTATTGATATTGGACACTTTGTTCGAGTGCTACTCTAATAAACACTGTAGAATTTGAATCAGTACCGTACTTTATTAAGCAAATCGTCTATCAATAAAATTGAAAAACTTTTCAGTTTTGTAATGTTATACTGGTCTCTAAGCACCTGCTGCATGTAAGTATGTATGCACAATGTAGTGTATTTCTAACCTTCAAGAGTAATCTGTATATATGTGGCAGTAATTGATCTGTTAGTTACAGGTTAGATAATCTTACCTATAAATTAATGAATTTTACTGTCTGCAAATCCAGATAAGTCATTAATATGTTGCTAAAGTCTTTCGCAAATTGCATCTGGATATTCGTGCAGCTGAATCGTCGTACCTGGCTTCATTTATCGATTATTGATTACGGTATTCAATGTTTATCATTGAAATAGTAAAAATAAAAAAGTTTATTACTGGAGAGAGAGAGACAGAGAGAGACACAAAGAGGGAGAGAGAGAGAGAGAGAGAGAGAGAGAGAGAGAGAGAGAGAGAGAGAGAGAGAGAGAGAGAATTTCCTGCCACATACTGAACACAAGGACAACATACTGTTTTGCATATATCAATATAAGCGGAGAAAGCTTATGAGACTTTATCACATATGAAACACATGATCGAGCCTAATCACGTCCAATATTCATGCGTTAATCACACACTCAGTGGTGCTAACCCATTCAGTAATAGACCTTAACAAATATTTTAGATAGTTCAAAAAATGGGTTACGAAAATACTTAATATGGAATTAAGAGAAACAAAAATAGGGAAAGTAAATTATGCAATATGATTAAACATAATGGCCAGCGGAGGGAGAAGGGAAGAGTTGTCTCTCCTGGATTTTCGAATTTGTGTTTAGTTTTTGGAAATACAAGGGCTGCTGAAAAAGTTCCTGTAAACTATTACTTACAGTGGCGCTAGTGTTCGACAGAAGTAGACCATTATATGTTTGAATTATCTTTGATTGCTTGTTTAATACTATTTGTTCATTTTTCACAGCTGTTTGAATACATATCTCAGAAACCGCTATTTGGAATGTGCTAACAGCTGCTTCTGGCGACAGAACTCGCCCATCACGCATTTTATTTTTCATGTGTGCGGGAACAAAAAGAAGTGGTTAGGTATTAAATCGGGTGAGTAGGAGCAATATGACACAGAGATGGCGTTACTAGACTTTTTCCATATGATTTTTATTTAGTACTAATCTTCAAACGATACGTGTATACATTTGATAGCAATCTGACTATTGATTCGTGAGTTATAGGTTTTTGAGTGAAGCAACTTGTGTTAGTGCAAATACAATGGACAAAAGTGAATTTCGAGTTTTAATAAAGCATTGCTTTTTGATGAAAAAAACCAGTGGAAACCAAACAATGGCTTGATAAACATTATCCGAACTCTGCTCCATCGAGACAAATGGTAGAGAAGTGGATTGCTGAATTTAAACGTGGTCGTACCAGCACAAATGATGTAGAGGGTAGTGGACGCCTAAAGGAGGCTGTTATTTTAGAAAACATAAAAAAAATCCACAAATTGGTTATGAACGATCGCAAATTGAAGGTGCGCGAGCTAGCTGATATTGTAAAGACATTAGATGGTAGTGTTTTTACCATTTTACACGAACATTTGGGTATGCGAAAGCTTTGTGCAAAGTGTGTGCCGCGTGAGCTCACAGTCGACTAAAACCAACAACGAATCGATGCTTCAGAGGAGTGGTTGGCGCTGTTAAACCGCAATAAAAGGGAGTTCTATCGTCGATATGTGACAATGGATGATACATGGCTTCACTATTACACACCAGAATCCAAAAGACAGTCAACTGAGTGGACAGCAGTCGACGAACCGAATCCAAAGCGAGCAAAGACGCAACAGTCGGCCAGTAAGATGATGGCGTCTGTATTTTGGGATGCGAACGGAAGAAGGGGATTCATCGACTATCTCCAAAAAGGAACCACAATCAACAGCGACTATTACTGTGCACTTTTGGATCGATTGAAGGCTGAAATCGCAAAGAAACGGTCACATTTGCAAAAGAAAAAAGTGTTGTTTCACCAAGACAATGCACCGTGTCACAGATCGATGCAAACGATGGCAAAATGAATGAATTGGGCTTCGAATTGCTTACCCACCCACCATATTCTCCAGATTTAGTCCCCAGCGACTTTTTCCTGTTTTCAGATCTCAAGAGAATGATTGCTGGAAAAAAATTTAAGTCCAATGATGAAGTCATCGCTGAAATTGAGGCCTATTTTGACGAGAAAGAGAAATCGTCCTATAAAAGTGGTATCGAAAAGTTGGAAAATCGCTATACTCGTTGTATCGCCCTCGAAGGCAACTATGTTGAATAATGAAATCGAGTTTTGTCAAAATTTTGATTTTTTCTTACTTATCCTACTCACTTATTGAATGACCTGTTAGTTTCAGACTCGTATGAATAATCCCAAGTTCCGTCCTCTATAATGATGTACAAGTAAATTTCACTTACCTCAGTTGAATTTCTTGAACATTTCTTTACACCAATTGATACGAGCTTTTTTTTGAGCTTAGATCATGTTAACGGCTTGAAAGTTTCTGTACGCTCAGGTGATCATGCAAAATTCTATAGCCTAGTATTCTTTTCATGTCAGTGTGCATGAATGCCTGAATTTCAAGGTTTGTTTTATGTCAATCTCTCTCAATGTTTTCACGCACAGTATCAGCATTACTGGCAACAACAGACATGGATGGACGACGATATGCACGAAATTCATCACTGAATGTGCGAGAAATGTGCGACCACTCTGGAATTCGAAAATCCAATTGTACATAGTACTATGAATGGTGCTTATTCTTAAGGTGGATTACTAGGTGTTCTCGGTGCTATGCTAAACGCAGCTTGAATAGTGCGGCGTTACCAGGTAGTGTCGTGTGTGTACTGATGGCAGAAAATAAAGGAAGTAATCATGATATTCTGCTTGGATACTTACTGGAGAAATTAGTTTTCGACTCTTACCGCAATATCGCTTCTCGAACTGCAACGCTAGAATCCATGAACTAAACGTACGAATTAGGCAACAACGCATTATGGCGTTCTGCGCAAGTTTCTTCTCAAAGTCTATTTCCTTAAATGTAAATTAATATTTAAATACAATGTGAAACATAACACAAAAAAGGATCAAACAATATATCTATTTCGTAATAAGATTGTTACTTTGAAGTACTTTACACATTCAAGTAAACATTTCATAAAATCGAGCACTTCTAGTAAGATCTAACAGCAGGCGCCACCTTGTGTGCACATTTTATTTATTTATCTATTTATTTATTTATTTATATGAAAGTACACAGGCATACACCCACAACATACCTTCTTGACTTACATAATTGATGGTAACATGACTTTACAAAGAAGAAAAATAAAACATGGAAAGAGAAAAAATAAAAGAAAAAATAAGACAAAATACTAAAAAATAAAAAGGAAAGAATGTACAATCCAGCCACGAGAACAATAATATACATATATATAATATATATCAGTACGTTAACAAATAATAATAGATCATACATGGTCATTATTCAGTATTTCATAGAGAAGTTTAACAAATTTAACTTTTCCATCTAAAATAGGTCTATCCTATCATTTAATTTATTATAGACTCTCAGCATTCGTATAATAGGTGAGTGTGCATGAGTTGAACTTTTCGACATAGGTATATAAAAGATATTTTGATTTCTGGAGCGATATCTTGGTACATAGAAAGGGATATGTAGCAACAGTGTTGAACTATTAATTCTATTTGTCAATATATTGTAAAATGAATAAAATATTTTTTTTATTTGTTACATTTTTCGATATTAGAAGACAGAACCAAAAGGATCAGTGTCTTGCGTTGTAGCTGAAACATAACTATTTTATAGTATAATATTTATAATATGTAACGTTTCATTGCGCAGTATTTAAGGGAATGGGCTAAAATATGTATTGACTTCCGGGTGGTGATCCATCTTAAAATCCAAATAAAGTTGCTCGCTGTATTATTTTCGTGTTAAACAACATTTAAATCATTTTTAAAAATGTCCGAAAGAGTTCATAAAAGATCCCATTTCTCAGACTAAACTACTTTTTCAAACTGGTGTGAAAGTTACACGTGTAGGCTTAACACAATAATCAAAGGTAATTTAAGCATAGAAACTGCATTCTTCCGAATTTTATAATGGCAAACACTTAGCTCTACTGTTAGCAGAACTTTTCCAACATTCCTCGTACATATCAAGCCATACTAATTTGATTACTCACATATTATAATACTTAATGTGTTTATAATAAATACTATAGCTCTATAATTACTGTACTGAAGTTAATACGAATGTTTGCGTAAATAACTGTTGCTTTCTGTTATGTTTTATGGGTGTGCTTGTATGAAAGTGTGTGTGTATTTCCAACTGTGCTTATATGTTGGTCATTTGCCCTTCCCTGGAATAAGTATTTTGCCTTCTCCCTGGAAAAAAAATTCTGTGACCATTCCTGTTATTAACATATAGTGAAACCAGCCGAAGTGAACTGAACTCAAAAGCTCCCGGTGTGGAAAGTCGTGGAACGTAGCCTCTGTTGCCGAGTCGAGCCTGTTCCTGGGCAAGTCCGGTCACCAAACATAGCGATCTTTGGTTCTTAGGTGAGGGGCTATTTGCCCACCAAACTTCGTTCAGATCTGGCCAGTAATTCTCGAGAAATAAAGTACCATTTACAAACCAATTCGAGCCTGTCGTTCCTAGCCGAGTCAGGTCATCAAATATAGAGGTCTTTATTCCTTAGATGATGGGGTACTCACCCACTGAACTTCGTTCAGATCCGGCCAATAAAGTACCATATATATCACCGATAAAGTACCATATATACAGGGTGGTAGGTAACTCCACCGACAAACTTTGGGAGGCGATTCCTTATACGAAATGAAAGAAAAAAGTTCTAATAAACATGGGCCGAAAATGCCTCCTTTCAGAGTTATGATCCATTGAAAATTCGAAAAATCATTTTTCAAATCTCTCTAACTTAAAAACTATAGGACCTATCCCAAGCGGTTTAAGGAATTACACAGGAACTGGTATACGCTCTATCTAAATATCGATGTTTCAGAATTTACCGGTACCAGCGAAACGAACGCACCAGTAGTACTTAAAGGAGTATTCCTATACTTCAACTTCCTTTGTACAGTTCCTTTCACCGATAACGCAGAATGGTAAAATATGGATATTTAGATAGAGAACATACTAGTTCCTGTGTAATTCCTTAAGCCGCTTGGGATAGGTCTTATAGTTGCTAAGTTAAAGAGTTTTGAAAAATGATTTTTCGAATTTTCAATGGATCATAACTCTCAAAGGAGGCATTTTTCGGCCCATGTTTATTAGAATTTTTTTCTTTCATTTCGTATAAGGAATCGCCTCCCAAAGTTTGTCGGTGGAGTTACCTACGACCCTGTATATATGCCTGAAATATATAAAACTACAAGCTCTTGTATGCTTGCTCTCCTAACAGTCACAGACTTACAGTAACATCCATACAAGATGTAATCAAACGTACAGTGAATGTAGTTGCATAGCGCGATCTGTTGATGCTGTATCCATTTCAATTAGTAAGTCCGGTAGCCTAAACCTTGAATATAGTCAATGTCGAGTTAAAGTGAGTTCTGACATGTTAGCTGGCTTCCAGAGGTAAAAGAGTGAGAAAGTGTTAAGAGTGAGTGTCGCGCCCCAACATTAAGTTTTGTTCTAAGCTGAAAAACAAAGTGCCAAAGAAGCTCAGGAAATGTCAAGAATCAGTGTGAATGGCGATTGAGCAGTGGCATTGAAGACTTTCCAAGTGGTATGATGGATTCAAAAGCGTCAAGGAGTCGGTTGAAAACAAGCAATGACCGATACGTCAAAAACAGAAGAAAACGTGCAAAAAGTGACACAAATGATTTGTTCAAACAGGCGAATGACTATTCCAAAGTTTTCCGAAGAACCAAATATTTCGTATGAGTCCATGAAAAGCATTTTAACGGCTTATTAAATGAGCAAATGACTTCCTTTTTCACCACGATAACGCACCGTGCCACACCATACTTTAGATGCGCGAGTTTTTGGCCGAAAAAATATTCGTGTCAGTTCACATTCGCTATATTATCTAGATATAGCACCATGCGACTTCTGGTTCTTCCCAAAAATTAAAACCGTGCTTAAAAGAAAACGTTTCGCACCATTTCTGATATTAAGAGGGCCACGCCAGAGCAGCTGAACGCCCTTCCAAAAGAAGTGTTCCAGAAATGCTTCCAGTCATGGAATCAACATTGGGATAAGTACATTGCTAGCCAAAAACAGTACTTTGAAGGAGATTAAATCAAATGCCATGTAACCTTATTACTTTGTTTTTAATAAAATTAGTTACCGTATTTTTGATCATACCTCGTACCAGGGGCGGATCCAGGGGGCGATCGGGGCGATCGCCCCCCCCAGAAGAGGAAACTTTCTTATTTTATATATATAAATAAAACACATTCCAAAATTTGGAGCCCTTAAAAGTAGCAGAATGACACCCCTCCCCCCCAGAAGTCGGTCCTGGATCCGCCGCTGCCTCGTACTTGCTGCTAAGAGTGACATACATACTCCTAACAGTGAAACATACTCGTATAGGCCTACTGATTGTAACTCATGTTTGTACAGCGGTGGACACTTCTAAATGGTACACCTTAGCCGTAAATCTCCATATGGCTGTACCATTTAGAAGTGTCCACCGCTGTACAAGAATTACGATTACATTGGGTTATCTGAAAATAAGGATTTCCTCCAGAACTAAAGGATTATTCAATATCTTATCAGATATCTTCTTTAAAAAAAGCCTACGAAATTTAGGGGCTAAGGGAAATAAACTGTAAACTTGAATTCCTCTTCTATTTGTGTTTTTAGAAAAAGATCAAGTGAACATTCATATACTTTTAAGAGTACCATAAGGGTCCACTTTGGGTCCTCTGTTATTTCTATTTTCATAAGTTAGTTTCTTGAATTTGTAGCACACTTTCTTAATGTAAAGATTTTGAATTAAGTTTAGCGTCCCTTTTAGCATCCAGGCTTTATGAGGTGTGGATCTACAGCTTTACGTGCGATCCGAACCACATGAACTTCCGCCGGGAATCAAACCTAAGTTTCCCGCGCTAAAGGCCCGTCGAGGAAGCTCTTTTTATGCAAAGAACATAACACTTTTTCTTCATCAATTTAAATTATGAACGTCTTTGATAACAAGGCTGCATTACTGATTTACCTGTAATGTGAATGTTAGCTCTCTCATAGCTGTATGATTAGTGTAAACGTCTTTGGCGTGAGGGACCTGGCTTCTATTCCCGGCGGGAACTCATGTGGTCTGAATACCACGTTAGGCTGTACGTCCATATCTCATATAGCCTCACTGCTCGAAAGAACGCTAAACTCTAGCCAACCAAGCATGAGGTACTGTTTCGGGTTGAAGTATGGCCCAACACCAATTAAGATATACTTATTTCTACATGAAATGTGACACAAATTGAAATGCACTTTTTTATATACTTACATGTACAATTTAAAGCATAATTAATACATTACATTACAAAAGCATAATTCATACAGACCTCTCTAACGACTTGCTAGGATTATAGATTGGATTTAGGTGTTCAGCCAGTGCTGTTCGGATGACATATAAACAAACTATAACCTATTTCTGTTATTTGTGATTTGTATAAATACATAAAATCAACGTAGTTAATGCCTAACGAATAGATGGGGGTCGTAACTGCGTATTTATAACCTGACATAGATCCGTGCATGAGAATTACGTACTCAGACTGTTTATTTAATAATTATGCAATTTTAGTTAGGTAATTTAAATATATGAGGGAAAACAAAAAATGTTTACCCTAAATACGTTTCGGATATAGAGATCTGAAATTCGACTAGTGATTGTTCTACTTTCTCATATTCACTTCCTATGCCCACATGTTTCCTACATGTATGAAACAATCTGTCTTCAGCGATAGTCAAATTTACAGATTTGACGAAAATGAGATTTTCACTTACGGAATGGCTCACTACCCTTGTGTAAACATCTTTCTCATAATTAGTTCTTAAAATTTGGAAAGACGTAGAGATATGGAGATTCTAGGTCACGTGAGTATAATGGACCGTGGCGAAAGTTCATATCAAGATGCAACACAAAAGTGACTGTATTGCTACAACATAATGTGTACGTGAGTTACTTGTCAACTAGCAACAACACACATTTTAATAGCAAATATCTTTGTTTCCTTGATAGCATCCGATAACTGTTGTATCAAGGCTCGGTAACATGCCTTAGTTTCGCAGATGCGTGTTGTGTAAGTGTAAATAATCGGTCAGTATCAAACGTTTTGTGATCCTTAAATACGGACAACATAACTTTCTTGGATTTCCGTTGCACTGTAACTTTATCAGGGTAACGAGATGGGGCATGTTTTCTCGTTTCTTTCGTTTCATGATCAAATAAATGTATCCAGCTTTAATCCATGGCTACTATTCGCGAAGGTCATAGACGTCGAAACCTGTACAACGGTTGTGTATTATTATAAATCATTATAACTACAGTCTATTTGACACAACTTGTCCCTTCTGAAAGTTGCTTTCCTCTGTTTTTAAACTTCCTTCACGTGCTCATAACAATCAGGCAAGAAGAACTGTTTCTATGGCAACAGCACGTTCAGCCAATTATAGTGGCTTATTTCTTTCGCTCTGCAATGATAAACATTCCACCCTTTCCGCACATTGCCAATTTGAATATAAACAAATGCACATTGTTGTTAACTTGAGTAGTGGACCTGCTGGTTATTGAGAGCATTCTTTTTAATTCTCTTTTGTCATTTAATTTTATAAAACTAAGATTTACTTGCAGTGAATTATTTCGTGTTTCAATACCCGACGCAAAAGCTGGCAACACAGCATTGAGCACCACATGCGTGCAGCGAGCTGTCAGAAAGGACAAGTAGTATCAATTGCAGTGTATAAATTATATCATGTATAACAGACACCATAACTTTCAGGCTTTTTTTTTTATTAACACAGTTCTATATTTTTTAATATATTCATTTTTAAGCAGTGAGCAATTCCAATCATTTGACTTTTCCCATTTGTAGTCGAGAATTGAATCAAGGTAGCTTCTGATGTGTTTCACAATTTGAGTTGTGGCAACAACTGCTATGTATATACCACTTTTTCACTCTGTAGTCATCCATTCGAGTAAAAGTTAAATCTTAAAAAATAAAATAAAATAAAATAAAATGTATAAAAATAAACTATCAATGAATTTTACTGTTGGAAAACACTTATCTTTCGTTGATTATTATTATTAGTATTATTATTCTTAACACACACTCCAATTACATAAAGCTTATTCTCAAATTGACGTTGACATGTTTGAATATATTTCCCCCCAATACTTGTTCTAAAAAATAGCGGGTGTTCTGCTAAAATTTTGGCCAAGTACAATCACCAAATTTTATGACCAATAACTCGAGAACTGAAGGTCTGCATAAGAAAATACTTTATATGCTCGCTATCTATGTCGTGACCCTCGTGACAAGTTTGGTGAAGGTAAGATAAGCTCTGTAAAATGTGAATGATACACTGACCATTCAAAACGTTATGATCATCCACTACTTTTCGAACGAAGTTGTTTCACTGACTCAAAACGCAAGAGCCACATCAGAACCGCTCTCCAGATGGCGACAGAGATCTCAGTCGATCACTCAGTGAGATTCTAGTCCATCGAATGGGAAAGACCAACGATATATTCGTGTTTGATAGGGGTCGGGTTGTGGTGGTCAGACGGCTGGGAACGAGCATCTCGGAAACAGCGTGATGATTTGTCGGGTGTTCGCGAACAACAGTGATTAGCGTCTTCTGAAGGTGGGAAAGGACGATGAAACCAGCACAAAACCGCAAGACATGAGGTGACCATACCTCATTAAAGATGTCAGACATTGGTTTCGAACAGGATAGTGCGAAAGTTGTGGAACAATAACAGGACATTTCAACAGATCGCTTATAATGTTTAATGTCCTTGTGACTAATTTCTTTAAAAAATCAAATTAGAGACGACAGAAATGAGAGACAAAAATGAAAAAATATAAAACCCTTCTGAAAATTCACTTAAGAAACTATTCACTTTAGTTTTTTTTTTCTGTATTGCACCTATGGTCGTGTACACCAACGAAGTTCAACTGTTAAACGAAGTGTTACACCAAGATCAGTGTTAATGTCTGTTGCACCAACAACGTTCAAGGTTAAGTCTCGGTCAAATGGTGGATAAACTTGGTTTTAGCTTGAACGGCCGAATTTGGGGGGTTTAAACTTCGTTGATCCGTCAGTCTGTTTACATTCAATAATATCTTTGTATTTTTCCACTAATGAAATTACAATACATTTCTCGTGTTGGGAAAACTTTTTGCTCGTGGTTTCATTACTTTTTTCCATCACAATTACGATCACTGAAATTAGACTACTCACAACTCTATGCACACAATCTCGAAAATCGAAAAGACCGGCACGCGGTGTGCTTTCTTCATTTGTTACTTTGTTAAACGAAGATTAGAGACAAAAGACGACAACCAATCAGAGTCGATTTTACAGATTGACCGAAGTTTACTTAAACGAGATGTACTGAACTTCAACTTTCAATGGCGCAATAAAACTCCTGGAACAACGTTTAAACTTGAAAGTTTGATGTTGAGCGCGTTTGAGTGAATGCTCGTTTAAACTTAGTTGGTGCACACGGTTACTAACAGTACAATCAAAAGTCATATACAACTCTTAATACTTCCTTACTACACAAAGATTTTGCACAATTTTCTCTATTTTTGTTTGGTTCTATGCTTCATTATCTTGTATACAGGGTGGCCCAAAAATCAATTAGTCCTAAGGGAAATTGCATATGTAGTTCTAAAAGTTAAAATTAAAATCTTATTTTAGTGTCATTTTAGTGGGGACTGCTAAATTGTGATCACGCGATGAAGTTGGCACTTGGAGCGTACTATTCACAGTTGCATAATCTAGGGACAGGTGATTGCGATAAACGAATGGAATGTTATGAATTATTTGTGGTTCGTTGTGATTCAGGTGCAAATTTTCTGAAATCATTGTGATTCAGATGCAAATTTCCTGAAATCATTGTGATTCAGATGCAAATTTCCTGAAATCATTGTGATTCAGATGCAAATTTCCTGAAATCATTGTGATTCAGATGCAAATTTCCTGAAATCATTGTGATGCAGATGCAAATTTCCTGAAATCATTGTTGGGGAAGAATGTTCCAGATTCAATGGTCGTATGAATAGACTTACCGTACCCAGGTTCATTTAGGGACATTTCGACACGTTAAGAAATAACTCGACACTACTCTGGCAGTTACGATAATTTTATTTTGCAAAAGCGATAATACTTGACAATAATTCTTGCCCTACTTATAAAACCCAAAATCTTGCCCGTGAATGCAGTACTTGCAAATGCAAGAACACATAGACGGAATGTTGCGGATAAGTAGATTTTGGAAGTCTTGAGAGAGAACTCGGCACTTACTATAGGAGATGTCGACACTATATAAACAATGAAATCCTTCACATCTTTGAAAACAGCGTCCTTTACAACAAACATAAAACGCAATGAAATACTAGATGTTCCTATTCGGTTCAAAATCTCTTGTCGTCGCGAATTCTGTCGAGGAATTTGAAACTTAAAATATATAAAACGATAATCATGCCTGTTGTTCTGTATGGTTGCGAAACATGGTCGCTTACTCTCAGGGAAGAACATAGACTGAAAGTATTTGAGAACAAGATCCTGAGAAGAATATTTGGACCCAAGAGGAACGGGAATGGGGAATGGCGGAAACTTCATAACGAGGAACTACATAATTTATACGGTTTACCCAACATTGTTAGGGTCGTCAAGTCTAGAAGGCTTAGGTGGGCGGGTCATGTAGCTAGGATGGAAGAAAGTAGAAACGCTTTCAAAGTCTTGGCTGGAAGACCCATCGGAAAACGACCATTAGGAAGACCTAGGCGCAGATGGGAGGACAATATTAAGATGGATCTCGCAGAGATAGGAATACAAAGTGTAAACTGGATCCAGTTGGCTAAGGATAGAAGTCAGTGGAGAGCTTTTATGAACGCGGCATTGAACCTCCGGGTTCCATAGACCATAGAGTTAGTTAGTTAATACTAGATGTAAGGTTTCTACTATTTACATATGACTTATTTGCAAACTTTGCTGCCATTCCTTACAACCTAAGTTGAAATACAATAATACTGGAACAATGTAAACTCGTTAATAACAAACTTTGTTTCAACCTGTTTTGCAAATATTGCTTTCAATATTTCACTATGCGTAATAATCAATAACCGAAAATCACAACTTAACACAATCATTTTCGGAATCCATATGCGGAGAATTCAACAGGAGCTGATTTCTTCCAACTGAAACTGACTTTTTCATAGTCTTCTTTCACAACATTTTGACAGGGTTCCAACAAACAAAGTTGCCGTAATATAAGTTGAAATTGTTTTTCAAACTGAGGAAGAAAGATACATTAAGGATTGAGAATTTTGAGTACTGTGTAGTGGGAGCATTAGGGATATATTTTCTTTAATATATCAGGATCTTTAACACATGTACTGTGCTCATCTAAAACCAAAAAGTACTTCACTATTAGACTTAAATGACCCAGAAGCTGAGAAAGCGTGTTTTGTTATGTAACCTAAACGTATGATGTATACACTAAGATGAACCAGAAGATAGTCATTTTGTCTAATGACTTTCCTTATAACAAAGGTACCACATGTCAAAATCTCCCTACAATCACTACCGATTTATACTCTGTCATAATACCAAACCTTTGCCTCCTTTCATCAACATATATAACCGCTATACCATGTGTGTGTGTGTGTGTGTGTATGTGTGCGGATGAAAACACTGACGTGATTAATGAGAGAGAAGTTAATATGCAGAGTTCTATTTTGGGGGAGGGATCTCTGCGAATGGTTTGATCAGGCAATACTTTTACTCAGAAAAGCCTCCTATCTTGGGTGCTACAGAATATTGCGATGCCAATGTTTTATAACAATTCTATGTATAACAATTTCCCTTCCTCTATCTGGCAATAAGGCGTTGCCTTACCAAATAATACGACTCTTATTCACAATCTTTTGAATTAATACTTCTCTGAATGGACAGGACGCCACGGGACATTCGACTGGCCTCTTTGCTCGTACGAGCTTACACTTTCTCATTTCGCCTTATGGGTTGGGATATAAGTAAGAATACGGTATATTATATACATCAAAACCACAAAATTTGAATGATTTGCTAAAAAAAAAAAAAAAAATATTGGAATCCCTTTTGATGAAGTTAAAGCAAATAAAGGTTTATTACCTAAGTCGTGTAAATCTGTGTTTTGTCATTCCTTAGAATTATTGCAAATGATCAGTGCCGTGCCGTGGAAAATAATCGCCTGGGGCAACGAGTATACGACGGCGCCCTCGTACATATAAGGTCAACAGACCAGCTGCGAAAATGTCACCATACTTGGTGCAAAATGTAAGAAAATTTTCAAAAATAAACCCTGCTTTTCCTTGATTTTGAGCACTTTTTTATTACCTTTTTCCTTCCATTTTATATAGGGATGGGGCACTTTTAGCAAGTGTCTTGGGATGCAAAAATTATAAATTTGACCTTGGTCAAATTAAATATTAGAATAAAAAATATTGCTGATGATCTAAAATATTCTAAGTAATTTTTCCTCTGTGTTTTTTCTTTCATTCTTTTCTTTTCTTCTTTCCTTCCGAATTTCGCGCCCCTGTACTTCTCATCCGGGGCCGTTGTCCCGCTCGCCTCCCCTCCACAGATCGACACTGCAAATGATTGCATGATATCGAGCCTATACAACAAGATCATAATTTTGTTCTCTTCTAAGTGAAACTGACTTTTGGACCACCCTGTATTTTATATTTATTGTTTTTGTTGGTTTATGATTATCCAATAGACCATCCCAAATAAAAAGGAAATACATATATAAAAAATGTCACTACAGAGGAACATGGCGCAAAAGCAATTTCTATTTTTTCCCCAAAAGAAAACTTTTTTTGGGGGGAAAATAGAAAGTGAAAAAATAGCCATAGTCACCATACATCGTCTGCTTTAAAGAAAAAAAATATAGTGCTTCGTGTAAGTCTGAAAAAAAATGGATGACTGCCAAATTTTATAGAATTCTTTTGAGAAATAACAAGCCGTAAATACAATTTGTTTTTCATCTACTGTAGTGGCATCTCGGTTGCCGAAATTAGTTTTCCTCTGTTTTTCGATTCCCTCTCAAGCACACTCCCTCTCCCCCTATCCACTTAAACCCCAGCCTGGGCTTTTCGTTTACTCCAAGAAAACCCACTTGTCGGCTACGTTCCTGAGTACAGCAGCTGCAGAATTTGCACAAGTTCTCGAAATTAAATTTTAAAAGGCGGCATCTACTGCACAAGCGAGAGAATATGGGAGAACATCTGCCTGTGCTGAATATGTGAACTCTACAAGCGTTTATAAGTTTGTTTAAGAGAGTAGGCCGAGTGTCGTTGATAAAAAGTACTAGAAGCAGCTCTATTTAAACGAACTTATATAGAATAGTACTATATTACAATGACGTAATTTTGGAAACTGAACGTAAAGTTAATAGAAGTGGTATTTCCAAAGCTGAAAGGAGCACTTCGGACCAAAAATCGAAAATCACATATACGAGGGGACTTAAATGAAACCGGACTTTTCCTTTTTTTTAAAAAAAAAATTGATTTTTTTTTTTTTTTTTTTACAAAATACTTTCAGTTTCCTTCATAGTAATCTCCATTAGATTCGATGCAATTCTCCATTCTTTTTACTCACTGTTTGAAGCATCTCTGGAACTCTTCAACTTTGATATCATCCAGTGCCCTCCGCTAAGCTCTTTTTTTTACATCCTCCACATCATCAGAACGCCTCCCTTTTAGATTTTTTCATTGTCGGGAATAGAAAAAAGTGTGTGACGGGGATAGGTCTGGCAAGTACGGAGTATAGGAAAGGGAACGATACCCTACTCGTGAGAGCCCAAATATCCAGAACTGTATGAACAGGCGAAAAACAAACTTGGCGGCAACGCGTCTCTTTTGCAAATCTTCATTGAAAATCCACGAGGTCCAACTTACTTCTGTCTGCTCTGAAATTTTGTCGATCGTAAAACAACGATCCTTGTTGATTTTTTGGCGGATATTTAAAAAATGTTTTAAACATTTTGAGATGAAGAGCGCCCAAAACGAGCATGATCTTCAACATTGATCTATCATGTTTAAACCTCTCAAACAACTCGAAATCTTGTGTGCGCTCACAGCACCCTTCTTGAGACCCTGTTAAAGCATTTGGTAAGGTTCCGTTGCAAGTAAGAACCAACTTTTCGAACATGGTTTCTGTTCCTTTAATTCTCTCACAACGATTTCGCAGACGGCAAACGAGAACAGTTGAGAAAAACAACACTACAATCAAATATCAACCTCCTACGCAGACGACCCTTGGGCAACTGATTTGAGAAAGTCTCTACTAGACCTACCTAGCGGAAGAACTCTTTACTAAACCTAGGAACGGCCGCGTGCTTTCAGTCCGTTTTTTTTCTTTGGGGTCCCCCCTCGTATAGTGGGGTTGCGATATTTCGGATACCTCGAATATCGGAACCTCGGATTTTGCAGAAAGAAAGAAGAAACTTTTAATGCCAAACTGTCTGCAACAGAAGTATAATTTTAACAAGCAACAATGTCTCAGTGTACTCTACGTAAAGGAGTTTTATTTGTTTTTTTGGTTAATTTATCTACTTAAGAAGCTCAATTTTACCAGGCCTAGGCTTAAGGATACTTTAAGATGAATGGATACAGTATATGGAGGTAAAAAATATTTAAGTCTTTAGATCTGAATGCAGAAAGTCATTTAATTTCATTTTATCGTCGGGAGGGGGGAGGGTTGAGTGGCAGAGCACTTACCTATGGTGCGTAAGGTCCTTGATTCGATCCCTGGTCAAGCAAATTTGTGGTGGCCAACATCGTGTCCGTGGACTTTTTTCGGGGGTACTCCCGTTTCCTCCTATGTTCTCATTCTACCCATTCTTCCATCATCATTGACTTGCCTTTATCATCATCATCATCATCATTGACTTGACTTTTAGATTAATGGACATAGTCGTGGTACGTTAGACTGAAAGATTTCATTGCAATTTCATTTTAGCTTTAGCTTCGTATTTCATTTACAGATTATCAGTTTTGCATCCTGAGCGTTATTCTAACCCGCTCATCTCAACAGTGCTGCGGGTAGTCTATGAAGCAAGAATCATATCCCTGATTACCTCGATAGGAATACGTGGGGGACCGATTTCTGATTGTTCATACCTAGAGGAATCACGTTCATCTACGAAATATTACCTTCTAGATCCTGGCCAAAATTGAACCTGGTACATCTAAGTTCTTGAGATTTTGTGTCTGCTGAACGCACAGACGGACAGAGTAAACTTAAAATTTGTGTTGACAACTCTGGCCTGTTAAAAAAAAAAAAAAAGCAAGGACCAGCGTATTATTGAAGGCGCTAATCTGGAAAATATGCTTTTCTTATAACAAATTATGTATCGAACACAAAGAAATTGATATCTGTAACATGAACTGTGATAAGTTCAAGAAAATTATTGTAAATTTAGTTTTTTATACACTAATAATATAATACTTTGACTGTTGTGTTCTTCACAAATAAATAAATAAATAAATAAATAAATAAATAAATAGAGGAGTTTTGGTGAATCAAACTCTTTAATAACCTATAAAACTTTTATCATAACGAGCGTTGTTGTTGGGAGAATACAACCAACAAGAGATGTCATCTGCTACTAGACACAGTATTTCTTTTACAGGTACTGTACATAAATAAATAAAAGGAGCGTAATATTTTACCACTCATATTAAAAAAAACTACCGCTGATTATTGACAACGAAACTCATATTTTCACTACCATAAAATTCGTTTCTCTCAATTTTCTTCAGAACAACACATGAAAATTTGCCTCTCAAGCAAATAATAGAGTCTACAATGCAATCCCTTTGAGTAGCTAAATGTGATTGATAAGCAAAAATTAATATTTAAGAGTTAAGCATTAACCATATCGTATACTGGCTCGCATACTGAGATAAGCTTCGTAACGGTCAGGGGCGCACCACGGGGTCCATCGGGTTCGAACTCCCGTCCCCGAAATATCCTAATTCAACATACACTGTAAATATCGTTGTGTTATTTCAACGAAATGCCTATGTGTTAACACGATTGTGTTAAAATATAACACAAACAAGTGGTTAGAACAACTCACTCTCCATTTGGACTTGTGTGTCAAATGCCAGTAGTTAAAATGACACACAACCTGTGTGTTAAATTAACACAAGTGTAGAATCTTCGGTGTTATTTTCTGCGTGATTGCCAAATATGTTGGGCATCTAATTATAAAGGCTTATGAATTGAAGCTACAGACAAACACAGTAGAAAGAAATACTTAAACAAATCCAGGTATACGCAAAATTTCATTTATCACATTTGATGCATTTATTGCTTCTTTTTCTAAGCGAATGTGTACTACAAGCAACAAACGCATCAACTTTATTAGATGGCAACTGTCGCCGATCATTTGAAAGTGAATATGGAAGAACTATAAAATAAAGTAAATAGACAGTCGTCATTTTGTTATAAAATTACATGGCGAGCAGATTTTATCTTATCCTGAACGGTTATCGTCGAATATACGCGGTTAAAGGAACACTCTGATTAGCCAAATTCTAAAGACCTCAACAATTTATCCCTCTAGAAGCGACGTTTTCTTCATCGCCTCCGTGACCAAGTCGGAAGAACACGCGGCTAGTAATCGAAAGGTTAATGGTTCGTGCCCTTCGGCCGCCACTGGAGTATTTTCTTTACTTGTTTAAAGTGTTTTTTTTTTAGACTCAGTATAATGTAAACACATTACACATATAGGCGATTTAACATATTTTGAGGAAGTCATTTTGTGGTTCATTAACGCTTACGGCACGGCTCAACACCGGTTGTGTGTTAAAGACGTAACACACCCTCTGTGTTAAACGCCAACACCGCGGGGTATGTGTTGAACTAACACTGCATAGTGGTAGTCACGCTGGAACCACTCCCTTGTGTTAAAATTGAGTTGAATTAACACAACCATCTTTTACTGTGTACATTTGTACATTTTTTCAATAAAACTATTCTTGTTTAACAGAGAAATCATTGATGTATCATGAAAATTTAATCTTAAATGTCATCTGTATTCTTTCTCTTATAAAAATAAACTAGTTTTATCATTTCTTTTTCTGAAAATATAGGTAGAAGTATTTTAGAATTACTTATTGTCAGGGCCGGATTTAGCATTTTGGCGCCCCTAGGCCCAATAATTTTTTCCGCCCCCTAGTCTGGTTAAAGTTACTTTCCTAAAAACCTTTATTAAAAAAATTATATCAGGCCTACATGTTAATTTCTTAAACACCACTCCACGATGCAATTTTATCATTGCAAGTTTTTTGATGAATTTACTTGGTTCTGGGCTTAACAAAATACCGTTAATGTATTAACAAAAAAGATTGGTGAACTTTACCAACAATTATTTGTTCCAATTAACTTCAAAATCAGAATGCTTTATTAGCCTGATTTTTTTAAATCAATTCAAAAAATATGTTAAGTTATGGCTATTTATTTTTATTTCTAGATATTTTTTTAAATTTTTTTTCTCTCTCGGCCGTGCGCCCCCTGGGATCTTGCGCCCATAGGCCCGGGCCTATTGGGAAATCCGGCCCTGCTTATTGTCTTTTCGGGAGCAGAATAATACCCATTCAATAATACATAGACGAAGTGCTTTGTTCTATTGAACTCCCTCTCGCCTCAAAACTTAAATTCTGCGTGCGTGCGTGAGGAGAGCATATTTCAGTATCAATTCCATCTTAGTAGATGGTGCAGTTATCGCACATCAGTTTTTAGTTTGTATTTTAAAAGAAAAAAATAGATTCTATGGACTCAAAAATTACACATGGATATTTGCATTCATATATATCATTTTGATCATATTTATTTTGATAATTTTGATCATATTTTGAAAGCATTGAAATCTATCCATTGAAATATGTCCCATCTTTGGACATTTTTTTTTCTCGTTTAACACTTAGAATATTGTTGAATTTGACATTAACTATTAAATCGCAGCTGGTATTATTATTTGAACTATGTATACTCTCGAACTTGGTGTTCCATCAATAGCATGTTGCAAATTTGAATAGAATTTGAAACCATATGATAATCAAATATATATTATCCCTCTCGAGACAAAAATTGCGTATCTCATTTTTTTTAACTTCGCTAGAAGACAAGTTTAAACCTTTTGTCAATATTTATTCTATTGTCTTCTTTAAAACTTTAGTTTGATCTCCTTCGTTTCAGGTATATACGAGGGTCATTCGGAAAGTAAAGAACGTTTTGCGCTAGCGCGTGCGCGTGTTCCCCAACCCCCGCTGCTGCTGGGTTATTGACCTGGGCATGCTTTAGCCTCAGTCTGGCACCAGCTGCGATCCGCTACGGTCCGTTATTGTTTCGCTGTGCGACTGTAAAATGTGCGATACAATTACTGATCCCGCCAAGTGTGAGGTTCGTTGTGTGATAAGATTTTTGAATGCAAGAAAATGTGTCCGATAGAAATTTATAGACAAATCACTGAGGTGTATGGAAATGTGATGGGTTCGATTCCCGGCGGGAGCTCATGTGGTTCGGATTCCACGTTAATCAGTAGGTCCACGTCTCATATAGCCTCGCTGCTGAACGGGACGTAAAACTCAAAATCCAATGGAAATGTGATGAATGAAGCATCAGTTCGTAAGTGGTGCATTATGTTTAATGACGGACGGACGAATGTGCACGATGAGGAACGCTCGGGCCGGGCTTCTGTTGTGACTGACGAACTCAAAGGAAGAATTGAGCGGAAAATTCTTAGCCTCCAGTGACTTCCACCTATTCCCAAAGTTGAAAGACTTTTTGGGTGGAAGCCACTACGGCAGTGATGATGAACTTAAGGAAGCTGTTAGTGATTGGTTCAACAGTTTGGCGGCAACTGTGTATCCTGAAGGCATAGAAAAACTTGTACCACGGTATGACAAGTGTTTAAATTTACACGGCGACTATGTCGAAAAGTAACTTAAGTATCACATAGTATGTAACACAAATTTCGCCTTTGTATATCAGTTATTAAAGTGTTTATACAAAAACGTTCTTTACTTTCCGAATGACCCTCGTAACTTACGAAATCAAATTAAATGTTAACAGAACACGATAGAATAAATTATGATAAAATTTTTAAAGCTGCCTCCTGAAAAAGTTGAAGAAAATGAGATACGTTGTCTCGAGAGGGAAGATATAAATAAATAATAACCAGCTGTAAACAGTAAAAAGAATTACGGAGTTGAAGGTTCAATTTCATCCAGTACATGTTACAGCTGAAGCACATTTGCTGCCATCTAGCGGTGACATTCGTAACAACTACTAATTTTGCATCCAAACTCCCTTTATAAAAATATTTGGGTGAATATCACAGGATTCTGAAACATAGATATTTGGATAGCGCACATATTAGTTCTTAAGTGACGTCTTGACCCGACTACGGTAGATCCCATAGTATTGGAGCTATGGACCTTTAAAGTTCATTTTTTCAAGTTTTCAGCATCCAATAACTCCGAAATGGTTAATTTCTGCACACAGGTTGGTCTATACCATGGTGGAAAGACTACAAGGTGGATGCAATGCAATGCTACATTCTTGTCGCTCTGGCGCATGACGTGGCAAGCGAGAGTCAGATCAACTTTTAACAAGCGCTTGCTCGCTGGTATCTTACACGCAAACTTCTCTTCTATTTATAGTGATCTTCAACGAAGTAAAAATTTTAGTATATACAATAATTATATAAACGTAAGGTAATCAATGCTTAAGCTAAGTGAATTCAAAGGAAGATATTTACAATAGCAAAAGAAACAGCAATATCAGTTCATATTAAACAACTTTGAAGCTTGAACAAGCCAATATTACTCACTACATTTTCTCCTTTTTCTTTCTTTTCTTTTCTTTTCTTTTTCTTTTCTTTTTTAAACAATTGAAGTAATACACTCGAGTATGTATAGGCCTGAATAATCTATAACATTGTGTGTCGTTAATGCATTTCATTATTATATATTTGTGTGTGCTCAAGTATATTTTCGTAACACACTGATTTTTTTTTTTGGTTTACTATTATTATTATTTTGCTTGAAAGAGAATTCTTTACTAATGACCCTATGTAAATTTTGAGAATATCTCAAGGAAGAATTCATGGTTTTCGTAAACAGAAATGCACGTAAGTATATTTTCGTTATGCTTGGACAGTTTTTTTTAAGAGGTTGCTCCCACGTAAGTTTCATCAGAATCTCAGGGGAGGTTAAAAACTTTATTGAGCAGGAACGCACATATTTAATATTTTAAACATCGTTTTATTTTTGATTTATAAAAAAATAATCTTATTTGAAGTCGCTGATCGCTTATTTATAGAATTTGTATTTAAACAAAATATTTGGTGAAACTGACAGTTCTCTGAATATTAGTGTCAAAATTTACGCCATAACAAACTGTATTATTAAACATTTGTACGAAATAAAACGTTACATATACTATTGTGTTCTAAAAATATATAGAAATAAATATGTATATACAAAGCACCTCAAACAAAGAAATGGCAACTTGACTATTTCAAGCAAGAAACAAAGTATTAGGCGCAGGTGAAGACGGTGTAGGGATGTTACAGCTAGACTAGAAAACATATAAACCATAAAATTACATAATTTTCTTAATTTTCTTCATAAGTTTTCTCTTTTCTGTCCCGTGGACTAAAGAAGACAAAAGATAAATGCAAGTGAATGATTATGTGGAATTTGGTGGAATGAGAATGCGGGAGTACCCCGAGAAACTCATGGAAACGATGTTGTCCACCACAAACTCACTTTACCGAGAAGCGGACCAGTACCCCTTGCACCAGAGGTGAGCCTTCTGCCACTGAGCCACCGTGCTTCCTTGATTGGTTGAGAATCTACAATATTTTTAAATTTACTGCAGTCATTCTTAATTTTGTAATTCTGGAGGGGGCCGCTAAATATGTATATGTAATTATCCAAAGTTATGATTAAAATGAACAAAAATTTCAAAATCTGAGTGTAAAAATGTCCCGACAATGTCGCCCTGACATGGTAGGTGGATACTTTATTCTCTTTATCTAATACATTGTTATATATCTTTGTAACCGTTAATCGTTATTACGAACCTTCCATTCGTTAGTTAATTTGAAGTGCAACGTCCCGTTTTAGCACCGAGGCTACAGGAATTGCAGACCTCCAGAATGAAATGGGACCTGAACTACTTTAACGCGTTCAATGCCCTCCATTTGCGTAACTCGAGGGAGGTAAGCCTCCTAGATCATCGTGCCTCCCTTCTCGAGTTACATGCCTGCCTCTGTGGGGAAAATTTTGTCTCAATATCTTATGTAGAAGGAAATGATGATAGAAATGATCACCTCTGTCGGTTCCCCTCCCTCATGATTTCGAATCCGGGTCTTGCCTCAAAGTTCGTCTTTTAAAATCGTACTATTGGATTTTTGTATGCAGAATCAACACAAGCTACTGTAGCTCTATATACTATTATTACCTACTATTAATACTAAAAAGAAACTACATAATGAAATCGCTTTTTTATAGTTTCATTTAACATTGCATTTATTTATTACTTTTATGTAAAACTTACCATATTTTAGGTTTATTTTGTCCTGTCGCCTGCAAGCTAAAATCCATTTCTGGAGACATTCCCCCTTTTTTTGAGGAAATCTAAAGTATTTATATTAGTTCCCTTAGTTTTTCTGTAATAAATACTACAGCCGTACGCTGCACAGTTAGGCATTCTCGATATCATTTAAAAGAACAAAGTAACAAAGAATTTCGACTTGTCACTTAAAGCCGCGCCTTTTCCCGTTGTCTCTTGCAAACCAGATGACGTCACAGCCCACGACAGCGCTCCAGGCGACATGCGCATGCAACCACCTTGTAGTCTTTCCACCATGGTCTATACTTTTTGTCTTATCTTGGTGTTAGAAATTACCTCTCAAACGTTGTCGGTGTTGTTTTGAAACGCCCTGTATAATCTGGAAACCATTAAAGTTAAGGGAGAGCGAATTGGGTCTAAAGATCCAGGAATAGACGTACTAGGAACATGTCACGCAATTAACAACTTTCTGACTCTTCCTGGGCCGTAAGATTAGTGCATTTAGATTCACTGTTGAGTGCTAAGTATAATCATTCTGGCTTATTCATTACTTGAATAAGTAAATCTACTGAAAATTAAGGCAAAGTTCCTTTAAACAGGACGGGATTACTTTTTTTTTCAAGTTTCTGTTAAATCCTAGTGAGTTTTTTTTCTTCTTTCCTTTCTTTAAAATCAATCCTGCGAGAGAAAGGATTTGATTGGAAAAATGTGCTGGGCCACTCATTTGGGGAATGAATGCTTTTCTATTTTGCAGAATCAGAGTATTGATTCTATTCTAGTCTTTAATTTAAATGTGGGTGTTTTCCCATCGCTTTGGGGAGCTCTCCTACCATCCCCACCACTATAGTTTTATCAGACTGCTTTCCTACTGTTTCTGTCTCAATGCATCTTTTGCTTTTTCAGTTTTCTAAAAACCCATTTCCGTCGTTGGTACTTTGAAATAAAAAAGGTCTCCGTATTCACCACTGGTATTCTCTTTCTCTAATAACGTTTATCAAGGCAACGGGGTTACTAAATGTCATTTTGAATTGATAGGTTTTTTCAACTTTCTATGCTCACATTCATTTTTCAGTATTATGCAGTCACTAAATTGACGGATTTAATTCAAATCTCATTTATTTTTGCTCTTCGGAAGTTGTGTTTATGAATAATCAATTCACCCTTATTGATCAGGTTGGACAGTTCTGTTTTTAGTATTTCAAATCATGACCTATGATGTTTGCCATATGCACGGGAAGGCAAAACTCATCAGGAGAATTGATGGAATTCGTATATTCCAAGAGAGTTTTCGTTGGACAATTCCATCGTGGCTAAAGGTCGCGGTAGCTCAATGGTAGAATGTTTACTTCTAGTGTATGGGGTCCTTGATTCGATCCCAGCTCGCGCCAAGTGAGTTTTGTGGTGGACAAACACCGTGTGTGTGGGTTTTCTCGGGGTTCTTCCGTTTTCTTTCACTTTCTTCATTTACCATTTTATTCATTTCTCATCTTTACCGTCTCCTTTAGCCTAGCCGGCATAACCGTAGGACGTAAAACTTAAAGATTTCATTTCATTTTTCTCTTCACCCTGTATATTCATGTGATTCAGTTTCCATATTAAGATGTACATTCATGTCTTATGTAGCCTCGGGGTTAAAAATATCCGTTCAGTTGTAGATCCACGTCTCACATAGAATCTGTCTGTTGAAAACGAATATTAAGCTGTATCTCTGTGTCTCATAAAGCCTTGGTGTTGTAATTTTTACGTTTACCTGTAGGTCCATGTCTCCTATAGGATAGGTGCTGATAAGAAACGTTACTCTGTACGTTCATACCTCATATAGTCACCATGCTAGAAAACAGTCTCATATAGCCTATGTGTTGAAGTCGACGCATCATATGCTATCTGTGTTAAAAGGGCGTTTGACTGTAGTTCCACGTCTGATATAGCATACGTGCTGAAAGGGGGTCATTAAACTTCAAACTAATTTTGGCGTTTCCTTTTCCTAATCGTGATCTTTAATTTCCACCTTTTTTAACCTCATATACTTCTTCTCTTATTTCATCATTGTTACCACTTTGAACATTTTTATTCCCTAGCGACATAGTTTCTCCCCTTTTTGAAAAAGATATTATGAAAAAGTAACATTTACCATTTAGCTGATACAAAAATCTTGGGAGCTTTAACCCCTCCACCTTGAAGAAATTCTGCGTACACTGTTATTACAGGATACACTTTTTGTTATCTATAAAATTTGACACCAAGTGTTTGCGTCGCGTTAGTGTCGCATTATATAAAGGTAACAAAGAAAGTGTTGTCGTTTTTTGTGTTCAATTGGCCCTCGCACCGTGAGTTGAATGCGAATGGAGATAAGGCGAAGGTCAGTTGTTGGTGTGGGTATATCCAACATACTACCTGGTTGTGGCAGTTCAGTTGTGGACGGAAGTTATGCCAGGCCTTTGAAGGGAGTGTCGTGTCTACGAGGATAGTGCAGAGGTGGTTTAACAAGTTTAAGAACAGTGACGAGACACTTGAAGACTCGCCATGTGCCGGGAGACCAATACATCTACAAAATGAAGATCTTCAGGCAGTAATTGAGGCGAACCGTGGCCAGACATGTGAGGAACTCGGAATATAACTCAGTTTGAGTGGAGAAACCATTCGGCAGCACATCCATCAACTTGGGAAGCACTACAAGTTGGGTGGATGGCTTTCATAAGATTTGACTCCGGGCCAGAAGGCAACACGAGCAGGCGCCTGTGTTTCTTTGCTGTCTCGTCTGAGGAAGGAGCCATTTCTGGATAGGATGTTGACATGTGATGAGAAGTGGGTCCTGTACAAAGCTCCATAGCGTCGTCATCATTGGTTAGTACCCCATGAACCAGTTCCATAACCAGCACTGCACCAGAAGAAAGTCCTTCTGTGTGTTTGGTTCGCGGCATCGTGCATCGGGAACTGCTACCAACTGGTCAGAGCATCAATGCAACTGTGTGCTGTCAGTAGTTGAGCCGTGTTCAAGATAAACTAAAAACACTTCTGAATCGCAAAGGGATCCTCCTGTTACAGGACAACGCTAAGCCCCACGTGGCTAGAATAACCCGGGACATCATCCTACGCCTTGGATGAGAAACACTATTACATCCGCCATAGTCCCGGACATTGCACCGTCCGATTATCACCCTTGGACAATCACCTTCGAGGACGCGAGTTCAAATCTCTAGTAAAGGTGCAAAATGCACTTAACACTTTCTTCGCTTCACGTCCGCCAAGTTCTACCGCGATGGAATCTATCGTGTTTCAGAACGTTGGCAGAAGGTCGTCGATGCTGATGAGGACTATTTTTGATCTTTCAGGTACGTCTTATGTGGCATATCAATGTTCGAAGATGGTGGATGAAAGAGCGAAAGAACTTTCTTGGTTACATTTATAGAAGCCACAGAAGAAAAACCTAAACTATGTAAGAGTTTATGTGGATATATTGAGATACGGATTTTCAAACGCCAAATATAAGTATCAGATCTCATCCTCAACCTTCTAACAACTACAAAAATCAGTAATATAGGTAACCAGGAACTAGGTCTGCATCTAACGATATAAAATATCTATTCAGGTTAAAAAAGATAGAAAATGTCAAATATTCCCAATGTCAAGATGAACCCTATCGCTTAATCTCTTTGTTCTTCACTTATTTCTGTAACATAATCAATGGCGGATCTAGGAAGTAAAAACTAGATTGAGGGAGCAATTATAACCCAGACTATGATAGATATACCATTTAAAACTGAATAAATAATAGCTTAAATTGTTTTTGTTACTCGAAAAATTGGGGGGTTCTAGGACATCCTGGCCGGGGTAGAACAGTCTCTAGAACGTTACGAACCTATTTTGTTGTAGTTGTCCCGAACACAGTATTTTTGAACTTGTCTGATTATTTCTGTAATTCAGAAAGAATTTTTAGACAGAATATCGACTTTTAATGCGAATTGTGCATTTAATCTTTTGGTAATATTGTCACTAAATATCACTCTCTTCGTGCTTCATACATGTTCTTTTCTTGTTATTTTTCTCTTCGTTTTGTAACTCTCTCTATTTCAAATAAGATTCATCAGAGGCGGCAAACAGAAATCGTTGGCTGTATCAGATGTCTTTAACCCACTTTTTTTTTCTTATATAGATCGATGCAGAATCTTGGAATGAGGGATATTATTTCGTTTTCGAATCATTTTATTATTTTTCTTCTTCTCGCAATTTCTTTCTCAACCTTACCGTCTATTCTTATCTTTTAAGAAAGATCCACGCTGTGAATCTATGCGCAATATAATGACAGATTCGGAGAACAGTTGATGTGGTATTGATTGCCTCAAAAAAAATTATCTGGTAAATTTAATCGGAAAAAAGTGTCTTTTCTCGTGTTACATGCGAGATGCTAAATTCTACCTTAATAGCATATAAGGAAAAGAAAATGAGTCTATATATCAATCAATAGATTTCATGATATCGTCATGCGTCATTTTCGAAAGACTAGAGGAAACTTTTTTGCGCAAATCTGAACGTTGATACTCTACAACAATCATTCAGCCTATTAAAATGGAACTGGTAACGAAGTAGATACACGTCAAGCTTTTCAATATGATACTAGCAAAAAAATGGTTGATGAAACGTTTGATAAACTATTAAAGTTTAACTTTTCTTTAACTGTGATATAGTACAAAGAGACATACGAGGGTGGTTAGGAAAGCAACGTCCGATTGGTTAAAAAAGGAACTCCAATGCAAGTGAGAAGAATTTATTATATAGATCTAAAAACTACCTTTTTACTCTATCTTTCAACATAGTTTCCATAAACATTCAATAACTTATCATATATCTGTACTAGCTTAGAAATTCCATCAGCATAAAAGTCTCCCTCCTGTGCCTTCAACGAGTCTGTGATCACATCTTTCAGCTCCTCATCATCACCAAAGCACTGAGATCCAAGCTATTTGTTCATATGCATAAAGAGGTGATAATCGCTGGATGTCAAATCTGGGCTGTGTATATATCCAAGCAAGTTCTTCATCATAACGGGTGAGAAAATCCACTGTAGAGGCCATTCGTTTCTTTTTGTGGTGCTCAGAAAGAATTTTGGGCACTCATCACGCACAGTACTTCCTGCACCCTAACATCTATATAATACAGTACTGGGAATTTGTGGAAATTTATCGGAAAGCTACGAGATTGTGAAACGTCGATTTTCACGAACTTTTCCATGAATTTTCTGAACGAATTCGTCAGTGATCACAGATAGTTTGCCTCCTTTCTTCGTCATGAATATTTGTAAGTCCTTTTATAAATGAACGAACCCATTCACGAACAACTCCTTCACCAATCACAGTTGGTCACACATCACAAAGTTTCCGATAAATAGTTACTGCTGAATATGGTTTTGCCGTAAGAAAACGTATAACAGCGCGCACCTCGTACTTGGCGGGTTTTTTTATTGCAGAACACATTTTGAGACGCTACAAAAGTGAAATCAGACAACCTACCACAGCTAAAATGCAGACTGATCTACCTCACACGTCTATGCAAAGACGGTAGCGGTGCCTCCACTATTTTACGCACAGTGACCAATTGGAGGTTACTTTCCGAAAGTGCCTCGTATATCAATCGAACTAAACAAAATGATAAGCAAGAGAGTAAATTCTCATGCGTGATTTTCGAAAAAATCGACAAAAACAAATTTTAGTGTACTAAAAATATTAGGTCTATGTCGATTGTTCTCAGTAATAATTGATAGTTTTTGTTCTGTTAAAATATACTGTTAACTAATGTTCGTAATTGTAAAAGTAAAACAAGAATTTTAGGAATGATCAAAAAATGGATCAAAAGATTGCGATCTTGGCCAGTAATTAGTTTTTGGTTTAGGGCCAGAAAATGTTTTGTACATTAATAGAGTTTTCGTATTTTCTACGGAATAAGCACATCATACTGAGTTAAGTGATAGTTTGGGTTTGGCTGCACTATATGTAGTTCTCCAGATATAAGGCCTAGAAGAAAATTTTTGATCGAAATATATTGGATCTTTGATCAGGGGCCATTACATTGTTGAACGGCCCTTAAATCGAATTTTCGTATTTTCTGCGGAATAAACACAACATACTGAGTTAAATGATAGTTTGTTTTTCTCAACACTATACTTAAGTCCCCAGATATAAGGCATACACGAAAATTTTTGATTGAACTATATTCGATTTTTTGATCCAAAAATACATTGTTAAGTAGTTGGTTTTATTTCCGATTGTTCTTGTTGTTATTCCCATAACAGTGACAGACACACTTCTAACATTAACACACATACTACTTAAAAGTATAACAGCATAACAAGTTTTAAAAAGATACTCAGATAATTACTCTTCTGGAACCAATGAAACTTTATTCGATTTGCGACTCTCAATTTTAAAAATTATTTGATAACAATAAAAATTCAAATGGATATTAATTCTTTAAGCTCTCTCTGCTGATCTAGTGGGTTTGATGGACGGGGTCCCGGATTCGATTTCTGGTAGGAAAATATTGAACTTTGAATGCATTACGAGAGTTCAGCTTGCACTTTAAATTGTAAGTGTACGTTTCAAAACGTTTGCAATCCCTGATTTTTTTTAGTTTGCAATATTATTTTTTTTAATTTGAATTTTTTTGTTTTGAAATTTTAAAATTGTTAGTTTAATAATTTTAAAATTTTCATACATTGAACGTTTTCGATCATTGAAACTTTTTGATTTGAAATTTTAGTTTGAAAATTTTTACTGTCATTGATTTTTTAATTTGCAAAGTTTCGTTTAATTTTTTTGAAAAATTTTTGCACTGATTATGCTTTTTAAAAAACTGTTTCAAAATATTACGTTTTAAATTTTATGTTATCGTTTATTATTTTGCTTTGTAAACTATTTCAACTTGAATTGTTTTAGGTTGAATATCTTTTCGAAAATTGTAGTTTGAAAATTTTGAGCTCTGGCTTTTTTGTTCGAAAAATTTTAAGTTTGAATGTTTTGTATTCATTCATTTTTTAAATTTTGTTTGAATTTTTTCTCAATGAACTTTTTTAACTTTGAAAATTTGGTTAAAAATTTTAGTTTAAAAATTTTTGCATTTAATGAATATTTTAGTGTAAAACTTTTATTTTTATATTTCTGTTTTGAAAATGTTTGGACTCTCTGATTTTTTTTTAATTTGAGAAAAGTTTGAAGATCCTGAAGATCTAGCTATTTCTACTTGATATAAAAAATATCAAGAAACTGTTTTTGATATTATTCCAGCATCCCTAGAATAAGCCTACCATTTGTGAACATATGAATTTGTCCCTTTATTTTGACTTTTTTTTCCATGGTAGGACATTGACGCGTCTATGATGATAGAACTTTTTTGGCAGTGGCTATGATGAACTGCAAGAAATTTAGTTGAGCAAAACTATTTTCTATATCGTTGCATTCCTATTTCAGTAGTCTAATTAAAAACACGTCATTTTGAGTCATAAATAATATTTGATTTAGCTTTCTTTGACACATCAGAAATTGTAGAAAACTGACATTTTTCACTTTCACTGATGAGGAAAAGTATACACTGTAGAAAACGAAATGGCACGATGAAGAAAATGTCATAGAGTGATATCATTGACAAGTGAGGGTTATCGAAATTTGTATCATTTCATTGGCTGCCAATATATATATATATATATATTCATATCATTTCCATTTCAAGAGGTTCATTGTATATCATCAATCTTCTATGTGGAATGTACGATGTCAAACCAAATCAAAAGAGAAAGCAGACGCTGTCTCCTGGCTAAGTAATTCGTGACACGAAACATCTTCCCCTGTTCTTTTTTAATGACATCGGTTTTCCACTCAGTTTGGTGTGTTGATGAAAGTACAACACTTCTCTTTATTATATATATATATATATATATATATATATATATGGTCGGATTCAGGATTTTCTCAGAGGGGTGCACCAATAACTACCAAAATAACTAATCCCACTGAAACTTTTCAAAGTGATATATGACAATATTTTTCACTCTGACACCGTTGATACATAGGACCGGGGGGGGGGGAAGTATTTTAAAGATGATCGCAAGTGATATGCAGGAAAAAAAATTCTTCTCTCCTCATGGCTTTTTTTTTTTCTTAATTGACAAATGTTATATTATTTTGCTTGATGAATCCTTTTCCTTCAACCTTCAGAAAATCGACTTAAACCATTGCTTTTGCAATGCTCTGCTTTCTTTTAAGCCCCAAAAGCAAACATGACGGCAGAAAGTTTCGTAAAGTGTTGTTGTTTTCACTGCTAGCTTCGCATTTTAGATAGTGTATATTTACTATGAAATGGGGGTGCACGTGCACCCTCCTAAATCCGACCCTGAAGAAGAAAATGGCCATTTAATTTCATATACTAGTCAAAGTGTAGCTTGCTGGAAGCTGGAAAACATAGAGTAAAACAACACTGTCACGTATACCACGTGAAGGAGTTTGGTTTGAAGGCGTGGAAACCGGATGTGGTAGTAGATATCTACCACTTCCGGTTTTAGTAAATTATTAGGGTGGATATGAATTATATTTTCGGAACGCTTGAATGAATACAGAAAAAGGGTTATCGCTTTCTATCACAGTTTTTATTTTTTAGCGGTCAACGTTAAAGGTTGATTACTTCCACTTCCGGTTTGAATTTCACCTCCATCAGTGACTTATACCTAACTTTTAACCCTTTAAATCCCTGCGAAAATTAATTGAGACCCGTCGAGTAGTTTTTTTGAGATTGCTTGTCTCCCGGACGGATACACACACAGACAGAGAGGGTAAATACATACATGAATTTTGATATAAGGGATTGAATACACTAAGATTATTAAAGATATTATTTTATAATTCTCAAATTTGGGTTTAATACTTCTTTCTGACCAACTGGCAAAACATCACTCTTGCTTGATGTGTTTTTGGTCCCGGTTTCTGTTAATCATGGAGTGCTCGCTTTGGTACAAATCTGAGTAAATTCGGACGCCATTTTAAACGATTTCGTGAAGAAACCACACAAACATTTTATCAAATACATTGAATTGTTAAAATTGCGTTAACAATTATAAGTCTAGACGTTGAGGAAGCAAAACACGTCAGATATTAGATGCCATCATTATAACGCGTTTTGATGAGGTTTTTTTTTCATTTGATTATAAATTTTGTTTTCAATGTTTCCTACACAGTATGAAATAAATTAGGGTAAATAGTTGAGAAAATATTTGTGAGATAAGCAGATTGTACTCGAAGCTGGTGAAGAACATTAATTAGTCTCTGTTCATTTCCTTGATATTGTATTGTACACTAAAGCACAAATATATGGTGAAGGTTGTCAGAGTAATGAAACTGAAACCTCCTTATCATAAAGGTGGAAGCCTAATCATTCTTAAAAATGAAATCTTTGAGTTTTACGTCCCACGGTTATGCCGGCTAGGCTAAAGGAGACGGTGATGGTGAGAAATGAAGGAAATGGTGGAATAAAGAAAGTGGGAGGAAATTGGAGAATTCTGAGGAAACTCACGCACACGGTAATTGTCCACTACAAAGTTCACTTGGCGCGATCTGGGATCGAACCATGGACCCCATGCACCAGAGGTGAACGCTCTGCCACTGAGCTACCGCGGCCCCCCTAATCATTCATGTACGCCCGCCAGGGTAAATTAAACTTAATTTCACCAATCAAAAGTTTCCTTACAAACATTTAATTCATGATAAAATGTTCTGTATATTTTATTGTTGTCATGTTTACTCTTCTAGCAATAAACATGTGTGATGAATTAGTGTCCAATGTTCTAAATGAAGCGACGGACAATCACATCAACATTCAAAATGCAGTTGATGTTCTATGTTTATTGTCATCTGGGACCTCTTCTACGTCACATCTGCTCAAGCCAAACAGACAATCAAAATGAATTTTAACTGGATAAGATGCTCCGAACTTCGACACCCAGTCGCATCACTGCGATTATTGAATTGAGAGACCGTTGCGCCAGTTGGGAGTGCACCGCCAGCAGTGACTAACTTAATTTTCTCTGTGAGAATGGGCTGTGACGCGGGATAACGGTGGCATTTGTTCTCCTTTTCCATGTCGACGAGGCAAATGGCAGAAATAAAACTCCAATGCTTGCAATTTTCTTTTGTACTGACAGAAAAAAATAAAAAAAGTTCAACTTAGAAACAAAAATGATTCATGTTCTTTCTTTGTCTTTGTCTTTGTCTACGTGAACTTCTTAGAACATTTGTTCACTTGTTCTTATTTTAGACAAAGTGAAATAAAAGTTTAAGATGTCCTAGTTTTTTTCTATACTTATCTTATAACGTGAGGCTATCAAATATTTTTTTCACCAATTATTGAGTATCATTTTCCAATACAACTTTTTCTAAAATAAGATATATATATATATATATATATATATATATATATATATATATATATATATATATAAGTATTTCTGCATTTGATCTCACGCGCAAACATATTTGTCAATCTTGATTAATAAGAAGAAATCTTTATATCATTGTGCGTAACATTTAATCGGTTTGCTCCATATATTATCTTTTAATTTTTCTTCTAAAACAGTACTATTTGCCAAATTTTGACAAGTCAAAACCAGTGGCGTCATTTGGAAAGGTCAGGGAGGCACAGAGATGACGCGGATCAATGAAGACTTGACCTATGACCCACTGACCTACCACCCACCCTGGCCTACTCTAACCAACCAAGACCCATAGTCAACAACTCTGATCCATGATTCCTGCTCTCCTCTCCACTGACTAAAGAATTTACACTTGTAATAAAACAAGATTGTGAAATTATTACTAATCGGATATTGAATCTCTACGGTCAATCGCTCAAGCACCGCCCTCTTACAATAACGGTAGATCTGACCTTTATGATATAAAATGGTAATGTGCTGTCATGGGCCATATTACGATGAGTTTCAATTTAATTATCATATATAATTATTTCCTTGTTGAATTACTAATACTTTTCAGTGGAAAATAGGATGAAATTTGAGTCTCAAATCAAGGTAAGTAGTCAACGTAAAGGGGGGAAAAGGTGTAAAATTCTAGTGTGTCTCGAGAGCCAAATAGTAAGCCCTGTCGCTATTAATACAATTATCCAAAAGTCGCTATCAATATCCAAAAGTGTCGGAAGTTTTTTTTTTTCACAAAAATATATTACTCATCTCAGGTAAGTAAATAGAAACAAATAAAAAAAGAAAGAAAAATGGAGGCCTTGAAAGTAAAACGTAGACAAATTCACTAGTGTTCATAAGATACCATCTACAATACACTGACCGGTGAGGAGAATGAGTCAGAGCGGGTCATGGTGAGTCGGTAAATCAGAGCTGGTTACAGTGGGTAATGGGTCGGAGTAAATCACGTCCTGTTGACCCACGACCTATTGACCCATCCACAAATCTTGACACATCCACTCCCGCTGAATTTGAACATGAATGTATTTCATACTAATACATTAATAATCAAGTGTATATTAATACACTAATTTTAAAAAGGGTGAAAATCTTATGTTAACGGAAAATCTTGCGTCCTCCAAACAAATTCTGAACTGATAAGTACTGGTGGTCCAAACCCCAACTTCGATAAACCAAGTCACAGACGAATATATTTCACAAGGAAAATCATGGTCTACGTCAGTGCCAAGTTTGATCAAAATTAGATGAGTAGTAGTAATGGGGTTACTTTGCCTCACTTTTTGGCCCCTGGGTCCCTGCCTCAGGACCCATGGTCCCTGGCCCAGGGTCAATGACCTAGGGGTACCATGGCCCACCCCCTAAAATTTGGCAGGGGTACATAGGACCACCCCAGGACCCATGGTCCCTGGCCCGTGTCAATGACCTAGGGGTACTTAGGACCACCCCTCTAGATTTTGGCAGGGGTACATAGGACCACCCCCCCCTTAAATTTTGGAAATTGCCAAATCTAAAAATTGGGTGTGGTAGCCTAGGACCACAGTATGTACCTCTATCAGTATTGGGTGTCTATGTCGTTCCCTTTTATGAGTAAAAAATTGCCAAAAATTCAAATTTCGGAGGTTTTTGACCTAATTTATCCCCTTGGATGAGGTATTATTACCCTATATGGTTATATGGGCGTATACAGGGATTCATTCCCTTTTATAAGACATGGGTATATTAATGCACCCCTTGAAATTTTTGGGAGGGGTACTTTGGCCCACCCCTTCAATTTTGGAAATTGCCCAATTTAAACATTGGGTATTATAGTACAGGACCCTAATATGTATTATGATAAATTTGGGTGGTCCACCTCGTTCCCTTCTAGGGGTACAAAATTGCCAAAATATAAACGTAAGCAATACGTAGTACCACGTGTTTGGTTTTTGGTCGATTTTATCCCCTTTGATGAGGTTATTATCCTATATATATAGTTATATGGTCATGTATAGGGGTCCATTACCTTTCATAAGATATGGGTATATTTGTGCACTCCTTTAAAAATTTGGGAGGGGTACTTTTGGCCCACCCCTTAAATTTTGGAAATTGCTCATTTTATATATTTGGTATTATAGTACGGGACCCTAACATGTATTATAATAAATTTGGGTGGTCCACTTCGTTCCCTTTTAGGGGTACAAAATTGCCAAATTTTAGTACAACCACGTGTTTGGTTTTTGGTTATTTTATTCCCTTGGATGAGGTCCTATTACCTTATATGGGTGTATACAGGTGTTTATTTTCCTATTGTAAGACGTAGGTACATTTGTGCACCCCTTTAAAAATTTGGCAGGGATGCCTTGGCCCACCCCTTAAATTTTTTGGAAATTGCCCAATTTAAACATTTGGTATAATAGTATAGAACCCTAATATAGATCACTATAAATTTTTCGGTGGTCTATCTCGTTTCCCTTTTAGGGGTATAAAACTGCCAAAATATAAACGTAAGCATTACGTTGTACCACGTGTTTGGTTTTGTTTTTTTGACCTAATTCATTTCCTTGGATGAGATCCTATTACCTTATATGGTTGGGGGGCGCGGTGGCTCAGTGGTAGAGCGTTCACCTCTGGTGCTTGGGGTCCCGGGTTCGATCCCAGCCCCCGCCAAGTGAACTTTGTGGTGGACAAACACCGTGCTCGTGGGTTTTCTCGGGGTTCTCCCGTTTCCTCCCACTTTCTTCATTCCACCATTTTCATTCATCTCTCATTATCACCGTCTCCTTTAGCCTCACCGGCATAACCGTGGGACGTAAAACTTAAAGATTTCATTTTTTTTACCTTCCATTCCATTCCCTATTATGAAACATAAGTACATATGTGCACCCCCGGGAATGGTACCTTGGCCCGCCCCCTTAAGTTTTAGAAATTGCCAAATTTAAACATTTGGTATCATAGTACTGGACCCTAATATATATTACTACAAAATTTGGGTGGTCCACCTCGTTCCCTTTTAGGGTGCATTTTGTTCCGCTTTAGGAGTGAACCTTGCAATCGTCCCGAGTTTGATTCTTGGAAATGTTGAATTTAACGTCCCCGCGAAAACGGTGAGAGATGATAGGACGAAACATGAACTTACTTGACTGAGGATTGAAGCAGTGACCTCATACAGTAGAGACAAGCGCTGAGCCATCGTACACGTGTGTTGATTACTATGCAATAGTCCCGAGTTTGATTCTTGGTGCTAGTTTCAGGAAATGTTAACGTCCCACTTGAAACGATGATGAGAAATGAGAAAACATCATAAACTTACTTGCTTGCGGATTGAAGCAGAGAACTCACACATCAGAAAAAAAAAACGCTGAGCCACCGTACTCCATTCAGTGCGAGCAGTTTTGCGTATGAAAAGAACATGAACAGATTATGTTACATTACTACACATTTCTGCTTGTTGTTACGCATAGAAGCTTGTTATTGTGAAATTGCAGAATCTGCTTTTACTACATCAGCATTTTTTCTCAGCTGACGGACTTTTAAAGCTCAACTTTACATTTATGTCAAAGACAGTTTCGTAACATATCGATGAGTGTTACATTTTTTCAATCAAGTTTAAGGAAAATGAATCACATTTTAGATGTGTTAATTTGAATGTCGTAAGAAACTAACGAGTCAACGGTATGATGTCATTATCAAAATTGCGATACTAGATGTCGTAACGATTGATGTGTAAGGAGAAAAAACGTGAATAATGTCACAACCAATCAGATTGCTTCTTACATCACGTTTCGGCTCATGATGAAAGCTGTGTTTTCATTGGTTCTCCGTGATGTCATTGATTCATTTTCCTCGTTTCTGATTGGCTGATAGTGATGTCACTTTATAGTTGAACACGTTTTAGACCTAAATAAATTTCTTAATTTCATTTTCAAATCCTACTTCCACGAAGATCTTGAATGAACGTAGGTGTACCTCTAGTGACAACGTGACTTTACTCCGTTCCTTGAATTTGAGGTAAGTATCGACTGCGTTTTCTTAACATCAATGGAGTGTTTTTTTGCATGAGGATAACATTGTTATCATTGTTTTATTTTAACACGAAATATTTAGCAAATGGAAGAATAACTTGACCGGGGATCGAATTAGGAATCCCACACATTAGAAGTAAGCACAAGAAATTTGTTGATTTTGGTTTAGCGTCCCTTCAGTAGTGGGGTGCTAGGAATACAGCTTAATGTTGAATCTGAGCGCATACTGGGTGTTGAACCCGGGCCACATCCCACACATTAGAAGTAAGCACGAGAAATTTGTTGATTTTGGTTTTAGCGTCCCTTCAGTAGTGGGGGGCTAGGAATACAGCTTAATGTTGAATCTGATCGCATACTGGGTGTTGAACCCGGGCCAGAGGTGCGTAACGCTAACCACTTAGCTCAGTTTCTGATAGTAAACAAAGAAACTACGCACGAATTTGTTCCCTACAACGTGAGACGTGGACCTACAGTTTAATGTGGGATCTGATCTCCCGCCGAGAAACGAATTCGAGTATTCCTTGTCTAACCGCTTGAAAAAAGCAAGCGCATGAGATTTTGTTTTCGTTTCATGTTCGTCATACGTTTTAAAGTTCAGTGTCAGAGGAAAAATGCTTACTACAATGATTCTTTCAGCACAGTTAGAAAAACAATTTCATTCATTCTTTTTATCACTACAGAAACTTAGGTCATTTACATGTTGATGTTGGTCCGGGTTTGACGACAATAAAACGTTTCAGTAGTAGAACTATTTGAGATATGATCATTCTTTTAGGATTGATCGTGTAGTCATTTTGATAACGTAGTGATCTCTGAATTCAATTTTAATTCGTGCTTTTTTCTCGTTTTAGATATTTGTTTTTCTTTGCCTATTCCTTTTTGCTTACCTTACCTTTTTCCCTATTTGAATATGGCTACTTCTGGCTTTACTGTCTTGCGAGAAATCAATAGACATTATCGGCGTTTTAATCTTGAAGGACGAATGCTGGAAATTCAAATTAATGCTCCGACCAGTGGCACCGATATTGTGGAGTGGGTTCAGGCCTCCTTTCAACAGATGTTGGATTATTTATTGGAAAACGTCGACGAATCATCGATGGTTGGATTGTCGATTTTATCCCACGATGAGAAGAACAAGCCATTTTATTTATCTTTCCGGCATGCAAGTAATTTGACACTGGAGACTTTATGGGCATCCTTTGATCGCATCCTTCAAAGTAACGATAGTTTTCTCATGAACGAACCGTTCATTGTCCATTTTCATCATGTGGATGTGCCCCGTGGATTTGGGAGAATGCGTCGAGGTCTTTTATCAAACGACGAATTATTAAAGTGCAAGAAAGGCATTTTACGTGTAAAAAACACCGACAAGAAATGTTTAGCGTATGCGATTGTGATTGCTATTGGCCTAAAGAAATATAAGGATACAAATAAGAAACTGTACAGACAATATCACAACCAGAGAAAGTGTGTTGTTCTCCCTGACGTACATGAACTTTTGTCCAGATCATCAGTGAATTTAGAGCATGGGGGATCCGTGGAAGAATTACGACAATTGCAACGCTACTTAACCGATTATAAACTTACCGTATACACCAGCTTTTCCGGAGAAGATATTCTGTATGAAGGACCGGGTGGCGAAGACAAGATTCCAATCAATTTAATGTGCATCAATTCACATTATGACATCATCACGTCATTAACGGCCGTTTTCTCTACTGTGTATTATTGTGCTGCATGCCACAAAAAATATAATAACAGAAATAGACACGTCAAGAACTGTTCGGCCATGTGTGAGAAATGTTTGCAGAAACCGCCATGTAGTAAGACCAATACGGAGAAGCAGTGCCCAGAGTGCAATCGTGAATTTTATGGTGAAACATGTTATACAAATCATCTGACTGTACCATACCATAAAGGCCAACCAATATGCAAGATGGTGAAACAGTGTGCCAAATGTCTACGCATTTATTCGTTTGTCCATACAGGGGAAAGAAAACATGATTGTACTGATTATTTTTGTAATGTGTGCCATAAACATGTTACGTCTACCCACCAATGCTACATGAAGCCTGATACGACTCAATTAAAGCCTGGAGTTCCATCAGTGTTACATGCCAAGAAAGCTATGATTGTCTTCTATGATATCGAAGCCACACAGGATACTTTCTTCGATGAAGACACGTTCATTCATAAGCCCAATTTACTGGTGGCCCAACAAGTATGTTACAACTGTGTTCAAGATGAGGATATACATCATCCGTGTGAAGTTTGTGGACAGCGAGAACATATTTTTCAAGATGATCCGATCAATGCCTTTCTTGCGTATTTACGTCAACCACGACCCAACATCAAACTTATTGTATCTTTGGCACATAACTGTAAGGGATATGATGGTCATTTTATTCTTAAATCTTTAGTGGAAGAACATGAATTGAAACCTACTTTGATCTTGAACGGAGCAAAAAGTTTAAGCATGAAAGTGAATCACTTATCGTTTATTGACTCCTTAAATTTCATGCCAATGGCTTTAAGTAAATTATCCAAGGCATTTCATTTACCAGCGACCAAAGGATATTTTCCACACTTTTTTAATACTGCTGCAAATCAAACGTATGTGGGAAAATTACCGGACATCCATTATTATGGTGCAGATGAAATGAAAGTGGATGAACGAGAAAAATTCATGACATGGTACAACGAACACCAGAACGATACGTTTATTTTCCAAGAAGAATTGGTAAACTATTGTGTCCAGGACGTCAACGTACTTCGAATGGCTTGTATATCTTTCATGACCACTTTTGAACAAGAAACTCACGTCAATCCTTTCCTGGAGGCTATCACTTTGGCGAGTGCGTGCAATTTAGTATTTCGACGAAATTTCTTAAAACCTAATACTATTAGCATTCTCCCTGCACGTGGATATCGTCACAGAAACAATCAGTCACGGATTGCTTTGCAGTGGCTTGCCTACATGGAAGAAAAAGAGGGTCATTCAATTCAACATGCTGCGAGAGGAAAAGAAGTTTATGTTGCTGGTTTTCATCTGGACGGTTACTACAAAGATCCCGACACTAAAGAGGAACACGTGTATGAATTTGAAGGGTGCAGATTCCACGGATGTCCTCTATGTGTCCCTACAGGCCGTGATCAACCCATTTATGAGAACTCCGAAGAAACAATGAACTATCGCTACGATAGAACACAGCGTAAAATGAAATTATTACGATCCATGGGATATAAAGTACATGAAATGTGGGAATGTGAATTTCGTCAAGTGTTAAAATCCAATCCAGCATTGGCCTCTTCTTTAAGCACACATCCTTATACTAATAAGACACCATTAAATCCAAGAGACAGCTTCTATGGTGGCCGTGTTAATGCCATTAAATTGTATCACGTCGCAAATGAAAATGAAGGCGAAGAAATAAAATTCTTGGATATCGTCTCCCTGTATCCTTATGTCAATAAATGTGGACGGTATCCAATAGGGCATCCACGAATATATCTACAGGGAGATCCAGAAATGCCCGACATTCAAGATGTCAACGGATTGGTCAAGTTGAAGATTTTGCCTAGCAGAAATGTGTTTCATCCAGTGCTGCCATTTCGCTCAAATAAGAAGTTGTTGTTTCCACTTTGTGCTGCCTGTGCCACAGCATTAAATCAAGATTCTGAATGTACACATTCGGACAGTGAACAAAGTCTAACAGGAACATGGGTGTCCTATGAAATTCAAAAAGCCATTGAACTTGGGTATCAAGTCATTGAAATTTACGAAATTTGGGATTACGACATCACCGTATATGATCCAGAAACCAAGACTGGCGGATTATTCAGCGAATACATTAATACATTTTTGAAATCTAAGCTGGAAGCTTCTGGTTGGCCTGCCAATTGCGTCACCGAAGAAGAAAAGCAGCAGTATATCCAAGTGGTACAACAACGGGAAGGCATAACTTTAGATGCAGCAAATATAATGACAAATTCAGCACGTCGTAGTCTTGCAAAGCTCTGTTTGAATGCCTTCTGGGGACGACTCGCTATAAGAGACAATTTCAGCCAAACGACCATCATTAACGACCCCAAAGAACTGTATCAAAAATTAACTGCTCCAGACATAAAAGTCAACCAAATTTTACCTGTTAACGATTCGATGTTATACCTTTATTGGCAGTATGAAGATGATGTTCCAGTACAAAATCACAATGCTAATGTTGTCCTTGGAGCATTTACAACGTGTCAAGCTCGTCTGGAACTCTACAAATATTTAGAACTTCTGCAAGAAAGAGTATTATATTTCGATACAGATTCCGTAATATTCACGCAGCGACCATCACAGCCCACAATAGAACCAGAAGTATTTCTTGGTTCAATGTCAAATGAACTTGAATCAATTGGACCAAAAGCATACATTAAAAAATTCGTGTCTGGTGGCCCAAAACAGTACGCCTTGGAAATCTACAACCCCGACACGAAATCAACCAGTTATGTATGCAAAATTCGTGGATTCACACTCAATTATACTGCAAGTCAAAAGTTAAATTTCAATAGTCTGGAGCAAATGATCATAAATCAATCGAGTGAAAAAATCTCCATTAGCACGCCGCACAAAATTTACAGAACCCACGATCATCATCTTGTCACAAAACCTGAAGAAAAGAAGTACAGTTTCAACTATAAAAAACGCCGATTAATACCAGACACATACGAGACATTGCCCTATGGGTATAAAAAAGCCAGAACAGAATAACAGCCATATTTTCCCCTAATCCCACCAACATCACCTCCCAAAGACGGGGCAAAGAATCAACGCAACACGGGACATGCTTCAACAACGCCACAGCGAAGACAAAAACTCAGATGACATCACCTTGCAGAAACCCGTGGAGAAAAAAAAAAAGGAATTCAGGTACGTCACATTTGCGTTTCTTTTCTCACCTCACTCTCTCTTGATCAGTTAGTTCGATGTTAATAATCTGTTTTTCTTCTTTCACAGGAAACAAAATAAATATTACAATGTATATTCATATGTTTTATTTTCTCTTTACAGAATTTGTACCCGTCACGGACACGTCTTCCTTTGAAGAAAAAAAATTCTGTATTCTATTTCACATGCTAAAAATAAATGTACAAAAACATGATTCTGTGTTTTTATTTCACATCCTAAAATCAAATTCTTTTTCCTGTACTGCGATTTCAATTTCTTTTTTCTGAATCAGTTTACCGATAAAATAAATCAATGTTTTGCGGGAAAAAAAAATCAAACTAAATTTTTGTTTCAGAAAATTTTTTGTGTACGAAAAAAAAAACTGATTCAGAAAATTTTTGTGTACGAAAAAAAAATGTTTTCAGAAAAATTTTTTGTGTACGAAAACAAAATTCTGTTTCAGAAAATTTTTTTGTGTGTACAAAACAAAAACTGTTTCAGAAAATTTTTATGTACAAACAAAATTCTGTTTCAGAAAAAAATTTTTATGTACAAACAAAATTCTGTTTCAGAAAAAATTTTTGTGTGCAAAACAAAATTCTGTTTTCGTCACAAAACTGCTCCGACTAAATGAGTCGATTCATTCTGATAGTGTTGGCAACACTGGAAAAATTTCGGTAAGTATCGCTCAGACCCTGAGTTACAGCGAACACAACTAGATTCGAACCAGCAACCTTACATGTCTGATTCATCTCTAAATACAGCCAACTAAACAATAAGATTGTGTGTATACGTCAATGCTAGCACTGAGTCAACAAGGTTTTCTTCAAGGTCAAAGTTGCACACGAAGTAAAAAGATGACAACGCAGATCTTCTATCTTTCTATATGAAACATAAACCTAGTGTAAACTGCTCGCACTGAAATGTATAATGTAACATAATCTGTTCGTCTTCTTTTCATACGCGAAACTGTTCGCACTGAATGGAGTACGACGGCTCAGCGCTTCAATCCACAACGAAGTAAGTTCATGTTTCCTCCTATCATTTTTCATCATCGTTTCAAGGGGACGTTAAACTCAACATTTCTTAAACTAACACACAAAAAATCGAACTCGAGACCATGACATAGTAATCAAAAAAACTGAACTTCTCAATGGGCCATAGTGGCTCAAATATGTGAGATCTCTGCTTCAATCCGCAAGCAAGTAAGTTTATGATGTTTTCTCATTTCTCATCATCGTTTCAAGTGGGACGTTAACATTTCCTGAAACTAGCACCAAGAATCAAACTCGGGACTATTGCATAGTAATCAACACACGTGTACGATGGCTCAGCGCTTGTCTCTACTGTATGAGGTCACTGCTTCAATCCTCAGTCAAGTAAGTTCATGTTTCGTCCTATCATCTCTCACCGTTTTCGCGGGGACGTTAAATTCAACATTTCCAAGAATCAAACTCGGGACGATTGCAAGGTTCACTCCTAAAGCGGAACAAAATGCACCCTAAAAGGGAACGAGGTGGACCACCCAAATTTTGTAGTAATATATATTAGGGTCCAGTACTATGATACCAAATGTTTAAATTTGGCAATTTCTAAAACTTAAGGGGGCGGGCCAAGGTACCATTCCCGGGGGTGCACATATGTACACTGAGAAAAAATTACGGATAAAAAGTACGTAAATTCAAGTGATTTTTAGGACCTTTCGTAAGAATGACTTTCCAACATTACCGAGAATGTTAATTGTTCTTGTCCGTTCTACGTATATTTTCTCCTTACTTTTCCAGATAAAAATGATGACGTCAGAACTTATTAAAGATATGACGTCATAGTTAATAACAGTAATAATGGAGCGACACCATTACCGGTCATGTTAAAACTCAAGTGGAATGGAAAAATTACAAAACAGGAATGTTATATTTCCAGGTGTTGCTAGACATTTATCGAGGCAAACGTGGAAAAATCACATGAAGGAATGGTGGAAACTCCGTCCGTGACTGCATTTAAATCTGTATGTGGAGTCTTAAGCACTGTATAGTCCAGTTAAATCTGCATTCGCTACTGTGAAAATGCCATGACGAAAGGATACGAATACATGCTTTGACTGTATTGTTGTCCTTATGCATGGACTTTATTACCATAGTATAATGAAAAGCTTGCAATCAGTCAGGGACGAAAGTAATGAAATTAAGACTAAAACCCAATCCCGCAATGTCTTTTCCCATGTGTATAAAGACAATTTCTCCAAGCAGCGTAGTAAAGCTTGCAGTAATTACTGCACAAAAGTACTGATAGAATGTAAACTCCACTACATAGGACTGAAATATACTCCTTCGGAATGAATAATTGTACGTACGCATTTTGAAGAAATTATATTAGTTACTGATCATTTGGATAATTAGTACATCCACTATAGTTCATGTAACAGGAATTCCTGCAAATCATACGTATACTACGGACTTTATGCCATAAAAATTGGTGCTGGAAACATTGCATCTAGGAAATGTATACTTACAGTACGTACAAAATGCATGTTTTCAGGACAAAAAATCCAGGTTCTCCTGATGAAATAAAATTACATAACATGCAATAAGTAATTACTTCCGGACTTTGTGACATACCTTCATGTAAATATGTGCCTTCTGACCGTGGAAAAATAAATGATTTCATGGAAATATCTCTGTATTGTAATGTAGTCATGTACTTCCTACTATTCTTTATACGTATGTTACAACATTGCTTTCCATACTGAAGTTAATGTGAGCAGGATGCTTCAAAACCTTTAAATCATTGAACTGCTTGGAAACCATCAATAGTGTCTTGAATATTGTGCAGGTTAATGACACTATTTAGTTCGGAGAGTAACCTTTTCTTCAAAGTAAATATGTTTAATTTAAAAAAAAGTAATTTTGAAAAACATTGTAAAAATCGATACATTCCTTACTGCAGTTAGAAAGAATATTTGTAAGTACACAAAATTCTGGCCTTTTGACTAGCAACCGGTGCTTTGTATTACATAATTAAGCATTGTATGTACCTAGTTCAAATTATACATACCATTTCAATGCAAATTATGACTTCAAGTAGAATCAACTTCGTCAGGTACACACAATGTTTAATAATGTTATTTAAAGTACTGGTAGCTAGTCAAAAGGCCAGGATTTGGTCTACTTACAAATATTCTTTCTAATTACCCAGTAGAAAAAAACTCGATTTTCATGAATGTTTCTCAAAACTCTTTACCAATTGAAGCACCGAGCCGAACAACGGTATATGTTACATTTTAGTGCTTTCAAGAAAACCTTCCCGTTCTTTCATGCAGGCACGTTTAATTGGCGCTATTTTGCTTCTATTACTCCGATAAATGTCGCTATCTGCTGATTTTTTTCCCCATTGTTCTCCTGAAATATTCTGCAAGTTTTTCTCGTACTTCTCGAAATCTAAAATGTAACGAATGTCGTTGTTCGGCGTTGTGCTTCACACTGCTAATTCTTGACACTGCTAAAGTAAATATATTTTTTTTTTTTAAAGAAAAAAGTCAATTTCCAGCGTCAATATAACATACACAATAATTCGATATCATTGAGGCTTACTAAACAGTTTGATGATTTAAGTTTTGAACCATCCTGTACACATTAGGTTAGGTATGGAATGTAATATTGCAATGTACATATGAAGAATAGAAGGAAGTACGTGGATGTATTACAATATAGAGTTACTTCCATGAAGGAAATTGTTCACCATGGCAAAAGTGCACATATTTACATGAAACATAGTCACAAAATCTTGAAGTGGTTACAGTACATAATGTAAATTTATCTTATCAGTACCTGCTTTTCTGTACAGTCGTGTACAACAGGTGATAATGGGACGGTGCCATGTTCGGGGAGTATGTCGGATGCACGTGTTTCCCATCCAAGGCGGAAAATCGTGTTCCGGGTCATCCTAGCCACATGGGGCTTAGCGTTGTTCTGTAACAGGAGAAAAACTTTGCGATTTAGAAGTGCTGGCTCCACAGTTTTCAGGTTTTCTTGAACACGCCTCAATTGCTAACAGTACACAGTTACATTGATGCTCTGATCAGCTGGTAACAGTTCCAGATGCACGATGCCGCGAGCAGTTCCCCAATCACACAGAAGAATCTTCTGGTGCAGTGCTGGAATCAGCTGTTTGGAACCAGTTCACAGGATGCTAACCAATGATGATAGGACCGTGGAGCTTCGTACAGGACGCACTTCTCATCACATGTAAACACCCTGTCCAAAAAATGGCTCATTCCTCAGACGAGACAGCACAGAAACACAGGTGTTTGCTCGCGTTGCCTTCTGGTCCGGAGTAAAATCATGTGGACCCGTCGACCCAACTTGTAGTACTTCCCAAGCTGATGGAGGTGGTTTCTCCGCCAAGCTGCCGAATGATTTCTCCACTCATACTGAATTGTAGTCCCAGTTCCTCACATGTCTGGCCATTGTTCTCAATTGCTGCCTGAAGATCTTCATTTTGTACATGTGTTGGACTTCCGGCACGTGGTGCATCTTCGAGTGTTTCGTCACCGTCCTTAACTTGTTAAATCACTGCTGCACTCTCCGCGTAGTTATGACATCCTCACCAAAGGCCTGGCATATTTTCTGTCCCGCTGCAGCAGCGTTACAGCATACACGCCCTTATTACGCTCTGTAGAAGACCCATGTTCACTCTGTCCTTATGTAAGTTCACGGTGTAACTGAACTACCACACCGCTAGTATGTTGGATATACCACACCAATAACTGATCTTCGCTTTATCTCCATTGGCATTCAGCTCACGGTGTGAGAGCCAATGAACACAGACCTCCACAAAAAAGCGACAGAACTTTCTTGGTTACCTTTATAGTTAACTGCCTTTTCACCATATGTAAATAGGAGATATATACATATGAATTTAAGAGAGCAATTTATATGTCACTTCACTGCTTTATTTGCAAAACACACACACACACATATATATGTGCAGTAGACAAGTATAGCTTCCATTATCCATCAAACATATGTAACAATCTAAATTTATAAAATATCCAAAACTACACAACACTTCTGTTGCTAACCATGTCAAATGGATGTCTATTTAATCTGTACATAAATACAAATAAACATTGAATAAGCTAGTGGTTTCCATGTGTCTGTACGATGTAAATGGAAGAACACGTGTGCAGCATATAATTTACTGGTGTTTTTTAAATAAAATTTTTTGTGCTTATTTATTTCACATGTATTTTATCATGTCACATCTGCTTTTACAAAGAAAAATACTTTACCAAGAGTCCTTATACATATATATTTGGTGTTTACTCCTCTTCCCTTGGGGCATCTTCTCATAGAACAACAGTACACTTGTATGGTCTTAAATTCTGCTTTAATACTACTGTACGTTTGTCTTAAACACCATTCTGAAACTACTACAATTTTCTCACATTTACACTGAAATGATAATAGTCACTAGATATATTTAATTTTGAATACAGTTGCTTTGTATTGAGGTTATATATTCTCTTGACGACAGTGCAAGACGTTATGAAACAAAGCATTTTCATCATTGAGTTCCTCCTATTGCCCTTATTATGGGCTATCCAAGCACTTAGATGACCTTGTCGATGTTGGTTAACTTTAAACAGTTCAAGTCATCCACTTCTTGACACTGTTGCTGCATATCTACCTACTTGATACTAATTTCAGCCACAATAAATTGTGTTTCACTACAGCAGCAGCCATGCAGTATTTTTCTATTAGTTTTTAACCATTACTGCAGTTTTTTTTTCTTTCTTTTTTTTTGTAAATAAATCACTGTATCAATGAACTTCCAAGAAGTCACAGGTTTAATATAAATTTTACTAAAACGTCGCATTTTTATTATTTACCTGTGTATGCAGTGCATATATCCCCCCTCACCTGAAAGCATTTTCAAAGAGGGCAATTGTCCATCGATCTTTACATTTTGACCTATTTCCAATACTAAAGTCCTGTGATCCTCTTTTTTTTCTTGGCTATAATATTCAGAGTATAGTTTAAGTAAAAGCATTGTAATGAGTTTTAACGATGTTTGTAATTAATTTAAACCACATAGTGAATATTAATTAAAAATGGCTACTTACCATGAATCCTCCCTTGGAAAACCTAAATATTTTTCATATGTTTCGGAACTCGCAGCTTGTTCGGAAGGAACCAGCTACGAGTTCCGAAACGTATGAAAAATATTTAGGCATTCCAAGGGAGGATTCATGGTAAGTAGCCAATCTTTTGTTAATTAAGAATCATCCTCTCTTGCGCTCATATAATTATATAGTGAATATTTTAGGGAAGAAAGAAGATAACCGGATTGCAGTCTATAAATTGGTTAACATGTGAAGATCGATGGAACATTACCTGCTTCGAAAATGCTCTCAGATGAAGGGCGAAATATCAGCAAACTATACACAAGTAAATAATAAAAAAAGCCACTTTTTAGTAGTTTCGAAATAGTAGTAAGTATATAAAGATATACAGTAAGAAACCTTGTAAGAAGGATGATAGAATACACTTAAAATTAATTAACATCGACAAGATCTTCTGTGTGAGTTGACAACCCATGGAAAGGACGATATGACTTCATTAAAATATTGATGCTTAATAATATAAATTACAGGTATGAAATATGATTACTTAGTAACACCATTACATAATTATTCATAAGTATATACTGTATACAGAATGATAACACTGAAAATTTTGAGTTTCTTTTATGTTTACACAACAACCAGTTTACAAGATTCACCAATTTCAAACTGTTTTCTAATCAATTGGCCATCGAAGTGTAATGTATTTTACACCATCAGTCATCACTGTGTAAGTGTGTGGCAGTGGTGTTAACAGCTCATCATACTTTACAAACAGATGGTTATTTGTTACACAGACCTCGTAAGCAAAAACATGTTCATAGAAGGCAATCGTGTCCAAAGCTACACAGGAAAAAATTATATCATCATCATGAATTATAATGTCTTTTACTTGACCAAAAACAGGAAGTCCATTGGATTCATCAATGTCAAGTGCAATTATAGAAGACAAAGAAAAGGTATGGCCCTTCACTTTAACCTTTGTAACAGACATAAGGTCTGCTTCAGAGTGTAATGCATACCTCTGCTTAACCTCTATTGCTGTATCACTGTTAAACCTCCTCTTTTTTCCATGAGAAATGTGATGTGTCAAATTGTTATTAAGAAGTAAGTCATTAACGAGTAATTGATTTCGTATTGCAATTGATTTGCAGACATTTACCCTGCTGTGTGAGACATTAGCCATGAACTTTGAAATTCTATGTCTTGCTTCAAATCTCATGGTCCATATTTGGTTCAGTGGTCCAAATTTTTTCATCATTGCAGGGTAGTGGGTGAGGAAATGAAACTTTGGTTTCAAATGACATTTTGTCAATGAACAGTACATTTCATTGAACTCTGCTATCAAAGTTTGTAGTTGAATCACAGTATCATCATAAACCCTGTTATTTAGAAGTCTTTCTGTAATTTTGCGTAATTGAATATACAACAGCCAAACATAATTGTTAGTGGGTACGTAATATCCCACCAATAGGCCAAAGTACCTCACCAAAATAAGCATTTCGTGAGCTGACGTCTTTATGTTTATGTTCCCCCCATCAATCTGAATACAGTTTGTAGGTTTTGAATTGGAATCTGGACCATAATTAAAGTTAGCAAGGTTCATTTGCAAAGTCTCAATGGTAATTGCTTTACTTTCTTGTACCAAATAATTGACAATGAATGACATTACATAACGACAGCAACCTTCAAACCAATCATGCATTATGTCGACAGCAACATTGTTAAACAGGTCAAACCCTTCAAGGTTTAACCACACACATTTCTCCTTTATGCCAGTCTTAGATACATCATTTACCTGCAACTGATCTTCATATGTCAGAACACTCCTGAGCAAAGTGGGAACCTCTGTGGTTAATTTTTGTAATTCGTTCTTATTTGCATTGCATATCCTGCAACAGTGATTACCAACAAAATTTGAAACAAAACCCAGAATACTGTTCAACCCTAAATTGTCACCAGTTATAGCAGGAACAATGAATTTTACAACACCTTTAAAACAGCTTGTTGATACCTGTACGCCAGTTTTTCTTAGGAAATTCAGTTCATCTATTACCTTTTGAAGCGTAACTGCATTTCCAAATTTTGTTCTGTCAGCTGAATGAAATAAAGATACAAGGAAAATATTCTTCAACTGTGACACATAGTAAGGGGGCAGAAGTGGAAGTGAAAGATATATAGCACCTAATTTATGAATTCCAGCATGTGACCCCAGTGCGTTCCCAATTTCAACATCATCAAAGAAAATAATAACAGGTACTACTAATGTATGTCTTGAGTATTCTTGTGAAGGCTGCATGTTCTTCCATACAGAACCATGAATTATGTTCAAAAGAGGACTGCCATTGTCTTCACAGTTATTCAAATATTGCAAGTAGTTCAATGTTTCACGTATAAATGAGTCCTTACTGAAAAGTTTTTGTAATAATACTCGCAATGGAATCATTTGCATAGTACAAGGAACAGATTCTATGTTGCTACCACAAGCCGTGTGTCTTCTTTCCATGCGTTCCCCAATTAAAACTTCCTGTGGACTAATGTATGTGCCTAAAACCTCAAAATATTGTAAACGCTTGTAATCCGTTTCAAACCCGTTTAGAGGTTCTATTGAGAGAACTTCTTCAAGAGCTAATTGAAACTTACCAGGCAACTCTTCTACACCTGCGTGCTCTAAAACCATTGCTTGTAAAGATCTCTTCACATTGTGACTAAATAAGGATTTCATTCCATCAACCACAACTTGTACATGTGAACGGCTAAAAGTTGGATGTGCATACAGTTTAGAAATGAATTTACTCATATGATCCTCCACTACATTTTGTACTGTATCGTTTGTGACAACTTGACTACTTTTCTCTACAACAGGCTGTGACAAATTACCACGTGACTGCAATACAGTTACATCACTGTCTGCTAACAGTACACTACTACTCCTATTACTACATTGCTTTTTATTTTTATGTACATTGGATATGTGTCTTTGCAGTGATCTATTATATGAAAAATACCTGTAACAACCCTCATATGTACAAGGAAACATGGTACCTCTTGCCATATTTTTGCACACATTTCTTGTATGATATTGAATATCAGATGGACGATTGAAATTCTTTTTACATGCAAAACAGGTAAACATTATGTATCTTTATTGTGGTTCACTTATGCCTAAATCAGACATGAGACACCGAACACCTTGAGTCATTCTATCATGAACTGTTTTAATACCATAAAATCCCCTTTGCATTAACAACCAGACACTTTCTGACTCCTCAGGATACCTAGCACTAGTAGCATGAAAGATTTTGAAACATGTGTCAACAGCGCTTTGTAATGAATTGAATTTGTACAAAGTGTTCTCGACGACGACATAGGAGCATGTAACTGACGTTATGTCCTCACCCACAAGAACAACCAAAGGCTGAAATGTAGCCCCCAGTTTTTGTAGTTTTTCTTTCCTCTGTTGAATTGTGTTCTGCAGGTGACTGTCAGATGTAATGTGTGTGATGAATCCATCACGTATTTCCAATTTTGATGGGCGCCATGTTGTCCTCTTACAGTTCCTCTTGATGGGTACCACAGGTAGCAACAGTGGCAGACAAATCAGAGCAACATTTGTCTTCACGTCAGGTGAAATGTCCTTATCTGAAATCAGTAAATGGTGAATTACATGACAGGTCTCCATATAAGTGAGGTCATTATTATGTACTATCTGTGGCACATAAATGAAAACTTAATTCACTGTTATACGAAAGCAATTAAATAAGATGGAGAGGATGCTGACTCGGTAGTAACTTCAGTTTTACACACTTTACAAGCTGTAGATGTTTTAAAACTTTTTTCAACAGTGCCAATGATATGTCTATGTAATCAGATTTGTGGACTAAGTTCTCTTCCATTCAAGACTTCCTACAAGAAGTTGCAGTGCGTAAACAAAAATAAAGGCCAATTACGCACTACTTTTAAAACCAAAAACATGTCAATATCATTATGTGGCACTTCCCGGTGTGAGGGACGCTTACTATCTACCGATTAAGCTCAATACTTTTGTTTTCTCTCAAACGTCTATATAATAGTTTATACTCTATGTCTTGCAATACTGTAAACTTTGAACTTAAAATGCGATTTTCGGCAAATTCATAATTTTCAATTTAGCTGAAACTTCGTAGAAACACGTTTCATGATGTGTACAACTAAAATCAAGCAAAAGAAAATGTTTGATTTTGCTGTTCATAAATAACATCCGCTTAATAGAGTATCAGAGGAACTGTTCCAAAATTGCCTAATTTTCCCGTTTGCGTTGCGCACATACAATTTGATGTGAGAAGAAATCGTGGCCTAAGACCTTCACATATAAATAATGGTGGCCATAACTAAGAGTGAAAGGCGCGCATTTGATTGACATATTTTTTTGTATATCGCTCAAAAGAGGGGGCGCGCTCCGTTAGGTTTTATGCAAATGAGATTACACATTGAACTCGACAAGCACCATGAATTTCATCGCACTCGAGTGTGCGGAACAGAGAAACAAATCGGGTCAAATTCAAGGGACGTACCATTTCCAATGCTCAGACTGGCTTGATATGAGGCAAACCTCTCGCAAGAGAATGCCGTAGCCATGTGTCGTATTTCCGCTGAATGGTCTTCTTATAGATGAAATAAGTGGAAGCGAATGCTAGTTAGGATTTCGCACATTCTACACCATATCTTTAAAAAAAACATTGTTCGAAGAAACAAAATGATCATTGCACTAGAGTAACACGTGCTATTGAAAGGTACAAAATGATTTATTCATTACCGGAGCTGTAGTACAAGGTTTTCCTTACTCCCAGTACCGCTCAGGCAGTTGAGGTGATTATTATGTACGACGTATTATACAAAAGTACTTGTACATAAGTATGCAAAAGGGTTTAATTGCCGATTTCCTCATCCTCTGACGAATGGTTCATCGATATCGCTCAAGAGCATAGATTCGTCTTCTTGTGGATGTCTTCGGACGTGCTACATTTCTTTGCCCATTCCTAAGTACCAAATAATGAGCATGACATGGGCACAACATCCAACTCTCCATGTTTCATTTGCACATTGACAAAACTATCCTATAATGCAATCGTCCCCACCCGACCAAGATCGCATAAAACGAAAATGCAGTACTTTAACCGATTACTGCGCCTTGAGTGGATATGCGCACGAACAACGTAAGGTGTTTGATTCATATAAAGCCACTCTGAGCATATGACTTTGACCCGATTTGTTTCTCTGTTCCGCAGGCTCGAGTGTGATGAAACTCATAGTGCTTGTAGAGTTCAACGTGTAGTCTCACTTCCATCAACCTTCAACGGAGCACGCCCCTTCTTTTGGGCAATATACAAAATATATGTCAAAAATATGCACGTCTTATGGGCATTTTCATTGTATTGTTGACCCATTTTTGGTCATGTTTCACTGAGCTATGCCCACCAGTGTTTATATGTGAAGGTCTTAGACCACGACCTCTTCCCACACCAAAGTGTATGGGTGCACCGAAAACGGGAAAATTGGGCACTTTTGAAACTGCTCCTTTCCCTCTGGTCCCCTCCAATGATGTTTTAAATGGGTTTGACTAGGGTGACCAGATTCTGACAAGTGAAAAGTAGGACAGAAGCATAATAATAAATGATAGCCTGTGCATCGACAATACGTATCTCTTTGTTTCATTTCACGTTAACCTCAAGGCAATCATTCATTTTTAAGAAATCAACACATCTCCAAATACTTTCATGTCGAAATACAAGATTTTTGAAAGAATTTCAAACAATTTAATGGAGTATCAACAAAAACAATAAAAAAAGGTCACGATTGAACTATAAAGAATTTTCTCTCTGCCTATTCACAACAATGTATTTAGACAAGTAATACTACTGAAAGAAGCGCAAATACTTCACACTGCAAGTCGCAAATAGATGAATCAAATTTATTTGTACTATAATCAAATAATATCATTTGCATTATAATTAATTAGACACATAATTAATACATGCGCTTGTAGTTTATTTTTATGAACGTATAGTGAAACTTCGTTTAGGGCTAAAAACTTACTTTTTAAAATTGATTTTCAGAGTCTGGGATTATTTTAAGACATGACAGAAAAAGACTGGCACGAGGAAACTCCAGTTAAATTGATTGGCGTCACTGCTGTGACTTGAAATAAGTGACCAATCCTGCCTTACCGACATCTCAACAAGACTTTCTCAGTAAAACCAACTGCATTACAAAACAATGGTTTGTCGATTGTTTTATTTTCCTAACAATAATTTTTTGAGCAGTGTTGAAAAAAAAGTTTATCATTCAGAAAAAAAGTGCCTGTGATTCGATATGTTGTGAATAAAGAATGAAACATTAAAGTATTGCAAATAAATTTAATCAGGACTTTTAAAAAAAGGACAAATCTCAATTTTCTAGATGTCTTTGGAACACACAGGAAAGCTATTTGAAAAATAATACTGTACTGCGAAAATCAGTACGCCTGATCACCCTAGGTTTGACTGTATTACAAAAATAAATAGTGCTTGAAGCACTGTACTTACCATGAATAGCACAGATGTACGGTGCTGAAAGAGAATGTATTTCTTTCAAATTTCTTTTCAACTCCAACAAATGCAGAATTTTGTCTTGAAGCAGAACAATTCTGTTAAACAAATTGTCTTCAGTACCAGGGTAAAGGAAGGAGTAGTCCTCCAACAGCTGCAAAAAGAGCAACATTATTAGTAGTGAGGTATCACGATGAAATCTTAAATATGAAACAAGTGTAAAATTTCTCAGTAATGTTCCTACAGGAATGAAACATCAAGTTTTCCTATTCATTTTTCATAATAGTAATTAACGCATTAAAAGATAAGCAACCGATGTGTCAAACATAACAGGAAACGGGCAAACTTTTTTCTTAAAAAAATTAACCATTTCTGTACATTAAAATTACCTGCTTAAGTTTCTATTTTTCTTCAATATTTTGGTAATATACTGGAACCCTTTTCTGGAAGATTGCTACGATCAACATTCAAGTTGTGCAAAGCTCATGTAGGCCATTCTAAGTTCACAATGACTAAAACCAATCAAGTTCACATCCACTAAAAACATATTAACCTTTTGCCATGGTTCTTAAGAAAAATAAATAAATAAAATAAAAAATAAAAGACAAAATTTCACAGCACCAGCAAGCAAGTGCAAGGAGACTTCAATTTTAATCTACAGACATAGTTAATTATTTCTATGTGTCTTTTTTTTAATTCCTCACTTTCAAGTGGTTCAAGTTACCAAATTGGAAAGAGAATGAAGAAAATAAATTACAAAACTCGCATTTTTTACACAATGTTACAATTCAGCAATTTTACATATTCACAAACAACCAAATATAATAAGATGAAAGTAGTGGTCAAGGAAAGTAAAATCTACGTATCAAATCAAGACCACATCGTACCTTTCTCTAGCAGAATACATGATATAAAACTGTAGTATGGAAGGGAGAGAAATAGAATATAAAATACAATTAACATAATGTATATAGCTATTAACAGTCAAAATTTTGATGCAAAAACTTTAACTAAATCTAGCTCTCACAGCTTAAAACTGTGCCTGAGCGCAATTATGGGTGGAGCTGTTTCCTTGTGATAGTGGTCTGTACACATGTAAATCTTACATGTTTTTCCCCACCTCATTATTCGACCTATATGTTTTAATGAGGACAGCGTTGAATTGAAATGAACACGTGTTTTGTGAAAAATGAGACACCTCACTCAGTTGTTAAATACTTTGCAATAGTACAGTAACAGTGCACTTACCAATGTATAACCTTGTGGTGTTTTCAAAACAGGGTACAAGTCAAGGTAAGCACCAACCGTCCCAGGCTGTTCCAGGGCTTTCAATCTAGCTTCTGCTGTTGCTCTCCAATTATCGCACACAACATGCCAGGGATCTAGTGACGTTCTGAGCCACTGTAACTTCTCATCTATTACTGGGTCTGGAATGGGTTCTTCAACAATGTCTGTGTCGTCACCTAGTGAAGATGTAGGTGATGCAGAAGAGGACCTTCTACTTGGAATATCTCCTCTCTTTCTTAGAACTCTTCTTCTTGAAATGTAGGCCTCATACAACTTCCCAGAAGCATTGCGTTTTGTTTGGTAGTTCGTGGCTCCAATGTAAGCTGCGTAATACACAGATGGTGATTCTTTCCCAAAAATGGTTGCTATTTCATGTGCCCAGCGTGTAAATTCACCTCGTGTTATTAGCCGTGTCGGATTTTCTTCTAACTCATGCTTTACTATAAGTCGTGCTAAATTACACCTTGAAGCATTATCTAGTAAACCATTGTTCTTTTCTCCTTTAGCAAGAATGGCTTTTCCATCCAGTGTGCATTGCAATATAGTAAGCACCTGCAAGCAACGAAAGCATTATGAACAAGGATATCCATGAAGTCCCTAATGAAAGAAAACGAAAACAAATATATTTCATGGCTTGCATCTCCATTTGAAAACCTAATCACAGCAAGATTTGAGAAAGTATACACTGACCTCACATTTTCTGATTCATAAGCGTATTATTTTTATCTTTTTATTTCACTGTAGTTTGCATTTTCCTCTTACATTGTAAAGTGAACCTTCAAAACTTTTAATGAAATATAAATGTAGTGCAAATGTAGAGAATGAAAATGAATTATCAGTAAAAACAAGGTATAATTTCCCTTAAGGTTTCTTACACGAGTCCTCCAACTTGAAGTGTTACCTAAAATTACCTGAACTGAAGAGAATGTACATAGGGAAAACATGAGCATGAATATCTGATTATAATATCAGAGTGACTAATCAGAAACGCAAAATCACAATCAGGGTCTTTTGGGGAGAGTTTGTCCACAGGAAAAAGTCCCTGTATGTTCCATTATCCCACATTAATAGTACAATACAAGAAGGGATTCGACAAAACATTTCTTAAATAGCAGCAAGAGAGTGTATCTGAAAATAAAAAAAGATATGTACTTTTACCCCGATTCTTTACCAAATGTTTATTTCATTTATAGTAAACGAGGTTTCACAGAAAATTACTGTAGATTTTTTATGTTTAGATTAAATTATCATAAACGAAAACAAAATTCTGTAGTAAATTGGTCCCAAACTGTTGAAGTAAAAAGACCATTTCGTATAGCTATTACATATAGAACTCTCAACCCTCATATATACATCTGGAATTTCTAAGTAGTTCGCTTGTTCACTCAACAACGCAGATTTTCAGCCAAGCATGCTTCATCCACAGGTGGATCGACGCTGGTGGATTTCACTACACAGATTTTCATTTCAGTGTTACAGCAACTACGTTTTCTACTTTTCTCTCATGTTCACAATCTCAACCAAGTAGCTATAACAATATGTTTTGTATTTTATCTAGGTGCTCAACGTATTTGTAAACGTGAGAAAAAACTATACTGTAGTTCGTGTAAACCTTATGAAATCCACCTGTTGTAGTATTTCATGGATTCAGCTGACGACGAAGCACGCTTGGCTTTGAAACCTGGCTAGTGGCATGAAGTAACAGTGTAACTACTTGCAAATTCCAGCTGTATACAGAATGGGGTAAGGATAAAATGTCTGGTTATCGAAATGAGTGCAATTTTAAAAATTTGCTTAAGAAACTGTAATACCCTTTCCTTTATGATCTCAATTATAAAAATGAATGTGAAATCCTTCTCCCAAATCTTTAAAATTCACATTATACACATGCTACCAAAATGTGTTGTACTTTACTTATAAACTTATAAGATCCCATTTATGATTTCTTTGTATCAAGAAGGAACATGGATTGATAAATACAATATACAACCTAACATGTACGGAAAATTGTCATTTGGACATAAATCCACGTTCACACAGAAGAGGCATGCAAACAATTTTAAAAATGTTACATTCACAAAGCCATATTGATGTATTTCCCTTGAGCGATGATTGCTTTATTCAGTCCCATAAACATTCATGATTAAAACCTGTAGACATTTATTCCATTAAACCAAAACTTACATGATTTCCCTCTGATTCGCTGTGCCTGATTTGCTTTTCGCCTTCCACTGAGTGAGTGCAAGAAGTTGAACTGGAATTGGAAGGAAGAGACTGAATGTCAGAAGTATTTTGTCTGTTTTCTTCCTGCTGGTGTTCCTCTCGTAAATCTGCGGATGTTCCAGGAGTTTCTTCTAATCTATCTCTCTCTATTGCATTGAATGTTGATTTCCTTCCTTCACACCAAGAACTGTTTCCAAACGATATTGGCGTTGTTAAGTCAAGAAGCAACCTATCTGCTTCTTCCTGCAACTGAGTACAAACCTTAAAATGACTCACAAGAAGCATGAGTATTTAATAAACATGTGAATGCCATTTGCTAAAACACTACAAAGGACATGACTAATTTCTTAAGTACCACGTCAGACAAGAAGGAAACAAAAATGTGAGCAAACATATACTTGTGTTAAAGGAGGTACTATAATTCTAACTACTTGTCAATTTTCATAATGCGGCTCATACCAGGTACCACGGAAGGACCATTTTGCTGATATTAACGCATCTGATCAGCATTAGCAATGGCCAATGCAGATATGGATGCTTGCAATACTGATGGATGTTTGTGGAAAACTGAAGTGTGGGCAGTGATAAAGTCTGTTTGGCAAATCCATCAATGGTATATATCCATATCTAATGGTAGACATGGATCGTCAAATCAATAATATCGGTGTCGATAGCTAAGATTTCAAGAAGTATCAGAATGGTTGATACCTGACTTCAAAGGTATGTGGTATCAGTTAAAAACACAATTTAACAATACTAGTCCAAAACATTGATTTTTTTTTAAAGAGATCAATACACTTTTACACTCTAACATTTATTGAAACTAGTAATCCTTTGCAATATAATGCAAGACCAATGTTAACGACACTCTTGGCAACAGTATG